>NC_000080.6:25678745-26278745 GCF_000001635.26 Mus musculus | reverse complement strand
AAAGGGGAGCTTTCTGCTTCCTCTCAGAAAGCAAGGAATGATGTAGTTAACACCCTGGTGATTTGTACTATCTGTAGGATCAGGCCTCCCTGAATCCCCCAGACTACTATGTTTATTCTGAACTCTTCCTCCCTAGACCTTTTTGCTGAGCATTTCTCCACAGTCAATAGAACCCATCCTTATGGAAGAGGTCCCATGTACTTTGCAAAAGAGTTTCAATATAGTCATTCCTTAAACATTATCGTGATAATTTTCACCAGGAAACATTTCCCCAAAGTTGTATTATACTTAAATATGCCTAAAATATACTGTTAGATTATAGAGCCATTGTTCTCAACTGAGGGAGTTATATATGTTAGGATTCATAAGAGTAGCAAAGTTACAGCTATAAAGTTGAAACAAAAGTAATTTCATGGTTGGAAGTCATCACCACTTAAAGAACTGTATTAAAGGCTTGCACAGTAGGAAGGTCTAGAGCCACTGCTCTAAATGGCTGAACAAACGCCAGCTAGGTCATGTTGAGCCAGATTTTCTTTTTTGCATCATTTGTGTCCTTACTTGCTTCCCCTGGTGTTTGCAGAGACCCCCACAACTGGCATTCAATGTGAGGGGCTCAACCCTTGGAGAAGATAAGTTTTCTTTATAGAAATAAGGAGCAGGAATTCAGTCCTTTTGCTCAAGGATTCCCGACTGTAATCCAGTACATGGAATTAGTATGGGTTCTTCTCAGTTCTCTGAGATAAAGCGGTTTATACAACTGTGATGGTTTGCATATTCTCGTCCCAGGGAGTGGCACTATTGGAAGGTATGGCCTTGTTGGAGGAAATGTGTCACTGTAGGGGTAGGCTTGGAGATCTTCCTCCTAGCTGCCTGAGGATTCCCAGTCTGTTCCTGGCTTCCTTTGGATGAAGATGTAGAACTTTCAGCTCCATACCTGCCTGGATGCTGCCATGCTTCTACTTTGATAACAATGGATTGAACCTCTGAACCTGTAAGCCAGTCCCAACTAAATGTTATCATTTATAAGACTTGCCTTGATCATGGTGTCTGTTCACAGCAGTAAAACCCTAACTAAGACAACAACTATTGAAATATTTGTTAAGATCCAAAGCAGCAAAATATTCAGAGCAACATCTCTGAAGTTTTACATGCATAGGAACTGATATAAAAGGGCCCATGAAGAAGGGAATTATAAAATCCCTGCAAATTGTGTATTGCTTGGACCCTCTCATGAAGAAAGAAGAAGAAGAAGAAGAAGAAGAAGAAGAAGAAGAAGAAGAAGAAGAAGAAGAAGAAGAGGAGGAGGAGGAGGAGGAGGAGGAGGAGGAGGAGGAGGAAGAGGAGGAGGAGGAGGAGGAGGAGGAGGAGGAGGAGGGCAGGTTTTCTGCAGGACACATCTTGGTGGGGCTTGGCAGGGTTAGCTGAACGAATTCTGAGGCTGCTCGGCTTCCAGGCCAGCCACTTGCTTTCAGGGGTCCCTCTCCCAAGCAATAGGACTAGAGCTCAATGCTCTCTGGCCCAAGGCTCTTCTGCTGCCTGGGTTTAGCTGAGCTTCAAGTGGCCACTGCAGCATGGGCTAGGGCTTGCCTGCCCCAGATCCAAGTTTTTGTTTGTTTTTTAGTTTGGTCTTCCTCACAGAAGGAATAACTCAGTATAAATTGATCAATGGTCCCATCATAGGGGAAAAGTGAAACAGACAAACTTCTAGTACAGGAACAATTACAACTCAGGCATAAAGTGAGGCAATGCTAGTTAAGTTATTTATTTATTGGTCATCCAGTATATGGATGATATCCTCTTCCCCTGGTTATGTAATTAATACTTAAATGAATGCTTAACTTTCCTGGTAAATACGCTAGGAGAGTGAACATTTGGGGCATGTCAATTGAGTATGCTCTTATCTGCCTATCACTACTGAGAATTTGGCTCAGCTCTTTTAAGTTGTTGCTGGAAAGTCTCAGCTGAATTCTATAAGACATGTAACACCTGAAGCAGAATGGGTTATTAGTGTATTAAGTGATGCTGCTGCTAAAGCAGTAGTTCATAGAATTTATCCTCTACCAGCAAAGAGCCTACAAAAATTATTGTGCTACTATATAAAATGCAGGTTGATTATTTGTTCCACGCAGATAAGAATTGGCAGGTTGTATTAGAACAATACTCTGGATCCACAGATAATCACTATTCAAAAGGTCTCCTTCTAAGTGGTTTTGAGTTAGAGGCCAGCCTGGTCTACAAAGTGAGTTCCAGGCAGCCAGGGCTATACAGAGAAGCCCTGACTTGAAAAGACAAAACAAAGCAAAACAAAACAAACAAAAAAGAACTTCAAGTCTCTGAAGAAAGAAATCAAAGAAGATCTCAGAAGATGGAAAGATTTCCCATGCTCATGGATTGGCAGGATCAATATAGTAAAAATGGCTATCTTGCCAAAAGCAATCTACAGATTCAATGTAATCCCCATCAAAATTCCAATTCAATTCTTCAAGGAATTAGAAAGGGCAATTTGCAAATTCATCTGGAATAACAAAAAACCTAGGATAGCAAAAACTATTCTTAACAATATATGAACCTATGGTGGAATCACCATGCCTGACCTAAAGCTGTACTACAGAGCAATAGTGATTAAAAACTGCATGGCACTGGTATATAGACAGACAGGTAGACCAATAGAATAGAATTAAAGACCTAGAAATGAACCCACACACCTGTGGTCACTTGATCTTTGACAAGGGAGCTAAAACCATCCAGTAGAAAAAAAGACAGCATTTTCAACAAATGGTGCTGGCACAACTGGTGATTATCATGTAGAAGAATGCCAATTGATCCACTCTTATCTTCTTGTACTAAGGTCAACTCTAAGTGGATCAAGGAACTCCACATAAAACCAGAGACTGACACTTATAGAGGAGAAAAGCCTTGAAGATATGGGTACAGGGGGAAAATTCCTGAATAGAACAGCAATGGCTTGTGCTGTAAGATTGAGAATTGACAGATGAGACCTCATAAAATTGCAAAGCTTCTGTAAGGCAAAAGACACCGTCAATAAGACAAAAAGGCCACCAACAGATTGGGAAAGGATCTTTACCAACCCTAAATCTAATAGGGGACTAATATCTAATATATAAAAAGAACTTAAGAAGGTGGACTTCAGAAAATCAAATAACCCCATTAAAAAAATGGAGCACAGAGCTAAACAAAGAATTCTCAACTGAGGAATACTGAATGGTTGAGAACCACCTGAAAAAATGTTCAACATCCTTAATCATCAGGGAAATGCAAATCAAAACAACCCTGAGATTCTACCTCACACCAGTCAGAAAGGCTAAGATAAAAAATTCAAGTGACAGCAGATGCTGGAGAGGATGTGGAGAAAGAGGAACACTCCTCCATTATTGGTGGGATTGCAAGCTTGTACAACCACTCTGTAAATCAGTCTGGCGGTTCCTTAGAAAATTGGACATAGTACTACCGGAGGATCCCACAATATGTCTCCTGGGCATATATCCAGAAGATGTTCCAACTGGTAATAAGGACACATGCTCCACTATGTTCATAGCAGCCTTATTTATAATAGCCAGAACCTGGAAAGAACTCATATGTCCCTCAACAGAGGAATGGATACAGAAAATGTGGTACATTTACACAATGGAGTACTACTCAGCAATTAAAAACAATGAATATCATCCTGAATGAGGTAACCCAATCACAAAAGAACTCACTTGATATGTATTCACTGATAAGTGGATATTAGCCCAGAAACTTAAATTACCCAAGATACAATTTGTAAAACACATGTAAACAAGAAGAATGAAGACCAAAATGTGGACACTTCACCCCTTCTTAGAATTGGGAACAAAACACCCATGGAAGGAATTACAAAGTTTGGAGCTGAGACAAAAGGATGGACCATCCAGAAACTGCTGCACCCAGGGATCCATCCCATAATCAGCCAACAAATGCAGACACACCAGCAAGATTTTGCTGAGCCAGGCGTGGTGGCGCACGCCTTTAATCCCAGCACTCGGAAGGCAGAGGCAGGTGGATTTCTGAGTTCAAGGCCAGCCTGGTCTATAAAGTGAGTTCCAGGACAGCCAGGACTACACAGAGAAACCCTGTCTCGAAAAACCAAAAAACAAAACAAAAGATTTTGCTGAAAGGACCCTGATATATCTGTCTCTTGTGAGGCTATGCCAGTGCCTGGCAAACACAGAAGTGGATGCTCACAGTCAGCTATTGGATGGAACACAGGGCCCCCAATGGAGGAGCTAGAGAAAGTACCCAAGGAGCTAAAGGGATCTGCAACCCTATAGGTGGAACAACAATATGAACTAACGAGTACCCCTAGAGCTCATGTCTCTAGCCGCATATGTAGCAGAAGATGGCCTAGCCAGCCATCATTGGAAAGAGAGGCCCTCTGGTCTTGCAAACTTTATATCCTCTAGTACAGGGGAACACCAGGGCCAAAAAGTGGGAATGGGTGGGTAGGGGAGCAGGGTTGGGGGAGGGTATGGGGGACTTTCAGGATAGCATTTGAAATATAAATGAAGAAAATACCTGCCAAGCGTGGTGGCGCAGGCCTTTAATCCCAGCACTCGGGAGGCAGAGGCAGGCGGATATCTGAGTTCGAGGCCACCCTGGTCTATAGAGTGAGTTCCAGGACAGCCAGAGCTACACAGAGAAACCCTGTCTCGAAAAAAAAAACCAAAAAACCAAAACAAAAACAAAACAAAAAACAAAGAAAATACCTAATAAAAAATTGGAAAAAGAAAAAAAAAAGCAGAAAAGAAAAGAAGAGAAAAGAAAAGAAAAGAAAAGAAAACTACAAAGCACCAACAAACAGAGTTGAAGAAAAGTTGAAGACGGAAAATCCTGCCTCAACCACAGAGCAGCAAACTTAGATTGTTTGAGGGGATGTATTACTGAGAGAGATGAGCTGCATCAAAATTCGAGTAACTTTCTTCCAAAAATAGTGAAAAGCAATACTAAAATTCACATGGAAATACAAAAGATCCTGGACAGCCAAAGTAATCTTGGGCAAAAAGCAATCCTGGAAGTGTTACAATCCGTGCCTTCAGGGTACTACAGAGCCAGAATAACACAGGCAGTATGAACTGTCATAACAATACACAGAGGACCCAGGAGCCTGTCAGGTGAATATATTTGCTGCCACAACTGGAAACCTTTGATCTCTGAGACCGACATAGTGGAAAAAACAAATTCCTAAAAGCCATTATCTGCAGCATATCATATTTCCCATTATATAATGTACAGAATAAATAATTCTAATTAATTTAAAATAGATGCAAAACCAAATGGACTGTAAGATCCAGAAGTGAGCCCACATAACAGCAGCCATTACATTCTTGACAACATTACCAAAAAGACAGATTAGAGACAATCTTTCTTAGTGAGTGGATATGGGATGTCCACATACAGAAGATTAGAACTGGATTCCCATATCTTTTTTTTTTTTTTTTTTTTTTTTTTTTTGGTTTTTCCAGACAGGGTTTCTCTGTGTAGCCCTGGCTGTCCTGGAACTCACTTTGTAGACCAGGCTGGCCTCGAACTCAGAAATTCGCCTGTCTCTGCCTCCCTAGTGCTGGGATTAAAGGTGTATGCCACCACGCCAGGCTGGATTCCCATATCTTATCCTGTACAAAAATCAACCCCAAATGGACCAAATACTTTAATATAAACTTAATTTAAGACTGCTCATCCAGGCAGGGGTGGCTTAGACCTTTAATTCCACCACTCAGATCTCTGAGTTCAAGGCCAGCCTGGTATACAGAATGAATTCCAGGATAGCCAGGACTACACATAGAAACCCTGTCTCAAAAAAATTTTTTAATTAAAAAAAAAAAAACTGAAGCTATTAACTGCAAGAAAGCAAGCAGAGAAAAGACAAGTAAAGCTATGAAGATATAAGCAAGGAATTTCTGAAACCGACTCTAAAAATACAGGACAGAATAGCAAGAGTTGACAAGTCACTAAAGAAACACAAGCCAGAAGTGCACTGAGACTGCATCTCATCTCAGTTACAGTCAGGAAGAGGAGCAAATGGCTCAGTGGTTAAAAACACTGGCTCTGCTTCCACAGGTCCTGAGTTCAATTTCCAGCAACCATACGGTGCCTCACAGCCATCTGTAATGGGATCTGATGCTCTTTTAGCACGTAGGCATACATGCAGATAGAGCAGTCATAGTCATTAAATAAAGAAATAGGCCGGGCATGGTGGCGCACGCCTTTAATCCCAGCACTTGGGAGGCATAGGCAGGTGGATTTCTGAGTTCGAGGCCAGCCTGGTCTACAAAGTGAGTTCCAGGACAGCCAGAGTTATACAGAGAAACCCTGTCTGGAAAAACCAAAAAAAAAAAAAAAAAAAAAAAAAAAATAGACTAAAAGTCTCAAGGCCAGCATATAGAAAGATGACTCACCAAGCCAAAGCCTGAGCACCACCGTTCAATCCCCATAACCCAAAGTAGGAAACAGAACCAGCTCCTCACACAGGCACACCGCGCGGAGGCACACCGCGCGGAGGCATGCAGGCACACGGCGCGGAGGCATGCAGGCACATGACTGCACAGTTTTAAAGATCAGCATGTAATAGAAACACCCTCAAACTCATCTTTTGTGTAAGTGTGCCACTATCATATGCATGTGTGCATATTTGTTAAAAATCACACGTTAAAAAGAAAAAAAGAGCTGGGCGTGGTGGCGCATGCCTTTAATCCCGGCACTTGGGAGGCAGAGGCAGGCGGATTTCTGAGTTCAAGGCCAGACTGGTCTACAGAGTGAGCTCCAGGATAGCCAGGGATACACAAAGAAACCCTGTCTCGAAAAAAGAAAAGAGAAGAAAAAAGACCTCACTCAAGTCAAAAATCTAATTTTGCAACGCAAAGCACCAGAAAAAGAAGATTCATGACACTGTTTGGCCCATAGTTTTGAAGTATAGGCAATAAAAATAAAACAGATAAGAGGGACTACTTCAAATATTAAAAGTCTGTGCTGAGGGGGTGTATCAGTGATAGGGTATACACTCAGCATGTACTCTGGTATCTCCAGCAAGAATGAACACACAGGCACATAACTAAAATTCATGCCCCGCAAAGCACACAGCACAGAGAAAAAGCAAAGTTATGGAATGGTAGCAAATGTTTGCAAATCGTATCTTAAACAAGGCTAATCGTGCAAAGAACAAAATGTTAGGGGAACTGAAGAGATGGCTCCGTCATTAAGAGCACTTACTGTTTCTGTAATGTTTCCAGGTTCCAGTACCTACATGATGGCTCACAACCGTCTATAACTACAGTTTCAGGGAATCTGATGAAGACACCAGGCACATGTATGAAGGCAAACCACTTATACATAAAACAAATAAATAAATATTAAAAATAGTATATTTTAAAAGTATTTAGAATTCAACAAATACTTTCTTAAGTATCGAGGAAGTCTGATAACCACATGGAGAGATTAACAGCACCATCACAGGACCCCAGGTTAAATGGAAGATGAGTTGCCACCACTCACCCCTCAGAACAGCCACTTCCAAATCAACAAGAAGAGGCATTAGTGAAGATATAAACAAATGGCCCTTGTGCTCTGTTGAAGAAGAAAGGAACAGAGTCACCGTGGATAACAGCTTAAATAGACATCAGGATCCAGCTCTGAAATTGGTACTGACCATCAACATGACCCAACCTAGAATCGCTTGGAAGGATGGACTTTATACAGTATGAAAAGAATTGGATCTCAATTATTATCTGCATGCTGTCATTCACCGTAACATCATCACCCTTGTCTAAAAGGTAGGAGCTGCCCCAATGTCTATTGGTGGTAAGCAAAATATGGAATACACATATAATGTAAATTATTTATCCTCAAAAAAAAAAAAAAGAAAATCCTAACACAAGTCACAACATAAGACACCCTGAAGATATTATGACAATAAAAATAAGCCATCTACCAAAGCAAATATTGTACAAATCCATCTACCCAGGGTTCCTAGAGTAGTACCTCACAGAAGCAGCAAGTAATGGGACTGAGGAGTTGGTGCCCTCCGTAAAGTGCTTGCTATGCAAGCATGAGGACTGACTTTGGATCTCCAGAACCTAAGTTTAAAAGCCAGGTGGCAAAGCCTCTGTATCCCGAGCACTGGAAACCAGAGTCAGGAAGATCCCCGGAGCTACCTGACCAAACAGTTTCTCAACCAGCAAGCTCCAGGTCCAGCAAGAGACCCTGCCTCACAAAATAAGGTGGGTTGGCTGGGGAAATGGCTCAGTGGTTAAAAGCAAATACTCTTCTTCCAGAGAACTTGAGTTTGGTTCCAACATCCCTGTCAAGTGGCTCACAGTTCTCGAATCAGAGCATCTAAAACTTCAGGCCTCCACAGGCACCTGCCTTCATGGGACCATAACTACTACCACCCAGACACATATACATACATACATACATACATACATACATACATACATACATACATACAAAATAAATATCTTTTGAAAATAGAGAACAATTTCTCTACTTGGAGGTAAAGGAAGGCACTGGACTTTGGCCTCTGGCCTCCATCACACTCCCTATCCCTCACCCCCATCACTATATACACAGAATAGAATTGTGGTTAGCAGAGGGTAAGGAAAGAGAAAACTGGAGGTTACAGTGTTCAGTAGTGTTTAGTAAGGGGCAAGCATTTGCTGACGTCTTAACAGCAAAGGAACTGTACCTACAGATAAGATCTTCAAATATGTAATCAGTGTTAAGAGAGCTCGTATGTGCCGGGCAGTGGTGGCGCATGCCTTTAATCCCAGCACTTGGGAGGCAGAGGCAGGCGGATTTCTGAGTTCGAGGCCAGCCTGGTCTACAGAGTGAGTGCCAGGACAGCCAGGGCTATACAGAGAAGCCCTGTCTCAAAAAAACAAAACAAAACAAACAAAAAACAAGAGAACTCAGATGTGAAGGACCCTTAAAAGCCGGGAAGAGACAAAGACAGTGACAATATACCCATATACATAAAATAAATAAATAAATAATTTTTAAAAATGCACAGAGCAAAAGTTACATGAGACTAAGAACTCAGAAATCCCCAAGCAGTAAAGAACCCCAAGAACTGTAGGCACCTCTATAGCTGTGAAAATACACATATTCTGCAAGTTGTGACATTCCACCTGTGGCATTGTTATGGTTGTTCAAGTGACTCAAGTGACTATGAAGTTTGATACCAGTGAGGAGTAAGCATCTAGTTACCGCTGCTGTACCGCACACTGAGGAACTGGGAGGCTGGTAACCAGTAAGTAACAGTAAAGGTAACGCACTCTGATCCAAACAACTACCAGAAGCAACGTGACAGGAGAGTGTTTATTTGGATTCTTGTCAGAATGTTTTAGCCCATTGTCACAGAGAGGCGTGGGGACATAAGTCCGTCTACACATTGGGAACGCGTGGTGCATGCTGTTCACATGGTGGGTATAACTTTCAAGGTACCACCCTGGCCTGCACCTGCCGGTCAGGACCCACCTAAAACCTCTACAGATTTCAAACAGCACCATTGGCTGAGAGGCAAGATTTCAGAACATGAATTTGTGAGAGACACTTCAGCTTTGAAACATAACAGATGGTAGATGAAACCGTGAATTAAAAATAAATAAATAATTAAAATTAAAACCAAGACGGACCCGGAGGGATATATTTGTAGCACCGATTATTTAGGAGGCTGAGGCAGGAAATTGACTTGAGCACAGGAGTTCAAGACCAGCCAGAGTAACAGTGAGATCAGATCTCAAGAATAAATTAAGAATAAAAATAATTGCCCCCTTTTTGTGTCCATGTGGTTTATGCACATACTAACTTGATCTTGTTCCCTAATTCTGCATGCCTACTCTTCAGTATAGCCACTGATTTCACGCCCGAGGGCAGGTCCTCACTGATGTACTCGTTCCCCTGTGAAGAACCCAACACTCTCCTGAGAAGCTCTCCAAGCCATGCACAGGAATCCACGTGGGGACCTGGGTGCCGAAGGAAGAGATCTTTTCCTGAAAAACCTGTGCTCAAGAGGAATGAACGGAAAAGGCTTGAGGCTTAAACCTACTGCTACGGAGTTTGGTGTGCTTGAGGAGACACGCTGGCAAGCTGCCGCAGCTGCACCTGCCACGGATGCAGCTCAGCTTTCTCAGACCAGTATTCTTTGTCAGGCATCCATTCAGCAAGCATGGATCCGAACCACTCGTCCCAGTGTTGGAGAAAGGAGGAATCATTTTGGTCTAGTTTCCGGAAGTGTTGATTGACAGCTGGGACCTGAGTACAATCTTCTAAGCGCGGTACCGCCAAACCACCGCTCTCTCTGGGATTATGCCCTCTGTTTTGGGTTAGGAGCTGTAAAGGAGGCTGAGAATGGAAGCCCTGCTCTCCTGGAGTTGTTGTCGGTGATAAGTGACCTTTATTGGGATTTTGATCATCACTCCTTTGCTGTACAACCTGGGAGGACTGAAGTAGTGTGGTCCCTGGTAACTGCTTCTGACGGCCCTTAGAGAGATCCAAAGGCCCATTTGGAGTGTGGGGTGGAGAAAGAGGCAGTATAACTGAAGCGCTGCTGGTGAGAGTTTTGGAAGGAGCGAGTTTACCCACAGTTTTCTGGGTAGGGCCCTGACTGCTCTGGGGTGGATGAGGAGTTTTCTGAGTGTTCTGTCCTGGGTCTGGGTGCCGTGCTCTCCGGTTCTGAAACCATATCTAAAACACACACACAAAAAGAGTCCTGAACAACAGAAGTGATTCCACCTGTCTCTTATGTTTGCTAAACAGAAGCAAAGATAAGGGGACACAGGCTAACCCTTCCAATGCAGGTTCTTGGAACTTCATTTCCTCCCAGTAGAGTCTACCTTCCACATCTCCATCACGTCCCAATAACCCATTTGGATTTTGAACAGATTCCTCGACGTGATTAGCTCAGAGCTCTTGGGATCTAAGGAGCTCTAGGAACATCTCGCCTTGCCTCACCTCACCGAAACACCTGGAGATGAGCTTGACTGATCTGTGTTTCTCAATCTAACTAAGTTGACAATCAAGATTAAGTAAGCCATGGCACATGGTCATGGGTGAAATAATACTGCGGTTGGAAAGGTAGAAGAGTTAGACTCCACCCATCTGATACCCAGCACTGATGGAGGAATCAAGTTCTCAGAGGCAGGGTGAATTTCTGCTTACCAAGAGGCTCCTAAGAAGGTGGAGCTCCCAGAGGGCATGGAAGCACAATGACTGATCCAAAGGTAGGATTATCTAAGGATGCTTCAGAAGTTCACCCATCTCCATAATACACACAGAACGGGGACTCTCAGTGCAGGCTGTGTTCTAGATTTCTTAGACTACAGTCAGAGGTGAGGTGAGGGCTAGGTAAGCAGACATCCCATGCTGGGAGGATGCTGAGGTGTCTGGGTGCTAACTAACATCCTAAGACACAGAGTAGCACCCTAAGTAGCATCCTAAGACACAGAGTAGCATCCCATGCCTAGAGTAGCATCCTAAGACACAGAGTAGCATCCCATGCCTAGAGTAGCATCCTAAGACACAGAGTAGCATCCCATGCCTAGAGGTGTCTGGGTGCTAACTAACATCCTAAGACACAGAGTAGCACCCTCGCCCTCTGGGGCTCAGTTTACAGTAGTTCCAAGGACTGTGTTCTGGAAACAAGAGTGGCTTTACACACTGTCACCTAACTGCTCTATTTCCTATGATTCTGCAGGTCTGATGTGACTGTTTCTCCAGACTGTCGCTGGAAACACCAAGTATTTACATCCCGTGTCTAGAGCACAGGGACAACCATGAGTAGCCTGGCTTTGTCCATCAACAGCTCTGGAGAAAAGCGGCTTGTGGTAAGGACACGTGGGCTGCCAGAGACAGAGAGATGCACAACGTACATGAATCCTGGATTCTGGGATGCCTGTTTGTTGAGCCAGTTTTTCCCTGGTAACAATCCCAGGGAACCGATTCTTCTCAAAAGCTTCAATTAGAATATCAGTCTGGAACTTTGTGAAGTGCGTTCTGCTCCTTCTAGCTTCTTTAACTGATTCAACATAAGCACACAACAGGGTTTGCAGATCAGTTTTTACATTCAAACTTGAAAAAATAAAACATTTTGAATGAACATTGTTCATAAAAATAATGGCTTCGTGAAACCCCAGAGGTGACAGGACACAGCCTTAATAAACAACAATGGAAATAAAAGGGGGGAATGGTTTCTTTGGGGAGGCGGGGTCAAAACAGGGTTTCTCTGTATGGCCTTGGCTGTCCTGGAACTCACTTTGTAGACCAGGCTGGCCTCGAACTCAGAAATCCGCCTGCCTCTGCCTCGAAAGTGTTGGGATTAAAGGTGTGCGCCACCACTGCCCAGCGAATCGTTTCTTGCTAAGAGACCATTCCTCTAGACTAGACTCAAACTCTCTCTATTGCCAGAGATAACCTTGATCGTCTAGCTTCCAGATCCCAAAGCAGGGATTATAGCTACCACACCCAGTGAGATAATGTTTATATCTCTAATCCTGGGAAGCCCAGTGTATGCTATATTTGGTCCCTAGTCTGAGCTTCCTCTACAGAATATCTCTCCACAACATGCAGTTGCTTACGCTCCCAAAGAAATCTATGGAAAAGTTAGGTTTGAACTCGTGGATCTCACCTCTAGGTTTATCCTGCTCCTGCTCTTGGCTTTCTTCAGAACAGCATGCAAACTCTGCTTGCTTCCGTATTTTTCTATGCTTTTGAAACCAAGTCTATGTGGAGAAAGAAAATAAGGAGAGGGGTTACCCAGGAAGTGGATGCAGCTCAGTGTAGATCACTCCGAACATCAGCCAAACAAACGGATTGGGCATCTGCCCTCAAGACCATGTCCAGAAGAAGAAGACTCAGTCTCATGTTTTTATTGTTATGTTTATCTAAAATATCAACAAGAATCTCTACATTCATTCTTCATCTTGCTCCCCCAATCCCCTCACACACACACACACACACACACTCTAAACACTTTTTAAGTAGGTAAAGTATCCACTGCTCATTTCTAAGCCCCTCTTCCTAGCAAATATCATTTCACAATATACAGTACACATGGACTTAATCTTTGAAAATTATTTCCTAAATAGGAAGAAAGAATTGACAACAGAAAAAACAGTTCAAATAACACTAATTTCTGGTTATAGCTTATATTATTTCACTCTAGGGGAAGCCAGATATAAGAAGACTGCCTCGAATGTAAACATCTAGTTTTAAGATTTATCACAAGCCGGGCGTGGTGGCCCCCAGCTTTAATCCCAGCACTCGGGAGGCAGAGGCAGGCGGATTTCTGAGTTCAAGGCCAGGCTGGTCTACAGAGTGAGTTCCAGGACAGCCAAGGCTACACACAGAAACCCTGTCTTGAAAACAAAACAAAAACAAAAACAAACAAACAAACAAAAAGACTTATCACAGGCTAGATAGATGGCTCAACAGTTAGAAATATACGCAAGCACATAATGTTCTTCCAGAGGATGTGAGTTCAATTCCCAGCACCCATATCAGGTAGCTAACAACTCCTCGTAACTTGAGCTCCAGGGCATCTGACACCTCTGGTCTATTTCCACACTTGTACTCACATGAACACATGAAAACACACACACACACTTAAAAATAATAAAGATACGTTTTAAAAACTATATTCATTACTATAATTAAAATTATTTTCTATGTGTAGTTTTTGTTTGTTTTTGCTTTTAGTTATTTCTGAATATTTGGTTGTCTGAGTCTTTGGACAACCTGATAATTCATTGTAGCATTCACAACCTTAGACAATCATTATCATCCGAGTTGTTAGCCATAGACCTTGCAATCTTAAATTACTAAGTCCCAGCTTTGTTCTCAAAAGCTCTTCATGTTTTCCAGATTTGATATTCAAAGTAAGTTTTCAAATTACAGCCTTATGAATAGCTGGAAGCTTCCAACTAATGAGTGGATAGAAAGGTCCTCAGAAGCCACCAACATCCTCCATGATTCTGAACTTTTCCATCAGTTCAAGCCCCTCGGGTACCCAGTCACCAGGTGTGCCTACATGGAACAATTTCATTAGTTTAAGTCTCTTGGGCATCCAGTCACCAGGTGTGCCCACACAGAACAATTTCATTAGCATTATTTGTGTCTACTGTCTCCCATACCTGGACAGCTTATCAGGACATAAGAAAATTGTCTTCTCTGCAGGATTTCAGAAGACTAAAGTCATTATGGCAAATCACTGTGCACCAAATTTAAAAACTGGACTTCATTTTTCTCACCTCTGAAGGATTAAAGGTTTATCTCATTGGTTTGAATGCCACTCCTTGTGATATAACTGTACATTCCACTCCTCTAGGTCGTCTTTGATTATCAAATCTGCGATCTTGATCATGTAAATACCAGGACAGTCTAAAGACCAATCAGTAAGTAACCCCATACCTGTACACAGGCAAACAACGCTAATCAAACTTGTCAGGTTACACAGAAGGACAAAGACGGGGAGGGGAAGAGAAGAGGGTTTAGGAAAAGAGGAAGAGAGAGCTACGGTACACACCTTTAATCCTGACACTCAGGAGGCAGAGGCAGGAGGATCTCTGAGTAAGAGGCCAGCCTGCTCTACACAGAGAGTTCCAGGATAGCCAGGGCTATACAGAGAAAAAAAGAAAAGATGAAAGTAAGAAGGAAAAATGAAAAAAAATGAGGGACTGGGAGAAAAATAAGAAAAAGGATTCAGAGAGGATTATGACATTGTCACAGAATAAGTTAAAAAGTATTAATAAATAAAGGAGAAAAGATTAAAGGAGAAAAAAAGGACTAGCCTACAAACCAGCAGTTTTCATAAGATCTTGAGTTCCCTGTTTTCTCACAGGTGTATGACAACTTTATTCCTTGGGCGCTAACAAGGAAAGACTCTGCATTACTCTGCTGATGACATAATTTCTTAAGTTCTGTAATTCTCAAGATAATGACTTTATTATCTCCTATGGGGAAACCATGAGCTGGCTATCCCTTTGCCTCTGTACAGGCTCACCACTCATATTTCCTTCCATAAGACATAAGCACAGCTTCTGTTTTATCTTTCCATTGCACATGGAATAAACTTAGCAAAATATATAGCATTCTTACGAGAACTGCCCAGAAGAACTTAGCCTAGCTTTGCTCTTTAACCTGACTCAGAGAGAGAAAGAGGCCTAATGCCTACCATAATTTGAGACTCAGAGATGCCGAGTTCCTTAGCCAGATGTCCTCTGGTAGCTAGATCAGGATTGGGATTCTTTTCAAACCACACACGAAGAGTGTCCTTTTGACTCTGGGTTAGAATGATTCTCCTTCTCCGGGCTTCTTTTTCCAGTAGGCCTAGCAAAGAGAAGGCAGACGGAAGTGTGAAGGATCTGTCTCCTGGCGTGAACGCCTGCTTTGTCTGCTCCATGCAGAAAGCCCAGACAGTCAATGATGACTATGTATTTTGACTTTAGGGATAGTCTTAAGTCATGACAATAAGGACATGCACAAGCATAAACATGCATTACAGAGAGGATGATAATCACATAAGACTAAACACAGGAAATGTCAGAACATCCACAAGAGTACATACAGAGAGTAATGGAAACTAGAAACATGCAAATTAATGAAACAAGTACATATTTTATATAAAAGTTGAATGTTGGAATGAAACATTTTCATAAAATTAAACATTAGTTGTTTCATTCTCTTCATCCAGTGTCCACTTTTAATACTCTAAGTGGAAGTCTCCTTTGTAAGAGCCCTAGCTGTCATTGTAAACTGTAAGTTACAAGAATTCAAAATACTTGTCCATTTACCCACCCAAACTGTCACTAAAAACCAGCTCTCAGACAATATAGTAATCATATGTGACGTAAAAGTCCTGAGGTTTGAGGAAACAAAGGAGGGAGGCCCTTGGCATAGCCACAAGCACCAGCAGGGAGGGAGACTTACCAGTACTGCAGCTCAGCTCCATGCTGCAGCCATCTGGATCCCAAGAGGCCCAAGAGAGCTGTCACAGAGACACAGGATGTAGTAGAGCCCAGAGTGGCCCACCCATTTCTTAAATACCTGTTGGTTGTTTAATCCTTTCATTAAATATGCAGCACTGTGGCAAATCTTGATAGTCAACTTGATTGGATTAAGAGGTTCCTGGGAGATTAGTGAAACCCGCCTCTGGGTGTGTCTGGGGTGGTTTCCAGAGAAGATTATATCATGAGAGAGTTGAGCTAATCACTGGTTTAACTCCTTGATGGACTGAAGTTTTAAAAGACTCTTGACAGATGATGGACTGTGACTGTGGGGAGTCAGATGGAGCAGATGAGTTGTTGGCTATGTGGCTTTAAAGGACAGTGCTCTCTGCTCTCTCTCTCTCTCTGTCTCTCTCTCTCTCCCTTTCTGTCTCTCTCTCCCTGTCTCTGTCTTGCTCTCTGAGGCTCAGACTCACTACCATGATATTCTGCCTGACCTGGGGCCCACAGCAATGGACCCTGGTGATCATGGGTAGAGTTCTGAACTAGTGAACAAGAAATGAATTCTTTCTCCCTTCCGTTAAGCTGTCTCTCTGGGGAACTTGTTAGAGCAATGTAAAATTTGACTAACACAGCCACCTAGGAGGAATTTGAAGAAATTACCACAGAGGAGAAGTTGAAGTTGGAAGAGTGCAGATTCTTCTGGGTAATTTTGCATCTACCCTAACACCTCTCTGTATATGGTTTTACTTCTGAGCTCTCTAGAGTGTACCTGTATTTTATTTTTATAATCATCATCGCCATCCTCTCCCCTCCTCCTCCTCCTCCTCCTCCTCCTCCTGCTCCTCCTGCTCCTGCTCCTCCTCCTCCTCCTGCTCCTGCTCCTCCTCCTCCTGCTCCTGCTCCTCCTCCTCCTCCTGCTCCTGCTCCTCCTGCTCCTGCTCCTCCTCCTCCTCCTCCTCCTCCTCTTCATTGTTTGCTGTGCTTGGGTTGGAACCCAGACTCAGACAGGCTGGGTAAGGAAGTGTTCTATCACTGAGCTGCAGTCCTGGTACCTCCTGTTCCTTTCAGGTTGTTTTCTTTCCTAATTACCCTAACTTGGCCATATTCTGTAATGTATTAGGTGTCTCACTATGTTTCCTAGTTTCCAACTTTCTCCCACCTTCTACAAGAACACATTTCTGTCTTTGTTCTGCCCTTGCCCTCCGTGTAGGTGTGCCTCACTCGAATGGACTTGGCAGACGTGATTAAAGAGGAAAACTAGGTGACTTTAAGTAAAGCAGACTGTCCAGTATGGGTGGGACTGACCTAGTAAGTAGAAAGGGAAAATTGTAACGCTGAAGAAGGTCACCTGGAGAAGGTCAACAATGGAGCTAGCAGCACGGCGGCTCTGGCCGAGATCCAGCCTGCTTCACTCTCCTTTCCTAGTCAGTCCTGCTGCTACACATGTACGTGTGTGTGTGTGTGTGTGTGTGTGTGTGTGTGTGTGTGTGTATACATTCTATGCATGCGCTTTATGAGCATGCTTATATGCAGACTTGAAAAACTCTTCCATTACCTTGTCTATCTAACTCTCATCTAGTACAAGGTATATTAATAACAATTAACTCACAGGCCAGTGAGATGGCTGAGCAGGGAAAGGTGCTTGTTGCCAAGTTCTGACAATCTGAGTTCAATTCCTGAACACCCTATAGAAGGAGAGAGGCAACTCCCACAAGATCCTCTGACATCTACATATGCCAAGGCAGGAATGTGCCCCACTCCCATACACACTTGAATACATGAATGAGTGAAAGAATAAAAAACAACTTCACATAATCACATTCAACAGATGGTAAGAAAAGAATGAACCTCACCCAAGAGCCTTGTCCTTCTGAGTAAATGTGTTCAGGGGAGATTTATAGAAAGTTAGATAGGCCGGGCAGTGGTGGTGCACACCTTTAATCCTAGCACTTGGGAGGCAAAGGCAGGTGGATTTCTGAGTTCAAGGCCAGCCTGGTCTACAGAGTGAGTTCCAGGGCTATTGTACAGAGAAACCCTGTCTTTTTTTTTTTTTTTAAAGATTTATTTATTATTATATCTAAGTACACTGTAGCTGTCTTCAGACACACCAGAAGAGGGCATCAGATCTTATTAAGGATGGTTGTGAGCCACCATGTGGTTGCTGGGATTTGAACTCATGACCTTTGGAAGAGCAGTCAGTGCTCTTACCCGCTGAGCCATCTCTCCAGCCCGAGAAACCCTGTCTTGAAAAAAAAAACAAAAAACAAAAAACAAAAACAAAAAAAAAAAAAAGAGAGAGAGAGAAGAAAAAGAAAGATAGATGTATGATCTTGCTGTTGTTTTTATATATACCTATGACTAGTTTAGAAGAGACATAGGCAGACTGAAGAGATGACTCAGTGGTTAAGAGCACTAACTTTTTCCAGAGGTCCTGAGTTCAATTCCCAGCAACCACGTGGTGACTCTCAACCATCTGTAATGGGATCTGATGGCCTCTTCTGGTGTGTCTGAAGAGAGTGACAGAGTATTCACATACATAAAATAAATACAAACATCAGAAGAAGAAGAAGAAGAAGAAGAAGAAGAAGAAGAAGAAGAAGAAGAAGAAGAAGAAGAAGAAGAAGAGACACAGACATGCCAAGTTTGCATGGCTATTGTGCCTCTGTTGAAAGCAGCAGTTGGAGTAAAACTGTTAGTGAGAAGCAATTTCAGGTGTCTCTGCTGCTAAAGAAGAAAAAGACAGTTGGTGCTTCAGTAAGGCTAATAGGCTCAGGATATTTGAGAAACAAAGTTATGTTTCTGGCTGTGATAAACTACCCTGCCGCAAGCAATTTAAGAAAGGAAGAGTTCATTTTGGCTCACAGTTTCAGGGTACAGTCCACCATGCAGGGATGTCAAGGCAGCAGGAGCCTGAAGCAGCTGGTCATATTGTTTCCGAAGTCAGGAGGAAGACAGCCAAGGGTGCCACTGCTCAGAGCCGTTCTCCGTTCTGTCCAGACCCCAAGCACCATGTCCCGGGGAAGGAGTAGCCAGTTTTGAAAATGGGCCTTCTCACCTTATTAACCTAATCAAGAGAATTGCTCACAGGTGTGCCAGGCTTGCCTCCTAGATGAGTAAAAACCTGTAAACGTGATGATTCAATCACACATCTCCACCAATCCTAGGAAAGCAAAGGATTCACCACAGGGGGTCCATTCCACCACTGAGTTTTCTAGTATGTTTTACATTATAGTCAGACATTAATGTTTTAAAAATTGCTTGCTGACCACTTAATATTGCCAATTTTCTATTGGTTGTAACCAAAACTCACATTTCATATGCATGTATGTCAAAAATATTTTTTTGGTCGACAAATATATTCTTGTGGCTTGGGATGATAAAATACATTGTTGTTTCTACTTAAAAAATATTTAAGAAAACAAAAGCAAAACCAAAAAAGACTGTAGCTAGGTACAAACAATTGCATTAATTAACCTTTATGAAATGTGTTACAGATATCTGTGTATAAGTGTTAGCTTTTTTTAAAAAGCCACGTGACTAAACTAATGAAAAAATATGTGCGTGGAAAAATGCTATCTAGACCCACAGGATCCTACCCAGCCGGTAAAGCAAGGAAGGACCCAGCAGCCCCTCGTCCCCCCCTAAGTATTTGCAAATTACAGGAATCAGGGATCTAGCCTGGGTGTTTCAGTCAGGCAGCAGAAATTACCTAATTAGGGCAATCGCATCTGAAACTGAAGGATGTGGAAAACATCTCTCCAGCAGCAAGTTGGTGTCCCGCTGATACTACCTCATCCTCTTCCTAAATCTCCTCCTCTCCCCACTCCACATACCCACTTCCCCACTGGATCAGAAGAGAAAATATTTGCTTTCTGGAGTAAGATGGCGGATTGGACGCTTCCTCCATTCAACTCCGAGATAGAAGAGTCAGGGTAACAAAGAACAGACCATATCCCCGGGACAGAAAAGAAGAAAGAGCATCAGAAAGAGGTGACAGGACAGATGAAAAAGGATGAGAAAATAGAAAGGCTAAGGCAAGGGCAGGAGGAAGCAATCTGCGGTCCCAATCCCCGCAGGGGGAAAGAAGAGCTGGAGCCCCAAACACTCGTAAGCCTGTCAGCCTTGGTGACAAAAGACTGGCAGCCCCAGCTGCAGGATAAACCCACAGTACTCGCAAGCCTTAATCCAGTGGGGGGGAGGGGAGATAATGCCTCCTCCGGTGGGGCCCGTTAGCAGCGGAAAAGAAATCTTGCATCCAATCCCGGCATCCAAACCCCTACCCAACCCGGTACTTCAGGAGTGCTATACCAGATGCCTAGCCGTGAAAGGACCTATTGTTTAAGAACTGGCTACTCTGGGATTCTGAAAACAAGGAACAGTCAGTCGCAAGTCAGAGAGCATGGGGCCACTCTGCCAGAGACCCAGAGTGGCAGACCGCTACCAGACGCAGATGCAAAGGGGGAGGGTCGGACCTGGGCCGGCTGGGAAGTTTTAGCGGCGGGAGCTCAGCGGGGGCGCCCCCTCCCTGAGTGCTGAGAGCAGGGCCCCACAGACAGCGGATCCCTGCAAAGACACAGAGAGATCCAAGTCCTGGCTGGCGGATTCCTCGGCCTCTGGAGTTGCCTCTGGTTTGCTCGTAATGAAACAAAGCGCGGTGATCCTAGAGCTGGCAGACACTTCCAAGAGGGATGTTTGCTGCTGGGCTGGGGCTGCATGCCCCGAACCAGGCAGACAGTTTGCCATCCCCACCCAGTGCAGAAATCAAGCACTCCGAGGACATCCCTGTCATTTCTGGCTGTACAAATTTAAGGGGTGAGCGTCTGTGGGTTGGGAGGCTGCACTGTCCACAGGCCACAAAGCATACTGTGGCCAGCAGCAGCTGTCAAGACACAAAGAGGGGAAGCTAATGGCTCACAGCCCACCCTTGACTGAGGCAAAACCCCCTGCATAAACAAACCACAGGCTTTCAACAGGTGCCTGCACTGAGTCACAACCCTCCCTCCACCTGGCAGATTCCAGTACTAAGAACCCTTAAGAAAGTCTCTTGATCCCCCCACACACTTTTTTTCCTTTTTACTATATTATATTTCTGCTTTATTTTATTGATATTTCCCTTATTGTTCCTTTTACTTACATGCCTTTACTTACAGACTTTAAAATTTTACTTCATATCTATAGCCTTTCTCATACCTTTGCTTAACCTTATTTCATCTTCCCCATTTCTTCGCCCCTTCCTTAATATCATCCTTTTTTCGAGACAGGGTTGTAGTCTTGGCTGTCCTGGAACTCACTCTGTAGATCAGGCTCACCTCGAACTCAGAAATCTGCCTGCCTCTGCCTCCCAAGTTCTGGGATTAAAGGTGTGTGCCACCACTGCCCAATTTCATTCTTTTATTATTAACTTTATGAATGTAAAACTTTTTTGTTTGTTTGTTTGAGACAGGGTTTCTCTGTATAGCTCTGGCTGTCCTGGAACTCACTCTGTAGACCAGGCCGGCCTCGAACTCAGAAATCCGCCTGCCTCTGCCTCCCGAGTGCTGGGATTAAAGGCGTGCGCCACCACGCCCGGCAATGTAAAACTTTTTATTGGTACGTATTAATTATACATAAACGATGGGTTTCCCTGTGTCTTTTCCATGCATGTATATAGTGTGATGCTATTCACCCCAGTTGCTTGTCTTGCTGCTGAGACAGAATATCTGACAAGAGCAATTTAAGGACAGGGTAACTTTGCCTTCCAGTCCCAGGAAGTGCAGACCATCATGGCAGGAAAGGGGCGGTGGGACAAGCTGCATGTAGCTGGCCATACTGTGTCCACACTCAGGAAACAGAGAACGGATGCTGAGCTTGGCCTGTTTTTTCAACTTACCAGTGACTATGCCGTTGTGGAAAGCATCTCTCCCTCTGCAAGCAGGCACTGACTGTCTACATCCTCAAGAAGCAGCAAGGCCCCTGAAGACCCTTTCCCCTCATGGTAGAATGTGAACCAGCTCAGTCTAATACAGGTCACAGCTACTGAGTGTTCAAGGATGCAATAGCCAATCTGGTCTAGATGATGTCTTTGTGTGTGTGTGCCTACAATGCTTGTATACACATACATTTGTGTGTGTGTGCCTACAATGCTTGTATACACATACATTTGTGTGTATGTGCCTACGTGTATGAATTCAGGAACCTCTGTGTATACGTGGAGGCCAGAAGAAGGCACTGGGTGTCTTCCTCTCTTCCTCTCTAACTATTCCTTTGAGGCAGGGTCTCTTCCCAACTTGGGGATCATGTTCTCAGCTATACTAAGGTCCAGCAAGTCCCAGCAATCCTCCTGTCTCTGTACTCCTTGGAGTTGGGGTTACTGGCATATACTGGATACCCAGCTTGATACACAGAAGCTAGGATCTGAGCTCAGGGCCTTGTGATCATCCAGAAGATAATCTTATCCACTTAGCCCTCTCTCTAGCCCTATCACTTTAAAAAAAAATTATTTATTTAATGTATGAGTGCTCTACTGTAGGCCAGAAGAGGGCATTAGATTGAATTCATGAACTCTGGAAGAAGGGACAGTGCTTCTAACCAGAGTCATCTCTCCAACCCACCCTATTAATTTTTAACTATAGTTTATTCCCTGCTATTTTGATAGCTTTTCCAAGATTACTTGAGGTGGACTAGTTAGATTTATTCGATTGTCATTGTATTTCTGTAACTGATTTGTTTGGACTTTATCGCCGTGCTGGTGTTTTGCTTTCTCAGTTCTGGGTTGGTGCAGACACTAAGGCCTCAAGAGAAGTCTGCTCAATAAGAAGTCCACCAGGAACTGGAGAGATGGCTGAGAGGTTAAAGGAATGCTGACTAACTGCTCTTGCTGAGGACCAGGCTTTGGTTTCTGGCTCTCACATTGGTCAGCTCACAACTGCCTAGAACTCTAATTCATGGGATCTTGGGAAATGAGCAGCAGTACAGCCTGGCCATTTCTTGAGAGCACAGTGTGGCTGGATTTAAAAATGATGGAGAGTTTGCTCTGCAGAGGAATTTTGGGATGGAATAACTCTCAGTGTGTGTTGTGGTTGCTGCTCTCCGCTCTCATCCAGGTTTACAGCAAGAGAGAGCAGGACGTGCACCAGAAAGAGAAGAAAGATGTTCAGTTCACCAAGGGAAGGGATGTGAGTGAGTTACAGTTTCAGTCACGAGGCATGCAGCCCACAAAACATCTGTAAGTGTTGGGGAGGTTAGCAGATTGGCACTATGAAAGGGCCTTGAGGCTGGGAAGATGGGTCAGGAGGTAAAGCACTTGCCAGGCACTGAAGACACTGAAGACTGAAGTTGGAATCCCCAGAAACCATGTAAAAGCTGGGTAAACAGGGTGGCTCAGCTATACTCCCAGAGTACAAAAGGCAGAGAGAGCCAGGATCCCAGGAGTTGGCCATCTGACTAATTTGCCTGAAATATTCCACTTCTGATTCATTGAAACACTCTTCCTCAGGACTGGAGAGATGTCTCAGGGGTTCAAGGAGCTGGCTGTTCTACAGAGGATCCAGGTTTGGTTCTCAGCACCTACCCAGTGGCTCACAACTACCAGTAACTGCAGTTCCAGGAGATCCAGTGTCCTCTTCTGACCTCCAAGGGCAACAGGCATTCACAGGGTGCACAGACATTCATACAGGTACAGCAATCATACATATACACTATTTTTTAAATATAGCCCTCCTTAATGTATACTGTGCAGAGCGATCAATTGAGAAAAATGCCCAACATCAACCTTGGACTCCCAAATGTATGAAGACACAAATGCACGTGTACGCACTCACATATGTTTGCCCACATGAACATACATACATACATGCATACCACACACACACACACACACACACACACACACACACACACACACGCACATACACTAAAGGAGGAGAGAGATCTGGTGCTCTGTACTGGAACAATAGAAAAAGTACTCTGAGGGTAAGACCCCACAAATGGAAGGCTCCATCTCACAAAAATGCAAAATTAACCTGTATAGATAGCACCTAATGTGATATTAAAAAGGTCCCATTTACCAAAAAAAGTACAATCCTAGATTCTTCATGCAAATCCCAATGCAACTGTGGGTCAAAGAAGCTGACAACAAAAAACCTGGCAGCTTGTTAATGTGGCAGGAGAGAGTGTGTAGAATCTGAGTGTAATTTGTCAAGACGAGCATCAAACTTTTTATATAGAATAACAAGAAACCAGGTGAGATAAGTCCACCGAGTTACAGTGACACAAAACATAAGGAATGTATACATCAAAAGATGGCGGGGACCAGGCTGCTGCTGTTTACCACTAAGAAGGGAGGCAGGTGTACAGCTAGTCTATTGTTAAGCCCACCACCAGGGGTTCTAGTGAAGAAACCTGTCTCAGGGGGATTCCCTAACTCTTTCATGGGAAACCCACCTATTCACTAGGCCATTGTGTATTCCCTTGTTTGGGTGAGACTGGCTACTGTCCTAAGTAATCACTCTGCAGACTAGCCCTGAGCTATTCTAGCTCAGTTCTTTGTAATGCCTAATTAGTTTCACCTTTTCTGCTAGAAGTAAATTTAAATGTTACTGAATAGGGAACATTCTTACAATTCAGACAATTCCTACCGAATTCCAAGCTGTAGGCTTCAAGGATTTTCTAGGACATTGGAACACTGATGGAGGCTTACCTATGTCAGAATTCAATCTTTAGAGGCACTTATAATAAAACAATACTGAAAGAGAGCACGTGGATCCATACACTAGACTAACGTAGGGATAGGGTATGAGTATACGGTTATGAGAATGCCAAGGTTCCAGGAGGTTGAGTGCATGGCAGGGTTTGGAGTCTAGCCAAGGAGATCCTGAGAGCTCACTACATGAAGCTGTGAAAATGGATCCCTTGTGTGGTGGAGATGCCAGGACAATCCAGTGTCAGCCAAGAAACCTGCAGGAGTGGAGTAGAGCTAGCCCAAGGGACTGGTTATCTGTGCTGAAGGGGGAGCATTGGCTCTGTCCAAGCCCTTTCAAGCTCAGAACATTCCATCATGGCCCAGGGGTCACACATGGAGCTATAGAATTTTATATTTTCCCTGCTGGGTTTTGGTCAAGCTTTGATTCAGTCATTCTTTATTGCGCCCCCATCTTCCTCTTTGGATGAAAATGTTTATTTTGTGCCACTGTGTGTTGGAAGTAAACAGTATGCAGCTTGTTTTTACTTTATAGAACCTTCAAGGAGATATTTGATAAGAGATTTCAGTCTGATAATCTAGGCCTAGGCTGCAAGACACAAGTTTGTGACATGGATCTTTTACATGGAGATCTTGAGGCATAGTGGCCATGAAAAGTTTAGACCTAGTCAAGGTAGTACACTCCTTTAATCCCAGGAGACTGAGGCAAGGAGACCTCTGAGTTCAAGGTCAGCCTGGGACAAAGCACGTCCCAGATCCAGGCATGGCAGTACATTCCTTTAATCTAGCTCACACCTTCTGCTGGAGACCTACATAAGTACATTGGAAGAGGGAACATTCTCTCTTCTTCACCTGCTTGCCTTGTGGGACTAAGCAACTGCTAGATCCTTGGATTTCCATTCAAGCTGCTGCTGACCATTGTTGGGGAGTTGGACTACAGACTATCATCAACAGATTCCCTGACTACATAGAGACTACCCATAAGTTCTGTGACTCAAGAAAACCCTGACTAATACAGATTACCTACAGAATAAGCTGCAGGCAGCAAGCAGAGCTCTCCCATGTTGCTTCTGAGAAATAGAGGAGCCTTTATGAGACAGGGTCTAGTTGGGGGAAGGCTACCTCCGGTATGCTTTGAAAGAGCTGTTAGTACCTAGCCCTTTCCTCTCTCTTTTCAATTCCTGGCCCCTCGGGATGGAAGCAACTTTGTTCAACTAAGCACTCCTCACTATGTTTGGCCCTGCTGAGGGCCCAAAGTAACAAAATCAAATGGCCCTTAAGAAAGCACATATGCCAGGTGGTGGCACATGCCTTTACTCTGAAAGACCCACAACGTGAGGACTCCCCCACGTTCTGACTCAGGAGAGGCGACACCCCAAATCACTCACAAGAAACGGTCTTGCTGCAAACTGCAAGAGAACTTTTATTTCAAGAGTGCTCTCGGGCCCACAGTCATACACCATGCAGGCATAGAGGACTGTGGCGCCCGGAGTAGCTGGGTAAGGGGGTATTTAAAGGAAGAAACCACAACTCAAGAGGGTGGGGAGGGCGCTGTTGGAAAATACCCAAAGTACCAGTTAAGAGTCACGAGGAAGTGCAAAGTCACAAGGAAAAATACCTGATAATTGTGCGGTTATTTCTCAAGACAGTTTCTATGAGGCACATTTGCATAGCGGGTTCCATGAATGGTCAGGGTGGTCCTTTTTGAACAAACACTCCCAGAACCCAGGAAGCAGGTGGGTAGAGGAATGTTGCTATCTGTTTTATGATTAGCATACCTTGGGGCATTGAGTCACAAAGGTCACGTTCTCAAGCCTGGGCCTAAAGGCCTAGTTTTTATGTTTTTATGTTTCATTTTTTCAACTCCAGGCACTTAGGAGGCAGAGGCAGGTGGATCTTGTAAGGGTCCATGATTCATCAAAAAAATGATACCCCAGACTCAAAAAGTATGTAAATGCAAAGAGTGTTTTATTCTGCAGAAGCCCAGCATGCTGGGGTTTCCCATTACCAACATAGACAAACAAGTGAGCTTGCAGGCCTGATTTAAAGCACACTAGGGGGTTCTGGCATTCCAGAACTATTATCTGTTGGGAGCCATTAAGGCAACGCTATTGTCCTGATCTCTGAATTGGGCCTCTCCCCCCAAGAAGAAAAGAGGGTCAAAAGCAGGCCACCGGATGCACCGCTCCAAGAAAGTCAGCGCCGGATGTCCTGACCTCAAGATACCCTGATACCGCCAAGTTCCTGCTTCCCCGTGTAACTGCCTAAGAATGTGCAATTCTATTGCCCCCCCCACTGATAAATACTTCTCCTTTTGCTTGTATTGCCCCATCCCTCCCACTGGTAAGTATCTGTACTTCCCCGTTTCCTTGTGCAATTCTACTGCCCCATCCTTCCTGCTGAAAGGCACTTCCCCTTTTGCTTGTGTATTTAAACCTTGGGCCTGGCTAATACATTTTGGGGGTCTTGATACAACTTCAGAACAGTTTCCGTGTCGTTACTCGTACAAGACCCTCGTCTCTCTCTACCCCCCATTTGGTTATTAAGAGGAGGTCCCCCTCGAGATCCTCGAATAACTGGACCTGCTGGATGGGTCAATTATCGAGGATTGGAGGCTGGAGGCTGGGTTCTGTTTCAAGTAACACTTGCCCAGTTCTTAGGCCTAGTCTCCTGGACTGCCAATTTGAAGCCTGCCATGATGTTAGCCTAGCCTTCTCAATCTCTGTGAATTTGAAGCCAGCCTGGTCCACAGAGCAAGCTCTAAGACAGCAGCCAAGGTTATACAGAGAAACCCTGTCTTGAAAAAAAAAAGGAAGGAAGGAAGGAAGGAGGGAGGGAAGGAAGGAAGGAAGGAAGGAAGGAAGGAAGGAAGGAAGGAAGGAAGGAAGGAAGAAAGAAAGAAAGAAAGAAAGAAAGAAAGAAAGAAAGAAAGAAAGAAAGAAAGAAAGAAAGAAAGAGAACCTAATGGGGAAACTCCCACTCAACTCCCGATTTGGCATGCACCCAAGAATCACGAATAGACCGTCTTGATGTAAATACACGAGGTAGTTTAATGGCGGAGCTCCGGGTACAAACATATCTCACGCAGGAGACAGTGGATTTGACCACGAGGCTTGAAAGCTAGGGGTTTTTATAGAAAAGGGTCTGGGGCTGGGGGAGGAATTGACGCGGTTTCACATGATTGGTCCATTTAAACATCAGCGGACTGTACATGCAGATAACATTTAACTTACGTCAGAAGGGTTGGAGATAGGGAGGTGCCGGGCCAGTCCAGACACGTCATTCTCTTTATCTTTATGGCCAAGCAGCCTCAGGAATGTCTTAACAAAGGGCCTGCCCGGGCATGTCCTGGCCTGTTCTGCTATGTTCTCAGCCCCAGGTTTCAAAGCTCACAAACAACTCTTTGGGCTACTTGACATAAATTACATGAATCACAGGTCTCAAGTTTTATTTTCTTTCAAAAGAAAGAAAGAAAGAAAGAAAGAAAGAAAGAAAGAAAGAAAGAAAGAAAGAAAGAAAGAAAGGAAGAAAGAAAGAAAGAAAGACACTTTCTGTGACTAGGATGTAGCTCCATTAGTATTGTTTTTCTGCTATATACAATGTCCTCAATTCAACCCACAGCATTGCACAGAGCAAGGGTTGGTATCAGGACACACCCCCTCCCCTCAAACTGATGACATCACATAGGTGCACCCCACACACCTGTTGCCAAGGCAATAGCCACCATATTCCTAGAATCCACTTGGCTCACCTCCCACCTTTATCTTTACCTGTGACTATGTCACCATCCGTATATAACGAAAGGCCCCTCTGATCTCTCTCTCCCTCTCTCCCTCCCTCTCCCTTTCCCTCCCTTTCCCCTCTCCCTCCCTCTCCCTCTCCATCTCTTTCCCTCCCCCTCCCCTTCCTCCTCTCTCCCTCCCTCTCCCCCTCCCCCTCCCTCTCTCCCCCTCTCTCTCCCTCCTCCCCCCATCCCACTTCTCTTTCTGCCACCACCTTGCCCTTCTCTCTCAATAAACCTCACGTGGAACTGTTTGGCTTGATGTGGTCCTTCTGAAGCTGTGCAAAGATCACAACATTGGTGCTGAAGACTTCGGTAATTGCTGATTAGGGGAGCTGAGAAGCCCAGACAGCCGTCACCACCTGGTGGGACCGTGAAGCCTCTGCTGCCTCTAGAGAATGGATGCCATGTGGATGTTTGCCACCGCCCACCATCACTGCCTGCAGCCACTGCTACACCATGTGGACTCCATCCGGTGACACCTGCTGTCATCCACCATCTGATTTCCACTGCTGCTGCAGATCATCACTGCCACTGCTGCGAGACTCTCAGACTTCTACCACGTGAGCTGTGCCACTGTGGCCCACCACAGGTCTCTGGCCACACTGATCACTTGCTGCTACCCAACTGCAGAAGCCCGCAAACACACACTGGCATATTGATTGCTAAGGAGTTTCTCCAGTTGGTGGGAGGGACCCTTTACTCCCAGATAGTGCCTGGCCTGCCTCTTTTAGGCCAAGGGGTTGGCTTTCAATGCCCCAGTCCTTATGACTGACCTCAGTTTCTCCTCACCAGGCCGCAGATCCTACTAGCTCCACCTCTCTAGGCCCCTCCCCTCCTTCTATGCCAGATGCAGGTCACCCCAAACACTCTGCATTGGCACCGACCTTCACCCCTATCACAAGTTCTAAGGCCACAGCCTGACCCCCCAAGTCATTCACCTCCAGGAACACCTGACCCAGCATCGATCCTTTAAGGGAAGTGGCTGGTGTTGATGGTCCAGTCGGAATACATGTTCCTTTCTCGCTGAGTGAAATTTCTCAAATAGGTTCCTACACTTCTGAGTTCCTACACTTCTAACTCCTCCAGCTTTATTAAGGAGTTCCAGTACATCACTCAGTCTTTTTTTTTTTAAGACTTATTTTATTTATTATGTGTAAGTGCACTGTAGCTGTCTTTGGACACCCCAGAAGAGGGTGTCAGACCTCATTTCAGATGGTTGTGAGCCACCATGTGATTGCCAGGAGTTGAACTCACAACCTTCAGAAGAGCAATCAGTGCACCTAACCGCTGAGCCATCTCTCCAGCCCATCACTCAGTCTTTTAGCTTGACTTTCCATCATGTTCATTTGATTCTTACTAATAATTTACTTCCTGAAGACTGCAGGTGAGTTTGGGAAGAGGCAAAAACGCACGCAGATGAAATTCACCGAACAGATGGACCATATCCAATCGGATCTGAGGCAGTCCTTGACCAGGATCCCCGATGGAATTACAATTCCACAGGTGGTATCTTAAGCCAGAGACAGGTTTGTTACATGCCTTCTGACCAGCCTAAGAAAGGCAGCCTTAAAAGCAGTAAATTTTGAAAAACTCCAAGAGGTTGTCCAGGACAAACAGGAGAACCCATCTCAATTTTTAGAACGCCTCACAAAGGTTTTTATTGCAATGCACTAATCTGGACCCTGGAACTCCAGAAAGTAAGCAATTTCTGATGACCTAATTTTTTTTCCAGAGCTACCCCAACATAAAAACCAAACTTAGAAAGCTGGAGAGGGGGGCCCTAACTCCACAGGCAGACGTCTTGGCACTGGCCTTCAAGGTGTACTATGAGAGAGATGAGAAAGCCTGAAAACACAAATACCACTTGCTGGCAAAGGCTGTCCGACCAGCTCCAGCTACTACCCTGGGACTCCTGGCTTTCTAAGGCCCAGAGACCACCAGTTCCCTGATATAGATGTGGTCAGCAAGGTCACTGGGCAAGGACTTGCCCTACCCCCCACAAGCCAAGAGGACCATGTCCTAAGTGCCATTAGGAGGGACATTGGGCTGTTAATTGCCCTCGACTCACACAGAACAGAGGGACATTCACTCCCAGGTAATCCTCCGGCTGACATCCTAGGCTTGGTTATGGATGACTGAAGGGGCCAGAGCTACCTTGACCCGACCACACCCATCACTAATAGGGAGCCCCAGGTAGCTATTATGGTATGTGGGCAGCCCATCTTCTTCCTCTTAGACACCGGGGCCACTTGCTCGGTCCTGATGGGGTTTTGGGGACCCACTTCACCTTCAAGTTTTCCTATCATCGGCGGTAAGAGGACAACCTAGTCTTCCTCATCAGACCCTACCACTTAGTTGCATATTTAGGGGTATACCCCTCACCCATTCCTTTTTGGTAGTGCCGACATGTCCTGTCCCGTTATTGGGAAGGCATCTTTTAGCTAAGTTGGGAGCCTCTATTTCCGTTTGAAACAAAGTCTCAAGTGTCCCTGGCTAGCTCCGAACTCCTTATCTTTCTGCCTTGGCTCCTTTGTTAGTGTGAGCCTTTCAATGGCAAAGGGACAGTCTCTCAACATCTACACAGGTTCCAGATATGCTTTCCATATCCTCCTGTCCCATGCTGCTATCTGGAAGGAACAAGGGTTACCTACCACAAAAGGAGGATGAGTAACTAATGCAAACCACATTATGGCCATGCTAAAGGCCTCCCATCTCCCCACAGCTATTGTGATTGTCCACTGCAGATCCCACCAGACTGGTGACTCTATTGTCTCCAAGAGAAACAACCGATTGGATGAGGCAGCTAGAGCTGCAGCCCTTAGGGGCCTGGACTCATCTCACCCTCCTCAGGATGGCCTTACCCTGCTACCCACATTCCCACCTTCACGCCCTGACACCCACCAAACTCTGTCCTGTCTTCACCAACTCTTTCATCCTAACAGCCAAGGCAGAAGGATCAGAAATTCAAGGTTGGGGCTGGCAAGTGGTTAAGAGCGCTGACTGCTCTTCTGAAGGTCCCGAGTTCAAATCCCAGCCACCACATGGTGGCTCACAAACATCTGTAATGGAATCCAACTCCCTCTTCTGGTGTGTCTGAAGACAAGTACAGTGTACTTACATATATAATAGATAAATAAATCTTTAAAAAAAGAAAAAAGAAAAAAAAGAAATTCAAGGTCATCATCAGCTACATAATAAGTTTGACACATAGGGAGTTCGGAACTAGTCAGGGACACTTGAGACCTTGTTTCCAAAAGAAAGGAAGCTAAAAAGATTGTTCAGCCTGGAAGTGGTGGCCCACGCCTTTAATCCCAGCACTTGGGAGGCAGAGGAAGGCAGATTTCTGAGTTCAAGGCCAGCCTGGTCTACAGAGTGAGTTCCAGGACAGCCAGGGATTTACAGAGAAACCCTGTCCTGAAACAAACAAACAATTAATAAATAAAAAGATTGTTCAGCTGTTAAGAGTGCTGGCTGTGCTTCCGGAGGACCCAGGTTCAATCTCCAGGACCCACATGGCATTTATAAACCATTTGTAACTTCAGTTCAAAAGGCTCTGGCACTTTCTTCTGACCTCTTCCTTAAGCACTACACACACATGGTTACAAACATATGCAGGCAAACACCCATACACAGGCATTCGTGCAAGCACAAAATCTCAAAAGAAAGAAAGACTTTCTTTTTTTTAAAGATTTCCTTATTTGTTTTATGTAAGTACACTGTCACTGTCTTCAGACACACCAGAAGAAGGCATCAGACTCCATCACAGATGGTTATGAGCCACCATGTGGTTACCGGGAATCAAACCCAGGATCTCTGGAAGAGCAGTCACTGCTCTTAACCGCTAAGCCATCTCTCCAGTCCAGAAAGACAATTTCGATGACTGAAAACATATGGTTTAGATTTTTAGGTTGTTTATTTTGGTGACAAATAGCCATTGCACTCTGCCTCTAGTAAAAACTAGTTAAGCTGGGACCAGTTAAATTGCAGATCTGTGAGCCAGGCTTGGTGGCGCTCGACTTCCGGCACTCGGGAGGCAGAGGCAGGCGGATTTCTGAGTTCGAGGCCAGTCTGGTACAGAGTCCATTTCTGCAGCTCCACTATCTGCAATCTCCATTTATGGAGACGTTTGCCTGTGTTTGGGTAAGGAAAGCAGAGGAAAGGGCTGGGGATAGTGGAGATGAATCTGGGGGTAGGAGGACCTCAGTCCTGACCTGACATCCTTCAAGTGGGCAGTCCTGGGTCTCTATAACTTTGTTGTGTCCAGTGTAGGTTTCCCTAGTGAAGAGTCTCCAGTGGAAAGGGGTTGGAAAGGCTAGGGAGAGGCTGGGCAGTAGCAGAGTTAGCATGGAGAATGACAAAAACAGCCAAGAGAATAGAGGAGAGGGGGGCTTGTGGAGGGCACATGGCCTGGGCAGCAGTCACCAGGTCATGGATGTCCTCCCAGGGGATCTTGTTGTCCTTGTGGATGTGTTGTTTCCTCTGCCTCCTCCTCCTCCTCTGTCCTTGATCTGCCATCGAGAGGCGGGCCGTCTTGGTTGGTGGGGTGGTGTCGGACATTTCTGTCAGGAGCCTGGATAGGATTAGGCTGGTCCTGTGGGAAAACACAAGTGAAAACCCTCCCAGTTATAAAGAAAGTGTCTGGCCCCTTCCAAATTCCAAAGGATCATACCATCAGACAAGCATGGGAATGGGGCATAACTTTGGTGTGTGCCAATGGAGGGAGATAGGAGGATGTTTGGTGTTTTGGTAGTCAGAGCCATCATTAATTGTACATTAGGGGGATAGGTGGTTGCCTTTTGTTTTAGGAGTTGGGCTTTTAGGGTTTGATGTGTTCTTTCTATTATTCCTTGGCCATGGGAGTTGTGGGGAATTCCCCTATGATGGGCAATTTCCCAGTGTGTGCAGAAGGTTTTGAATTGAGAGCTAGTGAAGGCAGGGCCATTTTCAGTTTTTATCTGATGAAGAATGCCCATAGCAAAGGCAAAGAACATATGGTGAATGAACCTTTCTGAATTTTTACTTGTTTGGGCTATAGCCCATATAAAATGTGAGTATATATCTATGGAGACAAAAACATATTTCTGTCAACCGAATTGGGGAACATGGGTGACATCAATTTGACATAAGGCATTGGATTTGAGGCCTCTGGGATTGGTGCCCATCATTTGTAAAGCTGGGGTGGTAATAAGGGATGAACAAAGGGAGCATTGTGTTTTTATTATGCCTTCGAAGTTAAGCAAAGGGAGTGTAGGGGAAGTGGGCATGCAGCCCCTTTATATTTGTGTGTGCGCACAAGTGGAATCTATCTGCTTGCTCAGAGGAGAAGATGACTGTCCCTGCTGAGGTGGTGCATTTCCCTCAGAAGTCAGACCTGGCAGAGAATGTGAGATCTGACATGCTGGATGTAGAGGAGGAGAGGCTCTTTCCTGTAGGAGGGTGGAGACCTGTGTGAGTAGAGGGGAAAGTGGGTTGGCATCTAGTTTGACAAAGGATCTTGACAACCAGGGGAGAAAATTGACAACATATACACTGTCTGAAAAGAGATTAAGGGGGGCCCTTGGCTTCTTTTAGAATTAGAGAGATGGCATATAATTCTTTATACTCAGGGAGTGATGGGGCAGTTCTTTGAATCAGCGAATAAGGGGTTCATCCGCAGGGGCCCATTTTTCGTCAGGATAATGGTTGTCAATTTGTCCTGGGAATCCTATTAAGCTGACAGCAAAGCGGGAGTGATTTTTGATTAGCCATTTAATGTCAGAGAGGGAGAAGGGGGTGACAAGAATGTCAGGTTCTTTTCCTAGGGTTTGTAAGACTCTGTCCTTGCCATTTTCAATCATGCTAGCAAGTGCATCCACCTCATTTAAAATGTGGGGTGCACCATCCATTGGGTATTTTTGGGTCGTAGCTAGCAGGAGCCATACCTTTTAGGGCTGCATTGACAGAATTTAGAGCTTATATTGCTTCAGGGGACAGTATTCTTTGGGAGGGTTAAAGAGGGGTTAAAGGGTACTCGTGGGAAGGGGGAGTCAGGGTCAAAGCCAATTAAAGTGGCCCAAAAACTTCTCGAGGGAGGCAAGAGTTAATTTTTGAGGGAAGGAAAGGGTAGAATTGAGGGGGCATATTGAAGTAAGGGAGATCTCTGTTCCTAAAAACTGAATAGGCAAATAAGTTGGATTTTGTGAGGGGCTATTTTGAATTCTAGGGCAGATAGGGAAGGCATTAAGTTGGGACAGGGAAGTGGAAGAGTCTCCCGATATTAATATATCATCCAGATAGTGGTATAAGTTGAGTCCTTTATCTAAATAAGGTTTCGATGCAGTGCCTACAGCCTCCTGACAGATGGTTGGACTGTTAGCCATTCCCTGTGGGAGAACAGTCCATTCATATCGTGAGGCTGGGCCAGAGTTGCTAATTGGGGGGGGGGGGGAGTACTGAGAATGCAAAGAGTTTGCAGTCTCATGGTAGGAGAGGGATGGGGGGGGAAGCAGTCTTTTATGTCTATTGCTGATAGGGAGACATTGGCAGGGGTGGCTGAGATGTGGGGTAGCCCTCTTTGTGGGGAGCCCCAGACTCACATGGTTTTGTTAATTGCCCTCAAGCCTTATAATAGTCTCCACCCCCTGAGCTCTTTTTTATAGTGAACACAGGGTGTTCCAAGGTCTGTGGGAGGGGCGGATGAGTTGTAGCTGAAGCTGTTCTAATACCACCTGTGTAAGCGCGCTAAGCTTCTCTCCTGAAAGAAGCCACTGTGGGATAGAGGCCACTGTTGGCCTCATTGGAGAGCCAATCAAGGCAGGGAGTATGAAATCTAACAGTGGCCCCTAGAATTGTGTATAGGGTATCCTTGGGTATAACTTTCATTATATGTAATGCCCTCTACTTTGATGTGATCTCTTTCTGGTTGGGTGGTAAGCACTACCTCTAGGGCTTGAAAGACATCTCTCCCTAGAAGAGTGGTGGCTACTTGAGCTACCAGGGGGTGTATGAATCTGGTAGCTCCATCAGGGCCCTCCCATCTGTAGGCCAGGCCTGCTTGGTGATGAATACATGAGAGGTGCTCCCTATGCCTAGGAGCTGGGGCCAAGAGATCAGTTGCCAGTCTTGTAGGATCTCTTGTTGTCTTAAAATTGTCTTGTTTGCTCTAGGATCAATAAGGCACTTGAATGGCTTATTATCTATTTTAGTTAATTTTGGGTGGGAGCCTTCTGAGATGCTGGGCACCCATAAGGCTTCTATGGGAGTAGCTGTTCCCTCTTACTGTTGAGGCTGAGGGCTGCCCCTTCTGAAGTTTAAAGTCTCCAGTGGTTTACCATCCTTATCATACACAGAGGTACAGTATCTCTTCCAATAGAAACCTTTCCTACAACAGGAACAAACTTCCTTAGGGGGATTAGGATCTGTTATGGGGAAGGAGTTTTGTGGACACTCCAATATCCTGTCTGTCCACATTTGAAGCAGATTCCTTCTGTTTTTACTGATGCCACAAACACCTGAGCCACAGATGTAATGGCTCTGGTGTGATACGGTTCCTGTATCTTGGGTTGCCACAATCCACCTATCATAGTGCTCCTCCCAGAGACCCTGATAGGCTGGTCTGGATTCCAAAGTCATGCCTTCCCATACAATAGTTTTAAGAAGGAGATCTCTCTAGCTGTGGGGTTGGGGGTTTTTCTTTCTAGGCTCATTCTGGTTCTGAGAATAAAATCAGATAGGGGTTCTCCTGGCTTTTGATGGAGAGAAAGCAGAGGGGAGGCAGGGTCTTGAGAACCTGAGGGTGGAGTGAGCCTGTCCCAAGCTTGTATTGCACAAAGGCAGACCTGTTCATAGTACCCTGCTGGCTGCTATGCTCCTGAAAGACAATGAGAGGAGCTCCTCGCTCAGGCCTCAGGACAATAGTGGACACCCAAGAACTCACAATAGACCAAGCTTGTTGCAAACCACATGAGGCTTTATTTGGGGAAAGCCAGAGCTCTGGGGACGACTCATATCCCACGCAGGGGTAGAGGAGTCGACCTCGAGGGGAAAGAGGACCCAGTTTTTATAGGCCCTCAGGGGGGAAAGGGGAAGGGGGGAGGGGAGTAGAGGATTTCCAGATCTAAACAATGTCTATTCTAAAATAATTGATTCCTCAAGAAATGGGTATGGGAGGGGAAACAAGGAAAGAGTCTAATGAAGGTGCAGCACTCCGGATTGGATTGGCCCCAACTATGGTTGCTGGGGAGATTTCCTGACTCTTTCCCAGCAACCAATATCACAAACACCTGGCAGTGAGGTGCAGCAATGGGCACATACCTGGTCAGAACATTGGCAGACACACAGGTTCGAGGAGTGGCCAGAGCATTGTGCACCTCTATTTTTCTAAATCAGTGAAGCTAGTTCTACTAACAATGAAATCTATTTTGCCAATTTCAGGGCTTCTGTGACCTTTTACATTCTGTCAGGATCTTTCACTCCAGTAGAAAAGTCTTCCTGGCCAAAGAGTTCATCAAAACCCCATGGTGTGTCACCTCACTCGGGATTTTGCCTGACCTGTTGATGGCATTCATCTCTAAATGAGGCCTCCTAGGCCAAGAACATTGGGCTGGGCTGGGAGGGGTGGCAATTAGCTCTCCAATTCTGAGGGGTTAGGTTGGCAATATGGCTCTCTAGGAGAGATTTTTGTCCAGGGATGCCATCTTCTTTCACTGCCTGCCTGAGTTCTTTTAAGTCTGAATTTTGGAATGGGTACCAGCTGAGTAGTTTAGTTCGACTGGGATAACATTAATGGGGAATGCTTGAGTGTTTTGGGATCCCAGTTCTGTATCAGAGTCCTGAGTACCATGGGAGGCAGGGTTTGTTTTTGCAAGGGAGTCACTAAAATTACAAAGAGGTTGCGTGGTAAATGGTTGGGGGTGGGGGACTCTGGAGTTTGGCAGGGTTTTGTCTAAGCATTTTGACTTTTGCTTTTGTGGCTTTGGGACAGGGGAGTGGGGATACCTTTCTCTGGCTAGGTGGGGGAAGGTGGAGTCTGGGAGAGGCAGGTGAAGCTCATTTGTTTTTTAATGCAGCCCTGTCCTTGGGTGGGAGAGGGAGGGGCAGGAGGGGCAGATGGTGTATTTAGTGTTTCCTCTGAGGGATAAGGAGGCAGGAGTGGGCAGATGGATTTTATTGGTTGGGTAAGGGCAGTTAAGATCTGAAATAGGGTGGTTTTTAGAGCCTTGATCTTTGGGCTCATCTGACTGAGGGGGCTCAGGGGCCATGTCGCTATCGGTCTATCCTATTTTAGATGGCCCTATGCATTGCTGAATTGCAGCTAAGATCAGCAAAAAATCATGGGAGGGGGAGGGGGGTTTTCCTCCTTGGGTATCTCTGCTTCTGATGAGAGAAGCTACTCAGGTCCATGAGTCTGGGCTATAGATACTGTCATTGACCATACATGGTACTATCTCAAAGACTTCCTCCCAAAATAAGAAGCCTTGTTTTTAGCTATTTTTATTCCATGGGATTTTAGTAGGACACATCTCCCTGGCCTGGGGGATTTTTTTTATTCAATGACAAGTTGTCCATCACAGAATAAATGTCTTGTGTAACGGGACCGTTCCCTTGGCCTATTGGCTTTAAGGGTCACAGAGGTCCAAAACCCTAAGCCTTCCGCAGATTTAAGAACTGGCAGACGCCCTGTGGCTGCTGCATTACCAGTTTTTTGCTTTTTCTGTTTTTGTTTTAAGGAGAAGTTAGATAAAGAGTCTTTGCCAACACCCCTTTCGGGCTGTAGGGTTAGACAGGGACCAGAGGAACCTTCAGCCAACACCAGAGAATAGCTCTGGCCAGGAGGCTTGAGTTGCACCTTCAACTTGTTCAAATCCACGAGATGGCTCTGACTGGAAGAACAGGAAAAGACAGGTTGTTTGTCTCTAGAGTTGGAGGGTGGGGAGGAGCTTCCTGAAGTATCCGTGCACTCACACTGTTTGGGATGTAATACCATGCCAGGAAGATTAGGAAGGTAAAGACCTGAACACTCCGTGGGACACACCTGAGACTTAGGCAACTCCCAGCTCCCTGCCAGGCTCCTGACTTGGAACTCGTACATTGCTTTCCACATAAAAGAAATGTGTCCTAAGGTCAGGTAGACCCAAAGCAGAGTTCTCCATGCTAATGAGGTACCGAAAGGCCCAGCCGGCCTAGCCAAGAAGCTTCCCTTTCCAAACATTCCTCCCTGCAAAAGGTATTTAATCTCAGGCCCATGAGAAGTGGGGTATGGTTTTATGCAACCATTTTCTGCCATTTTAACAAACTGTTTAAAACCACGGACTGTCTCTTTTCATCAGGATCTACTGTGGAGAGCCATGAAGAAGGTCTTCACCTACAGAGCCGCAGCCTATTCTCCTATAGAAGGCCTCTCTGTGTTCCCAGTCACAACTACCAGCAAGCCTGCCTCCTCCAAAGCTGATGAAAATCACCCATGGAACAAGCCAGCTCACACACACACACACACACACACACACACCAGGCTAGACAGTCCCCAGCTCACAGGCCCCCAACTCTGTTCTCTGCTCTTCTTTGACCCCCAGTGGTGCCTAGATGTCCAAGAGTCTGAGAACCCCATGCCCTGGCCTCGTCGCAGGCTTAGGGGCCCAGCTCTAACTTTCCCACATCTTAGACTATTCTTTCCCACCCACAGTGCAGCACCGGCATGCAGTAAGCATAGTCAGACTGCTCGCATTCTGCCTCTCCAAGTGGTGGAGAGGACACGGAGCGACATTAAACTCTCCTTTGCTTCCGTTCTCTTTAAATGCTGCTGTGTATGTTGTTGGCCACAGTTCTCAGGAGCCATTCTGACTCTGAGAGTGACCCAATGTTCAAATCAGACTTGTTGCTTTGCTCTTACAGCTCATACGGTTTAAACTAGTCTTTTTTTCCGACGGAACCTAAACTTCAGCTAGTCACCAAAGCGACATTATAGCCTGTGTTAAAGAAAAATGGTTCCCAGCTTGCTCAGGTATCCCTTTAAGAGCCAAGAACTGTCCATTATATACAAAATCACTACTCTGTGTTTCCCACAGTGTTGCGAGCTGTCCAGCGGCTCACAAGGACGGGTACACCTGAGTGGCAGGCCGGCACTGAAAGAGAGGGAAACTAGGTGGAAGAGAGAGAGAGAGAGAGAGAGATGGAACCAAGACAGTATTCTGATCAAAGCTCAAATGTTTAATGGTGGACACGCTTTATAAAGGAGGGGGGAGACCCATTCCCGCCAATTCATCCTTGGAGCTGAAAGGAAATAAAACTTGAGACATGTGATTCATGTAATTTATGTCAAATAGCCCAAAGAGTTGTTTGTGAGCTTTAAAACATGGGGCTGAGAACATAGCAGAACAGGCCAGGTCATGCCCGGGCAGACTCGTCATCACATGTCCTGACTGGCCTAGTGCCTCCCTATCTCCCGCCCTTCTGACAGTCTGTTGATGTTTAAATGAACCAATCATGTGAAACCACGCCAATTCCTCCCCCAGCCCCACCCCTTTTCTATAAAAGTCCCTAGCTTTCAAGTCTCGGGGTCGAAACCACTGTCTCCTCTGTGAGATACGTTTCGAACCGGAGCTCCGCCATTATGGCTCCACCACGTGGTCGACACCTCTGTCTCCTGCGGGAGATGCTTGCCGGCCCGGAGCTCCGTCATTAAACTACCTCATGCTTTTACATCAAGATGGTCTTCTGTTCGTGATTCTTGGGTGTGCGCTGAATGAGAATTGAGTGGGGGTTTCCCCACTAGGTTCTTTCAGAGCCAGCTGCAGGTGCAGAATAGGATGTAGTCTCCAGAATAGATCCGGGGCCTCTCAGCAGGTAGCAGTATCTTTTTTTTTTTTTTTTTTTTTCCATTTTTTATTAGGTATTTAACTCATTTACATTTCCAATGCTATACCAAAAGTCCCCCATATCCACCCACCCCCACTCCCCTGCCCACCCACTCCCCCTTTTTGGCCCTGGTATTCCCCTGTACTGGGGCATATAAAGTTTGCAAGTCCAATGGGCCTCTCTTTCCAGTGATGGCCGACTAGGCCATCTTTTGATATATATTGAGGTAGCAGTATCTTGAAGAGGAACAGCTACAGTGGCTGAACAATAGAGTGATTTAGGGAGGCAGGCCCCACCCTAGGTAATCTCCTTAGTGGCAGCAAAGTCCAGGTCTGGTTCATCAGCTTCAGGTTGGGGTGGGGGGCTGTTTACACCACAGAGTGAGGAATAGAAAAGAGGCAACCTTGAGTTCCTTAAAATCAAATTGTTGACTTGCACTTGGTGCCTCTGCACAGCACCTGTATCCTCAATGAACCCAGATCTTTCTTGAGACCAAGCCATTGCTGTTGAACAAAGCTTTGAGGGAAAATGATACAAACCATCTCAGGGAATGTTGGAGACAGCAATGTCATGGTGCTCAACTGTAATCACGGAGGGTCCTAGTAATGTGACCGGCCATTGTTCCTCCCTTCCCCTAGGCAGTTTGTACAAAGCTGCCAACGTGTCCTCCACATAACCCTTTTGGTTAGATGCCTTAAAAGCAGAAGTCTTATCCAGCTTAGTCATTTTCTACCAACATCTGTCTCCCAAGGACGTCATTGTGCGGGCACCCACTATTAAGTAGTCCTTGGCCAATGAGTGGATAAATACTATTCAGCTTTTCAGTTAAGAAAATTAACAAGGGATCATGGCACACACCTGTAGTTCCAGCTACTCGAGGTTGAAGCAGGGGGATCACTGTAGTCTAACCTGGGCCAGCAGGTCATTCTTCAGTAACAGATGAACAGAGTGTGAACAAAGGCACGAGAGGGTAAGGAAGCTAGGAGAGCTTGGGGCATGAGGTCATGCACAAGCTGTCTTACGCAACTTCTTCTACACAGCTTTCAGGGTTGGGGGGTTGTAGTGGAACAAAGCCAGTGCAAACTATTGCCAATGGGACAAAGTCTGTAGGAAGCTAATCCTATGTTGCACAAAGGGAACAGGAGATATTCCAAGCCATTACAGAGACTCTGAAGCCTTAGGTCTGATAACCTCAGCCCAGGTTATCACTAACCCTGCCAAGCATGCTCCTGGTTTCTGACAAAGCTACATTCCTTCTCCACACATCATGGCCTCAAGGAATGCCTTGGACTGGCCTAGCTCAACTGCAAGAAATTTAGACTATCCTAGGCAACAGAGCAAGACCCCTGTCCCAAATACTCCTGATCCTAGCAAAGAAACCCTGTTCAAAGCACGGATGAACTTGAAGGGTGTTATTCTGATTGGCCAATGTGCAACATAAAGACGAGAGTCCCTAATATATAATCTGGTATTTGAAATTTGCTGGAATTCTGTGACTGAGCACAACAAACTCACATCTCTCGGTGCAAAGACTAAACAGGCATAATCAGGATTTAAGAGTTGGAGAATACATATTACCTGCAACAGGCAAAGACAGCACAAGAGTTATTTTCAGAGCAATGCCCTCCTGGAACAAGGTGGGAGATTTTACCCAGGGAGCCAACACATGCTCACAGGAGTTGGCAAGCATTCCTGAGCATGCGTGCTTGGTTTATCATCACAATTTAAGAACAACCCAGAATAGACATATTTGAGCGTGTTTAGCTCAAGGTCATGGAACACGTGTGTAAACGATTAGAGTAAGGTCAGGAATGGCTCTGGCCAAGCTCAGCTGCTGCAGGTGTATTAATCTGGGCGTTGTTCTGAGTGCCTGCCTTGCTCAATGGCTAGCACTTTTCTTATGTGTATGGAGTGTTTTGCCTGTGTGCATGGTACCCTCAATGTCAGAAGACATTGAATTCCCTGGAGTTACAGAAAGTTGTAAGCCACCATGTGGGTGCTGGGAACTGAATCTTGCTCCTCCCAAGAGCAGTAAGTGCTCTCAATTGCTGAGCCATCTCTCTGGCCCCCTTGCTAAGCCACTTAGTAAGAAAAAAAAATGTGAATGTATGCACAAAGGCATGAGCTCACTCCATAGCACCACAGCAAACTGGTGTAGTGCTACACAGTTGCAATTCCATAAGGAAAACAAAAACCTCAGTTTAGGCCGAAAGATCGCTCAGCCCTAAAGACCCAAGTTTGGTCTTCAAAACTCACAGTGGAAGTACACACTCCCAGAAATCCTTCAACCACCCCCCCACCCCCAGCCCCCTCCCCGCCACCATGAATGCAGGCATGCAGCCCTGACCCCTCGACAATAATATTTTAAAAATTTTATGTTAAAAAAAATGGGGGTGGGGGCTCAGCGAGCAGAGTTCCCTACAAAATGCTTTGATGTAAATGAGCTTCAGAAATTTGGTTAGCTTCCACTGCAGAGGACATCAAAAACTCCTGTCTCACCAGTTGAATGAAAGAAACCTGGAATCCAGATGGATCACATGTAAGTTGACAGAAATCCTTGGGAAATAACTTATGATTTAGCCAGGGGCTGGAACTCTGTAGACCAGACTGGCCTTGAACTCTGGCTGCCGAGTGCTGGGACTAAAGGTGTGTGCCACCTACCTGGTGACACACCCACTCTCTAAGAGATTGAATCTTTATTTGGCTAAAGAAAAAAGTCTACATACAGGTATTTTGGTTTGGAAGTTAATATCTTTTATTCATTCTTGGACAACGTAACACTTGTATACAATGTGTATTCACAGTCTCATACTCTGAATACACTCCCTCCACCTTTTCACGTCTTATAAAGTGTTACAACAGTTGATTGTCTCCTCTAGAAATAAAACCTCTAATAATCTAAGCAGCATCCTAAGATAAAATAAAACAAAAAACCCTCAAGGGAGTTAGGAGGGGAAGACATTAACAATAATAACCTCCAGGTTAACAAGGGTAAACTTCTTATTTGCCTATTTGGCCAAATGAGCACTGGCTCTCTGGATAACTCTCTCCACTACATCTAAAATTGGAACAGTCCAATAGTGACCATCTAAACTTGTAGCTAGGCTCTGACAGCTGACCCAGGAGCTCAATACTCTGGGGAACATGATGTCAGACCTCCCTCAGACTTGGAGCCACTGAGAAGGTCAAAGCCCCTTAGGCTGCCACTGGCTACTGAGGCCCTGGAGGCTGGATTGGACAAGCTGGCCCTGCGCTTTCCTTTTTTCTAACAGCACCTGCCAGGAGTCCTAGAAGATTGGCCAATCTGGTCCATAGAAGTTAAAAGCATTGATATGCCTGACAGTGAGGGGAAGGAAAAAAAAAAAAAGGCTTATAGCTAGGACAAGGTCACAACCTTCCTCTTCTAGAATCACTCATGGGAACCCTGGATCTTTGTTGAGACTCCTGGACTCCACTTTAGCCCCTCATGCTGCTTTCTAAATTCCTGAAGCTTGTGTGTTTTGACAGGACTGCTCTCCTGAGGAGTAACACTGTCAGCAGTCCCTTGCTGCCCATGTAGCCAAAGCAGCATTTGGTGGAACACTGACTGCAGCTGGCCAAGGAGCATCTGAGTGCCTGCTGTGTCTCCATCTCTCTGACTCTGGTGTACAACGAGCCAGTCTGCCATCGGGACCCTCTCTTGGTAGCTCTGAGGATGCTGCAGTGGTTGCTGATATTCCCAGTTATTCTGCTGCTGTCCTGGGAGCATTGGGGAACAGTTACAATCCACCCACCTTTGCCCCTGCCTACAAGGAACATTGTCAGTAAGAGAATGTGAAATATTGGGTTTCCTGTGTCTCAAGCTGGTCACCCATATAATACTGCTCATACACAGGGGGAAAAGTAAAGTTTGTTGGTCTGAAAGAAGATTCCCTTCCAGCGGCCCCTTGATGCTCCACAGTGCCAATTGATTGCCTTCCGATGCTTCGGACCACAGAGTCACATGAGCTGTACTGTTCACCAGAAGCTTTTGGGGGCTGCACAAAAGAGAGCAAGGGACCTGGGTGTGAGAGATTTGGTGACACTTGGGTGTAAGAGATTTGCCCAGGGCTGCAATCTGAAGCTTGTACCTGGGTATCCTGGTGACCTGTACGCATGTAGTCTTGGCACCTGCGCATTCTTCTCATGGCAGAAATTTTGCTTTTCAATTCTGGTGCCAATCTGGCTCTTTTATTCTGAAACCAGTTCTAAAACAAAAAAAGAAAATTGTTCATCAAAGCTGCTTTCTAGCAGTGCCCCCTGTTGGTACTAAAGAACCAGTTCTGTAGATGGGCTCCAAACTCAGGAATGTCACACATAGGTGACCCCTGTTGCCATGACAACCACATACCTTCCCTGAGTCCACTTCCCACACTTCCCTTATGTCACAGCCTAAATAAAAGATGTAACTTACACCCTTTTTCCCTTTGTCTTTCTCTCTTTTCCCTCTTTGTCTCCAGTACCTCTTCCACGTGGAACTGCTTTGGCCTGGTGTGGTATGACCAGACTCAAGCCCCTATTCTAACACATTATCCCCACAGTGCTTCTTTTCTTTCTCACTTGTGTTATTTGTTTGATTGAGACAGGTTCTCTCTACTCTATAGCTCTGGCTGTCCTGGAACTCACTATGCAGATCAGGTGGGCCTCAAACTCAGTGACCCCCAAAGAGTACTAGGAGTAAAGGTGTTTGCCACTCTGCCATGCCCCATAGTCAGTGTCACAGTCATGTAGACTCAGCCTTCCTGACCTTGAAAAGACAGGGGGGAAGAAATGAAGGTGGCCTTTTCTATGCCTTCACATTTCCATGGAGATTGTGAGCTGTGCACCCTTCCAATCAGCCCCCAGCCCTGCTTCCATGTTCAAGCATGGAAGTCAGCTCCAGCTAACCCTACTCTAACCTCTGTATCCAGACAGCAGATGGGAACTGTCCCTTAAGATGACATCCCAGATACTCCACCAGGCTGCCCCCAACCAAGATACAATGTATTACAAATTGTATTGTGTGTTACATTTAAAAATGAAAAACTTGGGCTGGAGAGATGGCTCAGCAGTTAAGAGCGCAGACTGCTCTTCTGAAGGTCGTGAGTTCAAATCCCAGCAACCACATGGTGGCTCACAACCATCTGTAATGAGATCTGATGTCCTCTTCTGAGGTATCTGAAGACAGCTACAGTGTACTTACATATAATAAATAAATAAATCTTAAAAAAAAAAATGAAAAACTTGTCAGGGCAGTGGTGGCTCATGCCTTTAATCCCAGCACTTGAGAGGCAGAGGCAGGCAGATTTCTGAGTTCGAGGCCAGCCTGGTCCTACAGAGTGAGTTCCAGGACTGCCAGGGTTACACAGAGAAACCCTTTCTCAAAAGAGAGAGAGAGAGAGAGAGAGAGAGAGAGAGAGAGAGAGAGAGAGAGAGAGAGATGGAAAACTTGGCAAATGTTTGTCATGCCTTGGTATTTGGTCCTAAGCACATTTAGGCTTTACTTATAGCCTCCTTAAAACAATTATACATGAAAATTATTGTCCAATTTTTTTGAAGGGGGATGAGTTGTAGAAGTGATTAAATATTATTTAAGATGGGGGGCCAGGCATGGGGGCACACACTTTTAATCCCAGTACTCAAGAAGCAGAGACAAGAGAATCTCTCTGTGAGTTCAAGGTCTACAGAGTGAGTTCCAGGATGGTCAGGGCTACAAAGTAAGATTCTGACTCTAACTAAATAACTAGGCTTGATGGTAAACACCTGTAATCCTAGCACTTGGAAAGCTGAGGCAAGAGGATTCCGAGTTCAGGGCCTCTAGTAGGGAGGCTAAAAATACTTCCCTTTTAAAATCATAGATTTGTGCTACTTTCAACCTTGGTCAAAGAAAACAGTAGAGTTAATGCAGATTACTACGTATCTGTCAAGGCATTGAGTGCTTGTGCGTGTTCGACCCCCACTACAGGGAGATCTACATCAACAAACCCCTTCAAGGCTCAGGGACATCACTGAGGAAGGGAAGGGTGCTTGCAAAGTGCAGTCTTCCAGGCAAGACACAGCTTTGTCCTCCATAAACTCACTTCAAGCAAATAGCTTTGGTTAACAACAATTATAGCCACAGAGCAGCTGTGAATACCTACAGGAGACCCTCATATGACCAAGCTAGTAGTTAGTCAACAGCCCCCTATTGGGCCTCTGTAGTACAGAGACAACTGCAGTCTTCCATTTATTTCTTTTTGGGGGAGCAAACTTTGTCTACCCTCTCCTCGCTTTATACCTAACACCTCAGCAAACCTGTTCATGCATGCAAACATGTTCAACATGTTCCAAAATGTTCTTCCCGGGCTAAAGAGATGGCTCAGCCATTAAAGGCTAGGCTCACAACCAAAAGTAAAATGTTCTTCCCACAGCAAATACAGTATGAAACCCCCACAGTTGCCACCCTAGGTAATAACAATAACTTTTAATTTTTTGTTGTTGTTGTAGTTATTTTGGAGACAGGGTGCCTTCTTATAGCCCTGGCTGTACTGAAACTTGCTCTGTACATCAGACAGGCCTCAAACTCAGACCCGATCTGCCTGATTCTCACAGGACCCAAGTCGGTGTGGCCTAATTTTCTTTTTTTTAATTTTATTGTTTGTGTATGGTATTTTGCCTGCGGGTATGTCTATGTGTGTGTGAAGGTCAGAAAAGGATGTCAGAAGCCCTGGGACTGGGGTTACAGAAATATGAGCTGACAAGTAGGCGCTAGGACTCAAACGCAGCTCCCCTGGAAGAGCAGCCAGAGCTCTTAAGGTTCTCTCCAGTCCCATGACCATAGCTCCTTAAGGTGTCTCTGCTTCCAATTTTTCCTCATAATAGGTTATTTTCCCTAAGCTGTGTATACTATGTTCAGTCACATTAAAAGATGAAAACAGACATGTTAACACTGCCCCTGACAGTCAGCTTTCTCATGAAATGGCTTCACCAAAGGGAAGCTTCAGCTCTCTGACTTACGTCAATCACGCTCACTTCACACTGGAACTGCCGGGCCAGCTCATCCTTGGTGGTGAAGTCCGGGTAAGGAGCGTATGCAAATTCTTGTTTAAGTCTCTTCAGCTCATCTCTGGAAAATTTATGTCTCGGTTTTGAGTTTCTGCTTCCATATCGCTTTCTTGCTTTGCTGCGATTGTCTTTTGTTTCTGGAGCGCCAGGAAAATCTATGGAAACAGAAATGCATCGAACGTAAGTGGCATCCAGAGAAAGGCTTGTTTGTTGACTGATTTGTAAAGTTTGTTTTCTTAAAGTGGTGCTCTACCTCATTTCTACCCACAAAAGGTTACAGACTCAACTTTAAATTGATGAGGATAATTGAGTTTTGTTGGGAGCTATTAAGGCAATGCTATTGTCCTGATCTCTGAATTGGGCCTCCCCGCCCCCCCAGAAGAAAAGGAGGTCAAAAGCGGGCCACTGGACGCACAGCTCGGAGAACAACCACAGATTGTTCCAGCCCTAAGTCAGCGCCGGATGTCCTGACCTTAAGATGTACCCTGATACCGCCAAGTTCCTGCTTCCCCCGTGTAGTCGCCAAAAGAAAAATTTCCCCGCTGCCCCATCCCTCCTGCTGAGAAGTACTTCCTCTTTTTCTGCTGCCCCATCCCTCCTGCTGAGGTGCCATTTCCTCTGCCCCATTCCTCCTGCTGAAAGGCACTTCCCCTTTTGCTTGTGCATTTAAACCTAGGGCCTGGCTAATACATTGGGGCTTTGATGCAATTCAGAACGGTTCCATGTCGTTATTCGCATAAGGCCCTCGTTGTCTCTCTCTACCCCCCCCCCCCCCATTTGGTTCGCAGAAGAAGGTCCCCTTGAGACCCTCGAATAACTTGACCTGCTGGATGGGTCAGAGTTTATTTATAGTCACTAACATAGGAAAGAATTTCTTCTGCCTAACAAAATTGTATACACTATGCAGAAAGATCCTAATGACACCCATTTATGTTAGTAATTAAGGATATACCAACTCACATTAACCTGATAACAATTTAAGTGTTATGGGTGTAGGTGGGGCTGGAGAGATGGCTCAGCTGTTAAAGAAGACCAGACAGAGTTCAATTCCCAGCACCCAGGTCAGGTGGCTCACAACTGCAGCTGCCTGAATTCATACACACACACACACACACACACACACACACACACAGAGAGAGAGAGAGAGAGAGAGAGAGAGAGAGAGAGGCACAGAAATACACACACAACTAAAACATCTTTTTCTGAAAAAAAAAAAAACAGAATAATAGCATTAAGGCTATGTTTATTGTTTTAGAACCATTTTGGTTTGTTTCTTGCTAGCCATTGAAATGGGGTCTTTTCCCGACTGTCCAGTGTGGTGGTTGTCAGAAAGCACTGTTCTTAGGCTAGCAAGAAGACTCAGTAGGCAAAAACACTTGCCACAAGAGCTTGACAGCCTGAATCCAGTCTCTCGAACCCATAATGGGAAGGGAGAAACAGTTCCTTAGTTATCCTCTGATCTACACACTCTGTGCTGTCTCTGTCTCTGTCTCTGACTCTCTCTCTCTCTCTCTCTCACACTCACACAAACAAAAATTAAATAAACAAAAATTAACTAAAGCCAGGTTAAAGTTCAACAGCCTATCCTCACAGTGTGGAACTTTCTCAGGTTCTTTTCCTAATTAAGGGGAAGGGGGCACAGCACCCTAGACTTGAGAACATTACAAATCAAATACAAGAGTCAGGTGCCTAGGACAATAAGAGCTAGGACAATAAGAGCTACAATAGAAGCCTACACTGGAAGACTTACAAACTGGAGACATTCAAAACATTCAGTATAAGTGGCTAGAGAGATATCTCAGCAGTTAAGAGTACTTGCTGACCAGGCAGTGGTGGTGCACGCCTTTAATCCCAGCACTTGGGAGGCAGAGGCAGGCAGATTTCTGAGTTCGAGGCCAGCCTGGTCTACAGAGTGAGTTCCAGGACAGCCAGGGCTACACAGAGAAACCCTGACTTGAAAAACAAACAAACAAAAGAGTACTTGTTGAAGACCGGGATTCAGCTTGTGGAAAAACAAGACTCTTTGTTGTTAAGGAGCCACACTATAATACATTGTTATTAAATTTCCATGCCTTAGAAGAATAAGTTTGTTTCCTAAGCCTGCAAACCATGTTTTTCTTTTCTTCTAATTTACTTATTTTTTAAAGCTTTATTTACTTATTTTATGTATATGAGTACAATTTCGCTGTCTTCAGACACACCAGAAGAAGGCATCCGATCCCATTACAGATGGTTGTGAGCCATCATATGGTTGTTGGAAACTGAACTCAGGACCTCTGGTATAGCAGTCAGTGCTCTTAACCGCTGAGCCATCTCCCCAGCCCCTCTAATTTACTTACTATTCTCTCATATTACCTCCAGACTGCAGTCCTCTGTTTCCCCAAAGCCCCAATCCTCAACCAAACACAGCATAACAAGTTGCAGTAAGACTAGGTGCCTCCCCTCATGTTAAGACTGGACAAGGCAACCTGGTGGGAGGAAAAGGGTCCCAAAAGTGGGCAAAAGAGTGGAAGACCACCCCTGCCCCCACTGTTAGGAGTTACACAGAAAACCAAGGTACACAACCATAACATATGCAGAGGGCCTCAGTTAGACCCAGGCTCCCTGATTGTCCGTTCAGTCTCTGTGAACCCCTGAGCCCAGGTTAGTTGTCTGTAGGGCAAACCATGTTTTTCAACCTATGCTGAACTTGTGACCCCATGACGTATACTCAGCCCTTTGTCTTGTTAAACTCCTGAACCTGTGATATGATGATAGCCCTTTTGCCTTATGAAATGTGTCTTACCAGATACCTTTCACATAATGAGTCTTGCACTAATCTACCCCACAGACAGTCTTGAGCCCAGAGTCCCCCATTCTTCTGTCTGGGTACTAACAGCCAATTAATCTGAAAGCTGTTTTCATTCAACCCTAACTCTTCCCCATAAAAGGGACCCCAAGTCAGTGAGGGGCTGCTCTCTGAAACTTTGGGAGAGGCAGCCAACTGGCCAGTCTAAATAAAGTTTGCTTAATCAGACAGTTGTGGAGATGTTTTCGTCAGGTCTAACAAGTTCCCAGTGCTCAAGTGGTAGCTCACAACCATCCATAGGCATGCATGTGGTGCACAAGCACACATGCAGTCAAAGCATTCATACATAGTCAATAAATATGTCTTTCTTTGTTGACAGGGTTTCTCTGTGTAGTCTTGGCTGTCCTGGACTAGGCTAGGCTTGAACTCAAGAGATCCACCTGCCTCTGCTACCAAAGCTGGGATTAAAGGCACAGGCCACCATCACCCCCTATAAATCTTTAAGTACATCCAAAAAAAAAAAAAAAAAAAAAACATGTACAAGCCCAAAGCTGACCAGGTCAATCTCTGGCAATACAAATCTGTATAAAATCTGGAGGAGCCCAGGAACAGAATAATCAATTAGCCAAGACTGAGACTGTTCAAGGCATTCAAGAACAACTGCACATTAACTGAATAACAAAGAACAGAGACAGCCAGGGCTGGGGGTGCTGCCCTACAGTCCCAGCTGTTCCAGAAGAAGCAAGAGGAGAAGCAAGGCTTGCTTGGCTACAGAGAATTCAAGCAATTTAGGAATCTCATGTCTCAAAACAAAAGTTTAAAAAGCAAAATGTTAAGGGAATTGGAAGAAGTCTCCGTGGTTAAGAGCACTTGATGTATCAGTACTAAGGGGTGGGGTCTGCGAGAAGTGAGCAGCCTCAAAGTGTAGGCTAATGCCTTATGTGATATGGCTTAGTAGCTTAAAGGTGATTTCAATACAAGAGGGAACTTGAGTATTTAGAGTCAAATCTTCTAGTCTTGAATTGGTCCCTTGGTTTGATACATTAAGGGTTTTTTTTTAGCATACAACTTTTGGGGGCGCTGACCATAGTAGTCAGCTTCACTCAATACACAACAACAAACTACAAAAAAACAAGGTATCTCAGACATTGAATTTGTATAAGAAATTAACGGGGGCTGGAGAGATGGCTCAGTTGTTAAGAGCACTGACTGATCTTCCAGAGGTCCTGAGTTTAATTCCCAGCAACCACATGGTGGCTCACAACCATCTGTAATGAGATCTGGTGCCCTCTTCTGGTGTGTTTGAAGACAGCTACAGTGTACACATATACATTAAAATAAATAAACCTTAAAATAAAAAAGAAATGAATGGGTTTGTCATGCATCTAAAAGTAAATAAAATAGGGCCAGCAAGATGGCTTTGCAAGTAAGTTCTTGCCACCAAGCTTGAGGGAATCTTAGTTTGACCGTGGGACCCACATGGGAACAGAACTGACTCCCTGGCTGTTGTCCTCTAACTTCTGAGTGCCATCTACTTAAGTGCCGTATAAACAAATCATAGTCCTGGTTTGCTGAACAAAGTGCTTGATGATAAAACAAAGTGAATGAAACACTACTAAACTTGCTGCAGTAAATCTCCAACCCAGATAAGCCGAGGCAATGAAAACACAACTCAATATGAATACATGCTCTGCACCTAGATTGAGCAGATCTACCACTACACTACCATCTTCCCCATATAAGAGACCCCTTAGAACCTGTGGTTTCTCCAGGCCAGGTGCTCCACTTTCCCTCCTCCTCCTGCTCCTGCTCCTCCTGCTCCTCCTGCTCCTCCTCCTCCTCCTCTTCCTCCCCCTCCTTCTCCTCCCCCATCCTCTCTCTCTCTCTCCCCTTTTCTCCCAAGACTTTCAGCTCCACCTTCCCCTCTTTCTCTGCCCAATCAGCCCCTCTAGCCATTATTTTAGAAATTAAGGTGGGAAGCAGGTTTACAGGAAATCACCTGAGTGCAGACTCATTCCTTGTTCACAACCCCTCACAGGAGAACGGAATTAACATCAAATATAATTAGCCCCAGGGCTATCTGCAACATAAACTCTGTAGGTTTAGTCAGTAAGTTTTATTTTTCACCACAGTTTGAAATAAATTTTAGAAAACCTAAAGATAAAGAGATCCAGGCATGGTGAGAGTGAGCTCTGGCACTCTCACAATCCCGCCTTCCTGTCACAGGGCCACAAGGCCTAAAGTCCCGCACCAAACACCAGCCCTCATTCTTGGGCTTTCCGACTATCAGAACTATAAAAAAAAAAAAAAAAAAAAAAAAAAGAGAAACAACAACCCAGATTCTGCGATTGTCATAGTAGCAAAGATCAGAGGAAGACATAAGGAAAGCAAGGTGAGTGTCAAATTCCAGCAGCCGAGGGAAGAAAAGAGGTGAGCGTGTGTCAAATACCTACAAGGCTGACAGGTAGCATCGCTGGTCCTTAAACCCAACAGCAGACTGAATGTTCGGTTGTCCTCGGACAAGGATAAGATAAGAACCTTTATCTGAGGTCAGCTAAAGCCACAGAACCATTTTGAACCCAGAGAATCAGAGTTCTTGGCCAGTCCCAACATTCCCAGATGTCCTCTAGGTCTAGCATTTACATTGCTTGCCTTAGGCAGTGTACCCCCATTGGTTTCTTGGGCCTTGAAAACTATTTCTCATATAGACGGAAAAAAAATCAGTCTTTACACTAGAAAGCCCAAAGGTGACCCCTTGACATTGCTCTGAAAATTTTTATACCGGCCCAATTGGTCCTTGGTTCTTATGATATACATTCCTGCACCAGCCAGTACTAGTGTTTAGTTGTTTCTCTGGTAGTAGGGACTGAACCCAGGGCCTTGCACTGGCCTAGAAAATACTCTACCACTTTTCTAAGTCCCCAGCCCTCCTTCAATGTTGGCTCCACTGTTCTCTCTCCTGAAGGAGACACAGCATTCACCTTAGCGAGATTTCTCAGGAAGAAAGCCACAAGCATAATTCCTTAAATAAGTCATGCAATGTGTATGTTACATGTCCATCATAACTCACAGATCCCCGGTTAGCCTCCAACTGACAAGTAACACATGACCTTGAATGTATGATCCCTCTGCTTCAACCTCCCTGTGCTGGGATCACAGGCTTGTGCCACCAGGCCCGTTTTCTGTGGGGCTGGTATTAAACCCAGGACCATTTGGAATAAAGCCAAATTCATTCTGAGAGCAGATAAGCTGGCGGTTCTCACCCTTTGCTTCCAGAGTCTCAAACACCGTAACAGACTGTAAAAGAACTGGACAGTTCATTGGTTCTAAGGCATTCATTTTTCAGATGACTGGGTGTTGTGGCATATACCTTTAACCCCCACACAAGAAACAGAAGGCAGGCAGATCTCAGTGAGCCAAGACCAAACCAGTCTACATACACAGTAAGACCTTGTTTCCAAACAGATTCTCAGTTACATCAATTCACCTTAAAATACAGGTCAGAAAAAATGTTCCATGCCAAGGCCATTAAACAACCTAAATGAAATTAATTCTTGACTGTTGAGTTTGGGGGTATATTTAATCTTATCTGCAACTAAATTGAGGGGCTGGTGAAAAGGAAGCAAGGTTTAGTGACTCTAGAAGAACACATTCCCCCAGGTTTCATTGCACAACCCAGCTTTCCCTACTGTCCTAGAATAGCAACGTCATCAGGTGTAGGGTTCATACCTAAAATCCTAGCAACCAATTTCCCACAGGGTTCATGAGAACCTCTGCTCAGAGCACAAGAGATCTTGGGGCCACTTGGCAGGAACCTGATTTGGAGATAGAACTTGAGACAGTAGGCTTGAGACAATAATTTGGTATTTCTAAAGAATGTGAAAGTCAAATTGTAAAGACTTGTTCTCAATTTCTTCCTGTACTATATAATAGTGTTAATTCTTGAGGACTCATACCTAATCAATAATGGCAAATGGATGTTACTCATATTTCTGACTTTGGAAAAGTAAAATATGTACATGTGACTATTGACACCTTCTAAGACTTTCTAGTTGTAACTGCTTTAACAAGAGAAGCAGCTAAAAGTTTAATTTAATTAGTCATTGCCTACATTGTTTTTCTATACTGGGTGTTCAGATCAGAGTAAACAGATAATAGAACTGGCTATTGCAGTCAAGCATTTGAGACTTTCTATTGACAATTTAATGTTACCCACATTACTGGGATTCCTTATAATCCTCAAGGACAAGGTATTGTGGAACTTTAAAACAATACCTTCATAAAATAAAAAGGGGGAGTTATATCCCCCATACACCACACAATTATTTAAACCATGTTCTTCTCATTTTAAAATTTTATATTTGGATGCCAAGGAACTCTCTCTGCTGAGTGTCCATGGCACCCTACAACTCGGCATACTTATGCCTAGGTGAAATGGAAGGATCCACATACTGGCACATGGCATGGTCCCAATCAGATATTTAATATGGGGAAGAGAGCATGTTTGTGTTTTTTCCCCCCAGGATGCTGAAGGAGCGTAAGGAGCATGCTAGCTGCCAGAGTGATTTGTGAGACATGCTGATGCTGGGACAAAGAATGATGCTGACTGTGAGCTTGCTGAGTGCCCTGACAATGGTGACAGGAAAGCTGTATAGGACACCTGTTCTTGGCCCACCTTTGCTTGCCTATATCCCAGATTGGACAAGCTGCCTTGCTTCAAGCTTTTAGACTTTGTGGGACAGAGAACATGTGGACTGTGGAAACTTGCCTTCAAAAACTTAACCAAACAGAAGTTATTATAATGACACTTCTCTTTCCTTTAATGTGACCAGTTATTCTGACTCAAACATAGACTGACCTAGAAGTCAATCCAATATTGGAAATAATAGTCTTCATTTGAAAGGCTGGTTCTGGACATTTTCAGAGACATTTGGACATTGACAGCTGCCTGGTATAAAGTTACGTTTACAGTGGATAAAGTTGGGGTAGGATCTGGACTGGGAGTTGGTGCATGTGTTAAGACTCCTAATCTTTTATTAATTGGTCATGTTAAAATTACTTTTATTTATTCTATAGTACTCAACGTAAGTTGTACACTTTCTAATTGTGTTAGTGTGTTGAAACCTGGCATGTCAGCTATGGTGTCTATCAGCCAGCTTTTGTTTTATTACCTGTGAGTATTACAGGACCTTCGTATTCTGAAAAAAAGCTTACAAGTACTGGGAGAAGTGAGTCAGGCTCTAAACAGAAGCGAGAGGGTAGTGTGGGCTTGATTATTGCTGGTATAGCAGCTTTAATTACATTAATAGCTAGCAACACTGCTTCTGCAATTGCTTTGACACAAGACGTTAAGACAGCTACTTTTGTTAATCCTTTAGCAAAAAATGTTACTAATGTTAAAAGTTATTAAAAGGCTGCAATTTCAAGCACCATATAGCCCTAGCTTAACATTTATAAGATTTTTGCCTCTTATTTCTCTCTATTACCTCTTTCCCTTTCATTTATTTTATTTTCACTAATTTTATTTTCCTTCAGCCAAGGATAACCAGGAACGCACTGTGTAGACCAGGTTAGGCTGCTCTCCAAGTCAGAGATCTGCCTACCTCTGCCTCTCAGTAGTGGAGACACACCACACCTGCCACACCCAGCTTTATTTTTACACGTGGTTTTACAAGACTAAGGATCAAGTCAAGTGCTGTGCTACCAAGTTCCATTTCCTGCCCCATCTCATTAACTTTCACTGGCCTAAAATCTCAGCAGGCAGTTCTCTCTAAGGCCTATATAGGGAGTTCCAAGAGAGCCAGGACTACCACAATCCCTGAAACAAGAAAAAGAATAAGGCCGGGTATGGTGGCCCACGCCTTTAATTCCAGCACTCGGGAGGCAGAGGCAAGCGGATTTCTGAGTTCGAGGCCAGCCTGGTCTACAAAGTGAGTTCCAGGACAGACACAGCTATACAGAGAAACCCTGTCTCAAAAAACAAACAAACAAACAAACAAACAAACAAAAAAAGGCTGGAGAGATGGCTCAGCACTTAAGAGCACTCAATGCTCTTCCTGAGGTCATGAGCTCAATTCCCAGCAACCACATGATGGCTCACAACCATCTGTAATGGGATCCAATGCCCTCCTCTGGTGTGTCTGAAGACAGTGACAGGGTACTCATATTCATAAAATAATTTTTTTAAAAAAAGAGCTAAAAAACAGAGATGAGCCAGGGCTACACAGAAAAACCCTGTCTCGAAAAACCAAAAAAAAAAAAAAAGAAAGAAAGAAAAAGAAAAACAGAGATGAGGCCGGGCAGTGGTGGCACACGCCTTTAATCCCAGCACTTGGTAGGCAGAGGCAGATTTCTGAGTTGGAGGCCAGCCTGGTCTACAGAGTGAGTTCCAGGACAGCCAGGACTGTACAGAGAAACCCTGTCCCGAAAAACAAACAAAACAAACAAACAAACAAAACCCAGAGATGAGAACTCACATCCCTACAAGCAACAAACAAACAAAAACCCAGATGCAGTGCGCGTCCAAGCTGTAGGGAGAATGTGTCCTGGGATAGCTCTGAATGCAGCCCAACACATATGTAGATAAATACATTGAAATACCATAGAGGCTAGACATCCCTGGGTAGAGCATCAGATAGATAGCTACAGAAGCCATAGTTTGGTCCCTTACCAAGCAACTTACTTTTTGAAAGCATGCTGGAAACCTCCAATCTCAGACCTTGCTCGGTGCAGAAGAGAGAAATAACTTTTTCTGGTTACTGATAATATAAGCAGATGCTGCTCCCCTCCCCAGCCACACCCTAAGCACCCCACCCAATCTTCACACACAAAAAAAAGGCTCCACCCTTGACCCAGCCAAACCCTCCACCAGGATCACCTTAGGCACACCTACTGGCAAAAACCAAATCAGTCTTCCAAACAAAGCCCCTTCATTCATTAAACACACACCAAAGGAGTCTTCCTATTGAGTTTCTGTGCTATCTTTATAGTATGGCATTGTTTTACCCCCACCTAGACCAGAGGGCAGTGGAGACAGGGTGCCAAGACCATAAGCTTGCCATATCCTGCTGACCTGGTACAGGTGACAGCTATGCAAGGAAGGAAGTCTATCGAAGTCACAGAGGGCCCACAACATTCAATAAAGGAACACTGAGAATATAGGCAATAGAGTGCTCGCCGTTATAAGACTCATGTATTCTATCGGCAATTTTTTTTTTTTTTTTGAGAGTCATGTACCCCCAGTCAGCCTCAGTTCTCTAAAGGAGCAGAAGATGAAATTCCCGATGCTCCCACCTGTAATTCCAAGCTACTCAAGAGGCTGAGAGAGAGCCGGGTGGTGGAGAAGATTGTGTCACCTGCCCTTAATGCCAGCCCTGTGGAGGCAGAAGCAGGTGAGCTCTGTGAGTTTGAAGCCAGCCTGGTCTGCAGAACAAGTTCCAGGGTTACGTGGGGAAACCCTGTCTCAGGGGGAAAAAATTATAAATGAAGAAAATGAAGCACGAGGGTCCGGAGAGTCTACAGTTCAAAATGAGCCTAGGAAATTTAGCAAGACCTCACCTTTTAAAACGGAGAAAGATGCCAGGTGGTGGTGATGGTGCACACCTTTAATCCCAGCACTTGGGAGGCAGAGGTAGGTGGGTGTCTGGACATTTGACTGCAGCCTGGTCTACTGCGTGTATTCTAGGACAGCCAAGGCCACACGGAGAAACTCTGTCTTGAAAAAAACAGAGATAAAAGGAAGGAAGGAAAGAAAGAAAGAAAGAAAGAGAGAGAGGGAGGGAGGGAGGGAGGGAGGGAGGGAGGGAGGGAGGGAGGGAGGGAGGGAGGAAGGGAGAACGGGGGATAGCCCAAACCTGGGTTTCACGTTGGAGAAACTGGATGCCTTTGCGTTTTTCTCATAGTTCTATCTAGCACCTTTGTATTTGCTCAATGTGTAGGAGGCTAGAAAACCTACAATGTTAGTCGTTTTCTATAATCAGGGTACAGAAAATACACACACCTCACAGCTGCATCATATTAATTCATCTGGAAGAAAAGGTGTTGAATTCCTCTTTGTTCTCAAATAATTTTCTGCAGGTGTATAAGCAGTTTGCCTCCCCGTTGCAGGTAGAAGGGCTGGTCTTCCTTCATTATCTCCCAGCAACCTGGTTTGAATCTGCAGGTATGTATGTCTTAGCTGGGTTGACTCAAACCTGTAATTTCAGTGCTCTAGAAGTCAAGGTAAGGATTTCAGAAATCAGGTGTTCAAGGCCAATCTTGGTGACATAAAAGTTTCAAGCCTTGGCTGCTTAGAAACTCAAAGAGATTAGTTACTAATTATTAATATAATAGGACTGATGAGATGGCTCAGCAGGTAAGAGCACTGGCTGCTCTTCTGCAGGTCCTGAGTTCAAATCCCAGCAACCACATGGTGTCTCACAACCACCCTTAATGAGATCTGACACCCTCTTCTGGTGAGTCTGAAGTCAACTACAGTGTACTTATGTATAATAATAAATAAATCTTTGGGCCAGAGCAAGCAGGGTCTGAGCAAGTGGAGTTGGCCGGAGTGAGCAGAGGTCCTAAAAATTCAATTCCCAACATCCACATGAAGATTCACAACCATCTGTACAGCTACAGTGTACTCATATACATAAATAAATCAATCTTTTTAAAAAATATATTAATATAATATATTTTTCACTATTAGCTACTTACCTAGAAAGTTGACCTTTAAAGAGGAGAATAAGGGAGGGAGGGCCTTGAAGGCCCTCATTTCTGCTTAGTACAGTGGGGTTCAGGTATGAGTGCTCTCCACACCACTTAGGCCAAACCAACCATACCCCTGAATTTCTTCAAAAATTTCCTGCTGGCAAGGTTCCAGCATTTGAGGGTGATGACGTATTCTGTGTGTTTGAGAGCAACGTCATCGCCTACTATGTAAGCAACAAGAAGTTTCGGGGAAGTATGCCAGCTCAGGAGGTACAGGGAGTGAGCTTTGCTGACAGTGACACTATTCCTCCAGCTAGCACCTGGGCATTATGCACCACAGCAAACAGGCCACCAAAGATGCAAAAGAGGAGGCGAAGTGAATCCTGGGGCTGCTGACACTCACTTGAAGACACGGACTTTTCTGGTGGGTGAGCAAGTGACACTGGCTGATAGCACAGTTGTCTGTACCCAGTTGTGGCTCTAGATACAAGTCTTAGAGCCTTCTTTTTGCCAGGCCTTCCCCAGTACCAACTGATGGTTCCTTACCTGCATTAACCAGCCCCAGTTCAGGACCATCTTGGGAGAGGTGAAGCTGTGTGAGAAGATGGTGCAGCTTGATGCTAAGAAGTTTGCAGAGAGCCAGCCTAAAAAAGATGCCCCAAGGAAAGAAAAGGGTTCACGAGAAGAGAAACAGAAGCCCCAGGCTGAGCAGAAAGAGGAAAAGAGGCAGCTGCCCAGCCCCCAAGGAAGAGATGGATGAGTGTGAGCAGGCAGTGGATGCTGAGCCCAGGGCTAAGGACCCTTTCACTCGTCTGCCTCAGAGCCCTCTCTGTGGCAGTGCCATATTGTTGGGAGCACTTTGATAAGCGTGGCTGGTCCCTGTGGTATGCTGAGTATCGCTTCCCCGAAGAGCTCACCCAGACCTCCATGAGTTGCAACCTCATCACTAGAATGTTCCACCAACTGGACAAACTGAGGAAGAATGCCTTTGCTAGTGTTATTCTCTTTGGAACCAATGACAGCAGCTCCATCTCTGGCGTTGAGGTCTTCAGAGGCCACGAGCTCGCCTTTCTGCTTAGACCAGATTGGCTGGTGGACTATGAGTTGTATCCATGGCGGAAAATGGATCCTGGTGGGGAGGGAGACCCAGACTCTGGTTCGAGAGTACTTTTCCTGGGAGGGGGCCTTCCCATACATGGGTAAAACCATCAATCAAGGCAAGATCTTCAGGTGAACACGTCTTCTCAGTCACCTAGCTGCCTGCACCTACCCTTCAAGGGAGATGGGGGTCATTAAAGAAAACTGAACACTTTGAATGAAGAATGAATAAAGGTGGCCCCAGGATGCTTCTGTTTGCAATTCCTGAAACACGGCCTTCCATTGTTAATACAAAATAGAGGCTGGGGGTGAAGCTCAAAGTGTGCTAACCTGGCTTGTATGAAGCCCTCCGTTTGAGCCTTGTTCCCCTAATTCCACAGAAGGCTCATGCCTGCAATCCCAGCACCCAGGTAGAGACAAGAGAACTAGAAGTTCAAGGTCAGCCTCAGATTATATGTAGTGAGTTTAAAGCCAGCCTGGGCAATGTGAGTTCCTGCTCCCCACCCCCACCCCAAAAGGCATAAAATAGGCCCAGGCATGGTGACTCACACCTGTAATCCCAGCACTTGGGAACCTGAGGCAGGAGGATTATCGTAAAATCCATGGCACTCTATCTTGAACATAAAAGAATATAAAAAGGGTCCTTGTATTAGAATCCCACAGTCCTGTCTCTAAACCTGACTACGTTTGTCCTGTTCACAGATGCCAGTACTACACCTTACATTGAATGGCTCCTTCTAGTCCAGAATAACAAGGGATACACCAGCCTCGTGCCAGCCTCTCCTCCTTCCCTCCAGGTTAATCTATCATTTTCCAGTTTTAAAAAAAATCTATTATTTTATTTTAATTGTGTGCATATGTTGGGAGGGGGACTGTGTGTGTGAGTGCAGGTTGAGGTGTCAGACTCCCTGCAGCTGGGGTTACAGGCAGTTGTGAGCTGCCCAATGTGGGTTCTGGGAATCGAACTTGGGTCCTCTGCAAAAGCAACAAGTGCTCTTAACTGCTGAGCTGCCTCTCCAGCCCTGCCTCCACCACACATTTTTAATCCCCTAATGAAAAATTTAAAAACAAACACACAAACCACCTGTAACTCACCTCAACTAAAGGATCCAAAAGCCCCCCAGTTTAGTACCAACCCCATTCTTGAACAGGCTCCTACTGTCTCTGTCCTGTTCTTCCACTTCAAGTAATTTCCTTCCAGCCAAAACAAATAATAAAACCTTCCCACTCCTCTCTCTCTCCCCGCCCCGCTTTTAAAGGTTTGCTTAGATTTCATCATCCTATGATACTGGAACTGGGAAAAGAAGTGGCTGGAGTTTGGGCTGGTTCAGCACCAGACATAATGACGTCACCTCTTAGTGGAAAGGGAGTCAGAAACAGAACACCAAAAGAAGAGCTGTCACACGGGACCCAGGTTCTTCACAGCGTAAAGAAACCATGGCCGCATCCATCGAAGGGTCTGCACTTTCATCTGAGCTTCATCGTTGTGGAGATATGCTCTGCTGCAAACGGAGAGCTCAAATCATCTTGAGTTATTTTACTAGCAGCCATTTACACTGAGTGTGATGTTGCACGGCACCCTGGAGGCAGTGGCAGGTGCATATCTGTGAGTTCAACGTCAGCCAAGCCTACGTAGTAAGAAGACACTGTCTCAAAACCCTGTCTATCAACCCTAGAGCTAAAGGTCATAACAGCTGAAACCCAAACAGAGAGGTTTCCCTGAATGAAAAGAAGAAATAGAAAGGAAAGGACATGACTTCTCCTAGGTATGGCGGAGAAGAAACTTTATTGTAGATGAAAAGGCACAGCCAGAGACAGGCACATCTGGGAGAGTCCAGAGTGGCCATGACCCAGACTGTGCTGGGCCCTGTGAGGAGAGGGCGAGTAGAAGGCAGAGCAGAGACAGGAGAACCAGATGCAGCAGCCAGGAGGCCAAAGGTACAAAAGAGGGCAGGTAACCAAAATGCCTGGATTATATATAGGAGAGCAGCCCAGCCTCTGGGACAGAGAGTTCAGGGTAGAGGGCTGGGTATGCCAGCCACGCCCTGCCATAGCAGGTAGGGATTGGGGGATACAGGGAGAACCTGGAGGCCAGGTCTGATCTGATCTGTTGAATAGGCACCTCAGTTGCTTGCCCCAGGTTAAAATTTAACATTCCCTACTCTCCTGCTGCAACCTTCCTTCCTGATATCCCCACCAATGTATTGGGTAAGCATATTGATTTGTGAGTTTCTTTTTTCTGTGACTATAAAACTTCACCTCTCCCATAATGGGACTTGACGTTCACGGTAACATGAATCTGTGTTCCCAGGTTGTAGTCATTCCTATTTGGCTCAGAAACAGGATGTTTCTTTTGTCCCTCCTGTAAAATATAAGTCATTATGGTTCGTTTTCAGTGTGAGGTGTGCTTAGAGAGTTCACAGAAGAGTCACAGATAAGCAAGAGGCAGGAGGCCCCCTCAGTCCTCTGGCAGAAAGCCAGGGCTTAATTATCTCAGGATTCTGAAAGTTAGAAAGTTGTAGGGAATTCAGCTAACTGTCCACTATCAAAAACCAATGTCCTTAGCTGAACAGTAGTGGTGCACATATTTAAATCCCAGCACTTGGGAGGCAGAGGCAGTCAAATCTGTGAGTTTGAAGCCAACCTGGTCTGCAAAGAGAGTTCCAGAACAACCAGAGCTATGTAGAGAAACCCAGTCTCAAAAAAAAAAAAAAAGGTGGGGGGTGGGGTGGGGTGTCCTCTTCCCTGAATTGATAGGATGTGGATTTGGGAAGGGGACTTGTGGGACGGAAAACCATGCTAGGAAGTTTGGTAAGGCAGAGCAGGTCGAGACCCGGAGACTCGGTGAGACTCACCTGAGGCTTAGGTGGCTCACAGCTCCCTGCCAGACTCCAGACTTGGAACACGTGCCTGTAAGGTCAAGACAGAGTTCTACATGCTAATGAGTTAGCTAGAGGCCCTGAGGGCTTAGCCAGTAAGCTTCCCTTCCCAGACATTCCTCCCTGCAAAAGATAGGAATCTCAGGCCCACCCTGAAAAGGGGATATGGTTTTAGGCATCTACTTTCCACCATGACAATGAACTGTTTAGAATCATAGGCTGTCTCTTTTCATTCTTTTCATCGAGATCTGCTGTGGGGAGCCATGAAGAAGGCCTTCTCCTACAGAGCCGCTGCCTAATCTCCCATAGAAGGCCTCTCTGTGCTCCGAGTCACAACCACCAGCAAGCCTGCATCTGCCAAGCCAAGGACTGGGACAAGCCTGGGCCCCGGGGCCGAGAGCCCCCACACCCCAACCGTCGACTCTGTTCTCTGCTCCTGGATGTCCAAGAGCCTGAGAATCCCATGGCCAGGCCCGGCCTTGTTGCAGGCCCAGGAACTCCTGAGCCAGCTCCAGCTTTCCCAAGTCTTAGTCTACACTTTCCCACCCCCAGAATGGTGACTCCCTACAGCTTCCCAACAGCCCAGCAAGCAGTGTAGGATAAGCACAGTCAAACTCCCAGGTTCGGCCTCCCCAAGTAGTGGTGCCCTCAGGGCATGGGTCTACAACCCTTCAGGAACTATGCTCGAAATCGAAGATAGTCTCCTCTCCGGTGTGACAGCTTATGAGAAAGAGACGGCAGGATTTTCTCACAAGCAGGAACTTTTTAATCTTTGTTTAATGTATGTGGGTGTTTTTACCTGCATGTAAGACTGTGCACCAAAAGCCGGGCATGGTGGAGCACGCCTTTAATCCCAGCACTCGGGAGGCAGAGGCAGGCGGATTTCTGAGTTCGAGGCTAGCCTGGTCAACAAAGTGAGTTCCAGGACAGCCAGGGCTACACAGAGAAACCCTGTCTCAAAAAACAAACAAACAAACAAAACAAAACAAACAAACAAAAAGGCTGTGCACCAAAGTACACCCCTTGTGCTTAGGCCAGAAGAGGGCTTCCGATTGCTTATGAGCCATCATGTGGGTTTTGGGAATTGAACCCAAGTTGTCTGGAAAACCTCTTACCCGCTGAGCTGTCCCCCCTGCCCCTGTATTCAGATTTTTTTTTTACACCTTTAATCTGGCCAGAAATTTTAAATGCTACTGTCTTTAGCCAAATCAACGCGCCTTGTTTCTATGTTGGCATCCCTCTCAGCAGGTCAGCCTGCTTAAAGCTGTTCCTGGGGCTGGAGAGATGATGGCTCAGTGGTTAAGAGCACTGCTCTTCCGAAGGTCCTGAGTTCAAATCCCAGCAACCACATGGTGGCTCACAACCACCCATAATGAGATCTGACACCCTCTTCTGGTGCATCTGAAGACAGCTACAGTGTACTTAGATATAATAATAAATAAATCTTTAAAAAAAAAAAACTATTTCTGGCTAGCTAATCTCTCTCTCTCTCTCTCTCTCTCTCTCTCTCTCTCTCTCAGTAAATCAATAGCTTTATTTTCCTTCAATACAGAGCAGAGTTATGGTAGGCCATTCTACATTTCTTCAGTGTAGAATATACAAATATACACAGGACACTATAAGAAAATCACTAGCTTTATTTTTCATCAATACACAATTAGAAAACTAGTCTGAGAAGAGGTTTGTGGTGTAAACTAGAATAAAATATATACAGGATCTGAGAAGCTCAGGATGGAAGCCCGGCTGCCTAGGGGCTGCCCAGCAGAGGGGAGGCCAGGTCTTTGATGGTTTTGGCGTTCAGCTGAGGGATCGTGCTGATCTTCAGGAGTCTGCTGCTGGCATACTCTTAAACCTTCTCCATGCACCTAGCAGGAACAAGCTGGAAGAGCCCTGGGAATCATTTAGGAAGGAGACTCCCAAAAGCTTAGCGCGAGAGCTGTAGATTACCTGGGTGGGAAAACTGTCCTCAGGTGACTGGTGCCCGAGTTCTGACCACAGGCTCCCACACTTCCCATGTTACAGAAGGCTTCTGCTCTCTCCTGGGTAATTTTGGTGTCATAAGGAAGATCACCTCTCAGTCATGCTATGGGTTGCATGCTCCTTAGGGTAGCATGAGGAACTTTATTTCTGAAAACTAGCTTTAAGGTGCTAAAGCTTTAAAAACAATTTATTGGGGGGGGGGAGCTTAGGTACTGAATGGAATGGGGGATGCCTTAATTTTCCAGGCCTCTGCAGGAGAGAAGCCTCTATTTCTCTGTCTGCTGAATGGAAGAGCTATATCTGACCGTTCCCGCTGCCCCTGCACTACGCCCAGTCCACTGTCCTACCAGCATCAGTACTCTCCTGGGGCAGGTGGGAGAGAGGAGCTCCCTGCCCTGTTAGATGCAAACCTGTTTGTGTATCTGGGTTTGGGCATAGAGTTCCAGATACTTGGTTTGTTCTTGTCCCATCCCAATAGGTAACTAATTGTCCCAGAATCATCTGATGGCCTGCCCACCCATTTCATTTCCTGTCTTCTCTGAGGCTTACCTCCATCATGGGAATCAATGCTTGGATCATACAGGTCTATGTCTGGAGTTATTTTCTGATGATCTTTTTGTAGATCAAATACCAAAGGTATTATTTTGTTTTTGTTTTATGAGGTAAAGCCCACTACATAGCTCAGGATGTCTAAAAACTCCCTGCCTTCCTGTCTTTGCCTCTTCCCATCTAGTGCCAGAGTTAGAGGCAGGTGCTGCTGTGCCCAGCTGCCTGTAGATTATTTATGCGTCTTTTGCATAGATTAAGGGTCATTACCCTTGGCTTTCTTTTCACTTTTCTATCCCAGTCAAGGCATCTGAGGACGCTCAGTGCTTGACTACGGTTCTTTTTCCCACTATGAACATTGAAGACTGCCTAGAAGTCTTTTAACTTTATGGTGACTTTCATAAGAACAAGGGAATTTGTTTTGTTGTTCAGGTGTCGGGAGGAGATCTTTTTATGAGAAATGTATCTGTTTGTTGTGAGTAGGCATGAATGTGCTCAACGAGTGAGGAGGTCAAACCCACTGAGGGTCAGGCCACAGCTTCCCTGTGGCTTCCAGATGAGGCGCCTTATGAAAACCTTCCCCAGGTTTTTTATTTCATTTTGTTTAGGTGGTGAGGAAGGGTTTTGTTTTCCAAGACAGGGTTTCTATGTGACTAAGTCACTCTATAAACCAGACTGACCTCAGACTCAGCGATGCCCCTACCTCTGCCTCCCAGGTGCTGGGATTAAAGGTGTGACCGACACAGCCTGGCTCCTACACCAGGTTTTTTGAAACGAGGGTCATATAACCCAAGCTGGCCTCAAATTTGCTACAAGGCTAAGGATGACCTTGAACTCGTGATCCTCGCACTTCTACCCCCTAAGCCCTGAGATGACAGCAATGTGCTGTGCCACTGTACCTTGCTGAGTAAATGAAAGTGAGGGCGTGACCACTCTGAATACGGTTGGGAAGAAGAATCCAGTGGCATCTGGAAGAGTCCACACTGAACTGGGCCATGAGGAGGGGGTTGGAGGGTGGGGAGCAGCCAGAGAGAAAGGGAAGGGGGGGGAGTATGGGAAGGGAGGGAACAAGCAAACCAAGAGCAGAGCCAAGGACCAAGAGAGCACCTGGCCCCTGAACATTTATATAGGAAGGAGAAGCAGGGAGAAGGGAGGCCAAGCTCCGGGGTGACAGAGATGTAGCAGCTGGGTGAGGCTTGCTGGGAGGAGCCACAGCCACTGACTGAGCCTTGTCTCTGGATTCTTTGAGACCTGACACTAAGTATGAAGTTTTAAATTCTGCTCCCTTCATTCTGATCTATGTTGCCGTTTGTTTGTTTGTTTGTTTGTTTGTTTTGGGTTTTTGAGATAAGGTTTCTCAGTGTAGCCTTGGTTATCCGGGAACTCTCTCTGGAGAACAGGCTGGCCTTGAACACACAGAGGTCCTCCTGCCTCTGTCTCCCAAGAGCTGGGATCAAGGGTGTACGCCAGTATGTCAGGTCTCTATGTTGCTTTTTAATATTTACTAACAGCTTGTCTTCCTTCCAAGGACTGTGAAGTTACTGGTCTCTATTTCCCTGATCATTTTCCATGCGCTCTGGTCATTACCACAATGGAAAAGGAGAAAGTATCCATGTGTGAGACCCCTGCCAACCTAGAGAAAACAGTAGGCCTTCTCGCCAACCAAGTGACTTGGTTCTCTGGTGCATGTCTTCTGGATGCCATGTATGTGAAGGCTGTCTCCTTCAGGTTTCTCCTGCTGTGATAAAGACCAAATGCAACTCAGAGGGGAAAGGATATATCTCAGCTTACAACTTTCAGTCACACTCCATCACTGAGGGAAATCAGGGCAGAAATAGATGCAGCAGCCATGAAGAAATCTGCTTATTAGCCTGTTTCTGTTTTGCTCAGTTTGTCTTCTTATACACCTCAAGACCACCTACCCAGGGGTGTGGGGCACTGCCCACAATTGGCTCAGCTCTCCCACATCAATCACCAGTCAAGAAAATGACCTATAGACTTGCCTACGGGCCAATCTCATCATCGAGGTATTTTCTTGATTAAGATTTCCTCTTCTCAGATGACATTACCTTGTGTGACATTGACATAAGACTAGCCAGCACACTTAACAATCAGATCCTTGGGCTGTGGGGCTATACCTCACTTCCTTCCATGATCAGGAGTGTGGGGTTGGGAAACACCAATTTACCAGGTTTGGGGCTTGGTGATAGAAGACATCAAGTTCAAATACTTGGTCCCTAGATGATAGCTCTGTTTGGGGATGTTATAGAACTTTTAGAATATGTTAGGTAGAGCTTTTAGTAGGGGAGTGGAGGAGGGACTATGATAGTTTATAGATAACGTGTGGTGATTTGAATAGAAATGGCCCCCCACGGACTCACATGCTTTTGTGCTTGGACCATAAGAAATGGTACTATTAGGAAGTGTGGCCTTGTTGGAGGAAGTGTGCCACGGGGGTAGGGGGGTGGGGGCGGGGCCGGGGGAGTAGGTTTTGAGGTCCCATATGTTCAAGCTAAGCCCAGTATGGCACACAGTCTCCTTCTGATGCCTAAGGATCAAGATGTAGATCTATCAACTTCTCCCGTACCATGTCTGGCTGCATGCTGCCATGCTTCCCGCCATGATGATGATAAACCTCTGAACTGTAAGTCTGCCCCAATTAAATGTTTTCTTCATAAGAGTTGCCATGGTCACGGTGTCTCTTCACAGCAATAAAACCGTAATAAAGACATAACCTCATCCTATATGATGGTTTGTATATGCTTGTTCCTCCAGGGAGTGGTACTATTAGGGGGTGTGGTCTTCTTGGAGTAGGTGTGGCCTACTTGGAGTAGATTTGTCACTGTGGGCGTGGGCTTTAAGACCCTCATCCTAGCTTCCTGGAAGCCAGTCTGCTCCTACGGATGCAGATGTAGACCTCTCAGCTCCTCCTGTGCCATGGCTACCTGGATGCTGCCATGCTCCCACCTTGATGATAATGGACTAAACCAATGAACTTGTAAGCCAGCCCCACTTAAATGCTGTCATTATAAGAGTTGCCTTGGTCATGGTGTCTGCTCACAGCAGTAAAACCCTAACTAAGACATCCTACTTCAATTTCTAATTTCTGCTTTCTATGCTGGAGAAAACTGGCCAGCTTCCTGTCCCTATGTCTTCCTTTCCATTATGGATTTCCCATGTAGAGCTGCAAATGAAACAAACTCTTCTTTCCATGTGTTGTTTATTATCAAAGTAGTTTTTGTTCTTCTCCTTGCTTTTAAAAACTTTTTTAGATTTATTTTATATCTGAGTGTTTTGCCTACATGCATGTCTGTGTACTACACACATGCCTGGTGGCTAAAGAGGTCAGAAGAGGGTGTCAGGTCCCCTTGTACAGGAGCTACAGGCAGTTGTGAACCCTCGGGTGGGTGCTGGGAATCAAGCCCCAGTCCTTTGCAAGAGCAACAGGTGTGCTTAACCACTGAGCCAACTCCCTGCCCTGGTTATAGTTTTTATCATAACAGAAAAGTAACTAATTCACAGGAGTGCCAGGGGCCAAATCCAGGCTGTCAGGCTTTTATTCACTGAGACATCGTCAAAGCTCCAAATATTTATGTGTGTCTGTATGTGTGTGCCAATGATGCACACACCAGTGCATATGAAGAAGCCAGGGGAGGTGTCAGATCCCTCAGAGTGGAATTACATACATTTGAGCTCCAGGTCTCACGATTGCACAGCAAGCCCTCTGAACCACTGAGCCATCTCTCCACCCCCTAGAAACACTAGTTTGGTTTTGGTTTTTGAGACAGGGTTTCTTTGTGTAGCCTTGGCTGTCCTGGAACTCACTCTGTAGATCACCAGGAAGATCTCAAACTCACTGAAATCCACCTGCCTCTGCCTCCTGAGAGCTAGACTCCCACCACTGTCCGGCTAGGATATTTAATTTTAAAATTGCTGCTCAAGTTGCTGGCTTGGTTTTCATTTTACATTTACTATTTAATGGCTTTTGGCTTGAGATTAGGACAAAATTCCCAACAATTTCTCTCTTGGCACTAGCTATGATGAAATTAAAGTATCGACTAGCTCTGAAAATTATTGAAAACAATCTCTGTTCTGCAGCATCAAATACTCAGCCAAGACTTGAATCAATTTCTAATTTTTAAAATTTATTTATTATTATATCTAAGTACACTGTAGCTGTCTTCAGATACACCAGAAGAAGGCATCAGATCTCATTATGGATGGTTGTGAGCCACCATGTGGTTGCTGGGATTTGAACTCAGGACCTTCGGAAGAGCAGTCAGTACTCTTAACCGCTGAGCCATCTCTCCAGCCCTTGAATCAATTTTTAAATAATGATTGCCCATTCTATGCATGGGTACCTCCCATGTTGGACATCCACCATGTGGGTTTTGAGGCTCAAACTCAGCCTACAACACTTAACATAAACCCACTGAGCTATCTTGACAGCCCAGGATTTCTTTATGTAAATCAACAGGCAACATTTATTCACTGGTATGTACATTTGGAAATGTCATTGATAAAAATGTTAAAATTGGATATATAGCAAAAATTGTTAAGCTACTTTATGACTTATTGTCTGTAATGTTTTGAATACCTATTTTATGTATATGTTGGAGAAGGGTTCCATGGACATCCACGGGGGGCTTGATGAGGTCTGACTCTGGAAAATGACAGTGGATTTCTTGTGTTGAGGTGTGGGTAGGTGCTTGGGTAAAGATGATCATCAATAACAGGAAACAAACACCAAGATGATCATCAATAACAGGAAACAAACACCAAGGCTCAAGAGACCAATCTAGGGTCATCCGGATGGAGGTGAAAGTGGCATCTCAAAAGCCCTGGATACACAAGAGAAGACAGACTTTCACCTAGGAGACAAGACATAAAAGGCAGGCTGGGAAACAGGACCAATTGATGAGAAGCACTAAATTCACACTGTCATAGTGTGTGTATCTGGGGGACGTGACTGTTTATTGAAGCTTAGCCTTTAACGTCTGAAACTGCCCTTGCCTCCTTAGTGCTGGGATTACAAACATGCACCACTACATATGTGAAGATTTTTCAGAAACCTGGTGTTGGGGTGACCGAGGCTGGCCTTGAACCCCTGCATCTCTTACTTCCACCCCAGATGTAGATTGGACTGCCATGCCCACTTCATCACTGATGAGTCTGAGGATTCTGTGCACTATGGTTTATCTGGGAAACGGATTGGATCACACCTTCTGGAACTCCTTCTTTAAAACACTGCTGCCCAGGACGGGTGATTAAATAAGGAAACAGGCCCTGGACGGCATTGCATGTTAACTCAAGTTCTGGGAATATTCATCTCACACCGCCTGGACTGCTTGGCTTTTATCTTCCCTCTTCCATACCCATCAGAGGATAAAGGCGACTGACTCTCTGTGTGCCTGCTATTGTTGATATTAAAACAATAGTCTGCTGCCCACAGATGTGCTGAGGAGTGAAGAAACTAAACCTCATTCTGTACTTAGTAAACTCCCAGTGTTTATTCTTGCATTTTGGAGGCAGGGGCTTGAAACAGCCATAGCTCCCACCTTCCCAGTCTTGGAGAGACAGGTGTGTGCTACCATGCAATGCTTGGGTGGTTTTCCGGTTAGCTTTTGGTTTTGAGACAGAGTCTCAAGCAGCCCAGGTTAGTCAGAACTTGTGCATCTGAAGATGGCCTTGACTTCCTCATTTTCCTAAATGATGGGATCAGAAGCTTGGGGCAACACACCTGCTCACGTGGTGCTGAAGGCTGAACCCTGGGCGCTCTGCAGGCTAGGCAAGCTCTCTGCTTACTATCTAATCCACAGTCCTAGTCCCCCACAGTCCTAGTCCCTCTGGGGCATTATTATTTTGGCTGGCCTGGATCTCACCATTGGGCCCACAAGACCTCAACCTCAGGCCATTCCTTCTCTGCCTTCTGAGTTCTGGGATTACAAACATAGTCCAACATCGGGATCGGGTTATTTTAATCTTTTTTTTTTTTTTCAGTCCCAAGTAAAACTTGTCTTTCTCTGAAGATGCTCAATCCAAAACAGTTGGGTACCCTACATCTCCCACTACACAGAGATGCAACTAAGCGCGCGGGGGGGGGGGGGGGGGAATGCATACACTAAAGTTTTAACCAGGAGGTAGAGTTAATATTAATCACTAATACTTAGTAGGCAGTATGGGTTAGAAACTTAATGCTTTCTTTTTAGATAAACCCAAAGCCTCGACCTGGGCTAACTCATGGCATTTTTTTACGGATAGAGTGAAAAACAAGTGGGCTAGGAAGCTACACTAAGCTTACAAAAAGAGCAGTAGACAGGTAGGGATAGCCTGACTCTGTAGGCCATCCCTGTGCAAGGCTCCACCCAAATGAGGCGAGGTAGGGATAGCCACACTCACTAAGCCAGCGCTATGAATGGCTCCGCCCAAATGAGGAGAGCAAATGAGGAGGCGCAATGCTCCGCACCGTCTCAACTCACTGAAATGGCTCGGAAACTTGACTCGCCATTATCAAGGAGGCAAAACAGCGGCTATTCTAACTGAAATTGAGAGGTGCCTCCTGCACCGGAAAAGACCGAGACTCGGTCCCCAGATCACCGCAGCCAAAACCTTCCGGGTCTGGTGCACAGGAAACCGCTCGCCCCGCCCGGGCCACCTTGCACTGGATGCAAGTGACCATCCGGTGGGATCGCTGCAGCGATGGGGACGGCCACAGGCGCCGGCTACTTCCAGAGGGGCAGCTTGTTCTGGTTCACAGTCATCACCGTCTCCTTCGGCTACTACACGGTAAAGCCCGGGAGCGGCTGGCAGGCGCCGCGCAAGCGCACTGGCTAGTCAGGGCTAAGCCTGGGGAACCGGTTCGCCAGGCTTTCCCTGTGTGGACCTGGGCTGGAAGCGATTCTGGCCCTGCGACTCAGTGTTTAGGTCTCTCGAGATGGTGGTGGCGAAGTCGGAGGCCCGTAGGGACCCCACTGCATACTTCCGTGTAGCCAGACTCTGGCCCTCACTGATCACCGCCCTAGGGCTGGGCTACTTCGCGGTAGGCATAGGGAGTGCTGGGGGAGTGCTGGCAGCTCTAGCCCTTGTTTGAGCTAAGGGTGTTAGGGGGTGGGGGTGGGGGTGGGGTGGACAATTCTGCGCAAGCACGGCGGTTGCCTGGGTTACTGATGTACACGGAAGTTCGGTGGGTTCTGAAGGATTTCTATTTGATGGTGTTCCTGTCCTTGCGCCCTATTCCACGATCATTGAAGTTTAACCAAGTTTTATCCAATCGGGAAGAGAAAAGTGAAATTAGTACACTGCAGTAGACCTAACAACTCAGTATAAGAATCGAAGCAGAGTGCTTGAATAAGCTTGAATTGCTTGCAAAATTGGGATAAACCTAATGGATGGGTAGAGTTTATATTGGTAAGAAGGAAGGAAAAGGATATAACTGGACATAGGTGTGGAAGAAGACAGGTGCACTGAGGAAGGGTGGCGCTTTCCATCTGAGGAAGATTTTGTTTTAAGAATAATGGGAAAGATGCTAGGAAGTACATTGGGCTCAACTGGTACAAATACGAAGAAATGCTGTTTAGATATCCCAGGAGACCCTGGGATTGTCATGTCTACGGTGTTATTGGGGTCAAGGGTCATCACCCCTAACCTAATTTCACCATAGGCAGAGGCATGCATTGAGACTTTTCAGAAACTACCAGACAGACGGGGAAGATGGTAATCCAGCTACAGAAACCTTGCACAAACAAGCAGTTGCAATCACAACTTCAGAAACCTGCTTTTACTTCCTTTCCACCCCTATGCTGAGGACATCCCTAATTTTAGGGGTATAAAAATCGAAAGAGAAGTGGCTCTAAATCGAATAGGAGATTGGCTCAAGCTGTAATTTCTGCAGTCTAGTCATGGCACATAAATTATTTTAAAAAATAGTTAATAACTTCTATAAAATAGTGTTTTGCTGATATCCATTAAGAGAAACGGTCACCCCATACAGTGACTCTGGTAAGCGTATTTCCTCTGCCTAAGTCTCACAAGCGACTTTGCGAACATGACAGTTGGGAAGGGGAGGACTGTGTGACTTGTTGAGTTCTTTGGTGCATAGCTTTTGTACAATCAATACTGTTTCATAGCTGCTTTCATAATAACCATGTCCTGAAAATGTTCTGTGCCTGTGGTTCTCTTGCAGTGGGCTGTCTTCTGGCCTCAGAGCATCCCTTATCAGAGCCTTGGGCCCCTGGGTCCCTTCACGAAGTATTTGGTGGACCACTATCACACCTTCCTAAGGAATGGGTAAGGAAAGCTGTTCTGGGCAGGCACAGCAGCTCCTGGTGTTTGGTACCAGGAAGGCCTGCAGTTCCTTTTAGATAACCAACAACAGTGATGCTAGTTTGCCATCAGGTGCCTATATCTTTAAAGTTTCTGTGTTAGAATTGATTAGCAAATAACTATCACCCTAAACTGAAAAAAAGAAAAACTTTTTTTTTTTCTTTCCTTTTCTGGTTTCAGGTATTGGCTTGCTTGGCTAATTCATGTGGGAGAGTCCTTGTATGCCTTGGTTTTATGCAAGTAAGTCTTTGTAATAGGAACTTACCACTTTTATCTTGATATCTGATGTAAGTCACGAGTAGCCATGTCTAAATAATTCATGCACTTTTAGGCTGAGAGCCTGCTCCACTGCAGCCTGAATCCCTCTACCTAACACTGAGCCTGGGACAGACGCATTCATTAAATGTTTGATGAGTGAATGCAGTTTCTTGTGTTTCCGGTTAATGATTTAGTTATTTAACTGGGATACTTTTTGCTGTGTTTCAAAAAGTTCTGCCTAACCAACTGGAACCAAGAGTCTGTGTTCCAGTCTGCAAAAGAACTGAGTTACTCCTCTAGGCTGGTGATTGTTCAATCCAATGTCAAAATAGAATCACATGAGGAGCTGTTTCAAAAATACACATGCCTGGTTTCCAGACCCAGAGACTGTGATCTGATAGGCCCTGCTTCAGACTCGGGTATATGTTTCTTCTTAAAGCTCCTCAAACAGTGCTGTGGGTCAACGTAAATTAAATGTCCCCAAACTTATGAGATCCTCATAGATTGTACCTCAGAATTATACATAAAAGTAAAAGAATACAGTTGTTCCCGGAACCAACATTAAAATTCTATTGTTTAAATTTGCTGTCTTACAGGCGTAAAGGAATCACAGACGTCCAGGCCCAGCTCCTCTGGTTCCTACAGACTTTTCTGTTTGGTGTAGCCTCTCTCTCCATCCTGATTGCTTACAGATCAAAGCGCCAAAAACACAATTAAAAAAGAGAGAGCAAGTTTCTCTCCACCTCTTCAAGCCCTCCTTTCAGTGGGGCCCTGGGTACCATGATGGCCTCCCTGTCTTCTAGGCAGTGTCTGTCGAAGAACCTGCCTGAGACCCTCTGGTTACTATTATTTTGGTGCTCTGACTAACCTTGGATAGATCTTTCTTGTTTAAGAAAGAAATAAGAAAGACCCTGCCCTTCCAGCTCTGCAGACCTCCTGCCTGAAGATGGCCTCAGGCCACTTTCCTGAGGTCCTTAGCTGAGTCATTTTCCTGCCTTTTGGCTAAAACACACTAGATTTATTTGTGGGTGCACCTATGCTCTGTGTGGTGGTTTGAATATGCTTGGCCCATGGGAAGTGGCACTACTAGGAGGTATGTGGCCTTGTTAGAGGAAATGGGTCGCTGTGGAGGCCAGATTTTGAGGTCTCATATATTTGCTCAAGTCTAGCCAGTGTGAAACGGTCTCCTTCCGCTGCCTTTAGATCAAGATGTAGAACTCTCAGCTCCTTTTCCGGATCATGTTCGCCTGGACACTGCCATGCTTCCTACCATGATGATAATGGACTGAGCCTCCGAAATTATAAACCAGCCCCAATTAAATGTTCCCCTTTGTAAGAGTTCTCTTGATCGTGATGTCTCTTTACAACAATGAAATTCCTAATTAAGACACTCACTCCCTGCTCTGACTAGCACCCCCTCCCCTCCTCCCCACTGATATCTTAGCTTCTACCCCCAAACTTTTTCTGGTTCTGGACCAAGATAAAGTAAAACTTCCACATAACATCAGTTCCACATGCATCTGAGTTCTTTTGGTTTCTCCTGAACGTGCTATTGGTATTGGGGGTGGGGTAAGTGTGTTTATTAATTGGAATTACCTGTTAGGTTTTTTTCTTCTCTTCCTCTCTCTGTAGTGTACCCTTGATATCCATAATGCTGATAAAGCCTCAAAGGTGAAGCTACACCAGAAGGTGTACTCAGAACTCAGAGAAGTCCAACTTCCCTCCCTAACCCTCTCAGCTCAGTCCCACCCCACGCCCCATAATTTAGGGGAGGGGTTTAAAATGTGTGTAACAGACAGGGCCTAAGGAGATGGAAAAGACAAAAGGAACGTCACCTTTTATAGACAAAAGTGGACAGAGGCTCTGTCATAAAATACCCTAGGTTGGTGTGGGTGTCCCTTCCTAGGATTATAAAGAATCCCATACACAGTGTCTTCTGTAGAGACAGCTGGTCAAAGTATGAAATAAATGACTGTGGATTGCGTGTCCTTGAACGGGACATCTATATGACCTCCAAAGCTAAGGGAAAATTAAGGCAGAGGGGACAGAGAGAATGAAAGAGCCGTCCATAGATGTGAGGGCAATCTGGTTTTAACATCTGTCACCCCATTGGTTGCCAGGGTTTATAGCTTTCTATTTCAACACTGTCTATTTTACCACCTCTAACCGTATAGAATAATAAACCCCCAAATTAAATACTCTCTTCTATAAGTTGCCTCGATCATGGTGTCTCTTCACAGCAATAGAAAAGAAACGAAGACCATCAGTTTCAGTCAAAGGTGCATGAGTAGCCATGCTCCCCTGCTAGAACCTCTAAACAAGCCATCAGGAATGGAACATCCAGAAGACAGGGATGAGCGTTGTGCAGCAGTGTCCCTGGGGCACGACGAGGCATTGCATCTGTGACTTCATTGCAGCTGTAGTGACCTACACAAGACTGGATTTATCACCTACTTCACCATGCACATGGGAGGGGCAAATGACATCCCACACTCCCCATCTTGATGGGAAGCGAATGAATGTGCTAGAGGGAATAGCATGCTCTTCAGTGATGTGGCCACTGATGACACCCATATGGAAGTAAATACACCCCCATCGATGCTCCATAACTTGAGCCACCATGATAATTCTCTATGGGTCTCCCACCCACTCACACTCACAAAAATGTAGAAATAAGAGATTGCTTAGAAGACAATTTTCAGTGAGGGGAGGGAGACGCATAATAGAAGGCTGAACACAACCAAAAGTCCATTATGTACATGTGTGAAATTGTCAAATATTTTAATATTTTTACCAATTCTTTGAAAATGTCATACATTGCATCTTAAACACGTCCACTCCCCCCCCCCAGGTCTATCCATAACCATCACCTTCACCCTCCCACTCCTCCCCACCCAATTTTGAGTTTTCTTCTTCTCCATCTTCCATCAAACTTCTTTTGTGCAGTGTGGCTTGGCTCTCCCTGATGTATGGTCTACCCTCTAGGGGTCATACCAGTGAGGAAACTGCCTACCCCCACCCCCTGCAGCTTTCAAATACCACTAGCTCTTCAGCTGGTGGTGGGATTGTGTACCCACCTAAGCCCCTCTGTGCTGGGGTTCTGTCTGGCTTGAGCTTGTACACATAATGTGGATGCTGTCACAGTCACTGCGAGTTCTATGTGGAAACACCCTTCTGAATCCAGAGAATGCTGTTGCCTTGTTTTCCAACACCTCAAGCTCTGACAGACTCATCCACCCCTCTTCTAGAAGATCCTAAGCCTGGGGAAGGGGTGTGTGTGTGTAAGAGATGAACTTCCAGTTTAGAGATGAACATTCCAAACTCCATAGTCTCTTACTCTTTGTTGAATAAATGAAAATATTCATTTGAGGGGTCTCAATGAATATTTTTAGATTGTTTTGTTTTGTTTAAGACAGGGTTTCTCTGTGTAGCCCTGGCTATCCTAGAACTTACTCTGTAGACCAGGCTGGCTGAAAACTCAGAGATCCTCCTGCCTCTACTCCCTAGTGTTGTGTTTATTAAAAGATAAAGAGAAAGGGGGATATGCACTATGGAGGTGTAGTCAGGTATGGGGAAAAGGGGCCCATACTGAAGCATCCGTTCCCCCTGAGGGACCAGCCACAGGATGGTATAGTGTAGGATAGAATTTATTTAGGGCATGGGGAGGGGAGTTAAGAGGGTAGTAGAGGCAGAGAGAGAGAGAGAGAGAGAGAGAGAGAGAGAGAAGAAGAAGAAGAAGAAGAAGAAGAAGAAGAAGAAGAAGAAGAAGAAGAGGGGGAGGGGGAGGGGGAAGGGAGAGGAGAGGAGAGGAGAGGAGAGGAGAGGAGAGGAGAAGAGTAGAGGCTGGCCATGAGCGCATGGAGAGGGAAGGGGGAAGGGAATGGGGAGAGACAGGAGTGGGGGGTGGAGCACAGAAAGAGCAATAGAGGGAGGAGGGGCAAACAGCTATGTCCTGTGTAATACACACAGTCAGTCTCCTTCTGCTACCTGCAGATCAAGAATTAGAAGTTGTTGATCCTACTAGGTGAAAATAAGACCGTGACCACAATCTTTGAGCCAAATCTGAAGCAAGCTTGATTAAACACTAGCCAGGTGCATGGATACTGGCAGGTATTTATTTTATGAGTTTTTGTTTTTGAGACAGGGTTTTTCTGTGTAATCCTGGCTGTCTTGAAATTCACTCTGTAAACCAGGCTGGCCGCAAACTCAAGAGATCTTCCTGCCTCTGTCTCCCAAGTGCTGGGATTAATGACCTGTACCACCACTGGCTGACTAGAAATGGGCTTATAAACGCAAGACCCACAGGCTATGTGATGTGTTTATAAAAAGATAAAGAGAAAGGGGGATATGTTCTATGGGTGTGTAAGGTGTGGGGAGAGGGGTTGTCTCAGCAGGCCCATGCCAAGGCATCCTCAAGGCATCCTTTCCCCCTGAGGGACCAGCCACATGATGGTATAGCATAGAATAGAGTTTATTCAGGGTATGGGGAGGGGAGTTAAGAGGGTAGTAGAGGCAGAGAGAGAGAGAGAGAGAGAGAGAGAGAGAGAGAGAGAGAGAAGGAGGAGGAGGAGGAGGAGGAGGAGGAAGAAGAAGAAGAAGAAGAAGAAGAAGAAGAAGAAGAAGAAGAAGAAGGAAGAAGAAGAAGAAGAAGAAGAAGAAGAAGAAGAAGAAGAAGAAGAAGAAGAAGAAGAAGGAAGAAGAAGAAGAAGGAAGAAGAAGAAGAAGAAGAAGAAGAAGAAGAAGAAGAAGAAGAAGAAGAAGAAGAAGAAGAAGAAGAAGAAGAAAGAAGAAGAAGAAGAAGAAAGAAGAAGCAGAAGAAGCAGAAGAAGAAGAAGAAGAAGAAGAAGAAGAAGAGAGAGAAGAGAAGAGAAGAGAAGAGAAGAGAAGAGAAGAGAAGAGAAGAGAAGAGAAGAGAAGAGAAGAGAAGAGAAGAGAAAAGTAGAGGAGTAGAGGAGTAGAGGCTGGCCATGAGCACGTGGAGAGGGAAGGGGGAAGGGAATGGGGAGAGACAGGAGTGTGTGGGGGGAAGCACAGAAAGAGCAAGAGAGGGAGGAGAGGCAAGCAGCCCCTTTTATAGTGGGTCAGGCCTACTTGGCTGTTGCCAGGTGACTGGGACAGAGCTTAAGACAGAATGCTAACACCTAGAGCTGGGATTAAAGGCATGTGCCACCACTGCCTGGCTCTGACAATATTTTAAAAGAACCATATCTTCAAGAACTTTCTGCTTGAACTCCTGAGAGTCCAATACTGTTTCATTGATCTGGGATCATTTATGCTAAGACTGTCATAATTTATTTCCTTTCCTTTTGATGCTACTGGGAATAAGATGAGCCAACCAAAAAGAGGCAGAGCCCCTCCCTCCCCGCAAAAAGAAAGACAGCTGCTACTCATGAACCTATACTTCCCAAGGAAAAGGCTGCACACAGCAATCCTCTGAGAGCCTGAGGTTCACAGGACACCTTTCCGTTTCATTCAGTTTTCAGGTTAGCATACAACGTGATGCACTTCATACTTACACGGCAAAACCCAGGTCAGTCTTTTGTTGTTGCTGCTGTTCTCTCCTGTGAGCAGGAGGCGGTGAGCAGGGGTTCACACCGCTGAGTGACAGCTCTGTCAAATTACTCTCAAGAGTTGTGTCGCCTAGAGAGAATTACATCATCTCTTTGTTGTCTTCTTCCCTTTGTTTTTCCTTTTATCCCCATTCCCTGCTGCCTTCAATCCTGGGCTACAATCCCTGTGTGTTAGAGCTGCCTGTCATGTAGACATGCACTGTTATTTTGTGTGTGTGTTTTAGTTCAATTTAAATAAACAGCAATTCGTTTGTAATGGAAAGGCCCTGTTGTGTTATGACATGCCAGACACTATTTAACTTCGCCATCTCAGGAAGGGCTCTGAGTACTTGTCTGACTTTCATTTAATTCTTGGCAGTCTGCTAAGAGCTGAATTGTTCGCATCTCTTGCTGCTTCCTTAGAGAGGGAACAGTCTGTCTTGAAGACAGTACAAGAGCCAACTGACAGCTAGATGTAAAGAGCAGGAGAAAGCCAGGCTTGGTGGCGCACTCCTTTAATCCCAGCACTCGGGAGGCAGAGGCAGGCGGATTTCCGAGTTCAAGGCCAGCCTGGTCTACAATGTGAGTTCCAGGACAGCCTGAGTTATACAGAGAAACCCTGTCTCAAAACAAAACAAAAAAGAGCAGGAGAAACCAAAGGGAGCCTAGAGCTCTAGAGCAGGGCATGCTGGCACACGCCTTTAGTCGCAGCACTCAGGAGGCAGAGGCAGGCAGATCTCTGTGAGGCCAGTCTGCTCCACAGCTGTCTCTAGAATAGCCAGGGTCACACAGAGAAGCTCTGTTGAGAGAGCTGGCCAATACAGTTCATCGTGGAATCATGGACACCTCCAAAGTTTATTTTATTTTGAACCACATAATTTAAGGGGTTGGTGAGACAGCTCAGCATGGAAAGACACCACCAAGCCTAATGACCTAAATTTGAGCCCAGTACCCACATGGTGGAAGGAAAGAACCGACTCCTGCAGGCTGTCAACTGACACTATGTCCCCCTATCCTCCACCCCCAACCCCTTAACCCACACACCCACACAAGCTGTCACACACACACACACACACACACACACACACACACACACACACACGCCTCTCAACATTTCCCCAAGCTGCCTGTCTTGAGTGTGGAGTGAACCATCCAAAGTCATGTTCTCAGCAGTGTCTGCCTCATGACCCAAATATGTTGCAGGGAGAATGGTCCCTGTCATTAGCTGCCTTAAATCCCTGCATCCTGTCCATGTTCCTGACGCCTGCCTTTGTGTGTATCCATAGCAATGCACAAATAACATAAGCTCTCTGCAGGTCCCAGGGTTTCTTAGCAGCCCAGGATGTTTACAGCTTTTAGGAAGCATTGGCATCTGCACAGCCAGGGCTCAGGGGCTTATGCTCCAAGTGTTAGCCGATTTCCCAAGAAACTGGAAATAAATACATCATGAAATTCCAGTGATTTATGTGTCACTACTGTTACCCTGGCATGGTGTCAGGACTGCATTGAGACATACCTTCCCCCGAGGAGGGCTTCTTATGCAATCCCATCTTGTCCTTGGAATCAGCAGAATCCCACAAAATGGCTTCTATGTTAGTAAGAGCAAACTCGACTGGACACTCGCTGTGTGCCAGGGGTTGTGCCAGCAGCTGTGCCTGCCTCTGGTATAATACCAAGTTAACCCCTGGGCACAGCCAGATCCCTGATCTCACCAAGCTGCCTGTGAGAAATGCTGAATATTTGCAAATATGAGACAAGAAACATTACTGCTAGCCCAGTTCGTCCAACTTGAAACACTCCAGCATTGAGAAATTAAGAAATAAGAGGATCATGAGAGCTGTGGTGGTTTGAGTGAAAATGGCCCTCATAGGGCTATAGGAAGTGGCACTGTTAGGAGGTATGGCCTTTTTGGAGGAAGTGTGTCACTGAGAGGTGGGCCTTGGAGGCCTCAGATGCTCAAGCCAGGCTAAGTGTCTCACTCTCTTCCTGCTGCCTACCAATCCAAATGTAAAACTCAGCGACCTCTCCAGCACCATGTCCGACCATATTCCCCTATGCTTCCTGACATGGATCATAATAGACTAAACCTCTGAACTATAAGCCAGCTCCTATTAAATGTTTCCTTATAAGAGTCATCGTGGTCATGGAATCTGTCCACGGCAATAGAAACCCTAAGAGACTGTATCAGCCTGGGCTACACATCAAATTCTGACTAGCCTGGGCTACCTAGTTTGAGATGTTTCTCAAGAAATCAAAACAAAAGCAAGGACTAGCAAGTAAGGAAACCAGGAATCAAGCCCAAACCTCGCAGTTCCAAAGCCTAGGCCCAGACCCCACGGCTCCAAAGCCTGGTCCTGTAACAAGTGTGCCGGGCTGATTGCCTGGTGATGACTAACCAGGCCTTAGAGTCATTCCCACTGTTTGTACATTCACAGTGAAATGTGTTTTTCTACGAAAGTCATGTCTGAAGTAGACTCCACTATCCAATTCCTTTTATGAAAATTATTCCACTGCTTAGAACAAAGTGTGGTTCTCCCTACTTTTGTGGATTGTCAGCTGATACGATTCATGCAGGAAAAGGGAGCAGAGATGATGGGTTGGGGGCTGAGTGTGTATGGCCAGTGACCACATCTGGACCACCCATCAGGATGCAGATCACCTTTATGTAGGGTGAGTCAAGGCTTATACAGTGTTGGCAGACTGAAGGCTTAGGGTACTAAAATGCCTCATTAGCATGGGAAAGTATTTCAGGAATCATAGGAGCTAGCTGAATAGGTCTTAATCAGGAGAAAGGAAATTGATCCTGTAATCTAATTGAGGCTATGTGGCATTCCTCTGGTAGAGGCATATGTGTGGGCTTAGAATTCCCTAGACAAGGTCAGAGAAGGAGAAGCCCCGATAATAAAGGGATTCCCCCATTACTTGCCAAGCCCCAGAAGGCTATCCAATCAATGGTAGACTTTGACCTTAATTAGCAGAGTTTCCCACAACAAAGAGCCCTTTGAGATGCCTCTTTGAAATGGCATCCAGCAGGAAAGTAAGTACCAACTTGACTTGAGTACTGAGTGACCACTGTGCACTGTCCCCTGGGACTTTGTAGGTGACTCCAATGATGATTCTGGTTTCTCACATTAGGAGTTAAACCTTCAGAATGAGGAAGAGAGGCTAGGTCAGACATGCAGTTTGGGATGACTAGGCTGATGTGACTGAGTCTAAGACACTAGTCCAAGTTCATATTAGTAGCTCTGAGACTCCTGGGGTAGAAGTAAGGATGCCCAGGACTCTCCTCTGCATGTCCATACAGTGTTCGGAACCTCCAGTCCTCACTGTGAGGAGGATGGCCCCAAAGAATTCATTTGTAACTAGCCACCAGGTACCTTCTGCCCTACTAAAAGGAACAGATCAATAATTGCACACTGCCCTCCAAGGACTGTCAACCAAAAACCACCCATCCTCAGTCAGGGTCAAGGCAGACATTGAGACTCCACTTAACAGGCTAGGGGAATAGCTGGCTAGAGAGAAATGGCTCAGGAGTCATGTATAAGGCACAAGCTTGGTTACCAGCACCCACACAGGTGGCTTTACACCCACCATAACCTGAGCTCCACGCTCATCTCTTCCTGGTAATTTTGCTACCAGCCATGCCACTTGCAGGGATTCTCCCCCTCCCCCCTTCACCCCCCCATCCCACCTCCCCCTCACCCCCCTATCCCCTTTCCCCTTCATCCCCCTACCCCACAAGTTCCAAGGCATGATGTGACTCTGAGTCTAATTCCAGATTCAGTCGGACCTCAGACAGAAAACCTCAGAACAAGGCTGGAAACTGTTACTGCAGCCGATAACTTCCAGCAGATGATGAGTTTATTTGACATAGGTTGCAGGCTACACAGCCTTCCTGAGTGGAGACTGTAAAAACTAATCAGCTCAAGTACTTCAGAAATACCCAAAGGTAGATGGCTCTTTACAGTTGAAGCAGGAGAAATCGCTATGGTGTTTACCACTGAGAGATGTCAGAAAGAATCTCTAATATCCTGGGTTTCCATTCTTTTAAAAAATGATTCCTTGTTTTTATTATTTATGTGTATATCTGTGTACCTGTGTGAATCTATGTCCACCACGTGCAGAAACCCTCCAGAGACCAGAAAGCAAGCGTGATATACCTTGAAATTGGAGCTACAGGGTGTTGTGAGCCTCCTGATGCAACAGGGTGTGAATGCTGGGAACCAAACCTGGATCCTTTGCAAGACCGGTAAGTTTCTTTCATTGCCGAGCGGCCGCTCCAGCCCCACTGGGTTTTCCTGGGAGAGTCAGAAACTGTTCACAGGAGACATAAAGATAGGGCTAAAGAAGAAAAGCTGTGAGGGGTGTGTGGTGGTTTGAACAGGTATGGCCCTCATAGACTCATGTGTTTGAATGCCTGGCCCATAAAAAGAAGGACATTGTTAGGAGGTGTGTCCTTGTTAGAAGAAGTATGTCACTCTGGAGGCAGCCGTTGAGATCTTGGTTTTTTTTTTTTTTTTTTTTTTGGTTTTGGTTTTTCGAGACAGGGTTTCTCTGTGTAGCCCTGGCTGTCCTGGAGCTCACTTTGTAGACCAGGCTGGCCTAGAACTCAGAAATCCACCTGCCTCTGCCTCCCGAGTGCTGGGATTAAAGGCGTGCGCCACCACACCCGGCAGCTGAGATCTTATCTATACTCAAGCTATGCCCAGTGTAATACATACAGTCAGTCTTCTTCTGCTACCTGCAGATCAAGAATTAGAAGGCCTGCTGCCTTCTAATTCTTGATAATCTTCTAATCATGCCTGCTGCATGCTGCCGAGCTTCTCACTACGACGACAATGGACGGAACCTCCAATGGAACTGTAAGCCAGCTCCTGGCATTCTAGCTAGACTCCACCCCCATAGTTACCTGACAATAGCCAGGTACGCCCCTTCCCACAGCTACCTGTCAACAGCAAGGTAGCCCAGCCCACTATAAATGGAGCTGCTTGGCTCCTCCTCGCTCTTTTTTTTTTTAATTAATTTATTTATTATATGTAAGTACACTGTAGCTGTCTTCAGACACACCAGAAGAGGGCGTCAGATCTTGTCACGGATGGTTGTGAGCCACCATGTGGTTGCTGGGACTTGAACACTGGACCTTTGGAAGAGCAGTCGGGTACTTTTACCCACTGAGCCATCTCACCAGCCCTCCTCCTCGCTCTCTTAAGCTCTCACCTTTCTTACTCTCATCTCTAGCTCTCCTTCTCTCCCTCTCTTCCGCCCCTCTCTCCATGTAGCCATGGTCGACCCCTCTCTTTCTTTTACCTTCTCTTTTCCTGGAGATTCTGGATCCTTTCTGTACTGCACGGTTCCCTGGCAGCCCAGGAGGCATTAAGGGCTCATTTCCGAGTGCTGGGATTAAAAGCGTGCGCCCACCAAGCCCGGCTGGGAGGATGAATTCTTTTAGCCTCTCCCTAGCGGGAGGATACAAAAGAGAGCCACGAACTGCCCAGGGCTCCACTGTCCAGAGGGGGTGGGATTGGGGACAGTGTGGAGTTAACATCACCTAGTGACCAGTTGACCTGCCTTGCAGGGACTGTCAACCATTTAAGGTAGAAATTTAAGCCGGGCGGTGGTGGCACACGCCTTTAATCCCAGCACTTGGGAGGCAGAGGCAGGTGGATCTCTGAGTTCGAGGCCAGCCTGGTCTACAAAGTGAGTTCCAGGACAGCCAAGACTATACAGAGAAACCCTGTCTCGAAAAACCAAAAAAAAAAAAGAAATTTAAACTTACCTGACTGAGGATCCCCTTATTTGTAAACTATCAGCTGCCATCCCATGCATTGGTTTAAAAAAAAAAAAAGACTTTTGATTTGGTTTGGTTTGGTTTGATTGGCAGGATGGGTGGTTGGTTGGTTTTCTGAGACGGGGTTTCCCTGTGTAACAGCTCTGGCTATCCTGGAACTCCCTTTGTTGACCAGGCTGGCCTTGAACTCATAGAGTTCAAGCCTGCCTCTGCCTCTCAAGCCCTGCTTATTTGTTTTTTTGATTTGAGAGTTTTGCTAGATAGGCTAGGCTGGCCATGAACTTGTGGTTCTGTCCCCTCTGCTGCTCCTAGGTGCTGGTGAGGCGGGCACACACAGGAGACCGTTGAGTAATCTTGGACTCCATTTGGTTTTGGGTTACGCACCCTTTCCCCTCTAATAATCAGTCACTTGGAAGCCCAGTACCCGCACCTATGTGTACTGTGTGCACACGCCCTTCTTCAAAACCTTCTAAAAGAGAACTTAAAAACCTGGAAGAGCGTGTGTGTAGTGACATCTATAGCCCCAGCTATAAGGAAGGCTGGGGCAGGGTGTTCTCTCTCTCTCTCTCTCTCTCTCTCTCTCTCTCTCTCTCTCTCTCTCTCTCTCTGTGTGTGTGTGTGTGTGTGTGTGTGTGTGTGGTCTTAAACTACATTTGTAGATAAAGATAACTTCGACCTCTTCCTAAATGCAGAGATTAGAGGCTGCACCCAGTGAGCCTGGTATTTTGAGGCCAGCTTGGACAACACAATGAGTCCTCATCTCAAACAAAATCTTCTCACTACGACGACAATGGACGGAACCTCCAATGGAACTGTAAGCCAGCTCCTGGCATTCTAGCTAGACTCCACCCCCATAGTTACCTGACAATAGCCAGGTACGCCCCTTCCCACAGCTACCTGTCAACAGCAAGGTAGCCCAGCCCACTATAAATGGAGCTGCTTGGCTCCTCCTCGCTCTTTTTTTTTTTAATTAATTTATTTATTATATGTAAGTACACTGTAGCTGTCTTCAGACACACCAGAAGAGGGCGTCAGATCTTGTCACGGATGGTTGTGAGCCACCATGTGGTTGCTGGGACTTGAACACTGGACCTTTGGAAGAGCAGTCGGGTACTTTTACCCACTGAGCCATCTCACCAGCCCTCCTCCTCGCTCTCTTAAGCTCTCACCTTTCTTACTCTCATCTCTAGCTCTCCTTCTCTCCCTCTCTTCCGCCCCTCTCTCCATGTAGCCATGGTCGACCCCTCTCTTTCTTTTACCTTCTCTTTTCCTGGAGATTCTGGATCCTTTCTGTACTGCACGGTTCCCTGGCAGCCCAGGAGGCATTAAGGGCTCATTTCCGAGTGCTGGGATTAAAAGCGTGCGCCCACCAAGCCCGGCTGGGAGGATGAATTCTTTTAGCCTCTCCCTAGCGGGAGGATACAAAAGAGAGCCACGAACTGCCCAGGGCTCCACTGTCCAGAGGGGGTGGGATTGGGGACAGTGTGGAGTTAACATCACCTAGTGACCAGTTGACCTGCCTTGCAGGGACTGTCAACCATTTAAGGTAGAAATTTAAGCCGGGCGGTGGTGGCACACGCCTTTAATCCCAGCACTTGGGAGGCAGAGGCAGGTGGATCTCTGAGTTCGAGGCCAGCCTGGTCTACAAAGTGAGTTCCAGGACAGCCAAGACTATACAGAGAAACCCTGTCTCGAAAAACCAAAAAAAAAAAAGAAATTTAAACTTACCTGACTGAGGATCCCCTTATTTGTAAACTATCAGCTGCCATCCCATGCATTGGTTTAAAAAAAAAAAAAAGACTTTTGATTTGGTTTGGTTTGGTTTGATTGGCAGGATGGGTGGTTGGTTGGTTTTCTGAGACGGGGTTTCCCTGTGTAACAGCTCTGGCTATCCTGGAACTCCCTTTGTTGACCAGGCTGGCCTTGAACTCATAGAGTTCAAGCCTGCCTCTGCCTCTCAAGCCCTGCTTATTTGTTTTTTTGATTTGAGAGTTTTGCTAGATAGGCTAGGCTGGCCATGAACTTGTGGTTCTGTCCCCTCTGCTGCTCCTAGGTGCTGGTGAGGCGGGCACACACAGGAGACCGTTGAGTAATCTTGGACTCCATTTGGTTTTGGGTTACGCACCCTTTCCCCTCTAATAATCAGTCACTTGGAAGCCCAGTACCCGCACCTATGTGTACTGTGTGCACACGCCCTTCTTCAAAACCTTCTAAAAGAGAACTTAAAAACCTGGAAGAGCGTGTGTGTAGTGACATCTATAGCCCCAGCTATAAGGAAGGCTGGGGCAGGGTGTTCTCTCTCTCTCTCTCTCTCTCTCTCTCTCTCTCTCTCTCTCTCTCTCTGTGTGTGTGTGTGTGTGTGTGTGTGTGTGTGTGGTCTTAAACTACATTTGTAGATAAAGATAACTTCGACCTCTTCCTAAATGCAGAGATTAGAGGCTGCACCCAGTGAGCCTGGTATTTTGAGGCCAGCTTGGACAACACAATGAGTCCTCATCTCAAACAAAATCAAAATGTAGACAAAGGAGTTTGCACTGGATGACTGGACATAGAGGACAAACACCTGTAGTCCCGGGACTGGGAATTGAAGGCAGGAGGATCAGGAGTTCAAGGTCATACTGGTTTCAGAGCAAGTTCAAAGGCTAGCCTGGGCTGGAAGAGATCCTATCTCAAAACAAACAAACAAACAAAAAAAAAAAAAAATCAAAGGATTTTGAAAGTTCTCATGGGAAAGAAATGGTAAGCGTTTGCTTAGCTTGCCTTGATTTGAACATTACGCCAACTCTGTGCACAAAATGATGGCCTGTAAAAGTGTGCACTTGTGTGCTGACTTGGCAAGCAGACTACATAAAGCTCAGGTTCTGAAGGAAAAGAATGAGTGTTTGCTGCGACCTTGTCATGGGGCAGTTAAACCCTGCCACACCTCCACTGCCACCTCTTTCCCTGGGGACTTTGAATGTGAGCACCTAAGGAAAGCTGAAATTAGCAAGGGCCTGACTGAATAGCTGCAGGCTCCAAAGGACAGGGAAACTCAGAGGCAGGCAAAGGAATTCGGCTGTATTTTGGTTTTGACATGTTCTTAGCTTTGTAGCCCAGGCTGGCCTTGAACTGTCAATCCTCCTCCTTCTCCCTAGAGACCTGGGAACACAGACAATGAAGATGCAGGGTGGGGGTGGAGGGGCTGCCTAAGGCTATGCAGCCAGTAAAGACAATTGAGATTTGAACCCAGTCCTCGCCTCCATTACTAACATTAACTAACACTTAGATTCTTCTAGCCTTCATCCTAGCATTGTCTGCAGACAGCTAACATTTTTATGACAACACCCACCTCCAGGAATCAAAATGAGATAATCTCTCTAGGGAGTGAAGCAGAGAACACTCTCTAAGGGCTGGGGGTGGGATGCCAGCTGCCTCCCATCTCTACAGGGGATCCTAGAGCATTTGGGAAACTCACAACATGTTTTTGTTGATTAGCTCTGTGATACACCGGGAGCACCCCTTGTGAACACCCCAGAGCTGAGCTGGCAGGTACCACACCACTGTTAGCATCCCCCCTTCTCCTCACTGTACACTTCTTGATCCCCTCATCTTCCTATACCTCTCTCCACCGGAGAGTGTTGGGGACCCAGAAACAGCTGGGACCGTAGCTCAGGAAGTAGAGTGCTTGCTTAGCATTTACCAAACGTGGATTCAAAGCCCAGTACCTTATAAACCAGGCATGTGGCGTACTTTCCTAATTCCAGAACTGAATGCAGGGGCATTAGAAGTTCCAGATCATTCTCGGCTACATGAGTTCAAGGCCAGCCTGGGCTACATGAGACCCTGTCTCAGTAAAATAAAATAATAAATAGATATTCATCTTTTAAAAAGCACTAAGTCTCAGCCAGGCATGGTGGAACACAGCTTTAATCCCAGTGCTTGGGAGGCAGAGACGGGCAGATCTCTGTGAGTTTGAGGCCAGCTTGGTCTACAGAGCTAGTTCCAGGCTACTGTAATTGCAGGGAAATGTTAGTGATCCCCCAACAAACAGACAGAAGCTGATCTGATGCAACTCATAGCAGAGTCTTTATTCTATTCGAGCAAGCTGGGGCCCCTCCAATGCTCCACTGTCACACAAGATGGTTGGGGGTGAGGGGAGGAAACCCTGAATATCTCTCAGGGCAAGACTTTATAGTAAGCAGAAAGCAGGGAGTACATGTACAAGTATCTAATTGGAAAGCTACTGTGGCCTTTAACATAATTGACTGGTGTTGGGCCATATCATAAACTTAATTTCTGCTCCCTTCTACATTGGTGGTTGTTAGGCTAGGGATAGGCTTGTAACCCAGGGGTGCAGATCTGTTGGAGTAATAACCTGGAGATGCTGGTCTTGTTGGAGATTGGCCTAGAGACTGGAGCTAGGCTCGAGTTTTGTTGGGGGACAACTTGGAAACTAATGCTAGGTACCAGTTTGTTAGTTTATCTGAGTTCAAACTTAGGTCAGGTTCTCTAAAATGGAGTTTGAACTTAAAAGATTTGGCCTCTCACTACACAAAGAACAAACAAAACAAAACAACAACATAATTAATAATAATAACAACAGCACTGAATCTCAACATTTCATGTCTTCTGCCTCATTTCCCAACCTACTGCAGACGTCCATGCCGACCTAGAGACACCTTTTCTGATTGCTAACTCTGTGTGCCTTGGCCAGCCACTGCTGTCCTTTTGTGCACAGAGAAGCTGGCCGTGTTCATTCTGCCAAGGAGGCTCCTGTAGCCCAGTCCTCCCCGTGGCTTTGGAAATCCTTGCTTGGTACCAAAAGCCCAAAAGCTGAGGACAAGAAAGCTTTGTTCATTCCAGACACACACTCCCCCCCCCCCGCCCCCCAACAGCCACCCAGGCTCTTCCAGTTGGATAGACCCTCGCACCCGACCACTGCGCCCAGAAGTCCGCCAGCCTCTATTTCCTGCTGCCCTTGGCCCCTTGCCTTTGGCCATGAGCAGGGAGAGCAAGCCCCTGCCAGATTCCCAGACATGTGTCTTCCAGCAGCTAGGCTAAGGAGACCCAGAATCAGTCTGTAGCATGCACGTCCTGAGGTGACATTGGAGCAAACTGCTGGAGTCCCTAAAATGACGAACCACGACCACCCCTGAGGTCCTCTGAGCCTCACATTCCACTCTCTGTGGCTTTCTGCAGCAGGGAAATGGGAACATTGCAGGATGGGCTAGCTCCTCCAGAAAGAACACTTCCCTCTGTGGGTGGCCATGAGTACCCAGACTGTTTAATACATTTTATATCAAATATCAAAAACAGGGCTGCAGATCCTACCTGGTTGCTTCGCTGTGCTAAGACCTATGTATGCAGTCTTAGCTGAGCACGAGGTTCAGAGAAGATATTTCAAAAATGGCAGAATAATCATTAATGGTGGCACTCACTCCCACTGTGCCCAGCCAGCTTGCACTCGACCGAGCAGCTGCCTGGCATATCCATTCCTCTAGTTCTTTCCATTGACGTCCACCTCCCATTCCAATGTCAGCGCTCCTTTCTGAAGAATGCTGCAGGAGGCCCTTCCTTGAAGTGGCTAGTTACTATTGTCCTGTAAGCATTCCTTGGAATGTTTGGAGTGACTTCTGCGGGTGACGGAGCAGAAACACTGCTCTTCTGCCAGCTAGATGGAGTGATTCCTGTCATTCTAGTTTTGCTGGGTTTTGTAAGAAAACAAGCAAAAATTTTCTACCATTAGCAATGTTTTGTCTCTCACCTCTTCTTGGGGCCGAGGGAGATGGCTCAGTGGTTAAGAGCGCTTGCTGCTCTTGCAGAGGACCTGGGTTCAGTTCCTAGCATCCATATCTAGTTCCAGGGAATATAATACCCTCTTCCCTCTTCTGACATTCCTGACCCTTGCATGCACAGGCTGACACACACACACACACAAAGACAGACACACAGACGCACACACACACACACATAAGACAGAGAAAAGGTAGGTAGTACACAGAGAAGGTATTTTTCATACTATCAAGATATGTAAAGAAGAAAAGGAAAAGTAGAAAACGGTATTTGAAAGGCCAGTGAAGCCCAGTTGCCAATAAACAGTATATAAATAAAACCCACAACAGGGTATCCTATTCCATCATCAAACTATCAAAACTTAAATAACCAGTGTTGGAGAATGCCCCTGGCCTCAGGGCCCTCCTAAACTGATGGCTCCTAAGAATGACTGCCTGCAGCGCCATCCTTACAGAGAGACAAAATGATAAAGGCCTACCTCAATGATAGCTCTTAAAAAAAACAAAAACAAAACAAAACAAAACACCAGGCATAGTGTAGCACATGCCTTTTAACCGGGCACATGGGAGGCAGAGGCAGGTGGATTTTTGAGTTCCAGGCCTCCTGGCCTACTTAGAGAGTTCCAGGCCATACTGATCCTGTCTCTAATCAAACAAAAAATATCTCCACTCAGACATAACATACCTGTGGAATGTACACACACACACACACACACACACACACACACTCACTCACAAGATGAAGATTGAGGCATCCCTGGCTCTCTAGGCCAATGCCACCTCTGTCTTGTGATGCTCCAATAGAACAAGGGGGCAAGAATTGGGAAAGAAGGAAAATGTATGGAAGTCAGGGCTCAGACGAAGCCTATACATCCAACCATGGGAGGCAAATGCCCACAAAAACCGCTGGGAAGAGTGCGCCCTCTAGTGGAGGGCGAGAAAACACTCTTCCTTACTGGCCTGGTACAGTGGCGTCTCTGAGAAATCAAACATTAAAATATTGATTGGCAAATTCCCCTTCAGCCTCTGGCGCTAGGAACTGCATATTAGTTCAACATGTGTCCTCTGCTGGAGAGGTGGCTCCGTGGATAAGAGCCCCTGCTGCTCTTCCAGAGGACTGCGTCTCGTTCTCAGAGCCTATATAAGGTGCCTCCCAACTGACTCCAGCTCGGCGAGCTGGTGAATCCTACTCCCTCTTCTGACACCTGCTGTCAACCTCACAAACGCAGCACACACTCACAAGACTCCTACATATAAATAAAAATACATATATACTTTTTAAAATGGGATTTTGTAGTGTGGAAAGCCAATCACAACATGTCTATTAGTTTTGGACTAATAATAGAGGACACCCTGGATAAATAGTGATGTGTGCATCTGTTCCTGGGGGCTTTTGCAGCTCTTGCTTTTTAGTTTTATTTGTTTGTTTGTTTAATTAGTTAATTAATTATTGTTAATTTAATTTTATTTTTCGTGCATTGGTGTATTGCCTGCGTGTATTCCTATCACCATGGGCACAGAACCCTCAGAAGCCACAAGAGGGCATTCCTTGGGACTGGAGTTAGAGACTCTTGTGAGCTGCCATGCCCTCTGTGCTAAGCAACTAATCCATCTCTTTCTTCTGCTCTTCAGAGGAGTCCAATGGATGCAGTTTCACTCATCTCAAGCTGTTCATGGCCTCACAAGAGCTAGCGATATAACTGAGGTAAATGGAAATGGAAAAACAAAATATCTGACATTCTAGATATGTCTGAATGTATACTAAATAGATGCAGAATTTGTGGACAGAGACTAGGAAGCAGACCCTAAGCTGCAGGGACTATGGTGGTGGAGAAGGGACAGCGAGTGACAGAGGGTGTTCATGGTTTACATAATGTACTTCATCACTTTGCTTTTTATAATTAATTTTTTGAAGCTGAATCTTATTATGTAGCTCTGGCTGGCTTGGAACATGTTACATAGACCCACATTGAACTCACAGAAACCCACCTGCCTCTGCCTTCCAAGTGCTACCAAATTGATTTATTTTTATTTAAAGATTTATTGATTTTATGTATGTGATTACACTGTAGCTGTCTTCAGACACACCAGAAGAGGGCATCAGATCTCATTACAGATGGTTGTGAGCCACCATGTGGTTGCTGGGCTTTGAACTCAGGACCTTTGGAAGAGCAGTGAGTGTTCTTAACTGCTGAGCCATCTCTCCAGCTCCAATTGATTTATTTTTTAATTTAATTACTTTTATGTGCGTGTATGTGTGTATATGTGTGGTGTGTACGTGTGTGTATGTGTGTGTGTGTGTGTGTGTGTGTGTGTGTGTGTGTGTGCACTACATGGTACTTATGAAGGTCAGAGCTATCCCCAACATGGGTGCAAACACAGACCAGCAGGCATCTTTACCCACCGAGCATGGGCCCATACTCTGTGATTTCACAAAGATGAGTATCCTATTGCATACGTTATTCATTTATTCACTTATTAATTTATTTATGTAACTAGGTCTAACCTTCACCTCATACACTCCTCCCTACACCTTCTGAGTTCTGGGTTACAGATATGTACCACCAGTGCCAGGTTTTGTGTTGTCTTATTTTAAATTCAAATAATTAAGTAGCTCACTGGCTCTAAGCGGCACAAATCCTTGTGGATTTAGGTTTCGTTTTGTTCTACAATCTCATGCCTGGCTAAGCTAAATCAGAACGCCCTATCATGTATAGCCAATTCTTGGCATTACTGAGAAAAATCCTTCCTCTGAAACCAGCTCATCTGGGCATCCTAATCCTCTTGGGGGCGGGGTGTGTGTGTGTGTGTGTGTGTGTGTGTGTGTTGCTTTTTAAGAATTAGATCCAAGTCTTGGTGGCAGACTCCTAGTTTGGATTTCTGTGTCAGAGCCCACGGCCTACAGGCGAGGGGGAGCCGAGGAGGAAAAGCTACTGATGAATACAGAGCCCTTGCTGTGTGCACCAGCTGCACAGCTGACCCAGCATGCTGATGCTGCAGACACTGGGGAGAAGGACTAGCACGTAAGAGCACTCACTGCTCTTGCAGGGCACCCAGGTTTGGTTTCTAGCACTCACATTAAGGGTGGTTACAACTGCCTGTAACTCCAGGTCCAGGGTATCCAACTCCCTCTGTGGGAGTCTGTACCGTTCAGACACAGACGTGTAATTTAACAGCCGTGACCCTCAGACAGTCTCTTGAGCCCAGATTGACGTACAGTGAAACTATTCGCCCATGCTTGGCCACAAAGGTGTTTGGCCTGAAGCTAGGCACTCTGGGAGTGGGCTGGCTCGGCAGATTCATTAGCATCACTGTACTTGGTTTCTTGGTTTTTTTTGTTTTGTTTTGTTTTGTTTGTTTTTGTTTTTTTTTGTAGACCAGGCTGGCCTCGAACTCAGAAATTCGCTTGCCTCTGCCTCCCAAGTGCTGGGATTAAAGGCAAGCGCCACCACACCTGGCCACTGTACTTGCTTTATCGTTTGTTTTTACACTTGTTGGATGGATGTGTTCCCCAAGGGAAGTGTCAGCAGTGTTCAGACTACAGGAAGTCTGGGATGGCTTGAAGTTCACTGGGGAAAAAAACAAAAACAAAAACAAAACAAAACAGCTCAATCTTAAGTAAAAGACACAAACCTTCCCTACCTCCATCCCACCCTTCCCCAACAGCTCGCTTAGCATGGGAACAGAACTCAGCATAGAGTATGTTGTTATCTAAAAGTTTGCTGGCAGAGGCAGCAGAATTAGATTTGAACCCTGACTCCATATCATCCAACTGTATGGCCACCAGCGAGTTTCTTTAACCTCTCTGATTCTCATCCTCGTGATCTTTGGAATGGGTGTGATGATAGGCCCCTGTGACTACCCCTGAGGATCGGAGGTAGTATGGCAGATGCGACTCCTCATGGCTTAGCTCCTGTTTATGGCGTGATGACTGCTCAGTATGTGAATTCCTTAAAGACTAGATACCTATGTGAATATGTGGCTTATTTCCATTCTCACCTTTCCTAGAGACTACCAAATGTTAAGTCTCAAACCCTGGGACAAATGGCTGAGGTGCCTATTTAATATCAAAGAGGGCTTGGCCCCCAGGTTCTCCCACCATCCCTCAGTCTCACTCTCCACCTACTCCAGGGTGTGGCTGGCATACCCTATCTTCTACCCCCATCTCCTAATCTCTAGCCCAGCTTCAGGGCTGCCCTTCCTCTTCCCCACATAATCCAGCCATGTTGGTTACCCTCCACTTTTTGCCTTTTGTCCTCCTGGCTGCTGTAACTGGCTTCTCTCTTTCCCTTCTTTCTTCCTCTCCCCACTCCTCACATGGTGCAGAGTTATGTCTGCTTTGGACTCTCCCAGACATCTCTGCTTCTGGCTGTGTTCTCTCTTCTAGCTACAATAGACTCTCACCTTCACCATACCTATGAGTAGTCATGTCCCCCTTTTAATTTATTTTTTCACTTACCAAACACTGGCTAGTGCAGGGCTAGCACACTTGCTAACTGCTCTGACTTCAATTTACTGGGTCTCTGGGCCATTCCTTGCTTTTTTAAAAATAGTTTTGTTTCTTTTGTTTTGTTTTGAGACAGGGTCTCACTATGTAGCCCTGGCTGTCCTGGAACTTGCTGTGTAGACCAAGCTGGCCTCAGATTCACAGAGATCCTCCTGCCTCTGCCTCCCAATTGCTGGGATTAAAGACCTGCCCCGCCCCCCCGCCCTCCCCCCCCACCATGTCGCTAATATCTCTTGCTTTTAAACTGCTTTGAAGATGTAACTCGTAAGTAACTGATAAAGATGCAAAATAACTTCTCTTTAGATTTGTAAATTCTGCCCGTGGTAGGTTCACTTTACTGCTGGATCCGCTGCTCACTGTGTGGGGAAAGCCAGGCGTCCTCAATTGCACAGACAGGTGAATATCCTGGGTCTGGGCAGCGGCTTGGACAGCCTGTAGCATCTCACGGTTTTTTGTTTGTTTGTTTGTTTGTTTTTTTGTTTTTTTCTCTTTGGGAAGGAGTTAAATGGGCTTTATCAGTGGGTTTCTGCAGAGGGCAGACCCTAAGCCTTCAGTTCCCTCTATGCGGTCTCATTAGCTTCAGAGGCAGGCAGAGGACTTAGTCCGGGATTCAGAACTTGTGCCAGCCTGGGAGGAATACAGAGGAAGGTTCTCATTCCTGGGCTCAATCTGGCTGTCTATGAAATGGGCTCAGAAGCAGAGCCTGGAGCCTTCTTCCCCACTTAGGTGCCTGGTCCCGAAGGGCAGGGGTAGGTGGGACGCTGGATGGGAGGCCCTGACAGAGCTGTTGCCTTTGGGATGGGATCCCGGGCTGCGCCTTCTTGCAGGGCACGGTGGGGCTTCTAGAGGGGGCGGGCGGGTTCTCTAGCGCCAGAAACCCGGAGCCGCCCAGGAATTTTGGCTCGGACTGCATTTCCTCGGGCCGGGCGGGCGTGATCCCCGGGAGGCGACTACGGACAAACTGCTTCACTCGGTGGCTCCGGTGGCTACGTACCATGCAGGCGCTGCTCTGCGCGCTAGCCGGGCTCGCCCTGCTCCGTGCCGGGACGGGCGAATGGGGCCAAGGTCCCAGGGACACCCCCGGACGGCGAGGTAAGAATGAGAGAGGAGCCGGAGACAGAGACACCGGGAAAAGAGGAGGGAACAGAGATGGAGAAAGAATCAGAGACATCGAAGGACAGAAAAGGGGAAAGATGAGTAAGAGAGCTTTCGAGATAAACGCATGTGGGTGAGGAGAGCAAGAGGAGGGAGTTTGAGAAAAGCACAAACAAGGAAAGAAATAGGAATGGCAGGACCCACCGAGGAAATAAAAATTTGGGGAAAGGAATGTGGCAACCGGATGTCTAGAGAGGGCGGAGGTTCAGCTGCAGGGTGTGGCCGCCCTCCCGCCAGAGCGTCCAGAGGAAGGTTCCAAAGGGCATCCTATTGGAAGGGGAGCCTGAAGGGTCAACGGTCCAGGTAGGGCCAGCACCACCACTGTGGAGACAGACAGAAAAAAGGTACAGTCTCACCTGCCTGGAGGCCTGAGGAGTCTGTAGTGAGCTGAGGAGGCCATCCTTCAGGTGCCCAGACCGGCTGAAGAACTATGGCTGTCTAGGTGAGGAGTGAGCGCAGGCTGTGTTGAGGCAGACCCAACACCAAGCCCCAGGCCTCTCGCTCTCTCGGGTTCTTGTTCCAGACAGGCAGAAATGCCTGGCACCAAGACTAAAGCTCTGGTTGCTTTTCAGGGCCCACAGAGAGAGGGGAGATTAACCCAGATCATTAAAGGAGTCCCTGTGGGGTGAATCGCTTTTCATCTCACAGGCTGACTTCAGGGAGCATAAGAAAGGACGCGCCCACCAGTGAATGCACAACACTAGTTCTTTCAGACCATCTAGCCTCAGTTTCCCTATCTGCTTTTATTTGTTTGGTTTTGGTTTTTTTCGAGACAGGGTTTCTCTGTATAGCCCTGGCTGTCCTGGAGCTCACTTTGTAGACCAGGCTGGCCTCGAACTCAGAAATCCGCCTGCCTCTGCCTCTGCCTCCCGAGTGCTGGGATTAAAGGCGTGCGCCACCACACCCGGCTCCCTATCTGTTAAGGAGTGACTGGCATTCTGTCTAGCCCAAAGTCAGCTCACAAGGCGCCGTCCTCCCTTTTCCTTCCCTTTGAGATCCTCCTCTAAGTTCTGTTTGGGCTACAGAGGTGGCGACCAGAGCTCAGCTGGAGCCTCCCCCCTGCTCCGTCTCCCTCCCCACCAGACAGAAGTAGTCAGGTAGTCCTGCCTTCCCTGCATCCTGGCCCCAAAAGTCACTTTCCTGCCCCTCCGACATTTAATTTGTTTGATCCAAGCAAGATTACATGACTGGTTAAATTTGGCTGACATGTCTGCTGTTAAAATATGTAATCTCTCTTTATTCTTCCTTTCATTTTTTTTTTCTTGAAATCAGTTGTTGAGAAAAGTTTTGCAGGTGGGTGGTGGTGCTCGCCTTTAATCCCAGCATTTGGGAGATGGAAGCAAGCAGATCTCTGAGTTTAAGGCCAGCTTCGTCTATATAGTGAATTCCAGGACAACCAGGGCTACCATAGAGAAACTCTGTTGAAACAACAACAACAACCACCACAACCACTCACGGGTACAGTTAATTTACTTAATGTGTGTGTGTGTGTGTGTGTGTGTGTGTGTGTGTGTGTGTGTGTGAGAGAGAGAGAGAGAGAGAGAGAGAGAGAGAGAGAGAGGTGTAGGTTTTGCTGATTGATTCCTGGGTGTCATTCAACTGTTTTCTCTCTCTCTCTCTCTCTCTCTCTCTCTCTCTCTCTCTCTCTCTCTCTCTCTGTGTGTGTGTGTGTGTTGTCTAAAAAAATGATGGCTATTTATAGAAGCTTAATCTAATCCCAGTTAGATTTTTTTCTTTGCAAAGAAATTACTTTCTACATAGTATTTATATATTTGGTATATATTTGGTTTTTCAAAACGGAGTCTCTCAGTGTAGCCTTGGCTGTCCTGGAACTCACCGAGCTCAGCCTCCCTCTGCCTCCTGAATATCGGGACCATGCCTGGCTATTTTTAATATATGTTTTAAAGAACAAGGTCTCTTGTAGCTCAGTCTGGTGCTGAACTTACCACGTAGACATGGGTAACTTTGAACTTCTGGTCCTCCTGCCTCTACCTTCCAAGTGCCTCGATTAAAGATGTATACTACCATTTCTGTTTTTAGGTTGTGCTGAGGGCAAACCTGAGGCCTCAAAATTTCAAAGCAAGCATTCTGCCAACTGAGTTACATCCCCAGGCCATCTTTATTATTTTTAACTGAATGTCTTTGATTTCTGCTAAGGATAGACTTTTTTTCTTCAAAAGTGTAGTAGTCATTTGTGTGCTTCTTGTAATTTGTTTATTATTGTGCTCAGAGTTGCACAGTGGGAGTGAGGAAGTCAGGGAACAGCTCTGTGGAGTTGGCTCTCTTTTTCCACCTTTATGTGTGTTCTGAGGATAGAGTTCTGGTCTCTGGGTTTGTGCAGTTGGGTAATTGTTATCCAATGAGTGGTCTTAGCAACCCCCTCATACAGGACTATTCAGAGGCCAACCTCAGCTCAGTTCCTGTTTCCATTGTCAGAAGACTCTTCCATGTCTTCTTATTTATTTGTTTGTTTGTTTACTTGTGTACTTTTTTTTGAGGCAGGATTTCTTTGTGTAGTTTTGGCTGTCCTTGAACTGGCTCTGTAGACCAGACTGGCTTAGAACTCAGGAGGATCCACCTGCCTCTGCCTCCCCAGTGCTGTGACCAAGGCATGTATCATTACTGCCTGACTCCCTTACTTTTTTTTTTAAGATTTATTTATTTTATGTATGTGAGTACACTGTAGTTGTATAGATGGTTGTGAGCCTTCATGTGATTGTTGGGAATTGAATTTTAGGACCTCTGCTCGCTCTGGTTGGCCCCACTAGCTCCAGTTAACTCTGCTCACTCAGTCCCAAAGATTTATTTATTATTATATATAAATACACTGTCTTCAGACACACCAGAAGAGGGCGTCAGATCTCATTACAGGTGGTTGTGAGCCACCATGTGGTTGCTGGGATTTGAACTCAGGGCCTTCAGAAGAGCAGTCAGTGTGCACTTACCCGCTGAGCCATCTCGCCAGCCCTCCCTTACTTTTTATAATTGAAAAATTGTCTGTCTGTCTGTCTGTATGCATGCATGTATGCCTGTGTGAATTCATGTGCACTGTTAATAGATTAGTCTAATGTAATTATACTATAATTAAGTATTAATTCATAAGCAGTCTTGTTTCATTTATAATTTCACATCTTTTGTCATCCCTGGATTATTTTAAAGGAAATTCCAACACTCTGGGGGTTTTTTTGTTTTGTTTTGTTTTGTTTATTTATTTTATTTATAGGAGTACACTGTAGCTATCTTCAGACACACCAGAAGAGGGCATCAGATCCCATTACAGATGGTAGTGAGCCACCATGTGGTTGCTGGGAATTGAACTCAGGACCTCTGGAAGAGTAGTCGGTGCTCTTAACCGCTGAGCCATCTCTCCAGCCCCCATCACTCTGTTTTTTCAGTTCTTATTGTTTGGCAGTCTCATACATAGGCAAGTGCCCTCAGAGACCAGAGGGCATAGTATCCCCTGGAACTGGAGATACATTGCTGAGTCCTCCAGAAGAGCAATAAACCTGACAGGTGAGCCTTCTCTTCAGCCCTGGGTCTCCTCTGTCATTTTAAAACTCTGTTTGATCTACATGGGTGTTTTGCCTGCATGTACGTCTGTGCACCATATACATGCCTGGGGCTCAGGAGAAGATGCCTTAGAATTGGAGTCACAGATGGCTGTGAGCCACCATGAGGGTGCTGGGTATTGAACCCAGGTCCTCTGGAAGATCCAGTGCTCTTAACCATGAGCTATCTCTCTCTCTTCTTGTAAGCAAGTAGAATCATCCTCACCAACACCTCTGGATTATAGCATTTTCTACTACACACACACACACACACACACACACACACACACACACACACACATAGTGAGGCCAAACCAACATGGAAGATAGAGACAAAAACAGAAAGGTAAGAAAGGTATTTTGTTGCCCATACCACCTCTGTGTTTCCTCCCATTTTACAGATGGTAGAAGAAAAAGTGGCCTTCATTTCAAAGTAAGAGTACTGGGGATGCAGGAAACGATATCAAGGTAGATTATTTTTTGACCCTATAAAGTCAGGTGTCAGGCTACAGAAACGATAAAAGTGGCTGACACGACATTTGGCACAGTTTTTGTATATTCCTAACCATATTTTCCTGCCCCATGAATCCTCATCAGCTAAGTTCTTTAGGGATGTGCAGTCTTCCTGGTGTCTAGCATTGCCCCCTCCAAACTCCCCAACCTATTCTTTCAGAATGCAAACCAAGCCCTATCTGATGTTCAAGATGAACCTGGAGTTCAAGATGCCCTCCTTTGCAGGAGCTCAGTCACACAGCCTACTCTCTGTAACTTTTCAAGTCTAAAATAAACTAAAAATCACTCAGGAAGCAGGCACCAACTGCTGGCTAGGGAAGACAGGAGTGAGTGTGTGTGTGTGTGTGTGTATGTGTGTGTGTGTGTGTGTGTGTGCTCACTCCATCAGCACTGAATTCTAAAGGCCCTGAAAATGAGACAATGATTTATTTCTTACAAAGGGAGAGAGTGAAGACCCCCAAGATAGACAAGTTTACTTTACACAGCCATACCACCAAAAGGGACAGTGTCAGACAGTTGATTCCAATCCTGTCACCACCACCTTCTTGCTGTGTAATCTTATGTACATAACTTAAACTTTTGATTTCGTAAAACAACAACAATAATAATTTTGGGTTTTGTTTTGTTTTTGAGAAAAATTATTATTTTTATTTATTTATCCATCCAACACAGGGTTTCTCTGTGTAGCCCTGGCTATCCTGGAACTCAGTATGTAGACCAGGCTGGTCTCAAACTCCCAGAGATCTGCCTGCCTCTGCCTCCTGAGTGCTGGGAATAAAGGTGTGTGCCACCATCTCTGGCTGAGAGAAATTCTTGCTGTGTATCCCAGGCTGGCCTTGCACTTGTAGTTCTCCTGCCTCAGCCTCTCTGGTGCTGGGATTACAGGAATACCCCATATTCAGTATAAAAACAATCTTTCTAAGGTAGAGGAGTGTGTAACCTGCCATTTGGAAGGCTGAGGTATCAGGATTGAGAAAGAAAGGAAAAGGAAGGGAAGAAAGAAAAGAAGTGACTTTGTTTATTTAAATGGTCAACCTGACAACATACATAAAGATATGTTATACAGATTGAGCAGGTTATATTTAGGAATGTATAAGTATATGCAAGTATGTATGTAGTAAAAATTAATGGGAAAAGGCCATGAATTTAAAAGAGATCAAGGAGAAGTTTATGAGAAAGTGTGGAAGGAGGGAAGAGGGAGAAGATAAAACAGGAAAAGAACTAGAATTCAATGACTGACACATAGCCACATACATGTTCAGCAAGAAACTCAACATGATAAAGGACCACAAAGCAATAGAACTTAGAAGACAGAAGTAGCAAGAGCCAGGACCCAACAAATGGAACTGGCCTGTAGCAGATCATCCAGTCAGTTCAGGGCTGCCCCTACATCCTTGCTGAAGAAGACCCTCTGTAGGGTGGCACCTCCTGATTTCTGCATAGATTTGGCCCTAGAGAGATGTCCTTCTATCCTGAGACCTGATCCAAACAATCTACATTGAGCCTTAGACTCCACGGGAGAGGCAGAGCAAGGGACTCCCTGACCCACCTGCTGCATCATTCTGAGCCTGTATCTGCTCAATGCCCCATCCTAGTTTGTTCCTTTACTGTAATGAACACTGTAACCGAATGCAATTTGGGAGAAAAAGGCTTATTTCATCTTACAGTCCATTAAGGGAAGCCAGGACAGGAATTCAAGGCAGGTATCTGGGGTAGTAACTGAAGCAGAGGCTGTAAAGGACTGCTGCTCACTGGCTTGTTCTCCGTGGCTTAGTTAGAATGCTTCCTTCCTTCCTTCCTTCCTTCCTTCCTTCCTTCCTTCCTTCCTTCCTTCCTTCCTTCCTTCCTTCTTATTTTCTTAAGATTTTGTTTATTTATTTTATGTGAGTACACTGTCGCTGTCTTCAGACACACCAGAAGAGGCCATCAGATTCCATTGCAGGTGGTTGTGAGCCACCATGTGATTACTGGGAATTGAACTCAGGACCTTTGGAACAGAAGTCAGTGCTTTTAACCACTGAGCCATCTCTTCAGCCCCTAGAATGCTTTCTTACACAACTCAGGACCACCTGCCCGAGGAGGGGGAGGCATAGAGTGCCAAACCCTCACATATTGAGTCATTAGTCAAAAAAAAAAAAAAAAAAAATGTCGGTCGGCCTTGCCCACAGGCTTTTCTGAAAGGCTCAGTTCCTCTGCAGAAGTTCCTTCTCAATAGGTGACTCTACTTTGTACTAAGTTGACAGACTAACCACCCTAGCTGCTTTGTGGCATCCACCCTCTTCAGGTACAGGATCATGGCAACCCTGCACAGGAGATGGGGCAAGGCAGGCAGACAGACCTTTCAGTCAACACGAGGAAGCCCTTGCAAGAGCTTCCCATAGACTGTGCCTCTGACTTCCAGTTGTATGCTAGCGAGGTTTACCTCAGTGGGTTTGAGGCCTCGACATCCTGGGATTTGGGAAGGATTAGTTTATTGTAATTAGTGGTTTAAAGAGATATGAGATAGCAAGACGGGATCAGGGGGTCACATCTAGCCTCAGAGCTGCCTACCAGCCTGACCATCAGCCAGTCTAGCTTGAACGGACACATGAGGGGGAAATAGGCAGGGTGTGGTGGTTGACAGGGGCTCTTCCTTAAGGCAGCTTGACTTGCATCCATGATCCGTTCCCCAGTCAGCCATGAGTCTCAAAAATCCCCTGCTGGAGAGAGACTCAGAACAAGAGAAGGGATAGAACACGCCCCCTCCCAGCAAAAGCAAACAAAACACAAGTTTCTTGGAATGTAGCTCTCTCTGAAAGGCCTCCAGGGGCCCTTGGCCGGTCAGAGCTCCGTGCACAACTACTCATACAATCCTTTAGAATAGGATTCTGCTTCTCTGGGTTTGACCGCGTCACAAATATTTATACAAGTACTAGATGTGGTAAAGTTTATTATTCTATTGCACTGAATGTGATCAGATACCATTAACCCCAAGTGGCTGGGGTTGCTGGTAAAGACAGAGTGCAGCTTTGATGATTGCTGGGGGTACTTCCTCACGGTATGAGTCCCAGGTACACCAGGTTGGCGGGCCATATAGAGGACAGATCGGTGCCCAAACCTCTTTAGTTAAGTCAATCAGCCCAGCACCTCTCCTGGTGTCTAGGCCACCCCCATCCCAGGATGCTGCCTCATCCATGGCCACCATCCAGGGTACAAACAAGGCTTTCAAGCAGGAGTCCGGCCAGCAGAACCCCCATGCCCTAGGAAACCCATTTCTAACTGGCAGAGAAGAAAGAGGGAGGGAGTGCCCACAGCCTAGGTCCTGTGAGATTACACAGCAATCCTTTGGCCTTTCCACCATACTTGATTGATGAGCTTATGTTCTACCAGAGAGTGGGGAGTGTGTGTGTGTGTGTGTGTGTGTGTGTGTGTGTGTGTGAGAGAGAGAGAGAGAGAGAGACAGAGAGACAGAGAGACAGAGAGAAAGAGACAGAGAGACAGAGAGAGACAGAGAAAGAGAGAGACAGAAACAAACAGAGACAAAGAGAGATAGAGACACAGAGATAGTTCAGTTTTTTATTTACCCAAGGGTTGGTTGTCCATAGTTCACCCCAGCTTTTGTCCTCTGAGGCCTCAAGCCAATTCTGAAAGATATTTGTACTCCTCCATGTTATCCATCTGGGAAACAGAGCCTCAGACTAGCCCCACCCAGTTTGATAGCACGAGCTGTGGAGGCCAGAAAGCTAACAGCTGAGGGTGTAGGCTGAGAAGGGTCTTCAGGGTGTTTTCTAGGCGGAGCAATGCTGGGATTCTCTGCAGTGGAGGAGCTGGCCTTGGAGGACAGTTGTTAGGGTTGTGCTCCAAGCTTTCTGTCAGATGAGGCCTCAGCAGAGAGGCCTGGATGAGCTCAGAGCACAGCTCCATCCAGATGTGAGGGATTAGTGCTGAGTGAGGGGAGTGAGGTCACCCCAGCCTCTTCCCTGGAGGGCTTCTGGAGCCAAGTCAGGCCTCATCACAGACTCTGGAGAACAGTGGAAGAGAAGCAGAGGCGCATTGCTCAAGATACCCACAGCTGGCAGCTTCTGCTGGGTAAGGGGACCCAGCAAGGGCAGGTGATCCTCGTAGCCCAGTGCTCCTCAACCTTCCTATGCTGTGCTCCTTTAATACAGTTCCTTATGTCGTGGTGACTCCCAACCATGAAATGATCCCACTGCTACTTCCTAACTGTACTTTTGCTACTGTAACAAGTTGATGTAAATAGCTGGTAGCCATGGTATCTGATATGACCCCAAAGAACCCACAGTAACCTGGCTGAAGGCCTCCAGGCAGGGCAAACAGGGAGGGTGTTTGCAGAGTCCCCCGACAGCCGACCCTGGAGTAAGAAGAGCTCTTCCTGCTTCCTATACCTCTCTCCTGGCTGAGCGCTCAGCTGAAGCTGAAGCAAATGTGGCGTCCCCTCACTGAGGCCGGTCTGGATCTCTTCTGTCTCTCACAGCCTTCTCAGATCATGGAGCACAGCCTTCCAGCAAGTCTCTTTCTTGACCTCAGCATTTTGAATCCTATTCAGCCCATCACGGCTTCTCTTTTAGCTAACAGTTCCACCAGGTAGTAATTAACAGTGTGTCGCTGCTCTTACGAAGGAGCCCAAGTTCAGTTCCTAGCCCCTATACTGGGTGCCTCACAACTGCTTGTAACTCCAGCTGCAGAGGATCAGACGCCCTCTTCTGGCCTCTGTAGGCACTGCACTCACATGCACACATGCAGACACATACACATAATTTAAAATGACTGTCTGGGTTGGAGAGATGGCTCAGCAGTTAAGAGCACTTGTCGCTCTTGAAGAGGTTCAATTCCCAGTTCCTATAAGGAAGCGCATGACCATCTTGTTTGTAACTCCAGTTCCAGAGGATTTGATGCTCTGTTCTGACCTTCTCAGACACTGCATGCACATACGTGCAGGAAGGGACACTCACATAAAAATACACATTAAAAAAAAACCAAAAACAAACTATATACACAAAAGCAGAGGGGATGGCTGAATGCACTCCCAGGGGGAATCTTTGCTCTGCCCATCGATGCTTCTTGCTCTCCCTTCACCAGGCCCGGGTGATTTTGAAGGAAATCTAAGACTAACATTTCAGCAGTGAGAAATCCAATGTGGATCTCCCAAAGACCCATTTCTACAAATGTAGGCAGCACACCACTCAGCCTGGTTGCTTTCCTGTTGCTATGATAAAAATGCTCCAACAAAACGACTCTGGGAGAACGGTTTATGCTGGCTCACCATTCTAGGGCTCACAGCCTGCCGTGGTGGGGAAAGCATGGGGTAGGAGCATGAGCTAGCCCATCAGAGCACGTGATGAGCAGTCTAGAAGTGGGGGGTGGGGGGGAGAAGAGGAAATGTAGCCGGGCTAGTATTCAAACTCATAAGCGTTTGGGGGACATTTCATGTTTAAATCACAACACCACTCTAACATTCTCTTCCCTCCTTCAAATCAGTAGCAGCACTATTGTGTTTTAGACAGGGTTTCTAAATTCCAGTGAAGGGGAATCATGTTGCTCTTCACAGAGGGTTCTCTTAGTTAGCTCGTCATCACTATAAGAAAATACCAAAGGCAGCCTATGGAAAAGAGAGAGAAGGTTTATTTTGGCTCCTGAATGAAAAGGTTCAGTCCGTGGTCAACTGACCCCATTGCTTTTGGGTGGCTGCTGCTGTCGAGGCCGTGCATGCATCACAGTAGGTGTAAAACCACTCACCGTATCAGCCAGGAAACGGGAAAAGGAGCAAGAGACCGGGGTTCTACAATGCTCTCAGAGGGCATACCCCAATAACTTAACAACCTTCCTCCACGCCCTATCTCACAACAGTCCACACCAACTTATGGACACAGATCCCCTCCTCCACCCCACCCCAATGCCCTACTCTAGGAACCAGGCCTCTAGCATGGGCCTTCAGAGGACATTGAAGATCTGAACTGTAGCAGTGAGCATTGCTTCTGACTCGGTCCCCACACCTCCTCTCTCTTGTATCCTTCTGATTCCCCTGATCCTGGATTCCAGGGCTTCCTGTCCCTGCAGGAAGTGCATTCTTTCACTTCTGCTCCCTTCCTGTCCCTATAAGCATGGCTGTGTTTTCCAAAGCCCAAGAAAACACCCAGGACAACAGTACACAATTCTCTGGCCATGGCAAGCTGATCTCCCTCCCTCCCTTCCTAACCTCCCTCTCTCCTTTCCTCCTCCCTCCCTCCCTCTCTTCCAAGCTCCCTGAAGAAATTTCCCAGGACCCGAGTTTCCAGCTTCTGACCTCGCCTTCCCGTCATGCTGCAACACTATGTACATCATCAGGAACGGCTAGTGCTGGGCAGGAACACTCCTGGCTCTCTTTTTCACAGTGCTAACCCTTCCTGCCATTTCAGGCTCGTGGCCCTCCCTACAGTCTGAAAAACCCTCTCTTCTTTCTCCTGCTTCCCAGGGACAGGCATTTCCTAAGGGCTCAGCCACATCTAATGCCTCAGATCGACCCACTGCAGCCCAAGTTCATAAGCAGGACACTGACACTTCTGTGTTGGAGTTGGTGGTGTCAGGTTAACCTCAGTGGATAAGGAGAATCATGAGTCAAGAGTGGAGAAGGTGTATTAGTCAGGTTACCAGTTCTGTCCCTCTAGGGGACACATGACTAAGAATTAACCTATTGACATATAGAAAGTGGATTTATTAGAATGCTTATAGGCTGTGGTCCAGCTAATCCAACAATGGATGTCTGCCAACAAAAGGTCCAGAACTCTGTAGATGTTTAGTCTGGTGATGTATATTTCAGCTGGTCTTCAGTTATTCTGGATCTAATGCCGGTGATGGAATGGATCTGCCAGTGGAGCAAGAAAGCAAAGAAAGCAAGCTGCCTTCTTTTGTCTTTTTTTTTTTTTTTTGAGACAGGATTTCTCTGTGTAGCTCTGGCTGATCTGGAACTCTCTCTGTAGACCAGGCTGGCCTTAAACTCAGAAGTCTAAAGACCTCTGCCTGCCAAGCACTGGGATTAAAGGCATGCGCCACCACTGCCTGGCCTTCCAGGTCCTTCATACAGTCTGCCAACAGAAGGTAGAGCTCCTATTAAAGACAGATCTTCCTACCTTAAAATCTGGATTTATAATTAATCAATCCAAATAATTAAGATAACCCTCACAGGTGTGCCCAGCATCTTGGGTTTTAGATAATTCCAAATTAGTCAAGTGGATCACCAAGGACAGTCAGCATAGTAGATTATTAAACCTCTGATCCTCTCGCTGCAGTGTGGCTTTGGACTTGGTAAGCAGCAACTCAGACTAGTTGGTTCCCAGGGATGAGGCTGCTCAGGGTCCTCCTGGATTCTGCCTGCTACTGTCATTTCTAGCATAGATTACCATGGCTGCCACTGCTTCCCTCCAAAGCCGCATTCCTCCACATTCTCCAGGTCCCTGGATTGAAGTGCTCGATCAAGCACTTTCATCCCGAGACCCCTTCCTGGTTGACCCCCCCCCCCCATTTCTCTGCAGGCATTCCAACTCCCTGGATGGTTTGTTCAAGGAAAATATACTTCTCTCCATGTCTTTGCAAGCAGCCAAAACCTTCCCTGTCTTGACACTATAGAGCCTAGACACTGCCTCCTGGAGAGAGCCCTCCTAGGTCTGGTGACGGGAGTGGTTAGGGTGGTGGCTCATGTCTTCATCTCTGCGTGGCCGTGTGTCTCATTTCAGAATCTCCTGTCTCCTAAGCCTGGTGTTTTGCAGAACCCTCCAGTTCCACAAGGGAAGCCCCGACTCCACAGTGACAAGATTTGTTTTCCCTACAGCTGCCGAGTCCCCCAGTTCCCCTGGAGATCTAGCTGGGAGCCCAGGCTGTGACAGACACGCGGCTGTGCAAAGGCGGTTAGACATTATGGAGGAGGTAAGGAGGGCGTGGGAGGAAGGGATCATGACGCTTCGTGGCCATCTGCCAGGCCGGAAGCTTTGTGGATTACAAATGTCAGAAAACCCAGGCCAGTCCTGTTCCCCCACTGCCAGGTTAGTGACCCCATGCTCTCAGTGGGATGTTCATCTTATACAACCTACCTCCCAGGAGACGCTTTTTGCGCACAGCCTGAGACTCTTCCTTAGTTGTGTGTACTGGCTGGTTTGTGCATCAACTTGACATGAGCTGGAGTCATCAAAGAGGAAGGAGCCTCAGTTGAGACAATGCCTCCATGAGACCCAGCTATAAAGCATTTTCCCCTCAATTAGTTATCAGTGGGGAAAGGCCCAGCCCATTGAGGGTAGTGTCATCCTTGGGCTGGTGGTCATGGGTTCTATAGGTAGGTTAAGCAAGCCACGGGGAGCAAGCCAGTAAGCAGTATTCCTCCACGGCCTCTGTATCATCCCCTGCCTCCAGGTTCCTGCCCTGACTTCCTTTTGGTGATGAGCAGCAATGTGGAATTGTAAACAGAATAATCCTACCCCCACCCCCAACTTACTTGTTTTGGTCGTGGTGTTTTGTTGCAGCAATAGAAACCCTGACTAAGGCATTGGGGGGAGAGGGGGGATTCAACCATCAAAGTTCGTGATGAATCATAACTTAGGGTCCATAACTTTGTTCTGGGCAAAGTTTTATCTCCATTGCTGAAAGCATTTTGTTTTGTTTTGCTTTTTGAGACAGGGATGCTCTGGAACTCACTCTGTAGACCAGGGTGGCCTTTCTTTCTTTGTTCTCCTTAGACAGGGTTTCTCTTCTGTGTACCCAGCTGTCCTGAAACTTGCTCTGTAGACCAGGCTGGCCTCAAACTCAGAGATCCCCCCCCCCCCGCGCGCCTCCCAGTGCTGAGATTAAGGTGTGCACCGCCACTGCCAAGCCCCCAGGACATTCAAAATGAGAGAACTGACTCCTGAAGATTGTTCTCTGACCTCTCCATGCACTCCCAGTGGTGTGAGTGTGCCCCCTACCCCTGACACGTGTGCACACACACACACACACACTCACGGACAGCTCCTAAGATTGATTAATTTTTGACCTTTCTGCCCCCAACCCCCAAGACAATACTAATAATTTTTGAGTCAGTCTTTCTCTGTATCCCAAGCTGGTCTAGAATTTGTGGTCATCCTCCTGTCTCAAGATTTTGACCTTAACGACATCAACCACTAAAGTAATATATATTTTTTTTAATATTTGAATGCTATTACAGTGTAGCTGGTATCCTTATTTTTCTATTTTAATCATGAACACACAGTCCTGACATGAGGCTGGTAGGCTTTATTGGGTTGCCAGCAGGATCGGTAGCAACAAGCAGCCTTTTAAAAGTAACTCCCCTAGGAAAAACTTTAAAATCCCAAATATGTCATTTATGAAAGTTGCCACAAGGGGGCAGTGCAACAAAAGAATCCAGCCTACTCCCAAACAAAAAGGTGCTTAGGAGTCCTGTGCCAAGCCTGATACCTTTGAGTGCCAGACAGGGGGATCCTTAAAAGGGCAAAGGGAGCAAGCAGCCTGTGATGTTCTCACCTGGGGAAACGGAGCAGAGACTGGGTGGGAGCCAGGACTGGACAGCTCCCAGTTCCTTCTCCACTGAACACAGGGACTTGGGGACATCACTAAGCTAAGCTAAAGCTGGCCATCCCAACTTCTGTACTTGACTTTGCCTCACCCTCCCACTCCAGACGGTGGAGAAGACAGTGGAGCACCTGGAGGCGGAAGTGACAGGTCTGCTGGGCCTGCTGGAGGAACTGGCTTCAAACCTTCCCACAGGGCCCTTCAGCCCCAAACCTGACTTGCTTGGAGATGGTGAGTGGCTCAGATAGCAGAGGGATGTCTGCTGGACCTGTCACCTAGGGTCTCTGGCAGCAGAATGCACAGGGTATGTTATGCAGTCCTGGGCAGAGCACTCAGTTTTCAAGTATCCTGGCTTCTGGGCTCCTCCATCTATTCTCTGTCTATTCTGTTTATTCTCCATCTATTCTCCCCACCCTGGCAGCTGGGCCCTGACCCCCAACAGATGCTGAGTTCATCTCCCAGCTCCTTAAGCCCTGTGTTTGGGCTCTGCTGTCCCAAGGGAGCAGAAAGCTGGAAAGAGGCAGTCGCTGGGCACAGCAAGGGCAAGGGACTCCTTCAGCATCCTCTGCTGCTCTCTTAGGGCACCCCCTTTCCTTGCAGATGGTTTCTGACTTCCAGGGATGGTGGAGCCTGCCAGCTGAAGTCATCCCTCAGAGAACCAAGCCAGGTCTTCCTGCCTTCCTGCCCCACCTTTGTGTGAAATAAAAGCTCCGATTTGGACCCATCTGCTAGCCATGACCTCTGTTGCCGCAGCTCCAGCTCCTTCTTGCACCCTGAACCCCACACTGCTGTTCTAGCACGTGGACCTGGGTGACCTGTGCAACCGCACTTCCAACTTTCTAATTCAGAGACAGACCCTGGGAACTGACTGACAGGATGTGAGACACCAGAGGCCTAGAGTGGTAACCAAGCACAGAAGGCCCATTATGCCGCCTTGCTGCCCAGGCCACAAAACAGCAGCCACTGCCACCAAGGAGACTGTCAAAAACACAAGATCCAACTCACCCCATCAGAATCTCTGCTTTTATGTGATTCCCTGCCCTGCCCTCCTGGCAGTAAGGAGTTGTGTGTGCATTAAGAATCCTGTTCCCTGGTTGTAAATCCAAAGAGATGCATTTCCAGTTTCTTTTTTAAAAAATACACACACACACACATATGTATATATTTCAGTAAACAAAGTTCTTAATATATAAAATTCACTCGGGGGAATGGCACATCATGTAGACTGAGCTGGGATAAAGGTTTACACCCAGCGAAACTTACCATTTTAACCTGCACAAATTCTGTGGCTTCCAGCGTGCCTGAGGAGTCATCACCATTAATTCCAGGACGTTTTCAACACCCCAGAAAGAAATCTGAGCCTATACAAGAGTCACTTCCCTTCCACCTCTCCCCACACCAACACTCTAGCAACAGTGTGTGTTCCTAGACTTGCCCATGGTAGGCAGCTTCTGTGAATGGGACCACGAATCCTTCTGTATCAGGCTTTCGCCAGACAAGTCCTTAGAGCTCATCCATGTTGCAGGGAGTCACTCCTTCATATGTGCAAAATGACGTTCTAGTGTATCAGCGGACCACGCCCATCTGTATAATGTGTAATATAATGGTGCAAACCATAACATCAGTGTTTAGCTCACAGTCGCTTTATTACTCCCGAGTGTCATCCGTCCTCCCACTGTTGGGGAGACGTGAGGATTGGTATCCCTGCAGCTCAGGTGAGGTCTCTCTGGGGTTCTGGACAGGGTTCAGGAGGCTAGAGAGGCCCTTGTCTCTCTAGCATGTCATTGTCCGAAGCTTTCTAACACAGGAGAAATGATGGAAGGCTTCCAGCCAGCAAGCCAAGCTCTGTGCTCCTGGACATGGTGACAATGAATCCTAGAAACTGTCCTGCCAGTTTCCCTCTCCAGACACCAAGGAGCCAGGAGCCTGCAGGGCCAGAGCCAAGAGTGCCCTTCTCATGGGAAGCCCCTAGGTAGCTGGAGCAGTGTTGTTCCTGTCCCCTCACTAGTCTCCCTGAGAGGTCACCCTAGAAAGCACATGAACACCCCCTCTGTCCTTTCCCAGGACCTAGGTGACCTCACTCAGGAACTCTGCCAACCCTGCACCCGGCTCTGGTCTTGTGCCTCAGCACTACCTGGGCCCTGTGTGAATCTGGAAAGCATCTTTTGTATATCCGCAAAACACAATCCCTGCCAGGTAGCTTGTGCCTGGGACTCCCACAGCAGTGACGATGTTTCTAGTTCAGCATACCCATTTTCCACTGGCTAACAGGGCCGGGATCTCTGAGTCATAAAGCGGAAGAAAACATGCTGGCACCAGAAAGACATTTCCAGAATGTTCCAGAACTGGCTGACTTTTATTTGGAAACAGCTTTTGGCTACAGACATTCAGGTTTAAGGCACATTACAAACTACAAGGAGCCTTGTCATTGGCGGGGGGGGGGTGGGGGGGTGGCTTTAATTCTTGCATGGTTTTGCATGGAAAAATGGAACAAATGATTTTCTGCCCTTTTTTCTAAAAAGGAGTGAGTTTGGCAAAAACAAACCTCATGACACATTTTCACCAGACACCACAGTACCGTCACAAGGCCTCCCTTTTAAAAAGTCCTAGGCAAGGATGGGGAGCCCCTCTCACCCATCACTCCTCCCACAAACACGATACAGTAAATACGCTCGTATGCATCTGACTGGCAACGATGGTTTAAAAAACATTTTCAAATAAAAATACAAAATCGCATGTCTACCACGAAGCTAAGAGTCTTAGCCACAAGCAACAAGGAGTGAGTGCAGGAACCGGAGAGATAAACATCTGATCTGCCAGCAAGAGGCTATGAGGGCCAGGGAGATGCCCCCTGAGAACCCCAGCCCTCCTGGGCCCTTTCGGCACAATATGTGGATGAGGGGGGACCAGAAGGGAAAGGCCATGGCCTTGCGTGGGGGGGGGGGGGGAGACGGCGGCGGTAATTTGGGGTTATTAGATAGGGAAACCGAAGTGTGCTCTTTGGGACGTTTCCTGGCCAATGCCAGCAGGGGGCACAGGTGAGCCACTGCCACAGCTCAGTCGTTGCCACCACAGATCTTCAGTAGAATCTTTCGATAGTCTCCAGAAGTATCTCCCTGGTTGCAGAAACAAGAGCAAGGGTTAAGGGAGGCACGGCCCCGAGAGACCTTGTGGGGAGGCAGGCCTGTTAGAGGCAAGAGTTCCCACTCAGAGCATACAATGCAGATCTCCCCTGTATACGTGCTGCCCAGCAGCCCCCAGATTCTACTTAAAATGAAAGCCAAAGGCCAGGCAGCATGGCATGTCTGTAATCCAGCACTGGGAAGGTGAAGCCTGGGGCTGCTAGGCCAATCTAGCCTAACCAGTAAGCCTTAGGTCCCAGTGAGAAACGCTTTTAAAAATCAACATGGATAGCTTCTGAGGAGTGATACTCAGTGTTGACAGTGGCCTCTACAGGCATATGTGTGCATATGGGCATACATACATGCATACATACATATACACATACATCATACACACATACATACATTATTATACATACACATATATATCATACATACATACATCATACATGCATACATTATATACAACACATCATACATGCATACATACATATATCATGCATATATACATAAATACATCATGCATGCATACATATATATATCATATATACATCATATATGCATGCATCATATATACATTATACATGCATTATACACACATCATACATAAATATATCATACATACATTATACATACATGCATATATACATTATATATACATCATACATACATCATACATAAATATATCATGCATACATTATGCATACATCATTTATATATATATATCATACATACATTATATACATACATACATACATGCATACATACATACAGTAAAAGGACCCCACCCAGGGCTGATCATCACTGCTCTTTGTCTGGGTTCTACTGTAAAGCAATGCTGTGCTCTTCCTTGAAAGCATCATCTTGGTGGCCAGGCATGGAGGACATCATTGCTACTGCAACCTCCGCTTCTCCACATCTCTGTTTGACACCACTATGCTCTCTCTGGGATGATTGCTCAGGCTTAGCTAATTTCAGATGATTTTCTGCCACCCTAAGCTTTTTGAAGCTTTCTGATGACAAGGTCTGTGGCTTCTTCAGCTGTCACAGAACACTAGCGACCCAGGCCAAACTCTGACAGTAAAGACAGTCTCTGCTACACACAGCCTCATTTTCACAGCACGGGAATGGGAAATCTCTTCAAAGATGAGCCCAAGTCTGAAATCAGGCCCTGCAGTGCTTGCTGGTGACTTAGTGTCAACTCTGCCAGCCCAGCTCTGTGTAGACTGCCACCACACCCGTGAAGAACTGTTATCCTCAGAGATGCTGCACCAGAGCTCGGGAGGTTTGCGGACACTGCTCGAGGTCATGAGGTTACCAAGCAGAAAAACCAGGACCAGCCCCTGGCTGAGCTACCGATGTGGTCTCCACCATAAAGTGAATGTGGAGAAAGCCAGAACTCAGAAAGGAAGAGCTGAGCTCCACAGACCCTGGGGACATGAGCTCTCCTTGATGGGTCATATCTCCAGATTGATGGGGTCTCTGAAGGTTAGGGACGTGATAGGGGAAGGCCTGAGATTTCTTTATACCATTAGCAGACATTCCTGCTGAGTTACTAGGCACTGGTATCCCGGAGGGTAGGAACATGGGGTCACAGGGTCATGCCCTGTCCTGTCCTCAGGATCTTGTGACTAGTTTGCAGGTGACTAGACGAAGAAGCTGTTCTAGAGAGGGAAAGGAGACGGGAAGGGCCTGGAGGTGTGGAGATGAAGAGAAGGCCTTATTGGCCCCATCCCTTACCGTGATATCGTGGTACAGTGACTTGCCGTACATCCGCTTATACTCTGCTCGGATATCCAGCAGGTCAAGCTCGCTGCGAGACACCATGATGCGAATCAGGGTCCGGTCCTTTGTTCCTGCTCCCTAAATAGTCACCAGAGTATGTGCACGGGGCTTCCCACCGGCTCCAACCCTCCTGTATCTTCTACCCTCAGCCCACAGTGGACCCCTTAGACTCAGGAGGTTTTAAGATGTCCTAAATCCACCCCCACCCCCACCCTGCATACAAGAACTACGTACCCTCATAGCCTTGTTGAGCCTTTCAGCAAAGAAGGCGGGGGTGTTCTTGAGGCATTTCACTGCAAGAGAAACACAGCCTAAGTCCTGCCGGACACAGGAGGGCACGCACTACCTCAGTGTTCTCCTAGGAAACCTGGACATCAAATCTGTCACTAGCCATCTCCTTTTATTCTGCTGTGATCCCATGAACGCAGCTCCACACACAGTAGGACCACCAGCCCAACCATCACTGAGCAAAAGACACTGGGGTTGTGCATAGCCTGGGGGCGTGAAGAGGCACCCACTTCATGGGTCCCTAAGCATGAGGGGGTCAAACAGAAAAGCGCTCATGGAGAGAGGGTGGCCAAGGGGATGTGTGTCATTCTCGGGCCATGCCAGGAAATGAGGATCCATTTATTTCCTGTTCTAGCCAGGAAAATCCCCCAAAACTAAAAGAAATGGGCAAACTAATGTCCCTCAGCAAGTATAAGGGGAGGTGGCAGGGACGCAGAGCAAGAACCCAGCTCCATATTAGGAGGAGCTTCCTAGAGCTTCGGAGACTTGCTGTAGAGGGCACATGGCTGGAAGAGGCGCTCCCCACGCTGGAAGCTCAGCCAAGCACTCTCTAGAATGGGCTTGTTTTGCTGTTGCAAATAAAAAAGCCTTCCATGTGTTTCCATCAGAGACAGCTGACAATTGCCTACAGGGATGTATTTTTAGAGGAAACTTGGCAGGATGTGAGTCACCTTCCTCTAGGAGAGCAGCTGGACAGGCTCCCACTAATGCCCAGATCCCAGCTCCTTTCTGCTGAGCTGCACGGCAGACACACAAGAGCCATGGAACCCACCAGCCACATGGTCTAGATTAGCAAGCTCAGACCCCGTGCTTCTCTCACTACTACACCCTCGACCCCAGGACATTGAGCACCCAGCCTGCAACCCACACTGCCCAGTGGGTAGGCAGGCAGGTGAGGCAAGCCTCAGCCAGACACCTACCCACAGCCAGCATGCCCTGCTCCAGGTCCCCAGACATCTCCCGGCAGATGCTCTTCTCAATGTCTCGGCCCGTCATCCTCTGATACTCGTTGAAAACTAGTAAGGAAATAGAAGGGGGCATGCCATAGCCTTAATCACATTCTCTCAGATTTCCATGTGCTAGTCCCGACCCTCAGCAACCTGGATTATATAGTAAACACAATGCCATGATGGTGTGCCCTGAGCCAACGAGCTAACCAGTGCTATCTACAAACAGGTCAGGACACATGGTACGGACTGACAAATCTTGGCCTGCAATGGGTTGCTGTAGGGTCTATTGTCTTGTTTTTCACATAGACGCACAGCTCTTTCCAAGCCCCACTAAGTACTCCGTACGTTATATCAACAAGGCTCTACTGCATGTCAATCAATGATGAGTCTCTGTAAGTCACACTGGGCTGAACCATACTTTCATGATGTTAGGCATAATAAATGCATCTTTGGGTTTTTTTTTTTAAAGATTTATTTATTTATTATATGTAAGTACACTGTAGCTGTCTTCAGACACTCCAGAAGAGGGCGTCAGATCTCATTACAGGTGGTTGTGAGCCACCATGTGGTTGCTGGGATTTGAACTCTGGACCTTCGGAAGAGCAGTCGGGTGCTCTTACCCACTGAGCCATCTCACCAGCCCCCATCTTTGGGTTTTTGTTTTTATTTTGTTTTGTTTTGTTGTTGTTGTTGCTTTGCATGTAATGGAGTCATACCCTATAACCCTCTTGCTTCCATGAATCTCAGCCTCTCATGTGTCCAGGACTACAGATCTGTGTCAATACAACATCTTCAAATGGGTTTGTTGGATAGCATCTCATCATAACACTGAGGAACACCTATCTAGGAAGAGACCACATGAGGTCACAAGAACCGGGAGGCTCACCTCAGAGAGAAAGAGAGGCCTCACGAGAAACTAATCCTGGCAAGCTTACGAGTGTCTAAAACTCTTAAGAAAACACATTCCTGTAGCTTAAGCCCAGCCATGAGAGGAGACACACCCTGAAGAGTCCCGCCTCTTTTCCACTCTGCGCTGCACAGCCTGCAGTCAGATGATCCCTTTATCAGAGCGGTCAGTCTGCTGACCAATCTCAGCCCACACTCGAGTGTCCTCCTCAAATCTCCTCATCCCCAGCCCCGGCCCCTCTGATTTCACGAAGCAGGCTCACCTTGCTCTTCCCCACTATGACCCAAGTGAGCTCTGCCCCATTCAGACACAACCCACGTTGTTCCATTGTGCTGAAAGCCTTTAATTATAACCCAGGAGCTGCTGAGGGCCGCAGAACAAGCTGCTGTCTCCTATAGGAAGAAGCCATGCTAGCAAGCCCAGGAGCCCGAGTCTAGTGCTAACACAGGCATCAGTTTCTCCTCCTACCCCTGCCTCAAGTTTCAACCAACTAGTTCCAGATCCGTGTCCTCTGCGTACCAGAGCTGTGGTTTCTGCTTATCTGATATTTTCCTGAATATTTCCTCATTTTTCTCCCATGTCATAATGCTCTGAAACTCAACAGTGACACAAGTGTTCTATACTCATTAAAACAAATGAAGATAAATCCATATCACAAGTGTTCTGCGTGCATTGAATATGAGACTGGAGTACTCAGCCCTCATGGGGAAATCTGTTCCATACCCCTCTTCCCCAGGCTCTGGGGTCACCGCAGGAGAGAAGGCAGAAGAGCCAACATGGTGGAGGGCTGCAGCAAATATTTACCGGGCATGACAGGGCCACTGTACAGATGAAATCACAGAGGCTGTGCCTGGATGCACAAGACCTTCCCAAGATCAAGTCAAAAAGCTTAGCACAGACAGAGAGGACAGAGAGGGACTCAGGAAGCCCCAACCCTAGCGGAGGAGCCATTAGCAAGTGACAGATGGATGGATGGATGGATGGATGGATGGATGGATGGATGGGTGGATGCTAGAGTCTGTTTTCTTTAAGAACATGGTCCCTAAGAAGCTACCCACGCTTCAGTAGCCGGCACTACAGCAGCGTATATAATGGTAACAATAGGTAGATTCCGTGGCATAGGAGAGGGAGAGGGGGAGAAGGAGGAGAAGAGGAAGAGGGAAGGGGAGATTAAAGACACATGCTTTAACCTCAGCCCTCAGGAAGCAGAGGCAGACAGATCACTGAGTTTGAGGCTAGCCTGTTCTACACAGCGAGTTACAGCCAAAGTTACCTAGTAGGGCCCTGTCTCAAAAAGCAAACAACCAAAGCAACAGCAAAAAGAGCACACATAGTGTGTGTGGGGGTGGGATGGAGAGTATGGGGAGGGTATGGGGGCATCAACCAGATCAAAACATTATATGCATAAGTGAACCTCTCACACAGGAAAATTGACAATGAACACGTGTTCATGCGCATTCCGTCACGCAGCCAGGAGGGTAAAAAGCATGCCTTGGGGACAGGGCTCAAGCCCAAAGTAGCCAGGTCCATAGCCATGTCAGCCTCAGGCCAGTCCTGAGACCGAGGGAGGGAATACTGCCTGGTCCTGGGCCAGGAGCAGCAATGCCACCATCCTCTCCTCGCCCTTCCCCCTCCCTCGCTCCTTCCCCCTTGCCTCGTTCCTTCCCCCTTGCCTTGATCCTACCCTGCAGCGCCCACAGCCTTTCCAAGCTGACTCCGCTCTGTTCTCATCTCTCACCTGTCTGCCCACAGGGGCCTTCAGATACAGGTGACCATGGCTTCCCTTTCTCCAGGCCCTCCCAGCTAACTGGCTGCTCTGTATGTTCCTACAATAGTTCAGGGCCCCACCTTCAAACTGCTGCTCTCTTTCTGGTCCCCTCCCAGGAAGACCTCTCACAGTCCCAAAGCCTCAGCCGCCTGACCCCCCACAGCTCCCAACCATCCAAGCCCAAAACCTCTCCTGACATCTGAGCTTCAACACACCATGCCCAGTTTCTCAGCAAGCAGGCTGGATTCTGGTCCCTTCTCCTCCACTCCCCATCCAGGCTTCCACCAGCTCCCCCCAGGTCACTGCAGGGCTTTCCACCTCATCAACTCAACTGTGGATCCTTCACTCTCCCTGCACCACAGCTGAGGCCCAGGTCCTCTGGGGAATCTGGGCAGCACGTTGCTCTGCAAGCTGAAGGAAGGACACACGCCTCTGAGGGCCTTCCTGTGGCTTCTGACTCCTCTCAGGATGAACACCAAACCCTACACTGTCAGCAGAGCTGTCCACCACCTCTGACCCCACGTCTTGATGTTGCAACTGTATCTGCTCCGGATACCTGCATCCCCTTGGCTACGCCTGGGCCATAGCCAGCGGGGCCTTTGTGCCTGTCCTTTCAGGGCTTTTGATCATACAGCCTCATACCACACGACTGCCCCAGCCCCTCCCCCAACTCCATTCCATCACCTTCTACCCATCCCACACATTCACCACCAGCTCCAGGTGGTACTGTGTAGCTGTCTCCTGACATGAAGCTGAACCCCATGACGGAGACCACACCACTCCACCATCACCATCGGATGGACAGAAACCCACTTTAATGTTCAAATAAAATAAGCTAATGCTCCCAGCATGGCTGCAATGCTTTCTCTTCTCTTTTCGTCTTCACTTGCTGCTATTGGGTACATGCCATGTAGAGATCAGAGGCTGTGATTCTGCCTGCCCGACCACTCTGACATCCCTTATTTCAGAGCATGGCAATCCATTTCCTTGCCTTGTCCTTTAAGACACCACCAGGGGGCTCTTGAGGAAGTGAAGGTCCATCCAGAGCACATCAGGCAAATATCCTGTAGGCTTTTTCTCAATACAATGTCCTGCCTGCTTTCATCTAACTGACCCAGGACTGTCGTACCTGCCACCAGGTGGGCCCGGCTCCGGGAGCACAGGATGGCGTTGAACTTGGACTCGTCTGTTCCCAGGCGGTTCTCCCCAGCTGCATACAGCTCCTGGAGGAGAAGGAAGATGCATGTGTCCAGCAAGCATCCTCCAGGTCCCAGGCTCAGAGCACCTAGGCAGCATCTGAGCCCACAGGGAAGGAGCAGGGCCCTGGCAGTGGGGGCACCAGTTTGCTGAAGCCTGTTGGCTCTGCTCACTGCAGACCCAGACCCCAGCAATCCCCTCATCTGTCCGTGCGTAGCACAGAGGATTCAGCCAGCATCCAGCACCACAGAGGAGGAAGAAGAAGCCTGGACTCGGGTCCTGGCTCTGAAGCAGCGTGCGGTGGGATGCTGGGCAGGGTCTGGCTCCTGGGCCTCAATCTCCTCATACAAAAATATATAAGGATTAGGTCTTACTTAATATCATGGCCTTGAAGCCACAAGGACACATAATTTAGAGAAAAGGATGAATAGGGAAAGCTGAGAGAGATCCTGGCCCACTCTTCAGGGCCAGCACTTCTCAGTGGGACAGAGGAACACAGGTCCTCAGCTGATAGAGCCACATCACAACTGCCAGACTGAAGCCAGCTGCCAGATTTCTATGTGAGATTTCCTCATCACAGAAAGCAGCTTCCCTCTCTATAAGAAGCATGTGTGACAATGGCTATCACACACACACACACACACACACACACACACACACACGGTTCTCAGACAGGCATGCAGACAGGCATGCAGGCAAAACACTCACACACATAAAATAAAAATTAATCTTGAGCCGGGCGGTGGTGGCACACGCCTTTAATCCCAGCACTCAGGAGGCAGAGGCAGGCGGATTTCTGAGTTCGAGGCCAGCCTGGTCTACAAAGTGAGTTCCAGGACAGCCAGGGCCATACAGAGAAACCCTGTCTCCAAACAAACAAATCTTGAAAAAAAAAAACCTCCCCAGATGTGGGGCCTCATCAGTCCTTCCTCCATATGTACATCATTATGCTTGCTGAACAGCATAACAGCTTGGTAAAACCTATGAAGGTCTGAGCCCCAGATATTTGCCAACCTGTGACCTTGCCCCAGACCTCTAAGATGCCTCTGAGGCCTCAGACAATCATGGAAATGAAGGGCACTGATACTCTAGGACACTCTCAGATTGAGATTCCTCAGGCCAAGGTGAGGCTGAGCAGGTTGGGAAGGGAGGAAGAGAGAACCAAGGTCAGCTTTTGCCTGAAAGGCTTGGCGAGGTCTGGCCATCTCACCAAGAAGGTAAGACAGTCTCAACTAGCCACCATGCAATACAAACTTATAAAGCTAGGAATTCAGACACCTGAATTTCCTCCCTCTGTCTGTAATTCATAAGGTAACAAGGGCAGAAATTTAAGGATGCAGGGCTAAGGGCAGCTCATTTCTAGGCCCAGGAACTCAGCAGCTGGATAGACAGGTCCTTCGCACACCTAACAGTACTGGGGTGGGAAAGCGCCAGGACACATGACATCCCATGTCCTTGTGATCTTTAACAGCTGCAGCATTTATTACCCTGTGTCCCTCTCACAGGTGGGAAACCCAGAAAACTGGGAGCCCTGCTCAATGTCAAGTCCCCAAGCACCTCAGAAACCCACAGCACCCTGAACCCACCAGTATCCATGGTTTTTCAATTTTCAGGTACCTCGCCACAAAGCAAGAAGCGTGACCCCACACAGTGTGGTGGTTCAGCTAGCCCATACTGGCACCTCGCCAGCCACCAGACTCACCTGGACATCTCTCTGGACAAGGGACATGTCCACATTTGTGCTCTCATCACGGTTTCCCTGAAAGGAAGAGGGTATAAGGCCTAGCCACTCTTTGGAAGAGCATACCCTCTCCCTCCTAACTCATTTGTCAGTGTTTTGATCCCAGTCCCTCTCACCCACAACCTCCCCCCATATCCCCCTTCCAATTCCCTCTCTAATATCCTGTGGTGAGGAAGGTACCTGAGAGAGAGAGATGAGGAGCCGCTGGAAGTGTCCTGATGTGTCGCTTCGAATGGCCTCCTCCAGAGTTTTTTGGAACTCTGAAAAGACAGACACCAGGGTCTATCCTACAGGTCTGTTATCTCTAAAGACATACATAGTTAGTAGGGGACATTGGCATGACAAGGGTCCAGAGGGCTCGGGCTGGAGGTGACAGGTGACCTATGTAACTTTCCAGGCTTCATACAAGCTGTGACTCCAGGGTGACCTGGCCTGTGCTCAGACCTGGCCCAAATCCACTTAAGATTTTCTCAGCCCCTTCCAACCGTAAGCACCTGCCCTGTGTGTAAACAGCAGGCAGGGTTAGGCCTTGGGTCAAAGCCCAGTGAGTTGGGTGTGACAGGAAACGGGGGACAAGAAGGACGAAGGCAAGAGGGTGTGACCAGGGAGCTTCAGACCTGTTTTGTAGGCCCTGCTTAGCTCCCGGATGTGTTCGTTACTTCTGGAAGCGAAGATCTCAATCAGGCAGGCCTCATCAGTACCAGCCCCCTATGACAGTATAGAAAGAACAGATCTCATGCTGGTGACCAGGCTCATATTGGCATCCAGGAAGGACAGCAGGTGCCACTCAGCAACAGAGGCCCTGACACACACACACACACGCACACGCACACGCACACGCACACGCACACACACACAAAACTCATGTCTCAAAAGCCAGCTCCCCTCCTAGCCCCAGACAATGAGATGAGGACAAGGACAATGAGTAGGTATCACATGAGGGTCACATGGGCCAGGAAACTTAATGGTGTGTGTGTGTGAGTGTTGTGAGTGTGTGTGAGTGTGTGTGAGTGCGTGCCTCTGTGTGTGTGTGTGTGTGTGTGTGTGTGTGTGAGTGTGGTGTTGTGAGTGTATGCGTGTGCATGTGTGTAAGTGTGTGTGTGTGTGTGTGTGGTGTGTGTGTGTGTGTGTGTGTGTATGTGTGTGTACAGTGACTGTGCAATGGACACGGCGTGCTGGGTCAGGCTGAGGTGCAGATCATCTTCTGTTTCTAAAAGCACCATCATGATGGATGTAAAAAGGTTAGAGTCCTGAGTGAACTGTCTGGAGATAGCAAGGAAAGGAAGGCAGCAGAGAGGAACGGAATGGCTGTGCCCCGGATAGCAGAAGATAGAAAGTAGGGGCAGAGGCTTGGCTTTTATATCAGGCTGAATCTTGACTCTGCAGCTTACTGTGTGACCTCAGCTAAAGTGCTTAACTTCTTGTGCCAAATTTCTTGGCTATAAAGGGACCGTATATATACCTACCTCCTAAGGAGTCCTTAATGGGGCTAAATGGGCTCATCTATGCGGAACGAACAGCTGACACGCTGGTGTTTTTATGCTTAGTACTGCCCTAATGCTACCAGCAGCTTATTGGGACTTACAAAGGATGTGCATGTTAGCCCCTTACCTGAAACTACCTGTGTGTCCTGAAAGAACACCCACTGTCTCCATCATGGATATTCCTGTACACAACAGCTATCCAGCACAGTTAGCCCCTTGCCTGCTGTGTTTGAGCATTCCACCAACTTCTCGTGCTGGAGGTGGGTACTAGCCACTCCTGGGCCCAGGCCATTGCCAACGTGCCCCCCATCACACCCCACCCCTTACCACCCTCTAGACTCTAACAGGCAGCTGGGCTTCAGCCAGTCTCCTTTCCCTTCCAGATCATGCACAAAACTCTCATCGTCCAGTGGAGGTAGACTCCGTGCCCAGCGTGCCTCTGAGTGCGTAGTTCTTTCATGGTGCCTGACTAGAGAAGGACCCTCTACTCACAGAACACACACCGCCAGATGGCTGTAAAGCCCTGACAGGACTTGCTTCCTGGTCAAAATCAAACTAGATCTAGGGAGAGAGCGAGCCCAAGCTAAGATGCGGGATTTGGGCCTGTGTGGAATTCGGTTCATCTAGAGCTGGATGTCGGGGTGTACACAGAAGTGGGGACAGACATGGCAGACAGGTGGGTGCTCAGAAAGCTCGGGGACTGGTAGGACTTCTCTGTCTTCCACTGTCTTACAATCTTATTCATCCCCATTCTAAATAACTTTAAAAGTCCCACAGTCTTTACATATTCTTAAAATTTCAATCTCTTTAAAATATCCATTTCTTTTAAAATCCAAAGTCTTTTTACAATTAAAAGTCTCTCAACTGTGGGCTCCACTAAAACAGTTTCTTCCTTCAAGAGGGAAAATATCAGGGCACAGTCACAATCAAAAGCAAAAGTCAATCTCCAACCGTCCAATGTCTGGGATCCAACTCACGATCTTCTGGGCTCCTCCAAGGGCTTGGGTCACTTCTCCAGCCAGGCCCTTTGTAGCACACGCATCATCCTCTAGGTTCCAGATGCCTGTACTCCACTGCTGCTGCTGCTCTTGGTGGTCATCTCATGGTACTGGCATCTCCAAAACACTGCATGACCCCTTCAGTCCTGGGCCATCAATTGCAACTGAGGCTGCACTTTCACCAATGGCCTTCCATGGCCTCTCACAGTGCCAAGCCTCAGCTGCTCTGCTCAACTCCTTCATGCCTTCAAAACCAGTACCACCTGGGTGACCCTTACACGTTACCAAGTCCAGCCAGAGCACAAGGTACAACTTTGGCTATATCTGGAACGCAGCCACTGTGCTCTCAGAAAACACTTCCCAGTTTCCTGGCCAGGAAAGGGATGGCTGGTGTCACATGGTACAGCCCTTGCCTCCCTGCTAACTACCTCATCCCAAGTTGACTTGAAGCCAAGGTGTCCATTCTAGGAGTCTCTCCTGAGTCATAGGGGAATCCCTTCAACATCCCTTCCCTTCGAAGCCAGAAATACAGCTCTCTGACTCATTAGAAACCTTTCATCTGTGGGGAACTGAAGGCTTGCTTCACACACTGCTCAAAATGGCTCTTTCTCTCCTTGAGATCCATACTTAATATGCTGAGAAATAAAGGATGCTGAGAAATTAGGTCAGGAGGAAGAGGAGGAGGAAAGGAGCCACTGGAGTGAACAAGCACCTAGGGAAAAATTCTTGGATGGTTACAGCTTGGGGAAGTCAAAACAAAGAGAAATCACATACATAGTGATGGATATTTTCCCCAGGACCCCAGCTGAGCTCACTCTAACCCTGAGGCTGTTAGTGCAGTTGTAGTGAGCTGTTCACCAGTCTGGCTGGAACCACACACACTCTGGGTCAGTCCAGTTGAGCCATCAAACATCAAAAGCAAGCATTCCCAGAAAACATATAATAGACCAAACCTGGAATCAGGAGGCTGAGGGCAGAGTAGTGGCAAGTAAGAGGTCAGCTTGGGCTATGGAGAAGCGTCATGAATAGGAAGACACATGGGTACACACACACACACAGAGAGACAGAGACAGATACAAAATCACACCAAAATCCAAACACACAAAGCACAGAGTCGTAGGAAGAACATGTTGCAGAGTATTACTATGGTGAACCATAACCATATAACCAACAAACAAAAGTCAAATTGCCTGGTCTGGAGCCACCTGTGACAATTTGCATACTCTTGAAAAGGTGGCACTGCTAGCTTTGGGGACAACATCCATTAGAAGAACATAAGAGGGGCTGGTGAGATGGCTCAGTGGGTAAGAGCACCCGACTGCTCTTCTGAAAGTCCAGAGTTCAAATCCCAGAAACCACATGGTGGCTCACAACCATCTGTAATAAGATCTGACTCCCTCTTCTGTTGTGTCTGAAGACAGCTTCAGTGTACTTACATGTAATAATAAATAAATCTTTAAAAAAAAAAAAAAAGGGGGCTGGTGAGATGGCTCAGTGGGTAAGAGCACCCGACTGCTCTTCCGAAGGTCCGGAGTTCAAATCCCAGCAACCACATGGTGGCTCACAACCATCCGTAACGTGATCTGACTCCCTCTTCTGGAGAGTCTGAAGACAGCTACAGTGTACTTACATATAATAAATAAATATTTAAAAAAAAAAAAAAAAAAAAAGAGTAAGCACTCACCCTGCAAGCCAGTTGTTTTGAAAAAAAAAAAAATTTAAGAAGAACATAAGAAGGGCAGAGAAGAGGCAGGCAAGAGGAAAGACTATAATTCTTACACCATAGAGCTTTATGAAAGCCCTGCCTCACCTTTCTACTTACCCTGACAGTCCCTGTCAAAAGGAACCAGCCCATGGTCAGCCTGGAACCAATGGTCTCCAGATCTCTGAACCTTTTTCTTCCAAAGTACTTTCCTGGGACCCTACACCGAAGAGAGCTGTCAGGTGAGCTGTCTTTTCAGATGTGTGTTAGGGTTAGTTCTCTAGAGTAGCAGAACTTATAGAATGTACACACACATATATTTATTAGAATGACTTAAAGACAACAGTCCAGGGGCTAGAGAGATGGTTCAGAGGTTAAGAACAGTGGTTGCTCTTCCAGAGGTCCTGAGTTCAATTCCCAGCAACCACATGGTGGCTCACAACCATCTGTGATGGGATCTGATACCCTCTTCTGGTGTTCATGAAGACAACGTGTGTGTGTGTGTGTGTGTGTGTGTGTGTGTGTGTGTGTGTGTGTATACTCATATATACATGAAATAAATAAATCTTAAAATAAAAAAGACTACAGTCTAACTGCAACAACGACAGGCTAAGAATCCAGAAGTTGCTCAGACCACGGGCTAGATGTCTTAGCTTGTTTTAGGTAGATGCTGGAATACCAGAGAAGTAGGCTCTGATGCCAGTGAAGGAATTGTCCTTTATAAAGGCAAGAGAAAGCAGGCAGAGAGCAAAATGTTCCTTCTTCCATGTTCTTATATAGGCTTCCAATAGAAGGTATGGCCCAGATTAAAGGTGTGTCTTCTGGCCTCAAAAACCTGATCAAAGGTGTGTGTCTATCATGCCTCAAAAGTCCAGACTAGAAGTGGATACACCCACTTCCAACCAAGCAAAAAAATCTCTCACAGGTGTACCCCCCTGTGATGGTTTGTATATTCTTGGACTATAGAGTGGCTCCATTTGGAGTTTTGGCTTTGTTGGAATAGGTGTGACCTGGTTGGAATAGGTGTGCCTCTGTGGGTGTGGACTTAAGACCCTCACCCTAGTTGCCTGGAAGTCAGTCTCTTTCTCTGTGTGCTAAAGTTAAAAGTATAGCCCACCATGCCCCATCTGTTTTGGGTTTTGTGTTTATTGGTTGGTTGGTTTGGGTTTTGGTTTGAGCCAAGAGTCTTGATATGCAGCCCCAGCCAACCCATAACTCACTATAGAGACTAGGCTGGCTTCAAACTCATGGAGATCTACCTGCCTGTTCCTCCTAAATGTTAGAATTAAAGGCATATATCACCTCACCTGGCATAACTTCCTTTGTGTTTTTAATAAATGGAGAAGCTACATTAATAGGCAAGGATGTCAGAAACATAAACTTAATTTAGATGATTTTTTTAGAAGAACTATGATGTAGGTCCTAACCCCCAATTCAGATCTCAGGGCTACAGGGAAGCAATTTCTCGTTCTCATAGGTATCCCAGGAATTCCTGCACATTATCCTGAATTCAGTTTTTCTTTCTTTTCTTTTCTTTTCTTTTCTTTTCTTTTCTTTTCTTTCCTCTTTCTTTCTTTCTTTCTTTCTTCCTTCCTTTCTTTCTTTCTTTTTTTTTTTTTTTTTTTGGTTTTTCGAGCCAGGGTTTCTCTGTGCAACCCTGACTGTCCTGGAACTCACTCTGTAGACCAGGCTGGCCTCGAACTCAGAAATCCACCTGCCTCTGCCTCCCGAGTGCTGGGATTAAAAGCATGTGTCACCACTGCCCAGCTCAGATTTGCTTCTCTATCTTACCAGCCAGAAAATTACATTCCATATTCTTTTTTATAAAATTTTATTTATTTATTTATTATTTATACGAGTACACTGTAGCTGTCTTCAGACACACACCAGAAGATTGTATCAGATCCCATTACAGACCCACCAGAAGAGGGCATTATATCCAATTACAGATGGTTGTGAGTCACCATGTGGTTGCTGTGAATTGAACTCAGGACCTCTAGAAGAGTAGTCAGTGCTCTTAACCTTTGAGCCATCCCTCCAGCCCTACATTCCATATTCTTGTGCTTTGAGAGGGCTCTGTCCTGTTGGGCAGCCTGCACAGGATGCTGAAGAAGGAGCAATGCACAGGAGTAGCTTGTGCTTCTCACAGACACGATTCTGTATGGATTCAGTGAGCATGGCTGCTCCTGGGTACCTGTGGTGCCTCTACTACAGGAACTGCAGACCCTCAGCACACTCAGTAGGAAGGAAGTGAACCCAGAAACAAGTTAAGGAGCCAAAGCTCAGGCTTGGAGGTGGTTCTATCAGTGTGATGGTGGACAGGAAGCCCCGTGGCCTTTCTTGCTCATTATTACAGGGACAAACTCAATAATAATATAGACTTGTCTTTGTGGAACCTCTAGGAATTGATTAGAGGGTCCCAGCATGCCAGAGCCTGCACCCAAAGCTCCTGCCATGCTGGATCGTGCTCTATAATCAGGAGGGAACATCCTGACTGAACAAACTCTGAGCTCTCCAGGCTCTTCCCTGTGGAGGAAAGAGATGGAGACGATGGGTACCCATGGAGGAGACTATGTCTGTAATAATGCAAGGGACTGGGTAGAGAGACAAACAGCATTCGGTAGATGATCACTGTAGAGCCAACCAAACTTCACAAGGTAGGGTTAGGTTTTCTTCCAGCTCCAAAGGCATGGCTGTATAGTCAACAGTCACCAGGCCATTGGTGAGGGTGACATTATAGGCCACAAAGAAGAGCTTAGGCAAAACTGAAGTGGAAAACTACACACAGAAGCCAGAGCAGGTTTGAGGGGCACACAGTTTCTATCCAGGCTGACTGATAACAGTCTTTCCCTGAACAGCGCCATGACATGGAGACTGGGAGAAGCTACTACACTGTTGCTGTTGCAGTTTCTTAGGTGTTCAAATTTCCACAAAAGACCATCAGGCATTAGAACACCAGGGAAGGGCTCACTTGGTGCAACAAGTTTCTAGGAACTTCTCTTAGAGGACTAGAAAGACCTTCGGGTTATCTGACAAACATTTCAAAAATGACCACCAAACGATTTCCGTGAGCTAAAAGAGAACAGAGACACCAAGCAAAGGAGAAAAGCTGGGAATGAGTGGAATTAACAGAGGGCTGGGCATGCAACTCCACTGAGAAGGTGCTTTACCTACCCTGCCTAAAGCCGTGGTTCTCAACACTACCAGAACCAAAGCTCAGTAGCACACACCTGTAATCCCCGGACTTGGGAGGTAGAAGCAGGAGGATCACTAGTTCAAGGCTATTCTCAGCTACATAACAAGTTCAGAGCTCCCCTGGGCTACATGAGGTTCCCATATGTTTTTGCAGTACGGTGGCGTGATTCAGCAGAAGGGAGATGCATGGGCCCAGGCTGAGGCACCCCCTTCCTCCACCCCCCGCCCCGAGGTGTCAGCTGTACAATGGGTCTAGTATAAAATGAGGTTTATATGGGGCACAGGAAGTGTGCAGGTAGAGAAAGAAAGAGGACAGAGAAGCACAGGAGGGGAGAAGAGAGAAGAAAGGGGAGAGGCAAGCTGGGTGTTGGTGGCACACGCCTTTAACCCCAGCACTTGGGAGGCAGAGGCAGGTGGATTTCTGAGTTTGAGGCCAGCCTGGTCTACAGAGTTAGTTCCAGGACAGCCAGGGCTACATAGAGAAACCTTGTCTCGAAAAACCATTAAAAAACAAAAAAACAAAAAAGAAGCTCAAAAAAAAATTAAATAAATAAAAAAATAAAAGAAAGAAACAAAGAAAGGGAAGAGACAGGTCAGAAACACACGGACGGGGTGAGGAGGGGGACTGAGAAAGAGAGAAGACAGGGAGAATAGAGGGGTGAGAGGCCAAATAGTACTTTATAGCAAGCCAGGTTGTTGTTAGGTAACTGTTGGGCAGAGCCTAGAAGAAATGCTAAAATTCCTCCATTTTGGTTTAATTAAAAAAAAGGGTGGGCCGGAGAGATGGCTCAGCAGATAAGAACACTGACTGCTTTTCTGAAGGTCCTGAGTTCAAATCCCAGCAACCACATGGTGGCTCACAGCCATCCTTAATGAGATCTGATGCCCTCTTCTGAGGTGTCTGAAGACAGCAACAGTGGGTTTACATACAATAAATAAATCTTTGGGGGGGGGGATGAGAAACTAGGAAGAGGTAACAGTGGGGCAGGAATGAAAGAGGTGACAGTGGGGCAGGAATGAAAGAGGTGACAGTGGGGCAGGAAGGGGTCTTGGCGATCTTTACCTACTTCCTGCTGACTTTGGGGTGATGGTAACCTAAGAAAATTAGGATGGGGATGGTGGTCAAGTCCTAGGAGAGCTGGCTGCGTCCTTGCTGTCCAGGGTCTGAGATCCTTAGGCCTTGGTGGTACCTGGGGTCGGGTGCCTCAGTATCGGCCCGCTAAGGGACCACCTCCCACTGCATCATGCCACCAAATAACAAAATATATCAGAGACCATCCAAACCAAACGTATCAGAGTCCAGGCAACAGGATAGGGAAGGCAGAGTTCCCCTCCCTGGAGCTTTGAGCCAAAGAACTAAGGGGAGCCTCAGAGGAGTTCCACAGAGGCACAAATAACAGCCTGCAGAAATGCAGTCAGCAGACCTGTGACCTGAACAGAAAACTGGCCCTAAGAAGAGCCCCTGCACTCTGTAGCTTCCGCATCGGTGCTATGGTGTGGGGACATCTTAAGAGAGGTCTTACCATTCATTGAACCTTTTGGTGCTGCGGAAGTCTCTGCCTTGGCTAACTAAGCTTCCACTGTGGGAATGAGTGTGAGACCAAGAAACTGGTTGCAACTTACAAACAGACCCTGGTCACAGGTCTTGTGTTAGCTGGCTGCTGTGGGAAGCAGAGGCCATCTCCATTTGGGAACTACAACCTGACCTGTGGAGAAAAGGATGGAATGAGGCTTGAGGTGTGTGCATTAAATAGAGGCTGGGACCTGTGCAGTTAAGCCAGTATTGGGAGTGCCTTTCCCTCCTGACTGAAAATTTCACTCTGGTTCAATGGCTTTCTAGGAGGCTCTGGGTGGAAACACAGGAACCATGCATGCAGACATGCAGTGACATGCTCCATGCATTTCCCACACATGCACTGGCAGAGTGCCAGGGGTGGAGGGACAGCCAAGCAGGCAGTTCCTAGACTTCGTTGGCAGGAGAAACATAAAGACAGGGGCTCCTATGTTCACTGTATGGCTAAACCTGCGTACACAGAGAATCCTGGAAAGAATTCAACTCTGCAGCAGTTGTAGAGGCCTGTGTGCCAGGGTGAGGAAGTCAGGCAGGACCCAGCCTGCAAACAGCACTTTCTGGTCTGACCTGTTTGCACCTCAGAGAATGACTTATTACCTCCCAGTTCTCCCATCCCATCCAAGTTAACAACCCCCAAGACAAAAGTGCCCTTGCTGCTAAGAAACTCCCCCTCCAGCTCCCTCTCTCTCCCTCTCCCCTCTCCTCTTCTCTCTCTCTCTCTCTCTCTCTCTCTCTCTCTCTCCCTCTCCCTCTCCCTTTCCTCCTTTCTCCTCTCCCTCTTCCCTTTTCTCCCTCTCCCTTTCCCCCCTCTCTCCCTCTCCTCTCTCCCCCTCCCCTCCCTCCTTCTCTCTTTCCCTCTCTACCTCCCCTCTCTCTCTCCTGCTCCACCCCCATCTCCCTTCCTGTCTCTTCCCTCCCCTTCTCTGCCATTTTTGTTTATCCAGCACCGCTTACTCTCCTCTCACTACTGCTTCTGGCACCATCGAACCATCGTTCCCTTCCTTCCTTTCTAGCTTGCTTTCTTTTCCTCATTCCTTCTTTTTTAGTGCTAAATCAGTACTTTCATTTTTCTTAATTAAAAAACAAGCCGGGTGGTGGTGGCACACGCCTTTAATCCCAGCACTTGGGAGGCAGAGGCAGGCGGATTTCTAAGTTTGAGGCCAGCCTGGTCTACAAAGTGAGCGCCAGGACAGCCAGGGCTACACAGAGAAACCCTGTCTTGAAAAAACCAAAAAAAAAAAAAAAAAAAAAAACCAAAAAAACAAAACAAACTAGTTTGTCCTATAATGATGTTAGATTATTCGGGCTAGGAACTGGAAGAGAAGAAGGGAGACTTGCCAGATTTTGAAGGGAGATGGATCAGACTTAGAGCTGCAGAAGGAAAATCATCCCAAATGTAGGTGAGAAGGAATGCGGCCCACAGAGGGGCTGCCCAGAAGCACCCTGGGCAGCAAAGACTAGGGGGCCACCCAGGAGGAGCAGGGCAGCAGACAGATCATAGATTTAGAGGGTGTTGAGTCGGTAGTACCAGAGGGAAATCTGTGATAGCTGAAGGAAGGATTTGAACTGCCCAACCTTGAGCTAGCCAAGGCATTCCAAAAATAAGCTGATGTGTGTGTGTGTGTGTGTGTGTGTGTGTGTGTGTGTGTGTGTGTGCATATGTTTTATTCTCAAATCCAAAGAGTTCTTGAGAGGATGGCTGGAAGGGCCAGCCCATCAGGAGCACAAAGTGGTGTGGCCCAGATTGCGGCTACACACCTGCAGCTAGCACGTGGCAGGACATTTTGGCGCAGCTTGCAGTCTGCATTGATTGGAAATCTGTTGAAACAAAGATAGACTGGGGACAGAAGGTAAATTTAAGGAACATAGGGCAAACTTTTTATCATGGGCTTCCAGGCCTATGGTCCTGATAGTTAGGGGGAAGTCCCAAGACCAAGGGAGAGAGAGAGGTTCCGTCCTAACTCAGAATGTTGATTGTCTGGAGTACTTATCTGGAGTCCGTTTTGCCTGTGAGAGGAGGATCCTTAGAGAAAGAGCTGGGTTCCTGTTCCTGCTGCTGCTGAACTGGCAGAGCTGCAGCAAGCCATCAAGGCCATCAGAGATCCGAGAGGATGAATGATAGCAGAAGCTATCATGCCAATAGCCTCTTATCAGGAAAAGTGACAGAGACCTACCGCTGCCTGGACAGTTAGTTACCCTGGGCTCCCATGATCTCAATGGCTTCACTGGGGGGCAAAGGTCATAGGTCTTTGGTTGTCACACAGGGTAGCCTTAGGTTTCGGCTGCCAGACCTAGAAGGTCTCAGAAATCTTCCTATAGAGGAGGAACTAGAAAAAAATGGATCCACCTTTCCAGATAGAGTAGAGCAGCCAACCTAATAGTGTCCACAGTTTGGGCAGGGTCCTGGCAGCAGCAGTTACTGTTAACCTGAGTAGACCTTAGGAATTTATAAGTCTTAATTACTAAACATACTGTGCTGGTGAGTCTTATGTCAACTTGACACCAGCTGAGTTATCTGAAAGGAGAGACCCTCAGTTTGTGGAAACCCATAAGATCTGGCTGTAGGACATTTTTTTCAATTAGAGGTTGATGGGGGAGGGTCCAGCCCATTGGGTTGGTGCTATGGTTGGGGTCATGGTCCTGGGTTCTATAAAAAAGTAAGTTGAGCAAACCCATGAGGAGCAAGCCAGAAAGCAGCACTCCTCCATGGCCTCTGCCTTGGCTCCTGCCTCCACGTTCCTGCTGTTTGATTCCTGTGCTGACATCCTTTGATGATAAACTGTGATGTGGAAGTGTAAGCCAAATAAACCCTCTTCTCTCCAAATTACTGTGGTCATAGTGTTTCATCACAGCACAGTAACCCTAAGTAAGACACATACCTTACTCATCACACATGAGTTGTTACTTATTTTAAATGTTCTAGAAGCCTAGTGTTGAGCAGTTAGCAAAGACCATCTGAGTAGATGTTTAAAACCTTAGGAGTTTATAAAACTTATTTTTCAAAAGCCCTCTAGTCACCAGACACATGTTGTTACTTATTTAAAGTTTTCATAAGCCTGGTATTAGACACAGTTATCAAAGACATAAGTAGTTAGATATACATATCTAAAAGGCTTCTGTTAACCTGAGTATGTCTTTATAACCTTAAGAATTTATAATATAAAAATGAAACTTAATTCAAAATATTTTGGAGACCTGCTATTGCTTTCTTTGTCCAAAAGGAGACATAATGATAAAAAGGGGGTTCACCTGGACAAAAAGTTTTATAGTTGCTCTATAGTTAGTTGGTATGTTAGTTAGGGTTTTACTGCTGTGAACAGACACCATGACCAAGGCAAGTCTTATAAAAAACAACATTTAATTGGGGGCTGGCTTACAGGTTCAGAGGTTCAGCCCATTATCATCAAGCATGAGTTCTATGTCTTCATCCAAAGGCTACTAGTGGAAGACTGATTTCTAGGCACCTAGGGTAAGAGTATTAGGCTCACACCCACAGAGACACACCTATTCCAACCAGGTCACACCTATCCCAACTAAGCCACACCTCCAAACGGTGCCACTCGATAGTCTAAGAATATACAAACCATTACAGTTGGTTTAAACCATATGGTCATCTTAAAGTTACATGGCACAGCACCTTTTAACCTTGGTAAGGATGGCTGCTAGCCATATGGCTGCTTCTATTCTAATGAAGTCATTGGCCAAGATGGAGGGAATTCACATGGTTACTATTTAAAAATACCTACTTTCCTAAACAAGAGTTAAATTCAAGTCACATATACGGTAAGTAGATCTATTTTTCTAAATAAGAGTTGAATTATGTATAGCAAATTAAGATTCAACCTTTTTTTTCAGTCTATTTCTTTTCTTTCTTTTTTTTTTTTAGATATTCTTCTTTTTAAATTAGGTATTTATTTCATTTACATTTCCAATGCTATCCCAAAAGTCCCTCACATGCTCCCCACCCCCTCTCCCACCCACCCACTCCCACTTCTTGGCCCTGGCATTCCCCTGTACTGAGGAATATAAAGTTTGCACAACTGATGTGTCAGAGACCATACCGTGAGAAAGCGAGCCCTTCACAATCTCCCACCCTGACAAGCCAAATGGCCTCGTGCTAGGAGCACTCCCTCCTCCCTGTTCCCTTCCTGGCACCTGAGGCTGTAAAAGCTGAGTTATAGTTCCCTCTTCCTTATCTCTTCCTGAACTCCCATGACTTCCAAGGACATGAGTTACGCCTGAGCCCGGCCTGACACCTCAAGGCTGTTAAGGAGGATCTATGTTCCGGAGATAAGACACAGAGTGCCCACCACCTGGTGCCTGACTTCTGCCCTCTTGTCTCCTGATGCCTACTTCTTTGTTCTTTGTTAAATTCCCCCTCGACCCCTCCCTATTCCCTGCGATGTATGCTTTAAAACCAGGCATCTCAGCCTAATAAACAGAGACCTTGATAGGTGCACTCTACTTGGTTTCCGGCTTTTCTTCCCCTTCCAATCTCATTTTCTTCCAGGTTTGCGGTCCCCCTCACACCCATGAATAACTGAATCCCGTGGGACAGGATACCAATGGACCTCTCTTTACACTGATGGCCGACTAGGCCATCTTCTGCTACATATGCAGCTAGAGACTCGAGCTCTCGGGGTACTGGTTAGTTCATATTGTTGTTCCACCTATAGGGTTGCAGATCCCCCCAGCTCCTTGGGTACTTTCTCTAGCTCCTCCATTGGGGGCCCTGTGATCCATCCAATAGCTGACTGTGAGATATTTCTTTTTTTTAAAAGATTTATTTATTTATTATATGTAAGTACACTATGGCTGTCCTCAGACGTATCAGAAGAGGGCATCAGACCACATTACAGGTGGTTGTGAGCCACCATGTGGTTGCTGGGATTTGAACTTCGGACCTTTGGAAGAGCAGTCAGGTGCTCTTACCCACTGAGCCATCTGACCAGCCCCAAGATATTCTTTTTTTTAATTAGGTATTTTCTTCATTTACATGGAACTCACTCTGTAGACCAGTCTGGCCTCAAACTCAGAAATCCACCTGCCTCTGCCTCCCAAGTGCTGGGATTAAAGGCGTGCATGGCTAGCAGTCTTGATCTTGAGAGCAGAACACAGAGAAATTATAAAGGTAAGAGATTTTCAAGAGTGGAAAGTTGAAAAATCTTGGAGATAAGAGATTTGTTGGGAGTGTAGTACATAAAAGTTCAGATATAAGAGACGGGGGGATGATTCATTTGTGCAATGGCAGAAGTTGTTATGAGTTGGGAGACTTTGAAAATCGAGTTTGCAAACGTTTGGCCATTGATTTGTATCAAGGCCAAGCATTTACAGTAAGATGGCGAAGCCTTAATTAAATCACTGTGGCTTGAGTGTAAAAGAGAAAAATCAGCAAAATGAACTGGACCAGAGGGAGGGTTCCTGTGAGCTCCCAGATGGAGCTGAGACAGACAATGGGGATGCAGATAGGAATTCTGCCCAAGGGAGGACTCCAACATTATAGAAGCCCAGAAGGGTGCTGAGAAGCTACAACACTCAGCAGACAGCTCCTAGGGGAAGCAAGAAGCTGTGGGGGACAAGAATCTCAACAAACAAGTCCAGGAAGATGTAGGCAAAGTAGCTATGAGGACAAATAGGAGCTCTGCCCAAGGTAGGATTCCAGTATCATAAAGACCATGCCAATATAGAGATACTGTGAGACTGCAGCTTCTAGGAGGGGCGAGGAAGCTTCAGGAAAGAGCTGAGAACAAAGGTGCAGGGGTCATGGTAACAAGAATACAGGGTGTCTCCAACTGGACCGAAGGACATCTCAGGGAGCAACGTCCCAAGTCACAGAGAAAAAGCATCTCTTTCCACATGATAGGAGCCAGGAGAGTGACAAGAATGTCCTGGGACACCTGTGTTGCTTTTATTGTAATAATAGACAATACAGGCAGCTCCAGGGTGACACAGCAGAGGAGCAGAAACCAGGTTAAAGCAGGTAGAGCAGAAAACAGCTGAAGAAGTGGCCTGGGAGAGGCTTTTGGGAAAGGGAGGATCCCAGAGGGTCCAATTAGGACTTTGTTGAGGGCCTCCCTTCTCCCTAGGGTCACTGGGCACAGGCCAGAGTCAATGAACAAGATGTCCGACAGCCTGTGAGTTTGAACGATAATAATGACACACTGGGACCAGCTTCAGGAGACATGTCGACTCTACTCAGAGTGAACCAAGGTTTGTGTAGTACTGGGGGAAAAGGTTAAGAAGATTCAGGATGGGCAAAGGTCCAGGCTGAAGACTAAGGTACAGGATACCTCATTAGCATGGGAGACATCTCAGGGACTCTCGGGTGATTGCTGAGATGGTTCTTATTGGGAGAACGGAAGCTGAGCCTAATCTAACCAAGGTATGTGACAGGTATAGATAGGCTGTGGTGTCGGGGATCCCCCAGGCTGAGAAGAGGAAGCCTCATTGACAAAGGGAACCCACCACTTTGTGCTGAGCTCAGAAGGATGTCTGGAGACTGGTAGACTTTGACCTTAATTATCAGGCCGAAATATTTTGTAGGCAAGACAGAATGTAGGTCAGTGGTTCTCAACCTTCCCTAATGCTGTGACCCTTTGACAGTTCCTCAGGTTGTGGTGAGCTTCAACCATAAAATCATTTTCAATGCTACTTCATTTCGATGCACTATAATTTTGCTACTGTTATGAATCATAATGTAAATATCTGTGTTTAGGTGACCCCTCTGAAAGGTCTGTTCAAGGCCTAAAGGGGCCCCACCCCACAGGTTGGAAACCACTACAATAGAGACAGGTCTTAATAGAGAGTTGCCCACATGGTGCCCAAAAGGGCATAGTAGACTCCAGGAGCCAGAGAGAGGACACTTATTTAGTGGGCAAGGAGAGACTCAGATGGAGGGAGTAGGTGGAGAGAAGTGGCTGAAGAGGGTGGGAGAAGCCAGCATAAACAAATTGATATATATGTTAGGAACAAAATCTGCTGCTTGGTTTAGAAAGCTGAGTCCTGGGCTGGAGAGATAGCTCAGAGGTCAAAAGCACTAACTGCCCTTCCAAAGGTCCCGAGTTCAATTCCCAGCAACCACATAGTGATTCACAACCATCTGTAATGGAATCTGATGCTCTCGTCTCGTGTGTCTGAAGACAGCTATAGCATTTTCATATAAATAGAAAGCTGAGTCCCTTGGAAAAGAACTCACATATGACATTCCTCAGGTTTTGGTACCAGATGACAGAAAATAAGGGCATGGCTGCTCCGAGGTAGAGTGGAAGAGAGGGTTTTGTTGTAGATATGAGGGAGAGAACAGCCCCTCATGGCACATGGAGGAGTCCAGACTGAGCATGGCCAATGGAATAGACTGAGCTCTAAGAGGAGAGAAAGAGGGAGAGGGAGAGAGAGAAATAAAAGAGCGAGGGGAGAGGAGCAGGGGACAAGAGGACCAAGAGACTTGTGTAGCCAAAATGGCTGAGTTATACAGGAACCAGGAGCAAAGGGAAGCAAAACCTCCCCCTGTACTGGAGAGGTACAGGGTAGAAGGTGGGTTGAGAAAGGCTGGGAAGAGCCACAGCTACTGAGTGAGCCTAGTGCCAGATCTCTCTGGGACCAGGTACCTCGGAGCCTGATGCCTTGAGTTTGATCCTTAGGGCTCACATGGTAGAAGGAAAGAAGCAACTCCCACAGGTTACCCTCTGCACACACACACACACACACACACACACACACACACACACACACATATGCACAATCAACTGTAACAGGAATGAAGTAATAGCAGGGCCTGAAGACAAGATTGAAAGATTATTACATTCTCAGGTGCCATATAGGGGAAGAGAAAAAATAAAATCAAGCTATCATGACCACATCAACGAATCCTTGGACACAATTAAAAGATCTAACTTAGGGACTGGAGAGATGACTCAGAGGTTAAGAGCACTGACTGCTCTTCTAGAGGTCCTGAGTTCAAATCCAAGCAACCACATTGTGGCTTACAACCATCCGTAATGAAGTCTCATGCCCTCTTCTGGGGTGTCTGAAGACAGCTACAGTGTATTTACATAAAATAAATTAATTAAAAAAAATCTAACTTAAACTCTTCAGGGCAGAGGAAGGAGCTGGAATAAAAACAACAGAACAGGACACTTATTTAGTGAGATAACAGAGGAGAAAGCCCAAGTGTGGGCTTCCACATACAGAACCTTCACAAGACACACTGCAGCTAAAGAAGATTGACAGCTTCAAATAAGAGCGTTACACAAAGGGCTGATGAGCTGACTCAGTAAGTGAAAGTGCTTGCTACCAAGCCTGACCTGTGTTCGATCCCCAGAACCCACAGCCAAAGGAGAGAACTGACTCCAGCAAGCTGCTTCTGCCCTCCATGTGCACACATGTGCTTTCACACACACTTCTACACACATAATACACAAGCATACAATAATAAACAACTTTTTAAAATTATCTAGAGCGTGGTGGTGCACACCTTTAGTCCCAGCACTTGGGAGGCAGAGGCAGGCGGATTTCTGAGTTTGAGGCCAGCCTGGTCTACAAAGTGAGTTCCAGGACAGCCAGGGCTACAGAGAAACCCTGTCCTGAAAAAAAACAAAAACAAAATATTATCCAGGAGTTAGATGGAGATGGCATGAGGTCCTGGTGCACAAGCAAGCAATAGGAAAGCCATAGATGTTAAACACTCAGGGTTGTCTCTTCAATGAAAGGGGAGCTTTCTGCTTCCTCTCAGAAAGCAAGGAATGATGTAGTTAACACCCTGGTGATTTGTACTATCTGTAGGATCAGGCCTCCCTGAATCCCCCAGACTACTATGTTTATTCTGAACTCTTCCTCCCTAGACCTTTTTGCTGAGCATTTCTCCACAGTCAATAGAACCCATCCTTATGGAAGAGGTCCCATGTACTTTGCAAAAGAGTTTCAATATAGTCATTCCTTAAACATTATCGTGATAATTTTCACCAGGAAACATTTCCCCAAAGTTGTATTATACTTAAATATGCCTAAAATATACTGTTAGATTATAGAGCCATTGTTCTCAACTGAGGGAGTTATATATGTTAGGATTCATAAGAGTAGCAAAGTTACAGCTATAAAGTTGAAACAAAAGTAATTTCATGGTTGGAAGTCATCACCACTTAAAGAACTGTATTAAAGGCTTGCACAGTAGGAAGGTCTAGAGCCACTGCTCTAAATGGCTGAACAAACGCCAGCTAGGTCATGTTGAGCCAGATTTTCTTTTTTGCATCATTTGTGTCCTTACTTGCTTCCCCTGGTGTTTGCAGAGACCCCCACAACTGGCATTCAATGTGAGGGGCTCAACCCTTGGAGAAGATAAGTTTTCTTTATAGAAATAAGGAGCAGGAATTCAGTCCTTTTGCTCAAGGATTCCCGACTGTAATCCAGTACATGGAATTAGTATGGGTTCTTCTCAGTTCTCTGAGATAAAGCGGTTTATACAACTGTGATGGTTTGCATATTCTCGTCCCAGGGAGTGGCACTATTGGAAGGTATGGCCTTGTTGGAGGAAATGTGTCACTGTAGGGGTAGGCTTGGAGATCTTCCTCCTAGCTGCCTGAGGATTCCCAGTCTGTTCCTGGCTTCCTTTGGATGAAGATGTAGAACTTTCAGCTCCATACCTGCCTGGATGCTGCCATGCTTCTACTTTGATAACAATGGATTGAACCTCTGAACCTGTAAGCCAGTCCCAACTAAATGTTATCATTTATAAGACTTGCCTTGATCATGGTGTCTGTTCACAGCAGTAAAACCCTAACTAAGACAACAACTATTGAAATATTTGTTAAGATCCAAAGCAGCAAAATATTCAGAGCAACATCTCTGAAGTTTTACATGCATAGGAACTGATATAAAAGGGCCCATGAAGAAGGGAATTATAAAATCCCTGCAAATTGTGTATTGCTTGGACCCTCTCATGAAGAAAGAAGAAGAAGAAGAAGAAGAAGAAGAAGAAGAAGAAGAAGAAGAAGAAGAAGAAGAAGAGGAGGAGGAGGAGGAGGAGGAGGAGGAGGAGGAGGAGGAAGAGGAGGAGGAGGAGGAGGAGGAGGAGGAGGAGGAGGGCAGGTTTTCTGCAGGACACATCTTGGTGGGGCTTGGCAGGGTTAGCTGAACGAATTCTGAGGCTGCTCGGCTTCCAGGCCAGCCACTTGCTTTCAGGGGTCCCTCTCCCAAGCAATAGGACTAGAGCTCAATGCTCTCTGGCCCAAGGCTCTTCTGCTGCCTGGGTTTAGCTGAGCTTCAAGTGGCCACTGCAGCATGGGCTAGGGCTTGCCTGCCCCAGATCCAAGTTTTTGTTTGTTTTTTAGTTTGGTCTTCCTCACAGAAGGAATAACTCAGTATAAATTGATCAATGGTCCCATCATAGGGGAAAAGTGAAACAGACAAACTTCTAGTACAGGAACAATTACAACTCAGGCATAAAGTGAGGCAATGCTAGTTAAGTTATTTATTTATTGGTCATCCAGTATATGGATGATATCCTCTTCCCCTGGTTATGTAATTAATACTTAAATGAATGCTTAACTTTCCTGGTAAATACGCTAGGAGAGTGAACATTTGGGGCATGTCAATTGAGTATGCTCTTATCTGCCTATCACTACTGAGAATTTGGCTCAGCTCTTTTAAGTTGTTGCTGGAAAGTCTCAGCTGAATTCTATAAGACATGTAACACCTGAAGCAGAATGGGTTATTAGTGTATTAAGTGATGCTGCTGCTAAAGCAGTAGTTCATAGAATTTATCCTCTACCAGCAAAGAGCCTACAAAAATTATTGTGCTACTATATAAAATGCAGGTTGATTATTTGTTCCACGCAGATAAGAATTGGCAGGTTGTATTAGAACAATACTCTGGATCCACAGATAATCACTATTCAAAAGGTCTCCTTCTAAGTGGTTTTGAGTTAGAGGCCAGCCTGGTCTACAAAGTGAGTTCCAGGCAGCCAGGGCTATACAGAGAAGCCCTGACTTGAAAAGACAAAACAAAGCAAAACAAAACAAACAAAAAAGAACTTCAAGTCTCTGAAGAAAGAAATCAAAGAAGATCTCAGAAGATGGAAAGATTTCCCATGCTCATGGATTGGCAGGATCAATATAGTAAAAATGGCTATCTTGCCAAAAGCAATCTACAGATTCAATGTAATCCCCATCAAAATTCCAATTCAATTCTTCAAGGAATTAGAAAGGGCAATTTGCAAATTCATCTGGAATAACAAAAAACCTAGGATAGCAAAAACTATTCTTAACAATATATGAACCTATGGTGGAATCACCATGCCTGACCTAAAGCTGTACTACAGAGCAATAGTGATTAAAAACTGCATGGCACTGGTATATAGACAGACAGGTAGACCAATAGAATAGAATTAAAGACCTAGAAATGAACCCACACACCTGTGGTCACTTGATCTTTGACAAGGGAGCTAAAACCATCCAGTAGAAAAAAAGACAGCATTTTCAACAAATGGTGCTGGCACAACTGGTGATTATCATGTAGAAGAATGCCAATTGATCCACTCTTATCTTCTTGTACTAAGGTCAACTCTAAGTGGATCAAGGAACTCCACATAAAACCAGAGACTGACACTTATAGAGGAGAAAAGCCTTGAAGATATGGGTACAGGGGGAAAATTCCTGAATAGAACAGCAATGGCTTGTGCTGTAAGATTGAGAATTGACAGATGAGACCTCATAAAATTGCAAAGCTTCTGTAAGGCAAAAGACACCGTCAATAAGACAAAAAGGCCACCAACAGATTGGGAAAGGATCTTTACCAACCCTAAATCTAATAGGGGACTAATATCTAATATATAAAAAGAACTTAAGAAGGTGGACTTCAGAAAATCAAATAACCCCATTAAAAAAATGGAGCACAGAGCTAAACAAAGAATTCTCAACTGAGGAATACTGAATGGTTGAGAACCACCTGAAAAAATGTTCAACATCCTTAATCATCAGGGAAATGCAAATCAAAACAACCCTGAGATTCTACCTCACACCAGTCAGAAAGGCTAAGATAAAAAATTCAAGTGACAGCAGATGCTGGAGAGGATGTGGAGAAAGAGGAACACTCCTCCATTATTGGTGGGATTGCAAGCTTGTACAACCACTCTGTAAATCAGTCTGGCGGTTCCTTAGAAAATTGGACATAGTACTACCGGAGGATCCCACAATATGTCTCCTGGGCATATATCCAGAAGATGTTCCAACTGGTAATAAGGACACATGCTCCACTATGTTCATAGCAGCCTTATTTATAATAGCCAGAACCTGGAAAGAACTCATATGTCCCTCAACAGAGGAATGGATACAGAAAATGTGGTACATTTACACAATGGAGTACTACTCAGCAATTAAAAACAATGAATATCATCCTGAATGAGGTAACCCAATCACAAAAGAACTCACTTGATATGTATTCACTGATAAGTGGATATTAGCCCAGAAACTTAAATTACCCAAGATACAATTTGTAAAACACATGTAAACAAGAAGAATGAAGACCAAAATGTGGACACTTCACCCCTTCTTAGAATTGGGAACAAAACACCCATGGAAGGAATTACAAAGTTTGGAGCTGAGACAAAAGGATGGACCATCCAGAAACTGCTGCACCCAGGGATCCATCCCATAATCAGCCAACAAATGCAGACACACCAGCAAGATTTTGCTGAGCCAGGCGTGGTGGCGCACGCCTTTAATCCCAGCACTCGGAAGGCAGAGGCAGGTGGATTTCTGAGTTCAAGGCCAGCCTGGTCTATAAAGTGAGTTCCAGGACAGCCAGGACTACACAGAGAAACCCTGTCTCGAAAAACCAAAAAACAAAACAAAAGATTTTGCTGAAAGGACCCTGATATATCTGTCTCTTGTGAGGCTATGCCAGTGCCTGGCAAACACAGAAGTGGATGCTCACAGTCAGCTATTGGATGGAACACAGGGCCCCCAATGGAGGAGCTAGAGAAAGTACCCAAGGAGCTAAAGGGATCTGCAACCCTATAGGTGGAACAACAATATGAACTAACGAGTACCCCTAGAGCTCATGTCTCTAGCCGCATATGTAGCAGAAGATGGCCTAGCCAGCCATCATTGGAAAGAGAGGCCCTCTGGTCTTGCAAACTTTATATCCTCTAGTACAGGGGAACACCAGGGCCAAAAAGTGGGAATGGGTGGGTAGGGGAGCAGGGTTGGGGGAGGGTATGGGGGACTTTCAGGATAGCATTTGAAATATAAATGAAGAAAATACCTGCCAAGCGTGGTGGCGCAGGCCTTTAATCCCAGCACTCGGGAGGCAGAGGCAGGCGGATATCTGAGTTCGAGGCCACCCTGGTCTATAGAGTGAGTTCCAGGACAGCCAGAGCTACACAGAGAAACCCTGTCTCGAAAAAAAAAACCAAAAAACCAAAACAAAAACAAAACAAAAAACAAAGAAAATACCTAATAAAAAATTGGAAAAAGAAAAAAAAAAGCAGAAAAGAAAAGAAGAGAAAAGAAAAGAAAAGAAAAGAAAACTACAAAGCACCAACAAACAGAGTTGAAGAAAAGTTGAAGACGGAAAATCCTGCCTCAACCACAGAGCAGCAAACTTAGATTGTTTGAGGGGATGTATTACTGAGAGAGATGAGCTGCATCAAAATTCGAGTAACTTTCTTCCAAAAATAGTGAAAAGCAATACTAAAATTCACATGGAAATACAAAAGATCCTGGACAGCCAAAGTAATCTTGGGCAAAAAGCAATCCTGGAAGTGTTACAATCCGTGCCTTCAGGGTACTACAGAGCCAGAATAACACAGGCAGTATGAACTGTCATAACAATACACAGAGGACCCAGGAGCCTGTCAGGTGAATATATTTGCTGCCACAACTGGAAACCTTTGATCTCTGAGACCGACATAGTGGAAAAAACAAATTCCTAAAAGCCATTATCTGCAGCATATCATATTTCCCATTATATAATGTACAGAATAAATAATTCTAATTAATTTAAAATAGATGCAAAACCAAATGGACTGTAAGATCCAGAAGTGAGCCCACATAACAGCAGCCATTACATTCTTGACAACATTACCAAAAAGACAGATTAGAGACAATCTTTCTTAGTGAGTGGATATGGGATGTCCACATACAGAAGATTAGAACTGGATTCCCATATCTTTTTTTTTTTTTTTTTTTTTTTTTTTTTGGTTTTTCCAGACAGGGTTTCTCTGTGTAGCCCTGGCTGTCCTGGAACTCACTTTGTAGACCAGGCTGGCCTCGAACTCAGAAATTCGCCTGTCTCTGCCTCCCTAGTGCTGGGATTAAAGGTGTATGCCACCACGCCAGGCTGGATTCCCATATCTTATCCTGTACAAAAATCAACCCCAAATGGACCAAATACTTTAATATAAACTTAATTTAAGACTGCTCATCCAGGCAGGGGTGGCTTAGACCTTTAATTCCACCACTCAGATCTCTGAGTTCAAGGCCAGCCTGGTATACAGAATGAATTCCAGGATAGCCAGGACTACACATAGAAACCCTGTCTCAAAAAAATTTTTTAATTAAAAAAAAAAAAACTGAAGCTATTAACTGCAAGAAAGCAAGCAGAGAAAAGACAAGTAAAGCTATGAAGATATAAGCAAGGAATTTCTGAAACCGACTCTAAAAATACAGGACAGAATAGCAAGAGTTGACAAGTCACTAAAGAAACACAAGCCAGAAGTGCACTGAGACTGCATCTCATCTCAGTTACAGTCAGGAAGAGGAGCAAATGGCTCAGTGGTTAAAAACACTGGCTCTGCTTCCACAGGTCCTGAGTTCAATTTCCAGCAACCATACGGTGCCTCACAGCCATCTGTAATGGGATCTGATGCTCTTTTAGCACGTAGGCATACATGCAGATAGAGCAGTCATAGTCATTAAATAAAGAAATAGGCCGGGCATGGTGGCGCACGCCTTTAATCCCAGCACTTGGGAGGCATAGGCAGGTGGATTTCTGAGTTCGAGGCCAGCCTGGTCTACAAAGTGAGTTCCAGGACAGCCAGAGTTATACAGAGAAACCCTGTCTGGAAAAACCAAAAAAAAAAAAAAAAAAAAAAAAAAAATAGACTAAAAGTCTCAAGGCCAGCATATAGAAAGATGACTCACCAAGCCAAAGCCTGAGCACCACCGTTCAATCCCCATAACCCAAAGTAGGAAACAGAACCAGCTCCTCACACAGGCACACCGCGCGGAGGCACACCGCGCGGAGGCATGCAGGCACACGGCGCGGAGGCATGCAGGCACATGACTGCACAGTTTTAAAGATCAGCATGTAATAGAAACACCCTCAAACTCATCTTTTGTGTAAGTGTGCCACTATCATATGCATGTGTGCATATTTGTTAAAAATCACACGTTAAAAAGAAAAAAAGAGCTGGGCGTGGTGGCGCATGCCTTTAATCCCGGCACTTGGGAGGCAGAGGCAGGCGGATTTCTGAGTTCAAGGCCAGACTGGTCTACAGAGTGAGCTCCAGGATAGCCAGGGATACACAAAGAAACCCTGTCTCGAAAAAAGAAAAGAGAAGAAAAAAGACCTCACTCAAGTCAAAAATCTAATTTTGCAACGCAAAGCACCAGAAAAAGAAGATTCATGACACTGTTTGGCCCATAGTTTTGAAGTATAGGCAATAAAAATAAAACAGATAAGAGGGACTACTTCAAATATTAAAAGTCTGTGCTGAGGGGGTGTATCAGTGATAGGGTATACACTCAGCATGTACTCTGGTATCTCCAGCAAGAATGAACACACAGGCACATAACTAAAATTCATGCCCCGCAAAGCACACAGCACAGAGAAAAAGCAAAGTTATGGAATGGTAGCAAATGTTTGCAAATCGTATCTTAAACAAGGCTAATCGTGCAAAGAACAAAATGTTAGGGGAACTGAAGAGATGGCTCCGTCATTAAGAGCACTTACTGTTTCTGTAATGTTTCCAGGTTCCAGTACCTACATGATGGCTCACAACCGTCTATAACTACAGTTTCAGGGAATCTGATGAAGACACCAGGCACATGTATGAAGGCAAACCACTTATACATAAAACAAATAAATAAATATTAAAAATAGTATATTTTAAAAGTATTTAGAATTCAACAAATACTTTCTTAAGTATCGAGGAAGTCTGATAACCACATGGAGAGATTAACAGCACCATCACAGGACCCCAGGTTAAATGGAAGATGAGTTGCCACCACTCACCCCTCAGAACAGCCACTTCCAAATCAACAAGAAGAGGCATTAGTGAAGATATAAACAAATGGCCCTTGTGCTCTGTTGAAGAAGAAAGGAACAGAGTCACCGTGGATAACAGCTTAAATAGACATCAGGATCCAGCTCTGAAATTGGTACTGACCATCAACATGACCCAACCTAGAATCGCTTGGAAGGATGGACTTTATACAGTATGAAAAGAATTGGATCTCAATTATTATCTGCATGCTGTCATTCACCGTAACATCATCACCCTTGTCTAAAAGGTAGGAGCTGCCCCAATGTCTATTGGTGGTAAGCAAAATATGGAATACACATATAATGTAAATTATTTATCCTCAAAAAAAAAAAAAAGAAAATCCTAACACAAGTCACAACATAAGACACCCTGAAGATATTATGACAATAAAAATAAGCCATCTACCAAAGCAAATATTGTACAAATCCATCTACCCAGGGTTCCTAGAGTAGTACCTCACAGAAGCAGCAAGTAATGGGACTGAGGAGTTGGTGCCCTCCGTAAAGTGCTTGCTATGCAAGCATGAGGACTGACTTTGGATCTCCAGAACCTAAGTTTAAAAGCCAGGTGGCAAAGCCTCTGTATCCCGAGCACTGGAAACCAGAGTCAGGAAGATCCCCGGAGCTACCTGACCAAACAGTTTCTCAACCAGCAAGCTCCAGGTCCAGCAAGAGACCCTGCCTCACAAAATAAGGTGGGTTGGCTGGGGAAATGGCTCAGTGGTTAAAAGCAAATACTCTTCTTCCAGAGAACTTGAGTTTGGTTCCAACATCCCTGTCAAGTGGCTCACAGTTCTCGAATCAGAGCATCTAAAACTTCAGGCCTCCACAGGCACCTGCCTTCATGGGACCATAACTACTACCACCCAGACACATATACATACATACATACATACATACATACATACATACATACATACATACAAAATAAATATCTTTTGAAAATAGAGAACAATTTCTCTACTTGGAGGTAAAGGAAGGCACTGGACTTTGGCCTCTGGCCTCCATCACACTCCCTATCCCTCACCCCCATCACTATATACACAGAATAGAATTGTGGTTAGCAGAGGGTAAGGAAAGAGAAAACTGGAGGTTACAGTGTTCAGTAGTGTTTAGTAAGGGGCAAGCATTTGCTGACGTCTTAACAGCAAAGGAACTGTACCTACAGATAAGATCTTCAAATATGTAATCAGTGTTAAGAGAGCTCGTATGTGCCGGGCAGTGGTGGCGCATGCCTTTAATCCCAGCACTTGGGAGGCAGAGGCAGGCGGATTTCTGAGTTCGAGGCCAGCCTGGTCTACAGAGTGAGTGCCAGGACAGCCAGGGCTATACAGAGAAGCCCTGTCTCAAAAAAACAAAACAAAACAAACAAAAAACAAGAGAACTCAGATGTGAAGGACCCTTAAAAGCCGGGAAGAGACAAAGACAGTGACAATATACCCATATACATAAAATAAATAAATAAATAATTTTTAAAAATGCACAGAGCAAAAGTTACATGAGACTAAGAACTCAGAAATCCCCAAGCAGTAAAGAACCCCAAGAACTGTAGGCACCTCTATAGCTGTGAAAATACACATATTCTGCAAGTTGTGACATTCCACCTGTGGCATTGTTATGGTTGTTCAAGTGACTCAAGTGACTATGAAGTTTGATACCAGTGAGGAGTAAGCATCTAGTTACCGCTGCTGTACCGCACACTGAGGAACTGGGAGGCTGGTAACCAGTAAGTAACAGTAAAGGTAACGCACTCTGATCCAAACAACTACCAGAAGCAACGTGACAGGAGAGTGTTTATTTGGATTCTTGTCAGAATGTTTTAGCCCATTGTCACAGAGAGGCGTGGGGACATAAGTCCGTCTACACATTGGGAACGCGTGGTGCATGCTGTTCACATGGTGGGTATAACTTTCAAGGTACCACCCTGGCCTGCACCTGCCGGTCAGGACCCACCTAAAACCTCTACAGATTTCAAACAGCACCATTGGCTGAGAGGCAAGATTTCAGAACATGAATTTGTGAGAGACACTTCAGCTTTGAAACATAACAGATGGTAGATGAAACCGTGAATTAAAAATAAATAAATAATTAAAATTAAAACCAAGACGGACCCGGAGGGATATATTTGTAGCACCGATTATTTAGGAGGCTGAGGCAGGAAATTGACTTGAGCACAGGAGTTCAAGACCAGCCAGAGTAACAGTGAGATCAGATCTCAAGAATAAATTAAGAATAAAAATAATTGCCCCCTTTTTGTGTCCATGTGGTTTATGCACATACTAACTTGATCTTGTTCCCTAATTCTGCATGCCTACTCTTCAGTATAGCCACTGATTTCACGCCCGAGGGCAGGTCCTCACTGATGTACTCGTTCCCCTGTGAAGAACCCAACACTCTCCTGAGAAGCTCTCCAAGCCATGCACAGGAATCCACGTGGGGACCTGGGTGCCGAAGGAAGAGATCTTTTCCTGAAAAACCTGTGCTCAAGAGGAATGAACGGAAAAGGCTTGAGGCTTAAACCTACTGCTACGGAGTTTGGTGTGCTTGAGGAGACACGCTGGCAAGCTGCCGCAGCTGCACCTGCCACGGATGCAGCTCAGCTTTCTCAGACCAGTATTCTTTGTCAGGCATCCATTCAGCAAGCATGGATCCGAACCACTCGTCCCAGTGTTGGAGAAAGGAGGAATCATTTTGGTCTAGTTTCCGGAAGTGTTGATTGACAGCTGGGACCTGAGTACAATCTTCTAAGCGCGGTACCGCCAAACCACCGCTCTCTCTGGGATTATGCCCTCTGTTTTGGGTTAGGAGCTGTAAAGGAGGCTGAGAATGGAAGCCCTGCTCTCCTGGAGTTGTTGTCGGTGATAAGTGACCTTTATTGGGATTTTGATCATCACTCCTTTGCTGTACAACCTGGGAGGACTGAAGTAGTGTGGTCCCTGGTAACTGCTTCTGACGGCCCTTAGAGAGATCCAAAGGCCCATTTGGAGTGTGGGGTGGAGAAAGAGGCAGTATAACTGAAGCGCTGCTGGTGAGAGTTTTGGAAGGAGCGAGTTTACCCACAGTTTTCTGGGTAGGGCCCTGACTGCTCTGGGGTGGATGAGGAGTTTTCTGAGTGTTCTGTCCTGGGTCTGGGTGCCGTGCTCTCCGGTTCTGAAACCATATCTAAAACACACACACAAAAAGAGTCCTGAACAACAGAAGTGATTCCACCTGTCTCTTATGTTTGCTAAACAGAAGCAAAGATAAGGGGACACAGGCTAACCCTTCCAATGCAGGTTCTTGGAACTTCATTTCCTCCCAGTAGAGTCTACCTTCCACATCTCCATCACGTCCCAATAACCCATTTGGATTTTGAACAGATTCCTCGACGTGATTAGCTCAGAGCTCTTGGGATCTAAGGAGCTCTAGGAACATCTCGCCTTGCCTCACCTCACCGAAACACCTGGAGATGAGCTTGACTGATCTGTGTTTCTCAATCTAACTAAGTTGACAATCAAGATTAAGTAAGCCATGGCACATGGTCATGGGTGAAATAATACTGCGGTTGGAAAGGTAGAAGAGTTAGACTCCACCCATCTGATACCCAGCACTGATGGAGGAATCAAGTTCTCAGAGGCAGGGTGAATTTCTGCTTACCAAGAGGCTCCTAAGAAGGTGGAGCTCCCAGAGGGCATGGAAGCACAATGACTGATCCAAAGGTAGGATTATCTAAGGATGCTTCAGAAGTTCACCCATCTCCATAATACACACAGAACGGGGACTCTCAGTGCAGGCTGTGTTCTAGATTTCTTAGACTACAGTCAGAGGTGAGGTGAGGGCTAGGTAAGCAGACATCCCATGCTGGGAGGATGCTGAGGTGTCTGGGTGCTAACTAACATCCTAAGACACAGAGTAGCACCCTAAGTAGCATCCTAAGACACAGAGTAGCATCCCATGCCTAGAGTAGCATCCTAAGACACAGAGTAGCATCCCATGCCTAGAGTAGCATCCTAAGACACAGAGTAGCATCCCATGCCTAGAGGTGTCTGGGTGCTAACTAACATCCTAAGACACAGAGTAGCACCCTCGCCCTCTGGGGCTCAGTTTACAGTAGTTCCAAGGACTGTGTTCTGGAAACAAGAGTGGCTTTACACACTGTCACCTAACTGCTCTATTTCCTATGATTCTGCAGGTCTGATGTGACTGTTTCTCCAGACTGTCGCTGGAAACACCAAGTATTTACATCCCGTGTCTAGAGCACAGGGACAACCATGAGTAGCCTGGCTTTGTCCATCAACAGCTCTGGAGAAAAGCGGCTTGTGGTAAGGACACGTGGGCTGCCAGAGACAGAGAGATGCACAACGTACATGAATCCTGGATTCTGGGATGCCTGTTTGTTGAGCCAGTTTTTCCCTGGTAACAATCCCAGGGAACCGATTCTTCTCAAAAGCTTCAATTAGAATATCAGTCTGGAACTTTGTGAAGTGCGTTCTGCTCCTTCTAGCTTCTTTAACTGATTCAACATAAGCACACAACAGGGTTTGCAGATCAGTTTTTACATTCAAACTTGAAAAAATAAAACATTTTGAATGAACATTGTTCATAAAAATAATGGCTTCGTGAAACCCCAGAGGTGACAGGACACAGCCTTAATAAACAACAATGGAAATAAAAGGGGGGAATGGTTTCTTTGGGGAGGCGGGGTCAAAACAGGGTTTCTCTGTATGGCCTTGGCTGTCCTGGAACTCACTTTGTAGACCAGGCTGGCCTCGAACTCAGAAATCCGCCTGCCTCTGCCTCGAAAGTGTTGGGATTAAAGGTGTGCGCCACCACTGCCCAGCGAATCGTTTCTTGCTAAGAGACCATTCCTCTAGACTAGACTCAAACTCTCTCTATTGCCAGAGATAACCTTGATCGTCTAGCTTCCAGATCCCAAAGCAGGGATTATAGCTACCACACCCAGTGAGATAATGTTTATATCTCTAATCCTGGGAAGCCCAGTGTATGCTATATTTGGTCCCTAGTCTGAGCTTCCTCTACAGAATATCTCTCCACAACATGCAGTTGCTTACGCTCCCAAAGAAATCTATGGAAAAGTTAGGTTTGAACTCGTGGATCTCACCTCTAGGTTTATCCTGCTCCTGCTCTTGGCTTTCTTCAGAACAGCATGCAAACTCTGCTTGCTTCCGTATTTTTCTATGCTTTTGAAACCAAGTCTATGTGGAGAAAGAAAATAAGGAGAGGGGTTACCCAGGAAGTGGATGCAGCTCAGTGTAGATCACTCCGAACATCAGCCAAACAAACGGATTGGGCATCTGCCCTCAAGACCATGTCCAGAAGAAGAAGACTCAGTCTCATGTTTTTATTGTTATGTTTATCTAAAATATCAACAAGAATCTCTACATTCATTCTTCATCTTGCTCCCCCAATCCCCTCACACACACACACACACACACACTCTAAACACTTTTTAAGTAGGTAAAGTATCCACTGCTCATTTCTAAGCCCCTCTTCCTAGCAAATATCATTTCACAATATACAGTACACATGGACTTAATCTTTGAAAATTATTTCCTAAATAGGAAGAAAGAATTGACAACAGAAAAAACAGTTCAAATAACACTAATTTCTGGTTATAGCTTATATTATTTCACTCTAGGGGAAGCCAGATATAAGAAGACTGCCTCGAATGTAAACATCTAGTTTTAAGATTTATCACAAGCCGGGCGTGGTGGCCCCCAGCTTTAATCCCAGCACTCGGGAGGCAGAGGCAGGCGGATTTCTGAGTTCAAGGCCAGGCTGGTCTACAGAGTGAGTTCCAGGACAGCCAAGGCTACACACAGAAACCCTGTCTTGAAAACAAAACAAAAACAAAAACAAACAAACAAACAAAAAGACTTATCACAGGCTAGATAGATGGCTCAACAGTTAGAAATATACGCAAGCACATAATGTTCTTCCAGAGGATGTGAGTTCAATTCCCAGCACCCATATCAGGTAGCTAACAACTCCTCGTAACTTGAGCTCCAGGGCATCTGACACCTCTGGTCTATTTCCACACTTGTACTCACATGAACACATGAAAACACACACACACACTTAAAAATAATAAAGATACGTTTTAAAAACTATATTCATTACTATAATTAAAATTATTTTCTATGTGTAGTTTTTGTTTGTTTTTGCTTTTAGTTATTTCTGAATATTTGGTTGTCTGAGTCTTTGGACAACCTGATAATTCATTGTAGCATTCACAACCTTAGACAATCATTATCATCCGAGTTGTTAGCCATAGACCTTGCAATCTTAAATTACTAAGTCCCAGCTTTGTTCTCAAAAGCTCTTCATGTTTTCCAGATTTGATATTCAAAGTAAGTTTTCAAATTACAGCCTTATGAATAGCTGGAAGCTTCCAACTAATGAGTGGATAGAAAGGTCCTCAGAAGCCACCAACATCCTCCATGATTCTGAACTTTTCCATCAGTTCAAGCCCCTCGGGTACCCAGTCACCAGGTGTGCCTACATGGAACAATTTCATTAGTTTAAGTCTCTTGGGCATCCAGTCACCAGGTGTGCCCACACAGAACAATTTCATTAGCATTATTTGTGTCTACTGTCTCCCATACCTGGACAGCTTATCAGGACATAAGAAAATTGTCTTCTCTGCAGGATTTCAGAAGACTAAAGTCATTATGGCAAATCACTGTGCACCAAATTTAAAAACTGGACTTCATTTTTCTCACCTCTGAAGGATTAAAGGTTTATCTCATTGGTTTGAATGCCACTCCTTGTGATATAACTGTACATTCCACTCCTCTAGGTCGTCTTTGATTATCAAATCTGCGATCTTGATCATGTAAATACCAGGACAGTCTAAAGACCAATCAGTAAGTAACCCCATACCTGTACACAGGCAAACAACGCTAATCAAACTTGTCAGGTTACACAGAAGGACAAAGACGGGGAGGGGAAGAGAAGAGGGTTTAGGAAAAGAGGAAGAGAGAGCTACGGTACACACCTTTAATCCTGACACTCAGGAGGCAGAGGCAGGAGGATCTCTGAGTAAGAGGCCAGCCTGCTCTACACAGAGAGTTCCAGGATAGCCAGGGCTATACAGAGAAAAAAAGAAAAGATGAAAGTAAGAAGGAAAAATGAAAAAAAATGAGGGACTGGGAGAAAAATAAGAAAAAGGATTCAGAGAGGATTATGACATTGTCACAGAATAAGTTAAAAAGTATTAATAAATAAAGGAGAAAAGATTAAAGGAGAAAAAAAGGACTAGCCTACAAACCAGCAGTTTTCATAAGATCTTGAGTTCCCTGTTTTCTCACAGGTGTATGACAACTTTATTCCTTGGGCGCTAACAAGGAAAGACTCTGCATTACTCTGCTGATGACATAATTTCTTAAGTTCTGTAATTCTCAAGATAATGACTTTATTATCTCCTATGGGGAAACCATGAGCTGGCTATCCCTTTGCCTCTGTACAGGCTCACCACTCATATTTCCTTCCATAAGACATAAGCACAGCTTCTGTTTTATCTTTCCATTGCACATGGAATAAACTTAGCAAAATATATAGCATTCTTACGAGAACTGCCCAGAAGAACTTAGCCTAGCTTTGCTCTTTAACCTGACTCAGAGAGAGAAAGAGGCCTAATGCCTACCATAATTTGAGACTCAGAGATGCCGAGTTCCTTAGCCAGATGTCCTCTGGTAGCTAGATCAGGATTGGGATTCTTTTCAAACCACACACGAAGAGTGTCCTTTTGACTCTGGGTTAGAATGATTCTCCTTCTCCGGGCTTCTTTTTCCAGTAGGCCTAGCAAAGAGAAGGCAGACGGAAGTGTGAAGGATCTGTCTCCTGGCGTGAACGCCTGCTTTGTCTGCTCCATGCAGAAAGCCCAGACAGTCAATGATGACTATGTATTTTGACTTTAGGGATAGTCTTAAGTCATGACAATAAGGACATGCACAAGCATAAACATGCATTACAGAGAGGATGATAATCACATAAGACTAAACACAGGAAATGTCAGAACATCCACAAGAGTACATACAGAGAGTAATGGAAACTAGAAACATGCAAATTAATGAAACAAGTACATATTTTATATAAAAGTTGAATGTTGGAATGAAACATTTTCATAAAATTAAACATTAGTTGTTTCATTCTCTTCATCCAGTGTCCACTTTTAATACTCTAAGTGGAAGTCTCCTTTGTAAGAGCCCTAGCTGTCATTGTAAACTGTAAGTTACAAGAATTCAAAATACTTGTCCATTTACCCACCCAAACTGTCACTAAAAACCAGCTCTCAGACAATATAGTAATCATATGTGACGTAAAAGTCCTGAGGTTTGAGGAAACAAAGGAGGGAGGCCCTTGGCATAGCCACAAGCACCAGCAGGGAGGGAGACTTACCAGTACTGCAGCTCAGCTCCATGCTGCAGCCATCTGGATCCCAAGAGGCCCAAGAGAGCTGTCACAGAGACACAGGATGTAGTAGAGCCCAGAGTGGCCCACCCATTTCTTAAATACCTGTTGGTTGTTTAATCCTTTCATTAAATATGCAGCACTGTGGCAAATCTTGATAGTCAACTTGATTGGATTAAGAGGTTCCTGGGAGATTAGTGAAACCCGCCTCTGGGTGTGTCTGGGGTGGTTTCCAGAGAAGATTATATCATGAGAGAGTTGAGCTAATCACTGGTTTAACTCCTTGATGGACTGAAGTTTTAAAAGACTCTTGACAGATGATGGACTGTGACTGTGGGGAGTCAGATGGAGCAGATGAGTTGTTGGCTATGTGGCTTTAAAGGACAGTGCTCTCTGCTCTCTCTCTCTCTCTGTCTCTCTCTCTCTCCCTTTCTGTCTCTCTCTCCCTGTCTCTGTCTTGCTCTCTGAGGCTCAGACTCACTACCATGATATTCTGCCTGACCTGGGGCCCACAGCAATGGACCCTGGTGATCATGGGTAGAGTTCTGAACTAGTGAACAAGAAATGAATTCTTTCTCCCTTCCGTTAAGCTGTCTCTCTGGGGAACTTGTTAGAGCAATGTAAAATTTGACTAACACAGCCACCTAGGAGGAATTTGAAGAAATTACCACAGAGGAGAAGTTGAAGTTGGAAGAGTGCAGATTCTTCTGGGTAATTTTGCATCTACCCTAACACCTCTCTGTATATGGTTTTACTTCTGAGCTCTCTAGAGTGTACCTGTATTTTATTTTTATAATCATCATCGCCATCCTCTCCCCTCCTCCTCCTCCTCCTCCTCCTCCTCCTGCTCCTCCTGCTCCTGCTCCTCCTCCTCCTCCTGCTCCTGCTCCTCCTCCTCCTGCTCCTGCTCCTCTTCTTCCTCCTCCTCCTCCTCCTCTTCATTGTTTGCTGTGCTTGGGTTGGAACCCAGACTCAGACAGGCTGGGTAAGGAAGTGTTCTATCACTGAGCTGCAGTCCTGGTACCTCCTGTTCCTTTCAGGTTGTTTTCTTTCCTAATTACCCTAACTTGGCCATATTCTGTAATGTATTAGGTGTCTCACTATGTTTCCTAGTTTCCAACTTTCTCCCACCTTCTACAAGAACACATTTCTGTCTTTGTTCTGCCCTTGCCCTCCGTGTAGGTGTGCCTCACTCGAATGGACTTGGCAGACGTGATTAAAGAGGAAAACTAGGTGACTTTAAGTAAAGCAGACTGTCCAGTATGGGTGGGACTGACCTAGTAAGTAGAAAGGGAAAATTGTAACGCTGAAGAAGGTCACCTGGAGAAGGTCAACAATGGAGCTAGCAGCACGGCGGCTCTGGCCGAGATCCAGCCTGCTTCACTCTCCTTTCCTAGTCAGTCCTGCTGCTACACATGTACGTGTGTGTGTGTGTGTGTGTGTGTGTGTGTGTGTGTGTGTGTATACATTCTATGCATGCGCTTTATGAGCATGCTTATATGCAGACTTGAAAAACTCTTCCATTACCTTGTCTATCTAACTCTCATCTAGTACAAGGTATATTAATAACAATTAACTCACAGGCCAGTGAGATGGCTGAGCAGGGAAAGGTGCTTGTTGCCAAGTTCTGACAATCTGAGTTCAATTCCTGAACACCCTATAGAAGGAGAGAGGCAACTCCCACAAGATCCTCTGACATCTACATATGCCAAGGCAGGAATGTGCCCCACTCCCATACACACTTGAATACATGAATGAGTGAAAGAATAAAAAACAACTTCACATAATCACATTCAACAGATGGTAAGAAAAGAATGAACCTCACCCAAGAGCCTTGTCCTTCTGAGTAAATGTGTTCAGGGGAGATTTATAGAAAGTTAGATAGGCCGGGCAGTGGTGGTGCACACCTTTAATCCTAGCACTTGGGAGGCAAAGGCAGGTGGATTTCTGAGTTCAAGGCCAGCCTGGTCTACAGAGTGAGTTCCAGGGCTATTGTACAGAGAAACCCTGTCTTTTTTTTTTTTTTTAAAGATTTATTTATTATTATATCTAAGTACACTGTAGCTGTCTTCAGACACACCAGAAGAGGGCATCAGATCTTATTAAGGATGGTTGTGAGCCACCATGTGGTTGCTGGGATTTGAACTCATGACCTTTGGAAGAGCAGTCAGTGCTCTTACCCGCTGAGCCATCTCTCCAGCCCGAGAAACCCTGTCTTGAAAAAAAAAACAAAAAACAAAAAACAAAAACAAAAAAAAAAAAAAGAGAGAGAGAGAAGAAAAAGAAAGATAGATGTATGATCTTGCTGTTGTTTTTATATATACCTATGACTAGTTTAGAAGAGACATAGGCAGACTGAAGAGATGACTCAGTGGTTAAGAGCACTAACTTTTTCCAGAGGTCCTGAGTTCAATTCCCAGCAACCACGTGGTGACTCTCAACCATCTGTAATGGGATCTGATGGCCTCTTCTGGTGTGTCTGAAGAGAGTGACAGAGTATTCACATACATAAAATAAATACAAACATCAGAAGAAGAAGAAGAAGAAGAAGAAGAAGAAGAAGAAGAAGAAGAAGAAGAAGAAGAAGAAGAAGAAGAGACACAGACATGCCAAGTTTGCATGGCTATTGTGCCTCTGTTGAAAGCAGCAGTTGGAGTAAAACTGTTAGTGAGAAGCAATTTCAGGTGTCTCTGCTGCTAAAGAAGAAAAAGACAGTTGGTGCTTCAGTAAGGCTAATAGGCTCAGGATATTTGAGAAACAAAGTTATGTTTCTGGCTGTGATAAACTACCCTGCCGCAAGCAATTTAAGAAAGGAAGAGTTCATTTTGGCTCACAGTTTCAGGGTACAGTCCACCATGCAGGGATGTCAAGGCAGCAGGAGCCTGAAGCAGCTGGTCATATTGTTTCCGAAGTCAGGAGGAAGACAGCCAAGGGTGCCACTGCTCAGAGCCGTTCTCCGTTCTGTCCAGACCCCAAGCACCATGTCCCGGGGAAGGAGTAGCCAGTTTTGAAAATGGGCCTTCTCACCTTATTAACCTAATCAAGAGAATTGCTCACAGGTGTGCCAGGCTTGCCTCCTAGATGAGTAAAAACCTGTAAACGTGATGATTCAATCACACATCTCCACCAATCCTAGGAAAGCAAAGGATTCACCACAGGGGGTCCATTCCACCACTGAGTTTTCTAGTATGTTTTACATTATAGTCAGACATTAATGTTTTAAAAATTGCTTGCTGACCACTTAATATTGCCAATTTTCTATTGGTTGTAACCAAAACTCACATTTCATATGCATGTATGTCAAAAATATTTTTTTGGTCGACAAATATATTCTTGTGGCTTGGGATGATAAAATACATTGTTGTTTCTACTTAAAAAATATTTAAGAAAACAAAAGCAAAACCAAAAAAGACTGTAGCTAGGTACAAACAATTGCATTAATTAACCTTTATGAAATGTGTTACAGATATCTGTGTATAAGTGTTAGCTTTTTTTAAAAAGCCACGTGACTAAACTAATGAAAAAATATGTGCGTGGAAAAATGCTATCTAGACCCACAGGATCCTACCCAGCCGGTAAAGCAAGGAAGGACCCAGCAGCCCCTCGTCCCCCCCTAAGTATTTGCAAATTACAGGAATCAGGGATCTAGCCTGGGTGTTTCAGTCAGGCAGCAGAAATTACCTAATTAGGGCAATCGCATCTGAAACTGAAGGATGTGGAAAACATCTCTCCAGCAGCAAGTTGGTGTCCCGCTGATACTACCTCATCCTCTTCCTAAATCTCCTCCTCTCCCCACTCCACATACCCACTTCCCCACTGGATCAGAAGAGAAAATATTTGCTTTCTGGAGTAAGATGGCGGATTGGACGCTTCCTCCATTCAACTCCGAGATAGAAGAGTCAGGGTAACAAAGAACAGACCATATCCCCGGGACAGAAAAGAAGAAAGAGCATCAGAAAGAGGTGACAGGACAGATGAAAAAGGATGAGAAAATAGAAAGGCTAAGGCAAGGGCAGGAGGAAGCAATCTGCGGTCCCAATCCCCGCAGGGGGAAAGAAGAGCTGGAGCCCCAAACACTCGTAAGCCTGTCAGCCTTGGTGACAAAAGACTGGCAGCCCCAGCTGCAGGATAAACCCACAGTACTCGCAAGCCTTAATCCAGTGGGGGGGAGGGGAGATAATGCCTCCTCCGGTGGGGCCCGTTAGCAGCGGAAAAGAAATCTTGCATCCAATCCCGGCATCCAAACCCCTACCCAACCCGGTACTTCAGGAGTGCTATACCAGATGCCTAGCCGTGAAAGGACCTATTGTTTAAGAACTGGCTACTCTGGGATTCTGAAAACAAGGAACAGTCAGTCGCAAGTCAGAGAGCATGGGGCCACTCTGCCAGAGACCCAGAGTGGCAGACCGCTACCAGACGCAGATGCAAAGGGGGAGGGTCGGACCTGGGCCGGCTGGGAAGTTTTAGCGGCGGGAGCTCAGCGGGGGCGCCCCCTCCCTGAGTGCTGAGAGCAGGGCCCCACAGACAGCGGATCCCTGCAAAGACACAGAGAGATCCAAGTCCTGGCTGGCGGATTCCTCGGCCTCTGGAGTTGCCTCTGGTTTGCTCGTAATGAAACAAAGCGCGGTGATCCTAGAGCTGGCAGACACTTCCAAGAGGGATGTTTGCTGCTGGGCTGGGGCTGCATGCCCCGAACCAGGCAGACAGTTTGCCATCCCCACCCAGTGCAGAAATCAAGCACTCCGAGGACATCCCTGTCATTTCTGGCTGTACAAATTTAAGGGGTGAGCGTCTGTGGGTTGGGAGGCTGCACTGTCCACAGGCCACAAAGCATACTGTGGCCAGCAGCAGCTGTCAAGACACAAAGAGGGGAAGCTAATGGCTCACAGCCCACCCTTGACTGAGGCAAAACCCCCTGCATAAACAAACCACAGGCTTTCAACAGGTGCCTGCACTGAGTCACAACCCTCCCTCCACCTGGCAGATTCCAGTACTAAGAACCCTTAAGAAAGTCTCTTGATCCCCCCACACACTTTTTTTCCTTTTTACTATATTATATTTCTGCTTTATTTTATTGATATTTCCCTTATTGTTCCTTTTACTTACATGCCTTTACTTACAGACTTTAAAATTTTACTTCATATCTATAGCCTTTCTCATACCTTTGCTTAACCTTATTTCATCTTCCCCATTTCTTCGCCCCTTCCTTAATATCATCCTTTTTTCGAGACAGGGTTGTAGTCTTGGCTGTCCTGGAACTCACTCTGTAGATCAGGCTCACCTCGAACTCAGAAATCTGCCTGCCTCTGCCTCCCAAGTTCTGGGATTAAAGGTGTGTGCCACCACTGCCCAATTTCATTCTTTTATTATTAACTTTATGAATGTAAAACTTTTTTGTTTGTTTGTTTGAGACAGGGTTTCTCTGTATAGCTCTGGCTGTCCTGGAACTCACTCTGTAGACCAGGCCGGCCTCGAACTCAGAAATCCGCCTGCCTCTGCCTCCCGAGTGCTGGGATTAAAGGCGTGCGCCACCACGCCCGGCAATGTAAAACTTTTTATTGGTACGTATTAATTATACATAAACGATGGGTTTCCCTGTGTCTTTTCCATGCATGTATATAGTGTGATGCTATTCACCCCAGTTGCTTGTCTTGCTGCTGAGACAGAATATCTGACAAGAGCAATTTAAGGACAGGGTAACTTTGCCTTCCAGTCCCAGGAAGTGCAGACCATCATGGCAGGAAAGGGGCGGTGGGACAAGCTGCATGTAGCTGGCCATACTGTGTCCACACTCAGGAAACAGAGAACGGATGCTGAGCTTGGCCTGTTTTTTCAACTTACCAGTGACTATGCCGTTGTGGAAAGCATCTCTCCCTCTGCAAGCAGGCACTGACTGTCTACATCCTCAAGAAGCAGCAAGGCCCCTGAAGACCCTTTCCCCTCATGGTAGAATGTGAACCAGCTCAGTCTAATACAGGTCACAGCTACTGAGTGTTCAAGGATGCAATAGCCAATCTGGTCTAGATGATGTCTTTGTGTGTGTGTGCCTACAATGCTTGTATACACATACATTTGTGTGTGTGTGCCTACAATGCTTGTATACACATACATTTGTGTGTATGTGCCTACGTGTATGAATTCAGGAACCTCTGTGTATACGTGGAGGCCAGAAGAAGGCACTGGGTGTCTTCCTCTCTTCCTCTCTAACTATTCCTTTGAGGCAGGGTCTCTTCCCAACTTGGGGATCATGTTCTCAGCTATACTAAGGTCCAGCAAGTCCCAGCAATCCTCCTGTCTCTGTACTCCTTGGAGTTGGGGTTACTGGCATATACTGGATACCCAGCTTGATACACAGAAGCTAGGATCTGAGCTCAGGGCCTTGTGATCATCCAGAAGATAATCTTATCCACTTAGCCCTCTCTCTAGCCCTATCACTTTAAAAAAAAATTATTTATTTAATGTATGAGTGCTCTACTGTAGGCCAGAAGAGGGCATTAGATTGAATTCATGAACTCTGGAAGAAGGGACAGTGCTTCTAACCAGAGTCATCTCTCCAACCCACCCTATTAATTTTTAACTATAGTTTATTCCCTGCTATTTTGATAGCTTTTCCAAGATTACTTGAGGTGGACTAGTTAGATTTATTCGATTGTCATTGTATTTCTGTAACTGATTTGTTTGGACTTTATCGCCGTGCTGGTGTTTTGCTTTCTCAGTTCTGGGTTGGTGCAGACACTAAGGCCTCAAGAGAAGTCTGCTCAATAAGAAGTCCACCAGGAACTGGAGAGATGGCTGAGAGGTTAAAGGAATGCTGACTAACTGCTCTTGCTGAGGACCAGGCTTTGGTTTCTGGCTCTCACATTGGTCAGCTCACAACTGCCTAGAACTCTAATTCATGGGATCTTGGGAAATGAGCAGCAGTACAGCCTGGCCATTTCTTGAGAGCACAGTGTGGCTGGATTTAAAAATGATGGAGAGTTTGCTCTGCAGAGGAATTTTGGGATGGAATAACTCTCAGTGTGTGTTGTGGTTGCTGCTCTCCGCTCTCATCCAGGTTTACAGCAAGAGAGAGCAGGACGTGCACCAGAAAGAGAAGAAAGATGTTCAGTTCACCAAGGGAAGGGATGTGAGTGAGTTACAGTTTCAGTCACGAGGCATGCAGCCCACAAAACATCTGTAAGTGTTGGGGAGGTTAGCAGATTGGCACTATGAAAGGGCCTTGAGGCTGGGAAGATGGGTCAGGAGGTAAAGCACTTGCCAGGCACTGAAGACACTGAAGACTGAAGTTGGAATCCCCAGAAACCATGTAAAAGCTGGGTAAACAGGGTGGCTCAGCTATACTCCCAGAGTACAAAAGGCAGAGAGAGCCAGGATCCCAGGAGTTGGCCATCTGACTAATTTGCCTGAAATATTCCACTTCTGATTCATTGAAACACTCTTCCTCAGGACTGGAGAGATGTCTCAGGGGTTCAAGGAGCTGGCTGTTCTACAGAGGATCCAGGTTTGGTTCTCAGCACCTACCCAGTGGCTCACAACTACCAGTAACTGCAGTTCCAGGAGATCCAGTGTCCTCTTCTGACCTCCAAGGGCAACAGGCATTCACAGGGTGCACAGACATTCATACAGGTACAGCAATCATACATATACACTATTTTTTAAATATAGCCCTCCTTAATGTATACTGTGCAGAGCGATCAATTGAGAAAAATGCCCAACATCAACCTTGGACTCCCAAATGTATGAAGACACAAATGCACGTGTACGCACTCACATATGTTTGCCCACATGAACATACATACATACATGCATACCACACACACACACACACACACACACACACACACACACACACACGCACATACACTAAAGGAGGAGAGAGATCTGGTGCTCTGTACTGGAACAATAGAAAAAGTACTCTGAGGGTAAGACCCCACAAATGGAAGGCTCCATCTCACAAAAATGCAAAATTAACCTGTATAGATAGCACCTAATGTGATATTAAAAAGGTCCCATTTACCAAAAAAAGTACAATCCTAGATTCTTCATGCAAATCCCAATGCAACTGTGGGTCAAAGAAGCTGACAACAAAAAACCTGGCAGCTTGTTAATGTGGCAGGAGAGAGTGTGTAGAATCTGAGTGTAATTTGTCAAGACGAGCATCAAACTTTTTATATAGAATAACAAGAAACCAGGTGAGATAAGTCCACCGAGTTACAGTGACACAAAACATAAGGAATGTATACATCAAAAGATGGCGGGGACCAGGCTGCTGCTGTTTACCACTAAGAAGGGAGGCAGGTGTACAGCTAGTCTATTGTTAAGCCCACCACCAGGGGTTCTAGTGAAGAAACCTGTCTCAGGGGGATTCCCTAACTCTTTCATGGGAAACCCACCTATTCACTAGGCCATTGTGTATTCCCTTGTTTGGGTGAGACTGGCTACTGTCCTAAGTAATCACTCTGCAGACTAGCCCTGAGCTATTCTAGCTCAGTTCTTTGTAATGCCTAATTAGTTTCACCTTTTCTGCTAGAAGTAAATTTAAATGTTACTGAATAGGGAACATTCTTACAATTCAGACAATTCCTACCGAATTCCAAGCTGTAGGCTTCAAGGATTTTCTAGGACATTGGAACACTGATGGAGGCTTACCTATGTCAGAATTCAATCTTTAGAGGCACTTATAATAAAACAATACTGAAAGAGAGCACGTGGATCCATACACTAGACTAACGTAGGGATAGGGTATGAGTATACGGTTATGAGAATGCCAAGGTTCCAGGAGGTTGAGTGCATGGCAGGGTTTGGAGTCTAGCCAAGGAGATCCTGAGAGCTCACTACATGAAGCTGTGAAAATGGATCCCTTGTGTGGTGGAGATGCCAGGACAATCCAGTGTCAGCCAAGAAACCTGCAGGAGTGGAGTAGAGCTAGCCCAAGGGACTGGTTATCTGTGCTGAAGGGGGAGCATTGGCTCTGTCCAAGCCCTTTCAAGCTCAGAACATTCCATCATGGCCCAGGGGTCACACATGGAGCTATAGAATTTTATATTTTCCCTGCTGGGTTTTGGTCAAGCTTTGATTCAGTCATTCTTTATTGCGCCCCCATCTTCCTCTTTGGATGAAAATGTTTATTTTGTGCCACTGTGTGTTGGAAGTAAACAGTATGCAGCTTGTTTTTACTTTATAGAACCTTCAAGGAGATATTTGATAAGAGATTTCAGTCTGATAATCTAGGCCTAGGCTGCAAGACACAAGTTTGTGACATGGATCTTTTACATGGAGATCTTGAGGCATAGTGGCCATGAAAAGTTTAGACCTAGTCAAGGTAGTACACTCCTTTAATCCCAGGAGACTGAGGCAAGGAGACCTCTGAGTTCAAGGTCAGCCTGGGACAAAGCACGTCCCAGATCCAGGCATGGCAGTACATTCCTTTAATCTAGCTCACACCTTCTGCTGGAGACCTACATAAGTACATTGGAAGAGGGAACATTCTCTCTTCTTCACCTGCTTGCCTTGTGGGACTAAGCAACTGCTAGATCCTTGGATTTCCATTCAAGCTGCTGCTGACCATTGTTGGGGAGTTGGACTACAGACTATCATCAACAGATTCCCTGACTACATAGAGACTACCCATAAGTTCTGTGACTCAAGAAAACCCTGACTAATACAGATTACCTACAGAATAAGCTGCAGGCAGCAAGCAGAGCTCTCCCATGTTGCTTCTGAGAAATAGAGGAGCCTTTATGAGACAGGGTCTAGTTGGGGGAAGGCTACCTCCGGTATGCTTTGAAAGAGCTGTTAGTACCTAGCCCTTTCCTCTCTCTTTTCAATTCCTGGCCCCTCGGGATGGAAGCAACTTTGTTCAACTAAGCACTCCTCACTATGTTTGGCCCTGCTGAGGGCCCAAAGTAACAAAATCAAATGGCCCTTAAGAAAGCACATATGCCAGGTGGTGGCACATGCCTTTACTCTGAAAGACCCACAACGTGAGGACTCCCCCACGTTCTGACTCAGGAGAGGCGACACCCCAAATCACTCACAAGAAACGGTCTTGCTGCAAACTGCAAGAGAACTTTTATTTCAAGAGTGCTCTCGGGCCCACAGTCATACACCATGCAGGCATAGAGGACTGTGGCGCCCGGAGTAGCTGGGTAAGGGGGTATTTAAAGGAAGAAACCACAACTCAAGAGGGTGGGGAGGGCGCTGTTGGAAAATACCCAAAGTACCAGTTAAGAGTCACGAGGAAGTGCAAAGTCACAAGGAAAAATACCTGATAATTGTGCGGTTATTTCTCAAGACAGTTTCTATGAGGCACATTTGCATAGCGGGTTCCATGAATGGTCAGGGTGGTCCTTTTTGAACAAACACTCCCAGAACCCAGGAAGCAGGTGGGTAGAGGAATGTTGCTATCTGTTTTATGATTAGCATACCTTGGGGCATTGAGTCACAAAGGTCACGTTCTCAAGCCTGGGCCTAAAGGCCTAGTTTTTATGTTTTTATGTTTCATTTTTTCAACTCCAGGCACTTAGGAGGCAGAGGCAGGTGGATCTTGTAAGGGTCCATGATTCATCAAAAAAATGATACCCCAGACTCAAAAAGTATGTAAATGCAAAGAGTGTTTTATTCTGCAGAAGCCCAGCATGCTGGGGTTTCCCATTACCAACATAGACAAACAAGTGAGCTTGCAGGCCTGATTTAAAGCACACTAGGGGGTTCTGGCATTCCAGAACTATTATCTGTTGGGAGCCATTAAGGCAACGCTATTGTCCTGATCTCTGAATTGGGCCTCTCCCCCCAAGAAGAAAAGAGGGTCAAAAGCAGGCCACCGGATGCACCGCTCCAAGAAAGTCAGCGCCGGATGTCCTGACCTCAAGATACCCTGATACCGCCAAGTTCCTGCTTCCCCGTGTAACTGCCTAAGAATGTGCAATTCTATTGCCCCCCCCACTGATAAATACTTCTCCTTTTGCTTGTATTGCCCCATCCCTCCCACTGGTAAGTATCTGTACTTCCCCGTTTCCTTGTGCAATTCTACTGCCCCATCCTTCCTGCTGAAAGGCACTTCCCCTTTTGCTTGTGTATTTAAACCTTGGGCCTGGCTAATACATTTTGGGGGTCTTGATACAACTTCAGAACAGTTTCCGTGTCGTTACTCGTACAAGACCCTCGTCTCTCTCTACCCCCCATTTGGTTATTAAGAGGAGGTCCCCCTCGAGATCCTCGAATAACTGGACCTGCTGGATGGGTCAATTATCGAGGATTGGAGGCTGGAGGCTGGGTTCTGTTTCAAGTAACACTTGCCCAGTTCTTAGGCCTAGTCTCCTGGACTGCCAATTTGAAGCCTGCCATGATGTTAGCCTAGCCTTCTCAATCTCTGTGAATTTGAAGCCAGCCTGGTCCACAGAGCAAGCTCTAAGACAGCAGCCAAGGTTATACAGAGAAACCCTGTCTTGAAAAAAAAAAGGAAGGAAGGAAGGAAGGAGGGAGGGAAGGAAGGAAGGAAGGAAGGAAGGAAGGAAGGAAGGAAGGAAGGAAGGAAGGAAGAAAGAAAGAAAGAAAGAAAGAAAGAAAGAAAGAAAGAAAGAAAGAAAGAAAGAAAGAAAGAAAGAGAACCTAATGGGGAAACTCCCACTCAACTCCCGATTTGGCATGCACCCAAGAATCACGAATAGACCGTCTTGATGTAAATACACGAGGTAGTTTAATGGCGGAGCTCCGGGTACAAACATATCTCACGCAGGAGACAGTGGATTTGACCACGAGGCTTGAAAGCTAGGGGTTTTTATAGAAAAGGGTCTGGGGCTGGGGGAGGAATTGACGCGGTTTCACATGATTGGTCCATTTAAACATCAGCGGACTGTACATGCAGATAACATTTAACTTACGTCAGAAGGGTTGGAGATAGGGAGGTGCCGGGCCAGTCCAGACACGTCATTCTCTTTATCTTTATGGCCAAGCAGCCTCAGGAATGTCTTAACAAAGGGCCTGCCCGGGCATGTCCTGGCCTGTTCTGCTATGTTCTCAGCCCCAGGTTTCAAAGCTCACAAACAACTCTTTGGGCTACTTGACATAAATTACATGAATCACAGGTCTCAAGTTTTATTTTCTTTCAAAAGAAAGAAAGAAAGAAAGAAAGAAAGAAAGAAAGAAAGAAAGAAAGAAAGAAAGAAAGAAAGGAAGAAAGAAAGAAAGAAAGACACTTTCTGTGACTAGGATGTAGCTCCATTAGTATTGTTTTTCTGCTATATACAATGTCCTCAATTCAACCCACAGCATTGCACAGAGCAAGGGTTGGTATCAGGACACACCCCCTCCCCTCAAACTGATGACATCACATAGGTGCACCCCACACACCTGTTGCCAAGGCAATAGCCACCATATTCCTAGAATCCACTTGGCTCACCTCCCACCTTTATCTTTACCTGTGACTATGTCACCATCCGTATATAACGAAAGGCCCCTCTGATCTCTCTCTCCCTCTCTCCCTCCCTCTCCCTTTCCCTCCCTTTCCCCTCTCCCTCCCTCTCCCTCTCCATCTCTTTCCCTCCCCCTCCCCTTCCTCCTCTCTCCCTCCCTCTCCCCCTCCCCCTCCCTCTCTCCCCCTCTCTCTCCCTCCTCCCCCCATCCCACTTCTCTTTCTGCCACCACCTTGCCCTTCTCTCTCAATAAACCTCACGTGGAACTGTTTGGCTTGATGTGGTCCTTCTGAAGCTGTGCAAAGATCACAACATTGGTGCTGAAGACTTCGGTAATTGCTGATTAGGGGAGCTGAGAAGCCCAGACAGCCGTCACCACCTGGTGGGACCGTGAAGCCTCTGCTGCCTCTAGAGAATGGATGCCATGTGGATGTTTGCCACCGCCCACCATCACTGCCTGCAGCCACTGCTACACCATGTGGACTCCATCCGGTGACACCTGCTGTCATCCACCATCTGATTTCCACTGCTGCTGCAGATCATCACTGCCACTGCTGCGAGACTCTCAGACTTCTACCACGTGAGCTGTGCCACTGTGGCCCACCACAGGTCTCTGGCCACACTGATCACTTGCTGCTACCCAACTGCAGAAGCCCGCAAACACACACTGGCATATTGATTGCTAAGGAGTTTCTCCAGTTGGTGGGAGGGACCCTTTACTCCCAGATAGTGCCTGGCCTGCCTCTTTTAGGCCAAGGGGTTGGCTTTCAATGCCCCAGTCCTTATGACTGACCTCAGTTTCTCCTCACCAGGCCGCAGATCCTACTAGCTCCACCTCTCTAGGCCCCTCCCCTCCTTCTATGCCAGATGCAGGTCACCCCAAACACTCTGCATTGGCACCGACCTTCACCCCTATCACAAGTTCTAAGGCCACAGCCTGACCCCCCAAGTCATTCACCTCCAGGAACACCTGACCCAGCATCGATCCTTTAAGGGAAGTGGCTGGTGTTGATGGTCCAGTCGGAATACATGTTCCTTTCTCGCTGAGTGAAATTTCTCAAATAGGTTCCTACACTTCTGAGTTCCTACACTTCTAACTCCTCCAGCTTTATTAAGGAGTTCCAGTACATCACTCAGTCTTTTTTTTTTTAAGACTTATTTTATTTATTATGTGTAAGTGCACTGTAGCTGTCTTTGGACACCCCAGAAGAGGGTGTCAGACCTCATTTCAGATGGTTGTGAGCCACCATGTGATTGCCAGGAGTTGAACTCACAACCTTCAGAAGAGCAATCAGTGCACCTAACCGCTGAGCCATCTCTCCAGCCCATCACTCAGTCTTTTAGCTTGACTTTCCATCATGTTCATTTGATTCTTACTAATAATTTACTTCCTGAAGACTGCAGGTGAGTTTGGGAAGAGGCAAAAACGCACGCAGATGAAATTCACCGAACAGATGGACCATATCCAATCGGATCTGAGGCAGTCCTTGACCAGGATCCCCGATGGAATTACAATTCCACAGGTGGTATCTTAAGCCAGAGACAGGTTTGTTACATGCCTTCTGACCAGCCTAAGAAAGGCAGCCTTAAAAGCAGTAAATTTTGAAAAACTCCAAGAGGTTGTCCAGGACAAACAGGAGAACCCATCTCAATTTTTAGAACGCCTCACAAAGGTTTTTATTGCAATGCACTAATCTGGACCCTGGAACTCCAGAAAGTAAGCAATTTCTGATGACCTAATTTTTTTTCCAGAGCTACCCCAACATAAAAACCAAACTTAGAAAGCTGGAGAGGGGGGCCCTAACTCCACAGGCAGACGTCTTGGCACTGGCCTTCAAGGTGTACTATGAGAGAGATGAGAAAGCCTGAAAACACAAATACCACTTGCTGGCAAAGGCTGTCCGACCAGCTCCAGCTACTACCCTGGGACTCCTGGCTTTCTAAGGCCCAGAGACCACCAGTTCCCTGATATAGATGTGGTCAGCAAGGTCACTGGGCAAGGACTTGCCCTACCCCCCACAAGCCAAGAGGACCATGTCCTAAGTGCCATTAGGAGGGACATTGGGCTGTTAATTGCCCTCGACTCACACAGAACAGAGGGACATTCACTCCCAGGTAATCCTCCGGCTGACATCCTAGGCTTGGTTATGGATGACTGAAGGGGCCAGAGCTACCTTGACCCGACCACACCCATCACTAATAGGGAGCCCCAGGTAGCTATTATGGTATGTGGGCAGCCCATCTTCTTCCTCTTAGACACCGGGGCCACTTGCTCGGTCCTGATGGGGTTTTGGGGACCCACTTCACCTTCAAGTTTTCCTATCATCGGCGGTAAGAGGACAACCTAGTCTTCCTCATCAGACCCTACCACTTAGTTGCATATTTAGGGGTATACCCCTCACCCATTCCTTTTTGGTAGTGCCGACATGTCCTGTCCCGTTATTGGGAAGGCATCTTTTAGCTAAGTTGGGAGCCTCTATTTCCGTTTGAAACAAAGTCTCAAGTGTCCCTGGCTAGCTCCGAACTCCTTATCTTTCTGCCTTGGCTCCTTTGTTAGTGTGAGCCTTTCAATGGCAAAGGGACAGTCTCTCAACATCTACACAGGTTCCAGATATGCTTTCCATATCCTCCTGTCCCATGCTGCTATCTGGAAGGAACAAGGGTTACCTACCACAAAAGGAGGATGAGTAACTAATGCAAACCACATTATGGCCATGCTAAAGGCCTCCCATCTCCCCACAGCTATTGTGATTGTCCACTGCAGATCCCACCAGACTGGTGACTCTATTGTCTCCAAGAGAAACAACCGATTGGATGAGGCAGCTAGAGCTGCAGCCCTTAGGGGCCTGGACTCATCTCACCCTCCTCAGGATGGCCTTACCCTGCTACCCACATTCCCACCTTCACGCCCTGACACCCACCAAACTCTGTCCTGTCTTCACCAACTCTTTCATCCTAACAGCCAAGGCAGAAGGATCAGAAATTCAAGGTTGGGGCTGGCAAGTGGTTAAGAGCGCTGACTGCTCTTCTGAAGGTCCCGAGTTCAAATCCCAGCCACCACATGGTGGCTCACAAACATCTGTAATGGAATCCAACTCCCTCTTCTGGTGTGTCTGAAGACAAGTACAGTGTACTTACATATATAATAGATAAATAAATCTTTAAAAAAAGAAAAAAGAAAAAAAAGAAATTCAAGGTCATCATCAGCTACATAATAAGTTTGACACATAGGGAGTTCGGAACTAGTCAGGGACACTTGAGACCTTGTTTCCAAAAGAAAGGAAGCTAAAAAGATTGTTCAGCCTGGAAGTGGTGGCCCACGCCTTTAATCCCAGCACTTGGGAGGCAGAGGAAGGCAGATTTCTGAGTTCAAGGCCAGCCTGGTCTACAGAGTGAGTTCCAGGACAGCCAGGGATTTACAGAGAAACCCTGTCCTGAAACAAACAAACAATTAATAAATAAAAAGATTGTTCAGCTGTTAAGAGTGCTGGCTGTGCTTCCGGAGGACCCAGGTTCAATCTCCAGGACCCACATGGCATTTATAAACCATTTGTAACTTCAGTTCAAAAGGCTCTGGCACTTTCTTCTGACCTCTTCCTTAAGCACTACACACACATGGTTACAAACATATGCAGGCAAACACCCATACACAGGCATTCGTGCAAGCACAAAATCTCAAAAGAAAGAAAGACTTTCTTTTTTTTAAAGATTTCCTTATTTGTTTTATGTAAGTACACTGTCACTGTCTTCAGACACACCAGAAGAAGGCATCAGACTCCATCACAGATGGTTATGAGCCACCATGTGGTTACCGGGAATCAAACCCAGGATCTCTGGAAGAGCAGTCACTGCTCTTAACCGCTAAGCCATCTCTCCAGTCCAGAAAGACAATTTCGATGACTGAAAACATATGGTTTAGATTTTTAGGTTGTTTATTTTGGTGACAAATAGCCATTGCACTCTGCCTCTAGTAAAAACTAGTTAAGCTGGGACCAGTTAAATTGCAGATCTGTGAGCCAGGCTTGGTGGCGCTCGACTTCCGGCACTCGGGAGGCAGAGGCAGGCGGATTTCTGAGTTCGAGGCCAGTCTGGTACAGAGTCCATTTCTGCAGCTCCACTATCTGCAATCTCCATTTATGGAGACGTTTGCCTGTGTTTGGGTAAGGAAAGCAGAGGAAAGGGCTGGGGATAGTGGAGATGAATCTGGGGGTAGGAGGACCTCAGTCCTGACCTGACATCCTTCAAGTGGGCAGTCCTGGGTCTCTATAACTTTGTTGTGTCCAGTGTAGGTTTCCCTAGTGAAGAGTCTCCAGTGGAAAGGGGTTGGAAAGGCTAGGGAGAGGCTGGGCAGTAGCAGAGTTAGCATGGAGAATGACAAAAACAGCCAAGAGAATAGAGGAGAGGGGGGCTTGTGGAGGGCACATGGCCTGGGCAGCAGTCACCAGGTCATGGATGTCCTCCCAGGGGATCTTGTTGTCCTTGTGGATGTGTTGTTTCCTCTGCCTCCTCCTCCTCCTCTGTCCTTGATCTGCCATCGAGAGGCGGGCCGTCTTGGTTGGTGGGGTGGTGTCGGACATTTCTGTCAGGAGCCTGGATAGGATTAGGCTGGTCCTGTGGGAAAACACAAGTGAAAACCCTCCCAGTTATAAAGAAAGTGTCTGGCCCCTTCCAAATTCCAAAGGATCATACCATCAGACAAGCATGGGAATGGGGCATAACTTTGGTGTGTGCCAATGGAGGGAGATAGGAGGATGTTTGGTGTTTTGGTAGTCAGAGCCATCATTAATTGTACATTAGGGGGATAGGTGGTTGCCTTTTGTTTTAGGAGTTGGGCTTTTAGGGTTTGATGTGTTCTTTCTATTATTCCTTGGCCATGGGAGTTGTGGGGAATTCCCCTATGATGGGCAATTTCCCAGTGTGTGCAGAAGGTTTTGAATTGAGAGCTAGTGAAGGCAGGGCCATTTTCAGTTTTTATCTGATGAAGAATGCCCATAGCAAAGGCAAAGAACATATGGTGAATGAACCTTTCTGAATTTTTACTTGTTTGGGCTATAGCCCATATAAAATGTGAGTATATATCTATGGAGACAAAAACATATTTCTGTCAACCGAATTGGGGAACATGGGTGACATCAATTTGACATAAGGCATTGGATTTGAGGCCTCTGGGATTGGTGCCCATCATTTGTAAAGCTGGGGTGGTAATAAGGGATGAACAAAGGGAGCATTGTGTTTTTATTATGCCTTCGAAGTTAAGCAAAGGGAGTGTAGGGGAAGTGGGCATGCAGCCCCTTTATATTTGTGTGTGCGCACAAGTGGAATCTATCTGCTTGCTCAGAGGAGAAGATGACTGTCCCTGCTGAGGTGGTGCATTTCCCTCAGAAGTCAGACCTGGCAGAGAATGTGAGATCTGACATGCTGGATGTAGAGGAGGAGAGGCTCTTTCCTGTAGGAGGGTGGAGACCTGTGTGAGTAGAGGGGAAAGTGGGTTGGCATCTAGTTTGACAAAGGATCTTGACAACCAGGGGAGAAAATTGACAACATATACACTGTCTGAAAAGAGATTAAGGGGGGCCCTTGGCTTCTTTTAGAATTAGAGAGATGGCATATAATTCTTTATACTCAGGGAGTGATGGGGCAGTTCTTTGAATCAGCGAATAAGGGGTTCATCCGCAGGGGCCCATTTTTCGTCAGGATAATGGTTGTCAATTTGTCCTGGGAATCCTATTAAGCTGACAGCAAAGCGGGAGTGATTTTTGATTAGCCATTTAATGTCAGAGAGGGAGAAGGGGGTGACAAGAATGTCAGGTTCTTTTCCTAGGGTTTGTAAGACTCTGTCCTTGCCATTTTCAATCATGCTAGCAAGTGCATCCACCTCATTTAAAATGTGGGGTGCACCATCCATTGGGTATTTTTGGGTCGTAGCTAGCAGGAGCCATACCTTTTAGGGCTGCATTGACAGAATTTAGAGCTTATATTGCTTCAGGGGACAGTATTCTTTGGGAGGGTTAAAGAGGGGTTAAAGGGTACTCGTGGGAAGGGGGAGTCAGGGTCAAAGCCAATTAAAGTGGCCCAAAAACTTCTCGAGGGAGGCAAGAGTTAATTTTTGAGGGAAGGAAAGGGTAGAATTGAGGGGGCATATTGAAGTAAGGGAGATCTCTGTTCCTAAAAACTGAATAGGCAAATAAGTTGGATTTTGTGAGGGGCTATTTTGAATTCTAGGGCAGATAGGGAAGGCATTAAGTTGGGACAGGGAAGTGGAAGAGTCTCCCGATATTAATATATCATCCAGATAGTGGTATAAGTTGAGTCCTTTATCTAAATAAGGTTTCGATGCAGTGCCTACAGCCTCCTGACAGATGGTTGGACTGTTAGCCATTCCCTGTGGGAGAACAGTCCATTCATATCGTGAGGCTGGGCCAGAGTTGCTAATTGGGGGGGGGGGGGAGTACTGAGAATGCAAAGAGTTTGCAGTCTCATGGTAGGAGAGGGATGGGGGGGGAAGCAGTCTTTTATGTCTATTGCTGATAGGGAGACATTGGCAGGGGTGGCTGAGATGTGGGGTAGCCCTCTTTGTGGGGAGCCCCAGACTCACATGGTTTTGTTAATTGCCCTCAAGCCTTATAATAGTCTCCACCCCCTGAGCTCTTTTTTATAGTGAACACAGGGTGTTCCAAGGTCTGTGGGAGGGGCGGATGAGTTGTAGCTGAAGCTGTTCTAATACCACCTGTGTAAGCGCGCTAAGCTTCTCTCCTGAAAGAAGCCACTGTGGGATAGAGGCCACTGTTGGCCTCATTGGAGAGCCAATCAAGGCAGGGAGTATGAAATCTAACAGTGGCCCCTAGAATTGTGTATAGGGTATCCTTGGGTATAACTTTCATTATATGTAATGCCCTCTACTTTGATGTGATCTCTTTCTGGTTGGGTGGTAAGCACTACCTCTAGGGCTTGAAAGACATCTCTCCCTAGAAGAGTGGTGGCTACTTGAGCTACCAGGGGGTGTATGAATCTGGTAGCTCCATCAGGGCCCTCCCATCTGTAGGCCAGGCCTGCTTGGTGATGAATACATGAGAGGTGCTCCCTATGCCTAGGAGCTGGGGCCAAGAGATCAGTTGCCAGTCTTGTAGGATCTCTTGTTGTCTTAAAATTGTCTTGTTTGCTCTAGGATCAATAAGGCACTTGAATGGCTTATTATCTATTTTAGTTAATTTTGGGTGGGAGCCTTCTGAGATGCTGGGCACCCATAAGGCTTCTATGGGAGTAGCTGTTCCCTCTTACTGTTGAGGCTGAGGGCTGCCCCTTCTGAAGTTTAAAGTCTCCAGTGGTTTACCATCCTTATCATACACAGAGGTACAGTATCTCTTCCAATAGAAACCTTTCCTACAACAGGAACAAACTTCCTTAGGGGGATTAGGATCTGTTATGGGGAAGGAGTTTTGTGGACACTCCAATATCCTGTCTGTCCACATTTGAAGCAGATTCCTTCTGTTTTTACTGATGCCACAAACACCTGAGCCACAGATGTAATGGCTCTGGTGTGATACGGTTCCTGTATCTTGGGTTGCCACAATCCACCTATCATAGTGCTCCTCCCAGAGACCCTGATAGGCTGGTCTGGATTCCAAAGTCATGCCTTCCCATACAATAGTTTTAAGAAGGAGATCTCTCTAGCTGTGGGGTTGGGGGTTTTTCTTTCTAGGCTCATTCTGGTTCTGAGAATAAAATCAGATAGGGGTTCTCCTGGCTTTTGATGGAGAGAAAGCAGAGGGGAGGCAGGGTCTTGAGAACCTGAGGGTGGAGTGAGCCTGTCCCAAGCTTGTATTGCACAAAGGCAGACCTGTTCATAGTACCCTGCTGGCTGCTATGCTCCTGAAAGACAATGAGAGGAGCTCCTCGCTCAGGCCTCAGGACAATAGTGGACACCCAAGAACTCACAATAGACCAAGCTTGTTGCAAACCACATGAGGCTTTATTTGGGGAAAGCCAGAGCTCTGGGGACGACTCATATCCCACGCAGGGGTAGAGGAGTCGACCTCGAGGGGAAAGAGGACCCAGTTTTTATAGGCCCTCAGGGGGGAAAGGGGAAGGGGGGAGGGGAGTAGAGGATTTCCAGATCTAAACAATGTCTATTCTAAAATAATTGATTCCTCAAGAAATGGGTATGGGAGGGGAAACAAGGAAAGAGTCTAATGAAGGTGCAGCACTCCGGATTGGATTGGCCCCAACTATGGTTGCTGGGGAGATTTCCTGACTCTTTCCCAGCAACCAATATCACAAACACCTGGCAGTGAGGTGCAGCAATGGGCACATACCTGGTCAGAACATTGGCAGACACACAGGTTCGAGGAGTGGCCAGAGCATTGTGCACCTCTATTTTTCTAAATCAGTGAAGCTAGTTCTACTAACAATGAAATCTATTTTGCCAATTTCAGGGCTTCTGTGACCTTTTACATTCTGTCAGGATCTTTCACTCCAGTAGAAAAGTCTTCCTGGCCAAAGAGTTCATCAAAACCCCATGGTGTGTCACCTCACTCGGGATTTTGCCTGACCTGTTGATGGCATTCATCTCTAAATGAGGCCTCCTAGGCCAAGAACATTGGGCTGGGCTGGGAGGGGTGGCAATTAGCTCTCCAATTCTGAGGGGTTAGGTTGGCAATATGGCTCTCTAGGAGAGATTTTTGTCCAGGGATGCCATCTTCTTTCACTGCCTGCCTGAGTTCTTTTAAGTCTGAATTTTGGAATGGGTACCAGCTGAGTAGTTTAGTTCGACTGGGATAACATTAATGGGGAATGCTTGAGTGTTTTGGGATCCCAGTTCTGTATCAGAGTCCTGAGTACCATGGGAGGCAGGGTTTGTTTTTGCAAGGGAGTCACTAAAATTACAAAGAGGTTGCGTGGTAAATGGTTGGGGGTGGGGGACTCTGGAGTTTGGCAGGGTTTTGTCTAAGCATTTTGACTTTTGCTTTTGTGGCTTTGGGACAGGGGAGTGGGGATACCTTTCTCTGGCTAGGTGGGGGAAGGTGGAGTCTGGGAGAGGCAGGTGAAGCTCATTTGTTTTTTAATGCAGCCCTGTCCTTGGGTGGGAGAGGGAGGGGCAGGAGGGGCAGATGGTGTATTTAGTGTTTCCTCTGAGGGATAAGGAGGCAGGAGTGGGCAGATGGATTTTATTGGTTGGGTAAGGGCAGTTAAGATCTGAAATAGGGTGGTTTTTAGAGCCTTGATCTTTGGGCTCATCTGACTGAGGGGGCTCAGGGGCCATGTCGCTATCGGTCTATCCTATTTTAGATGGCCCTATGCATTGCTGAATTGCAGCTAAGATCAGCAAAAAATCATGGGAGGGGGAGGGGGGTTTTCCTCCTTGGGTATCTCTGCTTCTGATGAGAGAAGCTACTCAGGTCCATGAGTCTGGGCTATAGATACTGTCATTGACCATACATGGTACTATCTCAAAGACTTCCTCCCAAAATAAGAAGCCTTGTTTTTAGCTATTTTTATTCCATGGGATTTTAGTAGGACACATCTCCCTGGCCTGGGGGATTTTTTTTATTCAATGACAAGTTGTCCATCACAGAATAAATGTCTTGTGTAACGGGACCGTTCCCTTGGCCTATTGGCTTTAAGGGTCACAGAGGTCCAAAACCCTAAGCCTTCCGCAGATTTAAGAACTGGCAGACGCCCTGTGGCTGCTGCATTACCAGTTTTTTGCTTTTTCTGTTTTTGTTTTAAGGAGAAGTTAGATAAAGAGTCTTTGCCAACACCCCTTTCGGGCTGTAGGGTTAGACAGGGACCAGAGGAACCTTCAGCCAACACCAGAGAATAGCTCTGGCCAGGAGGCTTGAGTTGCACCTTCAACTTGTTCAAATCCACGAGATGGCTCTGACTGGAAGAACAGGAAAAGACAGGTTGTTTGTCTCTAGAGTTGGAGGGTGGGGAGGAGCTTCCTGAAGTATCCGTGCACTCACACTGTTTGGGATGTAATACCATGCCAGGAAGATTAGGAAGGTAAAGACCTGAACACTCCGTGGGACACACCTGAGACTTAGGCAACTCCCAGCTCCCTGCCAGGCTCCTGACTTGGAACTCGTACATTGCTTTCCACATAAAAGAAATGTGTCCTAAGGTCAGGTAGACCCAAAGCAGAGTTCTCCATGCTAATGAGGTACCGAAAGGCCCAGCCGGCCTAGCCAAGAAGCTTCCCTTTCCAAACATTCCTCCCTGCAAAAGGTATTTAATCTCAGGCCCATGAGAAGTGGGGTATGGTTTTATGCAACCATTTTCTGCCATTTTAACAAACTGTTTAAAACCACGGACTGTCTCTTTTCATCAGGATCTACTGTGGAGAGCCATGAAGAAGGTCTTCACCTACAGAGCCGCAGCCTATTCTCCTATAGAAGGCCTCTCTGTGTTCCCAGTCACAACTACCAGCAAGCCTGCCTCCTCCAAAGCTGATGAAAATCACCCATGGAACAAGCCAGCTCACACACACACACACACACACACACACACCAGGCTAGACAGTCCCCAGCTCACAGGCCCCCAACTCTGTTCTCTGCTCTTCTTTGACCCCCAGTGGTGCCTAGATGTCCAAGAGTCTGAGAACCCCATGCCCTGGCCTCGTCGCAGGCTTAGGGGCCCAGCTCTAACTTTCCCACATCTTAGACTATTCTTTCCCACCCACAGTGCAGCACCGGCATGCAGTAAGCATAGTCAGACTGCTCGCATTCTGCCTCTCCAAGTGGTGGAGAGGACACGGAGCGACATTAAACTCTCCTTTGCTTCCGTTCTCTTTAAATGCTGCTGTGTATGTTGTTGGCCACAGTTCTCAGGAGCCATTCTGACTCTGAGAGTGACCCAATGTTCAAATCAGACTTGTTGCTTTGCTCTTACAGCTCATACGGTTTAAACTAGTCTTTTTTTCCGACGGAACCTAAACTTCAGCTAGTCACCAAAGCGACATTATAGCCTGTGTTAAAGAAAAATGGTTCCCAGCTTGCTCAGGTATCCCTTTAAGAGCCAAGAACTGTCCATTATATACAAAATCACTACTCTGTGTTTCCCACAGTGTTGCGAGCTGTCCAGCGGCTCACAAGGACGGGTACACCTGAGTGGCAGGCCGGCACTGAAAGAGAGGGAAACTAGGTGGAAGAGAGAGAGAGAGAGAGAGAGATGGAACCAAGACAGTATTCTGATCAAAGCTCAAATGTTTAATGGTGGACACGCTTTATAAAGGAGGGGGGAGACCCATTCCCGCCAATTCATCCTTGGAGCTGAAAGGAAATAAAACTTGAGACATGTGATTCATGTAATTTATGTCAAATAGCCCAAAGAGTTGTTTGTGAGCTTTAAAACATGGGGCTGAGAACATAGCAGAACAGGCCAGGTCATGCCCGGGCAGACTCGTCATCACATGTCCTGACTGGCCTAGTGCCTCCCTATCTCCCGCCCTTCTGACAGTCTGTTGATGTTTAAATGAACCAATCATGTGAAACCACGCCAATTCCTCCCCCAGCCCCACCCCTTTTCTATAAAAGTCCCTAGCTTTCAAGTCTCGGGGTCGAAACCACTGTCTCCTCTGTGAGATACGTTTCGAACCGGAGCTCCGCCATTATGGCTCCACCACGTGGTCGACACCTCTGTCTCCTGCGGGAGATGCTTGCCGGCCCGGAGCTCCGTCATTAAACTACCTCATGCTTTTACATCAAGATGGTCTTCTGTTCGTGATTCTTGGGTGTGCGCTGAATGAGAATTGAGTGGGGGTTTCCCCACTAGGTTCTTTCAGAGCCAGCTGCAGGTGCAGAATAGGATGTAGTCTCCAGAATAGATCCGGGGCCTCTCAGCAGGTAGCAGTATCTTTTTTTTTTTTTTTTTTTTTCCATTTTTTATTAGGTATTTAACTCATTTACATTTCCAATGCTATACCAAAAGTCCCCCATATCCACCCACCCCCACTCCCCTGCCCACCCACTCCCCCTTTTTGGCCCTGGTATTCCCCTGTACTGGGGCATATAAAGTTTGCAAGTCCAATGGGCCTCTCTTTCCAGTGATGGCCGACTAGGCCATCTTTTGATATATATTGAGGTAGCAGTATCTTGAAGAGGAACAGCTACAGTGGCTGAACAATAGAGTGATTTAGGGAGGCAGGCCCCACCCTAGGTAATCTCCTTAGTGGCAGCAAAGTCCAGGTCTGGTTCATCAGCTTCAGGTTGGGGTGGGGGGCTGTTTACACCACAGAGTGAGGAATAGAAAAGAGGCAACCTTGAGTTCCTTAAAATCAAATTGTTGACTTGCACTTGGTGCCTCTGCACAGCACCTGTATCCTCAATGAACCCAGATCTTTCTTGAGACCAAGCCATTGCTGTTGAACAAAGCTTTGAGGGAAAATGATACAAACCATCTCAGGGAATGTTGGAGACAGCAATGTCATGGTGCTCAACTGTAATCACGGAGGGTCCTAGTAATGTGACCGGCCATTGTTCCTCCCTTCCCCTAGGCAGTTTGTACAAAGCTGCCAACGTGTCCTCCACATAACCCTTTTGGTTAGATGCCTTAAAAGCAGAAGTCTTATCCAGCTTAGTCATTTTCTACCAACATCTGTCTCCCAAGGACGTCATTGTGCGGGCACCCACTATTAAGTAGTCCTTGGCCAATGAGTGGATAAATACTATTCAGCTTTTCAGTTAAGAAAATTAACAAGGGATCATGGCACACACCTGTAGTTCCAGCTACTCGAGGTTGAAGCAGGGGGATCACTGTAGTCTAACCTGGGCCAGCAGGTCATTCTTCAGTAACAGATGAACAGAGTGTGAACAAAGGCACGAGAGGGTAAGGAAGCTAGGAGAGCTTGGGGCATGAGGTCATGCACAAGCTGTCTTACGCAACTTCTTCTACACAGCTTTCAGGGTTGGGGGGTTGTAGTGGAACAAAGCCAGTGCAAACTATTGCCAATGGGACAAAGTCTGTAGGAAGCTAATCCTATGTTGCACAAAGGGAACAGGAGATATTCCAAGCCATTACAGAGACTCTGAAGCCTTAGGTCTGATAACCTCAGCCCAGGTTATCACTAACCCTGCCAAGCATGCTCCTGGTTTCTGACAAAGCTACATTCCTTCTCCACACATCATGGCCTCAAGGAATGCCTTGGACTGGCCTAGCTCAACTGCAAGAAATTTAGACTATCCTAGGCAACAGAGCAAGACCCCTGTCCCAAATACTCCTGATCCTAGCAAAGAAACCCTGTTCAAAGCACGGATGAACTTGAAGGGTGTTATTCTGATTGGCCAATGTGCAACATAAAGACGAGAGTCCCTAATATATAATCTGGTATTTGAAATTTGCTGGAATTCTGTGACTGAGCACAACAAACTCACATCTCTCGGTGCAAAGACTAAACAGGCATAATCAGGATTTAAGAGTTGGAGAATACATATTACCTGCAACAGGCAAAGACAGCACAAGAGTTATTTTCAGAGCAATGCCCTCCTGGAACAAGGTGGGAGATTTTACCCAGGGAGCCAACACATGCTCACAGGAGTTGGCAAGCATTCCTGAGCATGCGTGCTTGGTTTATCATCACAATTTAAGAACAACCCAGAATAGACATATTTGAGCGTGTTTAGCTCAAGGTCATGGAACACGTGTGTAAACGATTAGAGTAAGGTCAGGAATGGCTCTGGCCAAGCTCAGCTGCTGCAGGTGTATTAATCTGGGCGTTGTTCTGAGTGCCTGCCTTGCTCAATGGCTAGCACTTTTCTTATGTGTATGGAGTGTTTTGCCTGTGTGCATGGTACCCTCAATGTCAGAAGACATTGAATTCCCTGGAGTTACAGAAAGTTGTAAGCCACCATGTGGGTGCTGGGAACTGAATCTTGCTCCTCCCAAGAGCAGTAAGTGCTCTCAATTGCTGAGCCATCTCTCTGGCCCCCTTGCTAAGCCACTTAGTAAGAAAAAAAAATGTGAATGTATGCACAAAGGCATGAGCTCACTCCATAGCACCACAGCAAACTGGTGTAGTGCTACACAGTTGCAATTCCATAAGGAAAACAAAAACCTCAGTTTAGGCCGAAAGATCGCTCAGCCCTAAAGACCCAAGTTTGGTCTTCAAAACTCACAGTGGAAGTACACACTCCCAGAAATCCTTCAACCACCCCCCCACCCCCAGCCCCCTCCCCGCCACCATGAATGCAGGCATGCAGCCCTGACCCCTCGACAATAATATTTTAAAAATTTTATGTTAAAAAAAATGGGGGTGGGGGCTCAGCGAGCAGAGTTCCCTACAAAATGCTTTGATGTAAATGAGCTTCAGAAATTTGGTTAGCTTCCACTGCAGAGGACATCAAAAACTCCTGTCTCACCAGTTGAATGAAAGAAACCTGGAATCCAGATGGATCACATGTAAGTTGACAGAAATCCTTGGGAAATAACTTATGATTTAGCCAGGGGCTGGAACTCTGTAGACCAGACTGGCCTTGAACTCTGGCTGCCGAGTGCTGGGACTAAAGGTGTGTGCCACCTACCTGGTGACACACCCACTCTCTAAGAGATTGAATCTTTATTTGGCTAAAGAAAAAAGTCTACATACAGGTATTTTGGTTTGGAAGTTAATATCTTTTATTCATTCTTGGACAACGTAACACTTGTATACAATGTGTATTCACAGTCTCATACTCTGAATACACTCCCTCCACCTTTTCACGTCTTATAAAGTGTTACAACAGTTGATTGTCTCCTCTAGAAATAAAACCTCTAATAATCTAAGCAGCATCCTAAGATAAAATAAAACAAAAAACCCTCAAGGGAGTTAGGAGGGGAAGACATTAACAATAATAACCTCCAGGTTAACAAGGGTAAACTTCTTATTTGCCTATTTGGCCAAATGAGCACTGGCTCTCTGGATAACTCTCTCCACTACATCTAAAATTGGAACAGTCCAATAGTGACCATCTAAACTTGTAGCTAGGCTCTGACAGCTGACCCAGGAGCTCAATACTCTGGGGAACATGATGTCAGACCTCCCTCAGACTTGGAGCCACTGAGAAGGTCAAAGCCCCTTAGGCTGCCACTGGCTACTGAGGCCCTGGAGGCTGGATTGGACAAGCTGGCCCTGCGCTTTCCTTTTTTCTAACAGCACCTGCCAGGAGTCCTAGAAGATTGGCCAATCTGGTCCATAGAAGTTAAAAGCATTGATATGCCTGACAGTGAGGGGAAGGAAAAAAAAAAAAAGGCTTATAGCTAGGACAAGGTCACAACCTTCCTCTTCTAGAATCACTCATGGGAACCCTGGATCTTTGTTGAGACTCCTGGACTCCACTTTAGCCCCTCATGCTGCTTTCTAAATTCCTGAAGCTTGTGTGTTTTGACAGGACTGCTCTCCTGAGGAGTAACACTGTCAGCAGTCCCTTGCTGCCCATGTAGCCAAAGCAGCATTTGGTGGAACACTGACTGCAGCTGGCCAAGGAGCATCTGAGTGCCTGCTGTGTCTCCATCTCTCTGACTCTGGTGTACAACGAGCCAGTCTGCCATCGGGACCCTCTCTTGGTAGCTCTGAGGATGCTGCAGTGGTTGCTGATATTCCCAGTTATTCTGCTGCTGTCCTGGGAGCATTGGGGAACAGTTACAATCCACCCACCTTTGCCCCTGCCTACAAGGAACATTGTCAGTAAGAGAATGTGAAATATTGGGTTTCCTGTGTCTCAAGCTGGTCACCCATATAATACTGCTCATACACAGGGGGAAAAGTAAAGTTTGTTGGTCTGAAAGAAGATTCCCTTCCAGCGGCCCCTTGATGCTCCACAGTGCCAATTGATTGCCTTCCGATGCTTCGGACCACAGAGTCACATGAGCTGTACTGTTCACCAGAAGCTTTTGGGGGCTGCACAAAAGAGAGCAAGGGACCTGGGTGTGAGAGATTTGGTGACACTTGGGTGTAAGAGATTTGCCCAGGGCTGCAATCTGAAGCTTGTACCTGGGTATCCTGGTGACCTGTACGCATGTAGTCTTGGCACCTGCGCATTCTTCTCATGGCAGAAATTTTGCTTTTCAATTCTGGTGCCAATCTGGCTCTTTTATTCTGAAACCAGTTCTAAAACAAAAAAAGAAAATTGTTCATCAAAGCTGCTTTCTAGCAGTGCCCCCTGTTGGTACTAAAGAACCAGTTCTGTAGATGGGCTCCAAACTCAGGAATGTCACACATAGGTGACCCCTGTTGCCATGACAACCACATACCTTCCCTGAGTCCACTTCCCACACTTCCCTTATGTCACAGCCTAAATAAAAGATGTAACTTACACCCTTTTTCCCTTTGTCTTTCTCTCTTTTCCCTCTTTGTCTCCAGTACCTCTTCCACGTGGAACTGCTTTGGCCTGGTGTGGTATGACCAGACTCAAGCCCCTATTCTAACACATTATCCCCACAGTGCTTCTTTTCTTTCTCACTTGTGTTATTTGTTTGATTGAGACAGGTTCTCTCTACTCTATAGCTCTGGCTGTCCTGGAACTCACTATGCAGATCAGGTGGGCCTCAAACTCAGTGACCCCCAAAGAGTACTAGGAGTAAAGGTGTTTGCCACTCTGCCATGCCCCATAGTCAGTGTCACAGTCATGTAGACTCAGCCTTCCTGACCTTGAAAAGACAGGGGGGAAGAAATGAAGGTGGCCTTTTCTATGCCTTCACATTTCCATGGAGATTGTGAGCTGTGCACCCTTCCAATCAGCCCCCAGCCCTGCTTCCATGTTCAAGCATGGAAGTCAGCTCCAGCTAACCCTACTCTAACCTCTGTATCCAGACAGCAGATGGGAACTGTCCCTTAAGATGACATCCCAGATACTCCACCAGGCTGCCCCCAACCAAGATACAATGTATTACAAATTGTATTGTGTGTTACATTTAAAAATGAAAAACTTGGGCTGGAGAGATGGCTCAGCAGTTAAGAGCGCAGACTGCTCTTCTGAAGGTCGTGAGTTCAAATCCCAGCAACCACATGGTGGCTCACAACCATCTGTAATGAGATCTGATGTCCTCTTCTGAGGTATCTGAAGACAGCTACAGTGTACTTACATATAATAAATAAATAAATCTTAAAAAAAAAAATGAAAAACTTGTCAGGGCAGTGGTGGCTCATGCCTTTAATCCCAGCACTTGAGAGGCAGAGGCAGGCAGATTTCTGAGTTCGAGGCCAGCCTGGTCCTACAGAGTGAGTTCCAGGACTGCCAGGGTTACACAGAGAAACCCTTTCTCAAAAGAGAGAGAGAGAGAGAGAGAGAGAGAGAGAGAGAGAGAGAGAGAGAGAGAGATGGAAAACTTGGCAAATGTTTGTCATGCCTTGGTATTTGGTCCTAAGCACATTTAGGCTTTACTTATAGCCTCCTTAAAACAATTATACATGAAAATTATTGTCCAATTTTTTTGAAGGGGGATGAGTTGTAGAAGTGATTAAATATTATTTAAGATGGGGGGCCAGGCATGGGGGCACACACTTTTAATCCCAGTACTCAAGAAGCAGAGACAAGAGAATCTCTCTGTGAGTTCAAGGTCTACAGAGTGAGTTCCAGGATGGTCAGGGCTACAAAGTAAGATTCTGACTCTAACTAAATAACTAGGCTTGATGGTAAACACCTGTAATCCTAGCACTTGGAAAGCTGAGGCAAGAGGATTCCGAGTTCAGGGCCTCTAGTAGGGAGGCTAAAAATACTTCCCTTTTAAAATCATAGATTTGTGCTACTTTCAACCTTGGTCAAAGAAAACAGTAGAGTTAATGCAGATTACTACGTATCTGTCAAGGCATTGAGTGCTTGTGCGTGTTCGACCCCCACTACAGGGAGATCTACATCAACAAACCCCTTCAAGGCTCAGGGACATCACTGAGGAAGGGAAGGGTGCTTGCAAAGTGCAGTCTTCCAGGCAAGACACAGCTTTGTCCTCCATAAACTCACTTCAAGCAAATAGCTTTGGTTAACAACAATTATAGCCACAGAGCAGCTGTGAATACCTACAGGAGACCCTCATATGACCAAGCTAGTAGTTAGTCAACAGCCCCCTATTGGGCCTCTGTAGTACAGAGACAACTGCAGTCTTCCATTTATTTCTTTTTGGGGGAGCAAACTTTGTCTACCCTCTCCTCGCTTTATACCTAACACCTCAGCAAACCTGTTCATGCATGCAAACATGTTCAACATGTTCCAAAATGTTCTTCCCGGGCTAAAGAGATGGCTCAGCCATTAAAGGCTAGGCTCACAACCAAAAGTAAAATGTTCTTCCCACAGCAAATACAGTATGAAACCCCCACAGTTGCCACCCTAGGTAATAACAATAACTTTTAATTTTTTGTTGTTGTTGTAGTTATTTTGGAGACAGGGTGCCTTCTTATAGCCCTGGCTGTACTGAAACTTGCTCTGTACATCAGACAGGCCTCAAACTCAGACCCGATCTGCCTGATTCTCACAGGACCCAAGTCGGTGTGGCCTAATTTTCTTTTTTTTAATTTTATTGTTTGTGTATGGTATTTTGCCTGCGGGTATGTCTATGTGTGTGTGAAGGTCAGAAAAGGATGTCAGAAGCCCTGGGACTGGGGTTACAGAAATATGAGCTGACAAGTAGGCGCTAGGACTCAAACGCAGCTCCCCTGGAAGAGCAGCCAGAGCTCTTAAGGTTCTCTCCAGTCCCATGACCATAGCTCCTTAAGGTGTCTCTGCTTCCAATTTTTCCTCATAATAGGTTATTTTCCCTAAGCTGTGTATACTATGTTCAGTCACATTAAAAGATGAAAACAGACATGTTAACACTGCCCCTGACAGTCAGCTTTCTCATGAAATGGCTTCACCAAAGGGAAGCTTCAGCTCTCTGACTTACGTCAATCACGCTCACTTCACACTGGAACTGCCGGGCCAGCTCATCCTTGGTGGTGAAGTCCGGGTAAGGAGCGTATGCAAATTCTTGTTTAAGTCTCTTCAGCTCATCTCTGGAAAATTTATGTCTCGGTTTTGAGTTTCTGCTTCCATATCGCTTTCTTGCTTTGCTGCGATTGTCTTTTGTTTCTGGAGCGCCAGGAAAATCTATGGAAACAGAAATGCATCGAACGTAAGTGGCATCCAGAGAAAGGCTTGTTTGTTGACTGATTTGTAAAGTTTGTTTTCTTAAAGTGGTGCTCTACCTCATTTCTACCCACAAAAGGTTACAGACTCAACTTTAAATTGATGAGGATAATTGAGTTTTGTTGGGAGCTATTAAGGCAATGCTATTGTCCTGATCTCTGAATTGGGCCTCCCCGCCCCCCCAGAAGAAAAGGAGGTCAAAAGCGGGCCACTGGACGCACAGCTCGGAGAACAACCACAGATTGTTCCAGCCCTAAGTCAGCGCCGGATGTCCTGACCTTAAGATGTACCCTGATACCGCCAAGTTCCTGCTTCCCCCGTGTAGTCGCCAAAAGAAAAATTTCCCCGCTGCCCCATCCCTCCTGCTGAGAAGTACTTCCTCTTTTTCTGCTGCCCCATCCCTCCTGCTGAGGTGCCATTTCCTCTGCCCCATTCCTCCTGCTGAAAGGCACTTCCCCTTTTGCTTGTGCATTTAAACCTAGGGCCTGGCTAATACATTGGGGCTTTGATGCAATTCAGAACGGTTCCATGTCGTTATTCGCATAAGGCCCTCGTTGTCTCTCTCTACCCCCCCCCCCCCCATTTGGTTCGCAGAAGAAGGTCCCCTTGAGACCCTCGAATAACTTGACCTGCTGGATGGGTCAGAGTTTATTTATAGTCACTAACATAGGAAAGAATTTCTTCTGCCTAACAAAATTGTATACACTATGCAGAAAGATCCTAATGACACCCATTTATGTTAGTAATTAAGGATATACCAACTCACATTAACCTGATAACAATTTAAGTGTTATGGGTGTAGGTGGGGCTGGAGAGATGGCTCAGCTGTTAAAGAAGACCAGACAGAGTTCAATTCCCAGCACCCAGGTCAGGTGGCTCACAACTGCAGCTGCCTGAATTCATACACACACACACACACACACACACACACACACACAGAGAGAGAGAGAGAGAGAGAGAGAGAGAGAGAGAGGCACAGAAATACACACACAACTAAAACATCTTTTTCTGAAAAAAAAAAAAACAGAATAATAGCATTAAGGCTATGTTTATTGTTTTAGAACCATTTTGGTTTGTTTCTTGCTAGCCATTGAAATGGGGTCTTTTCCCGACTGTCCAGTGTGGTGGTTGTCAGAAAGCACTGTTCTTAGGCTAGCAAGAAGACTCAGTAGGCAAAAACACTTGCCACAAGAGCTTGACAGCCTGAATCCAGTCTCTCGAACCCATAATGGGAAGGGAGAAACAGTTCCTTAGTTATCCTCTGATCTACACACTCTGTGCTGTCTCTGTCTCTGTCTCTGACTCTCTCTCTCTCTCTCTCTCACACTCACACAAACAAAAATTAAATAAACAAAAATTAACTAAAGCCAGGTTAAAGTTCAACAGCCTATCCTCACAGTGTGGAACTTTCTCAGGTTCTTTTCCTAATTAAGGGGAAGGGGGCACAGCACCCTAGACTTGAGAACATTACAAATCAAATACAAGAGTCAGGTGCCTAGGACAATAAGAGCTAGGACAATAAGAGCTACAATAGAAGCCTACACTGGAAGACTTACAAACTGGAGACATTCAAAACATTCAGTATAAGTGGCTAGAGAGATATCTCAGCAGTTAAGAGTACTTGCTGACCAGGCAGTGGTGGTGCACGCCTTTAATCCCAGCACTTGGGAGGCAGAGGCAGGCAGATTTCTGAGTTCGAGGCCAGCCTGGTCTACAGAGTGAGTTCCAGGACAGCCAGGGCTACACAGAGAAACCCTGACTTGAAAAACAAACAAACAAAAGAGTACTTGTTGAAGACCGGGATTCAGCTTGTGGAAAAACAAGACTCTTTGTTGTTAAGGAGCCACACTATAATACATTGTTATTAAATTTCCATGCCTTAGAAGAATAAGTTTGTTTCCTAAGCCTGCAAACCATGTTTTTCTTTTCTTCTAATTTACTTATTTTTTAAAGCTTTATTTACTTATTTTATGTATATGAGTACAATTTCGCTGTCTTCAGACACACCAGAAGAAGGCATCCGATCCCATTACAGATGGTTGTGAGCCATCATATGGTTGTTGGAAACTGAACTCAGGACCTCTGGTATAGCAGTCAGTGCTCTTAACCGCTGAGCCATCTCCCCAGCCCCTCTAATTTACTTACTATTCTCTCATATTACCTCCAGACTGCAGTCCTCTGTTTCCCCAAAGCCCCAATCCTCAACCAAACACAGCATAACAAGTTGCAGTAAGACTAGGTGCCTCCCCTCATGTTAAGACTGGACAAGGCAACCTGGTGGGAGGAAAAGGGTCCCAAAAGTGGGCAAAAGAGTGGAAGACCACCCCTGCCCCCACTGTTAGGAGTTACACAGAAAACCAAGGTACACAACCATAACATATGCAGAGGGCCTCAGTTAGACCCAGGCTCCCTGATTGTCCGTTCAGTCTCTGTGAACCCCTGAGCCCAGGTTAGTTGTCTGTAGGGCAAACCATGTTTTTCAACCTATGCTGAACTTGTGACCCCATGACGTATACTCAGCCCTTTGTCTTGTTAAACTCCTGAACCTGTGATATGATGATAGCCCTTTTGCCTTATGAAATGTGTCTTACCAGATACCTTTCACATAATGAGTCTTGCACTAATCTACCCCACAGACAGTCTTGAGCCCAGAGTCCCCCATTCTTCTGTCTGGGTACTAACAGCCAATTAATCTGAAAGCTGTTTTCATTCAACCCTAACTCTTCCCCATAAAAGGGACCCCAAGTCAGTGAGGGGCTGCTCTCTGAAACTTTGGGAGAGGCAGCCAACTGGCCAGTCTAAATAAAGTTTGCTTAATCAGACAGTTGTGGAGATGTTTTCGTCAGGTCTAACAAGTTCCCAGTGCTCAAGTGGTAGCTCACAACCATCCATAGGCATGCATGTGGTGCACAAGCACACATGCAGTCAAAGCATTCATACATAGTCAATAAATATGTCTTTCTTTGTTGACAGGGTTTCTCTGTGTAGTCTTGGCTGTCCTGGACTAGGCTAGGCTTGAACTCAAGAGATCCACCTGCCTCTGCTACCAAAGCTGGGATTAAAGGCACAGGCCACCATCACCCCCTATAAATCTTTAAGTACATCCAAAAAAAAAAAAAAAAAAAAAACATGTACAAGCCCAAAGCTGACCAGGTCAATCTCTGGCAATACAAATCTGTATAAAATCTGGAGGAGCCCAGGAACAGAATAATCAATTAGCCAAGACTGAGACTGTTCAAGGCATTCAAGAACAACTGCACATTAACTGAATAACAAAGAACAGAGACAGCCAGGGCTGGGGGTGCTGCCCTACAGTCCCAGCTGTTCCAGAAGAAGCAAGAGGAGAAGCAAGGCTTGCTTGGCTACAGAGAATTCAAGCAATTTAGGAATCTCATGTCTCAAAACAAAAGTTTAAAAAGCAAAATGTTAAGGGAATTGGAAGAAGTCTCCGTGGTTAAGAGCACTTGATGTATCAGTACTAAGGGGTGGGGTCTGCGAGAAGTGAGCAGCCTCAAAGTGTAGGCTAATGCCTTATGTGATATGGCTTAGTAGCTTAAAGGTGATTTCAATACAAGAGGGAACTTGAGTATTTAGAGTCAAATCTTCTAGTCTTGAATTGGTCCCTTGGTTTGATACATTAAGGGTTTTTTTTTAGCATACAACTTTTGGGGGCGCTGACCATAGTAGTCAGCTTCACTCAATACACAACAACAAACTACAAAAAAACAAGGTATCTCAGACATTGAATTTGTATAAGAAATTAACGGGGGCTGGAGAGATGGCTCAGTTGTTAAGAGCACTGACTGATCTTCCAGAGGTCCTGAGTTTAATTCCCAGCAACCACATGGTGGCTCACAACCATCTGTAATGAGATCTGGTGCCCTCTTCTGGTGTGTTTGAAGACAGCTACAGTGTACACATATACATTAAAATAAATAAACCTTAAAATAAAAAAGAAATGAATGGGTTTGTCATGCATCTAAAAGTAAATAAAATAGGGCCAGCAAGATGGCTTTGCAAGTAAGTTCTTGCCACCAAGCTTGAGGGAATCTTAGTTTGACCGTGGGACCCACATGGGAACAGAACTGACTCCCTGGCTGTTGTCCTCTAACTTCTGAGTGCCATCTACTTAAGTGCCGTATAAACAAATCATAGTCCTGGTTTGCTGAACAAAGTGCTTGATGATAAAACAAAGTGAATGAAACACTACTAAACTTGCTGCAGTAAATCTCCAACCCAGATAAGCCGAGGCAATGAAAACACAACTCAATATGAATACATGCTCTGCACCTAGATTGAGCAGATCTACCACTACACTACCATCTTCCCCATATAAGAGACCCCTTAGAACCTGTGGTTTCTCCAGGCCAGGTGCTCCACTTTCCCTCCTCCTCCTGCTCCTGCTCCTCCTGCTCCTCCTGCTCCTCCTCCTCCTCCTCTTCCTCCCCCTCCTTCTCCTCCCCCATCCTCTCTCTCTCTCTCCCCTTTTCTCCCAAGACTTTCAGCTCCACCTTCCCCTCTTTCTCTGCCCAATCAGCCCCTCTAGCCATTATTTTAGAAATTAAGGTGGGAAGCAGGTTTACAGGAAATCACCTGAGTGCAGACTCATTCCTTGTTCACAACCCCTCACAGGAGAACGGAATTAACATCAAATATAATTAGCCCCAGGGCTATCTGCAACATAAACTCTGTAGGTTTAGTCAGTAAGTTTTATTTTTCACCACAGTTTGAAATAAATTTTAGAAAACCTAAAGATAAAGAGATCCAGGCATGGTGAGAGTGAGCTCTGGCACTCTCACAATCCCGCCTTCCTGTCACAGGGCCACAAGGCCTAAAGTCCCGCACCAAACACCAGCCCTCATTCTTGGGCTTTCCGACTATCAGAACTATAAAAAAAAAAAAAAAAAAAAAAAAAAGAGAAACAACAACCCAGATTCTGCGATTGTCATAGTAGCAAAGATCAGAGGAAGACATAAGGAAAGCAAGGTGAGTGTCAAATTCCAGCAGCCGAGGGAAGAAAAGAGGTGAGCGTGTGTCAAATACCTACAAGGCTGACAGGTAGCATCGCTGGTCCTTAAACCCAACAGCAGACTGAATGTTCGGTTGTCCTCGGACAAGGATAAGATAAGAACCTTTATCTGAGGTCAGCTAAAGCCACAGAACCATTTTGAACCCAGAGAATCAGAGTTCTTGGCCAGTCCCAACATTCCCAGATGTCCTCTAGGTCTAGCATTTACATTGCTTGCCTTAGGCAGTGTACCCCCATTGGTTTCTTGGGCCTTGAAAACTATTTCTCATATAGACGGAAAAAAAATCAGTCTTTACACTAGAAAGCCCAAAGGTGACCCCTTGACATTGCTCTGAAAATTTTTATACCGGCCCAATTGGTCCTTGGTTCTTATGATATACATTCCTGCACCAGCCAGTACTAGTGTTTAGTTGTTTCTCTGGTAGTAGGGACTGAACCCAGGGCCTTGCACTGGCCTAGAAAATACTCTACCACTTTTCTAAGTCCCCAGCCCTCCTTCAATGTTGGCTCCACTGTTCTCTCTCCTGAAGGAGACACAGCATTCACCTTAGCGAGATTTCTCAGGAAGAAAGCCACAAGCATAATTCCTTAAATAAGTCATGCAATGTGTATGTTACATGTCCATCATAACTCACAGATCCCCGGTTAGCCTCCAACTGACAAGTAACACATGACCTTGAATGTATGATCCCTCTGCTTCAACCTCCCTGTGCTGGGATCACAGGCTTGTGCCACCAGGCCCGTTTTCTGTGGGGCTGGTATTAAACCCAGGACCATTTGGAATAAAGCCAAATTCATTCTGAGAGCAGATAAGCTGGCGGTTCTCACCCTTTGCTTCCAGAGTCTCAAACACCGTAACAGACTGTAAAAGAACTGGACAGTTCATTGGTTCTAAGGCATTCATTTTTCAGATGACTGGGTGTTGTGGCATATACCTTTAACCCCCACACAAGAAACAGAAGGCAGGCAGATCTCAGTGAGCCAAGACCAAACCAGTCTACATACACAGTAAGACCTTGTTTCCAAACAGATTCTCAGTTACATCAATTCACCTTAAAATACAGGTCAGAAAAAATGTTCCATGCCAAGGCCATTAAACAACCTAAATGAAATTAATTCTTGACTGTTGAGTTTGGGGGTATATTTAATCTTATCTGCAACTAAATTGAGGGGCTGGTGAAAAGGAAGCAAGGTTTAGTGACTCTAGAAGAACACATTCCCCCAGGTTTCATTGCACAACCCAGCTTTCCCTACTGTCCTAGAATAGCAACGTCATCAGGTGTAGGGTTCATACCTAAAATCCTAGCAACCAATTTCCCACAGGGTTCATGAGAACCTCTGCTCAGAGCACAAGAGATCTTGGGGCCACTTGGCAGGAACCTGATTTGGAGATAGAACTTGAGACAGTAGGCTTGAGACAATAATTTGGTATTTCTAAAGAATGTGAAAGTCAAATTGTAAAGACTTGTTCTCAATTTCTTCCTGTACTATATAATAGTGTTAATTCTTGAGGACTCATACCTAATCAATAATGGCAAATGGATGTTACTCATATTTCTGACTTTGGAAAAGTAAAATATGTACATGTGACTATTGACACCTTCTAAGACTTTCTAGTTGTAACTGCTTTAACAAGAGAAGCAGCTAAAAGTTTAATTTAATTAGTCATTGCCTACATTGTTTTTCTATACTGGGTGTTCAGATCAGAGTAAACAGATAATAGAACTGGCTATTGCAGTCAAGCATTTGAGACTTTCTATTGACAATTTAATGTTACCCACATTACTGGGATTCCTTATAATCCTCAAGGACAAGGTATTGTGGAACTTTAAAACAATACCTTCATAAAATAAAAAGGGGGAGTTATATCCCCCATACACCACACAATTATTTAAACCATGTTCTTCTCATTTTAAAATTTTATATTTGGATGCCAAGGAACTCTCTCTGCTGAGTGTCCATGGCACCCTACAACTCGGCATACTTATGCCTAGGTGAAATGGAAGGATCCACATACTGGCACATGGCATGGTCCCAATCAGATATTTAATATGGGGAAGAGAGCATGTTTGTGTTTTTTCCCCCCAGGATGCTGAAGGAGCGTAAGGAGCATGCTAGCTGCCAGAGTGATTTGTGAGACATGCTGATGCTGGGACAAAGAATGATGCTGACTGTGAGCTTGCTGAGTGCCCTGACAATGGTGACAGGAAAGCTGTATAGGACACCTGTTCTTGGCCCACCTTTGCTTGCCTATATCCCAGATTGGACAAGCTGCCTTGCTTCAAGCTTTTAGACTTTGTGGGACAGAGAACATGTGGACTGTGGAAACTTGCCTTCAAAAACTTAACCAAACAGAAGTTATTATAATGACACTTCTCTTTCCTTTAATGTGACCAGTTATTCTGACTCAAACATAGACTGACCTAGAAGTCAATCCAATATTGGAAATAATAGTCTTCATTTGAAAGGCTGGTTCTGGACATTTTCAGAGACATTTGGACATTGACAGCTGCCTGGTATAAAGTTACGTTTACAGTGGATAAAGTTGGGGTAGGATCTGGACTGGGAGTTGGTGCATGTGTTAAGACTCCTAATCTTTTATTAATTGGTCATGTTAAAATTACTTTTATTTATTCTATAGTACTCAACGTAAGTTGTACACTTTCTAATTGTGTTAGTGTGTTGAAACCTGGCATGTCAGCTATGGTGTCTATCAGCCAGCTTTTGTTTTATTACCTGTGAGTATTACAGGACCTTCGTATTCTGAAAAAAAGCTTACAAGTACTGGGAGAAGTGAGTCAGGCTCTAAACAGAAGCGAGAGGGTAGTGTGGGCTTGATTATTGCTGGTATAGCAGCTTTAATTACATTAATAGCTAGCAACACTGCTTCTGCAATTGCTTTGACACAAGACGTTAAGACAGCTACTTTTGTTAATCCTTTAGCAAAAAATGTTACTAATGTTAAAAGTTATTAAAAGGCTGCAATTTCAAGCACCATATAGCCCTAGCTTAACATTTATAAGATTTTTGCCTCTTATTTCTCTCTATTACCTCTTTCCCTTTCATTTATTTTATTTTCACTAATTTTATTTTCCTTCAGCCAAGGATAACCAGGAACGCACTGTGTAGACCAGGTTAGGCTGCTCTCCAAGTCAGAGATCTGCCTACCTCTGCCTCTCAGTAGTGGAGACACACCACACCTGCCACACCCAGCTTTATTTTTACACGTGGTTTTACAAGACTAAGGATCAAGTCAAGTGCTGTGCTACCAAGTTCCATTTCCTGCCCCATCTCATTAACTTTCACTGGCCTAAAATCTCAGCAGGCAGTTCTCTCTAAGGCCTATATAGGGAGTTCCAAGAGAGCCAGGACTACCACAATCCCTGAAACAAGAAAAAGAATAAGGCCGGGTATGGTGGCCCACGCCTTTAATTCCAGCACTCGGGAGGCAGAGGCAAGCGGATTTCTGAGTTCGAGGCCAGCCTGGTCTACAAAGTGAGTTCCAGGACAGACACAGCTATACAGAGAAACCCTGTCTCAAAAAACAAACAAACAAACAAACAAACAAACAAAAAAAGGCTGGAGAGATGGCTCAGCACTTAAGAGCACTCAATGCTCTTCCTGAGGTCATGAGCTCAATTCCCAGCAACCACATGATGGCTCACAACCATCTGTAATGGGATCCAATGCCCTCCTCTGGTGTGTCTGAAGACAGTGACAGGGTACTCATATTCATAAAATAATTTTTTTAAAAAAAGAGCTAAAAAACAGAGATGAGCCAGGGCTACACAGAAAAACCCTGTCTCGAAAAACCAAAAAAAAAAAAAAAGAAAGAAAGAAAAAGAAAAACAGAGATGAGGCCGGGCAGTGGTGGCACACGCCTTTAATCCCAGCACTTGGTAGGCAGAGGCAGATTTCTGAGTTGGAGGCCAGCCTGGTCTACAGAGTGAGTTCCAGGACAGCCAGGACTGTACAGAGAAACCCTGTCCCGAAAAACAAACAAAACAAACAAACAAACAAAACCCAGAGATGAGAACTCACATCCCTACAAGCAACAAACAAACAAAAACCCAGATGCAGTGCGCGTCCAAGCTGTAGGGAGAATGTGTCCTGGGATAGCTCTGAATGCAGCCCAACACATATGTAGATAAATACATTGAAATACCATAGAGGCTAGACATCCCTGGGTAGAGCATCAGATAGATAGCTACAGAAGCCATAGTTTGGTCCCTTACCAAGCAACTTACTTTTTGAAAGCATGCTGGAAACCTCCAATCTCAGACCTTGCTCGGTGCAGAAGAGAGAAATAACTTTTTCTGGTTACTGATAATATAAGCAGATGCTGCTCCCCTCCCCAGCCACACCCTAAGCACCCCACCCAATCTTCACACACAAAAAAAAGGCTCCACCCTTGACCCAGCCAAACCCTCCACCAGGATCACCTTAGGCACACCTACTGGCAAAAACCAAATCAGTCTTCCAAACAAAGCCCCTTCATTCATTAAACACACACCAAAGGAGTCTTCCTATTGAGTTTCTGTGCTATCTTTATAGTATGGCATTGTTTTACCCCCACCTAGACCAGAGGGCAGTGGAGACAGGGTGCCAAGACCATAAGCTTGCCATATCCTGCTGACCTGGTACAGGTGACAGCTATGCAAGGAAGGAAGTCTATCGAAGTCACAGAGGGCCCACAACATTCAATAAAGGAACACTGAGAATATAGGCAATAGAGTGCTCGCCGTTATAAGACTCATGTATTCTATCGGCAATTTTTTTTTTTTTTTTGAGAGTCATGTACCCCCAGTCAGCCTCAGTTCTCTAAAGGAGCAGAAGATGAAATTCCCGATGCTCCCACCTGTAATTCCAAGCTACTCAAGAGGCTGAGAGAGAGCCGGGTGGTGGAGAAGATTGTGTCACCTGCCCTTAATGCCAGCCCTGTGGAGGCAGAAGCAGGTGAGCTCTGTGAGTTTGAAGCCAGCCTGGTCTGCAGAACAAGTTCCAGGGTTACGTGGGGAAACCCTGTCTCAGGGGGAAAAAATTATAAATGAAGAAAATGAAGCACGAGGGTCCGGAGAGTCTACAGTTCAAAATGAGCCTATCAAATTTAGCAAGACCTCACCTTTTAAAACGGAGAAAGATGCCAGGTGGTGGTGATGGTGCACACCTTTAATCCCAGCACTTGGGAGGCAGAGGTAGGTGGGTGTCTGGACATTTGACTGCAGCCTGGTCTACTGCGTGTATTCTAGGACAGCCAAGGCCACACGGAGAAACTCTGTCTTGAAAAAAACAGAGATAAAAGGAAGGAAGGAAAGAAAGAAAGAAAGAAAGAAAGAAGGAAAGAAAGAGAGAAAGAGAGGGAGGGAGGGAGGGAGGGAGGGAGGGAGGGAGGGAGGAAGGGAGAACGGGGGATAGCCCAAACCTGGGTTTCACGTTGGAGAAACTGGATGCCTTTGCGTTTTTCTCATAGTTCTATCTAGCACCTTTGTATTTGCTCAATGTGTAGGAGGCTAGAAAACCTACAATGTTAGTCGTTTTCTATAATCAGGGTACAGAAAATACACACACCTCACAGCTGCATCATATTAATTCATCTGGAAGAAAAGGTGTTGAATTCCTCTTTGTTCTCAAATAATTTTCTGCAGGTGTATAAGCAGTTTGCCTCCCCGTTGCAGGTAGAAGGGCTGGTCTTCCTTCATTATCTCCCAGCAACCTGGTTTGAATCTGCAGGTATGTATGTCTTAGCTGGGTTGACTCAAACCTGTAATTTCAGTGCTCTAGAAGTCAAGGTAAGGATTTCAGAAATCAGGTGTTCAAGGCCAATCTTGGTGACATAAAAGTTTCAAGCCTTGGCTGCTTAGAAACTCAAAGAGATTAGTTACTAATTATTAATATAATAGGACTGATGAGATGGCTCAGCAGGTAAGAGCACTGGCTGCTCTTCTGCAGGTCCTGAGTTCAAATCCCAGCAACCACATGGTGTCTCACAACCACCCTTAATGAGATCTGACACCCTCTTCTGGTGAGTCTGAAGTCAACTACAGTGTACTTATGTATAATAATAAATAAATCTTTGGGCCAGAGCAAGCAGGGTCTGAGCAAGTGGAGTTGGCCGGAGTGAGCAGAGGTCCTAAAAATTCAATTCCCAACATCCACATGAAGATTCACAACCATCTGTACAGCTACAGTGTACTCATATACATAAATAAATCAATCTTTTTAAAAAATATATTAATATAATATATTTTTCACTATTAGCTACTTACCTAGAAAGTTGACCTTTAAAGAGGAGAATAAGGGAGGGAGGGCCTTGAAGGCCCTCATTTCTGCTTAGTACAGTGGGGTTCAGGTATGAGTGCTCTCCACACCACTTAGGCCAAACCAACCATACCCCTGAATTTCTTCAAAAATTTCCTGCTGGCAAGGTTCCAGCATTTGAGGGTGATGACGTATTCTGTGTGTTTGAGAGCAACGTCATCGCCTACTATGTAAGCAACAAGAAGTTTCGGGGAAGTATGCCAGCTCAGGAGGTACAGGGAGTGAGCTTTGCTGACAGTGACACTATTCCTCCAGCTAGCACCTGGGCATTATGCACCACAGCAAACAGGCCACCAAAGATGCAAAAGAGGAGGCGAAGTGAATCCTGGGGCTGCTGACACTCACTTGAAGACACGGACTTTTCTGGTGGGTGAGCAAGTGACACTGGCTGATAGCACAGTTGTCTGTACCCAGTTGTGGCTCTAGATACAAGTCTTAGAGCCTTCTTTTTGCCAGGCCTTCCCCAGTACCAACTGATGGTTCCTTACCTGCATTAACCAGCCCCAGTTCAGGACCATCTTGGGAGAGGTGAAGCTGTGTGAGAAGATGGTGCAGCTTGATGCTAAGAAGTTTGCAGAGAGCCAGCCTAAAAAAGATGCCCCAAGGAAAGAAAAGGGTTCACGAGAAGAGAAACAGAAGCCCCAGGCTGAGCAGAAAGAGGAAAAGAGGCAGCTGCCCAGCCCCCAAGGAAGAGATGGATGAGTGTGAGCAGGCAGTGGATGCTGAGCCCAGGGCTAAGGACCCTTTCACTCGTCTGCCTCAGAGCCCTCTCTGTGGCAGTGCCATATTGTTGGGAGCACTTTGATAAGCGTGGCTGGTCCCTGTGGTATGCTGAGTATCGCTTCCCCGAAGAGCTCACCCAGACCTCCATGAGTTGCAACCTCATCACTAGAATGTTCCACCAACTGGACAAACTGAGGAAGAATGCCTTTGCTAGTGTTATTCTCTTTGGAACCAATGACAGCAGCTCCATCTCTGGCGTTGAGGTCTTCAGAGGCCACGAGCTCGCCTTTCTGCTTAGACCAGATTGGCTGGTGGACTATGAGTTGTATCCATGGCGGAAAATGGATCCTGGTGGGGAGGGAGACCCAGACTCTGGTTCGAGAGTACTTTTCCTGGGAGGGGGCCTTCCCATACATGGGTAAAACCATCAATCAAGGCAAGATCTTCAGGTGAACACGTCTTCTCAGTCACCTAGCTGCCTGCACCTACCCTTCAAGGGAGATGGGGGTCATTAAAGAAAACTGAACACTTTGAATGAAGAATGAATAAAGGTGGCCCCAGGATGCTTCTGTTTGCAATTCCTGAAACACGGCCTTCCATTGTTAATACAAAATAGAGGCTGGGGGTGAAGCTCAAAGTGTGCTAACCTGGCTTGTATGAAGCCCTCCGTTTGAGCCTTGTTCCCCTAATTCCACAGAAGGCTCATGCCTGCAATCCCAGCACCCAGGTAGAGACAAGAGAACTAGAAGTTCAAGGTCAGCCTCAGATTATATGTAGTGAGTTTAAAGCCAGCCTGGGCAATGTGAGTTCCTGCTCCCCACCCCCACCCCAAAAGGCATAAAATAGGCCCAGGCATGGTGACTCACACCTGTAATCCCAGCACTTGGGAACCTGAGGCAGGAGGATTATCGTAAAATCCATGGCACTCTATCTTGAACATAAAAGAATATAAAAAGGGTCCTTGTATTAGAATCCCACAGTCCTGTCTCTAAACCTGACTACGTTTGTCCTGTTCACAGATGCCAGTACTACACCTTACATTGAATGGCTCCTTCTAGTCCAGAATAACAAGGGATACACCAGCCTCGTGCCAGCCTCTCCTCCTTCCCTCCAGGTTAATCTATCATTTTCCAGTTTTAAAAAAAATCTATTATTTTATTTTAATTGTGTGCATATGTTGGGAGGGGGACTGTGTGTGTGAGTGCAGGTTGAGGTGTCAGACTCCCTGCAGCTGGGGTTACAGGCAGTTGTGAGCTGCCCAATGTGGGTTCTGGGAATCGAACTTGGGTCCTCTGCAAAAGCAACAAGTGCTCTTAACTGCTGAGCTGCCTCTCCAGCCCTGCCTCCACCACACATTTTTAATCCCCTAATGAAAAATTTAAAAACAAACACACAAACCACCTGTAACTCACCTCAACTAAAGGATCCAAAAGCCCCCCAGTTTAGTACCAACCCCATTCTTGAACAGGCTCCTACTGTCTCTGTCCTGTTCTTCCACTTCAAGTAATTTCCTTCCAGCCAAAACAAATAATAAAACCTTCCCACTCCTCTCTCTCTCCCCGCCCCGCTTTTAAAGGTTTGCTTAGATTTCATCATCCTATGATACTGGAACTGGGAAAAGAAGTGGCTGGAGTTTGGGCTGGTTCAGCACCAGACATAATGACGTCACCTCTTAGTGGAAAGGGAGTCAGAAACAGAACACCAAAAGAAGAGCTGTCACACGGGACCCAGGTTCTTCACAGCGTAAAGAAACCATGGCCGCATCCATCGAAGGGTCTGCACTTTCATCTGAGCTTCATCGTTGTGGAGATATGCTCTGCTGCAAACGGAGAGCTCAAATCATCTTGAGTTATTTTACTAGCAGCCATTTACACTGAGTGTGATGTTGCACGGCACCCTGGAGGCAGTGGCAGGTGCATATCTGTGAGTTCAACGTCAGCCAAGCCTACGTAGTAAGAAGACACTGTCTCAAAACCCTGTCTATCAACCCTAGAGCTAAAGGTCATAACAGCTGAAACCCAAACAGAGAGGTTTCCCTGAATGAAAAGAAGAAATAGAAAGGAAAGGACATGACTTCTCCTAGGTATGGCGGAGAAGAAACTTTATTGTAGATGAAAAGGCACAGCCAGAGACAGGCACATCTGGGAGAGTCCAGAGTGGCCATGACCCAGACTGTGCTGGGCCCTGTGAGGAGAGGGCGAGTAGAAGGCAGAGCAGAGACAGGAGAACCAGATGCAGCAGCCAGGAGGCCAAAGGTACAAAAGAGGGCAGGTAACCAAAATGCCTGGATTATATATAGGAGAGCAGCCCAGCCTCTGGGACAGAGAGTTCAGGGTAGAGGGCTGGGTATGCCAGCCACGCCCTGCCATAGCAGGTAGGGATTGGGGGATACAGGGAGAACCTGGAGGCCAGGTCTGATCTGATCTGTTGAATAGGCACCTCAGTTGCTTGCCCCAGGTTAAAATTTAACATTCCCTACTCTCCTGCTGCAACCTTCCTTCCTGATATCCCCACCAATGTATTGGGTAAGCATATTGATTTGTGAGTTTCTTTTTTCTGTGACTATAAAACTTCACCTCTCCCATAATGGGACTTGACGTTCACGGTAACATGAATCTGTGTTCCCAGGTTGTAGTCATTCCTATTTGGCTCAGAAACAGGATGTTTCTTTTGTCCCTCCTGTAAAATATAAGTCATTATGGTTCGTTTTCAGTGTGAGGTGTGCTTAGAGAGTTCACAGAAGAGTCACAGATAAGCAAGAGGCAGGAGGCCCCCTCAGTCCTCTGGCAGAAAGCCAGGGCTTAATTATCTCAGGATTCTGAAAGTTAGAAAGTTGTAGGGAATTCAGCTAACTGTCCACTATCAAAAACCAATGTCCTTAGCTGAACAGTAGTGGTGCACATATTTAAATCCCAGCACTTGGGAGGCAGAGGCAGTCAAATCTGTGAGTTTGAAGCCAACCTGGTCTGCAAAGAGAGTTCCAGAACAACCAGAGCTATGTAGAGAAACCCAGTCTCAAAAAAAAAAAAAAAGGTGGGGGGTGGGGTGGGGTGTCCTCTTCCCTGAATTGATAGGATGTGGATTTGGGAAGGGGACTTGTGGGACGGAAAACCATGCTAGGAAGTTTGGTAAGGCAGAGCAGGTCGAGACCCGGAGACTCGGTGAGACTCACCTGAGGCTTAGGTGGCTCACAGCTCCCTGCCAGACTCCAGACTTGGAACACGTGCCTGTAAGGTCAAGACAGAGTTCTACATGCTAATGAGTTAGCTAGAGGCCCTGAGGGCTTAGCCAGTAAGCTTCCCTTCCCAGACATTCCTCCCTGCAAAAGATAGGAATCTCAGGCCCACCCTGAAAAGGGGATATGGTTTTAGGCATCTACTTTCCACCATGACAATGAACTGTTTAGAATCATAGGCTGTCTCTTTTCATTCTTTTCATCGAGATCTGCTGTGGGGAGCCATGAAGAAGGCCTTCTCCTACAGAGCCGCTGCCTAATCTCCCATAGAAGGCCTCTCTGTGCTCCGAGTCACAACCACCAGCAAGCCTGCATCTGCCAAGCCAAGGACTGGGACAAGCCTGGGCCCCGGGGCCGAGAGCCCCCACACCCCAACCGTCGACTCTGTTCTCTGCTCCTGGATGTCCAAGAGCCTGAGAATCCCATGGCCAGGCCCGGCCTTGTTGCAGGCCCAGGAACTCCTGAGCCAGCTCCAGCTTTCCCAAGTCTTAGTCTACACTTTCCCACCCCCAGAATGGTGACTCCCTACAGCTTCCCAACAGCCCAGCAAGCAGTGTAGGATAAGCACAGTCAAACTCCCAGGTTCGGCCTCCCCAAGTAGTGGTGCCCTCAGGGCATGGGTCTACAACCCTTCAGGAACTATGCTCGAAATCGAAGATAGTCTCCTCTCCGGTGTGACAGCTTATGAGAAAGAGACGGCAGGATTTTCTCACAAGCAGGAACTTTTTAATCTTTGTTTAATGTATGTGGGTGTTTTTACCTGCATGTAAGACTGTGCACCAAAAGCCGGGCATGGTGGAGCACGCCTTTAATCCCAGCACTCGGGAGGCAGAGGCAGGCGGATTTCTGAGTTCGAGGCTAGCCTGGTCAACAAAGTGAGTTCCAGGACAGCCAGGGCTACACAGAGAAACCCTGTCTCAAAAAACAAACAAACAAACAAAACAAAACAAACAAACAAAAAGGCTGTGCACCAAAGTACACCCCTTGTGCTTAGGCCAGAAGAGGGCTTCCGATTGCTTATGAGCCATCATGTGGGTTTTGGGAATTGAACCCAAGTTGTCTGGAAAACCTCTTACCCGCTGAGCTGTCCCCCCTGCCCCTGTATTCAGATTTTTTTTTTACACCTTTAATCTGGCCAGAAATTTTAAATGCTACTGTCTTTAGCCAAATCAACGCGCCTTGTTTCTATGTTGGCATCCCTCTCAGCAGGTCAGCCTGCTTAAAGCTGTTCCTGGGGCTGGAGAGATGATGGCTCAGTGGTTAAGAGCACTGCTCTTCCGAAGGTCCTGAGTTCAAATCCCAGCAACCACATGGTGGCTCACAACCACCCATAATGAGATCTGACACCCTCTTCTGGTGCATCTGAAGACAGCTACAGTGTACTTAGATATAATAATAAATAAATCTTTAAAAAAAAAAAACTATTTCTGGCTAGCTAATCTCTCTCTCTCTCTCTCTCTCTCTCTCTCTCTCTCTCTCAGTAAATCAATAGCTTTATTTTCCTTCAATACAGAGCAGAGTTATGGTAGGCCATTCTACATTTCTTCAGTGTAGAATATACAAATATACACAGGACACTATAAGAAAATCACTAGCTTTATTTTTCATCAATACACAATTAGAAAACTAGTCTGAGAAGAGGTTTGTGGTGTAAACTAGAATAAAATATATACAGGATCTGAGAAGCTCAGGATGGAAGCCCGGCTGCCTAGGGGCTGCCCAGCAGAGGGGAGGCCAGGTCTTTGATGGTTTTGGCGTTCAGCTGAGGGATCGTGCTGATCTTCAGGAGTCTGCTGCTGGCATACTCTTAAACCTTCTCCATGCACCTAGCAGGAACAAGCTGGAAGAGCCCTGGGAATCATTTAGGAAGGAGACTCCCAAAAGCTTAGCGCGAGAGCTGTAGATTACCTGGGTGGGAAAACTGTCCTCAGGTGACTGGTGCCCGAGTTCTGACCACAGGCTCCCACACTTCCCATGTTACAGAAGGCTTCTGCTCTCTCCTGGGTAATTTTGGTGTCATAAGGAAGATCACCTCTCAGTCATGCTATGGGTTGCATGCTCCTTAGGGTAGCATGAGGAACTTTATTTCTGAAAACTAGCTTTAAGGTGCTAAAGCTTTAAAAACAATTTATTGGGGGGGGGGAGCTTAGGTACTGAATGGAATGGGGGATGCCTTAATTTTCCAGGCCTCTGCAGGAGAGAAGCCTCTATTTCTCTGTCTGCTGAATGGAAGAGCTATATCTGACCGTTCCCGCTGCCCCTGCACTACGCCCAGTCCACTGTCCTACCAGCATCAGTACTCTCCTGGGGCAGGTGGGAGAGAGGAGCTCCCTGCCCTGTTAGATGCAAACCTGTTTGTGTATCTGGGTTTGGGCATAGAGTTCCAGATACTTGGTTTGTTCTTGTCCCATCCCAATAGGTAACTAATTGTCCCAGAATCATCTGATGGCCTGCCCACCCATTTCATTTCCTGTCTTCTCTGAGGCTTACCTCCATCATGGGAATCAATGCTTGGATCATACAGGTCTATGTCTGGAGTTATTTTCTGATGATCTTTTTGTAGATCAAATACCAAAGGTATTATTTTGTTTTTGTTTTATGAGGTAAAGCCCACTACATAGCTCAGGATGTCTAAAAACTCCCTGCCTTCCTGTCTTTGCCTCTTCCCATCTAGTGCCAGAGTTAGAGGCAGGTGCTGCTGTGCCCAGCTGCCTGTAGATTATTTATGCGTCTTTTGCATAGATTAAGGGTCATTACCCTTGGCTTTCTTTTCACTTTTCTATCCCAGTCAAGGCATCTGAGGACGCTCAGTGCTTGACTACGGTTCTTTTTCCCACTATGAACATTGAAGACTGCCTAGAAGTCTTTTAACTTTATGGTGACTTTCATAAGAACAAGGGAATTTGTTTTGTTGTTCAGGTGTCGGGAGGAGATCTTTTTATGAGAAATGTATCTGTTTGTTGTGAGTAGGCATGAATGTGCTCAACGAGTGAGGAGGTCAAACCCACTGAGGGTCAGGCCACAGCTTCCCTGTGGCTTCCAGATGAGGCGCCTTATGAAAACCTTCCCCAGGTTTTTTATTTCATTTTGTTTAGGTGGTGAGGAAGGGTTTTGTTTTCCAAGACAGGGTTTCTATGTGACTAAGTCACTCTATAAACCAGACTGACCTCAGACTCAGCGATGCCCCTACCTCTGCCTCCCAGGTGCTGGGATTAAAGGTGTGACCGACACAGCCTGGCTCCTACACCAGGTTTTTTGAAACGAGGGTCATATAACCCAAGCTGGCCTCAAATTTGCTACAAGGCTAAGGATGACCTTGAACTCGTGATCCTCGCACTTCTACCCCCTAAGCCCTGAGATGACAGCAATGTGCTGTGCCACTGTACCTTGCTGAGTAAATGAAAGTGAGGGCGTGACCACTCTGAATACGGTTGGGAAGAAGAATCCAGTGGCATCTGGAAGAGTCCACACTGAACTGGGCCATGAGGAGGGGGTTGGAGGGTGGGGAGCAGCCAGAGAGAAAGGGAAGGGGGGGGAGTATGGGAAGGGAGGGAACAAGCAAACCAAGAGCAGAGCCAAGGACCAAGAGAGCACCTGGCCCCTGAACATTTATATAGGAAGGAGAAGCAGGGAGAAGGGAGGCCAAGCTCCGGGGTGACAGAGATGTAGCAGCTGGGTGAGGCTTGCTGGGAGGAGCCACAGCCACTGACTGAGCCTTGTCTCTGGATTCTTTGAGACCTGACACTAAGTATGAAGTTTTAAATTCTGCTCCCTTCATTCTGATCTATGTTGCCGTTTGTTTGTTTGTTTGTTTGTTTGTTTTGGGTTTTTGAGATAAGGTTTCTCAGTGTAGCCTTGGTTATCCGGGAACTCTCTCTGGAGAACAGGCTGGCCTTGAACACACAGAGGTCCTCCTGCCTCTGTCTCCCAAGAGCTGGGATCAAGGGTGTACGCCAGTATGTCAGGTCTCTATGTTGCTTTTTAATATTTACTAACAGCTTGTCTTCCTTCCAAGGACTGTGAAGTTACTGGTCTCTATTTCCCTGATCATTTTCCATGCGCTCTGGTCATTACCACAATGGAAAAGGAGAAAGTATCCATGTGTGAGACCCCTGCCAACCTAGAGAAAACAGTAGGCCTTCTCGCCAACCAAGTGACTTGGTTCTCTGGTGCATGTCTTCTGGATGCCATGTATGTGAAGGCTGTCTCCTTCAGGTTTCTCCTGCTGTGATAAAGACCAAATGCAACTCAGAGGGGAAAGGATATATCTCAGCTTACAACTTTCAGTCACACTCCATCACTGAGGGAAATCAGGGCAGAAATAGATGCAGCAGCCATGAAGAAATCTGCTTATTAGCCTGTTTCTGTTTTGCTCAGTTTGTCTTCTTATACACCTCAAGACCACCTACCCAGGGGTGTGGGGCACTGCCCACAATTGGCTCAGCTCTCCCACATCAATCACCAGTCAAGAAAATGACCTATAGACTTGCCTACGGGCCAATCTCATCATCGAGGTATTTTCTTGATTAAGATTTCCTCTTCTCAGATGACATTACCTTGTGTGACATTGACATAAGACTAGCCAGCACACTTAACAATCAGATCCTTGGGCTGTGGGGCTATACCTCACTTCCTTCCATGATCAGGAGTGTGGGGTTGGGAAACACCAATTTACCAGGTTTGGGGCTTGGTGATAGAAGACATCAAGTTCAAATACTTGGTCCCTAGATGATAGCTCTGTTTGGGGATGTTATAGAACTTTTAGAATATGTTAGGTAGAGCTTTTAGTAGGGGAGTGGAGGAGGGACTATGATAGTTTATAGATAACGTGTGGTGATTTGAATAGAAATGGCCCCCCACGGACTCACATGCTTTTGTGCTTGGACCATAAGAAATGGTACTATTAGGAAGTGTGGCCTTGTTGGAGGAAGTGTGCCACGGGGGTAGGGGGGTGGGGGCGGGGCCGGGGGAGTAGGTTTTGAGGTCCCATATGTTCAAGCTAAGCCCAGTATGGCACACAGTCTCCTTCTGATGCCTAAGGATCAAGATGTAGATCTATCAACTTCTCCCGTACCATGTCTGGCTGCATGCTGCCATGCTTCCCGCCATGATGATGATAAACCTCTGAACTGTAAGTCTGCCCCAATTAAATGTTTTCTTCATAAGAGTTGCCATGGTCACGGTGTCTCTTCACAGCAATAAAACCGTAATAAAGACATAACCTCATCCTATATGATGGTTTGTATATGCTTGTTCCTCCAGGGAGTGGTACTATTAGGGGGTGTGGTCTTCTTGGAGTAGGTGTGGCCTACTTGGAGTAGATTTGTCACTGTGGGCGTGGGCTTTAAGACCCTCATCCTAGCTTCCTGGAAGCCAGTCTGCTCCTACGGATGCAGATGTAGACCTCTCAGCTCCTCCTGTGCCATGGCTACCTGGATGCTGCCATGCTCCCACCTTGATGATAATGGACTAAACCAATGAACTTGTAAGCCAGCCCCACTTAAATGCTGTCATTATAAGAGTTGCCTTGGTCATGGTGTCTGCTCACAGCAGTAAAACCCTAACTAAGACATCCTACTTCAATTTCTAATTTCTGCTTTCTATGCTGGAGAAAACTGGCCAGCTTCCTGTCCCTATGTCTTCCTTTCCATTATGGATTTCCCATGTAGAGCTGCAAATGAAACAAACTCTTCTTTCCATGTGTTGTTTATTATCAAAGTAGTTTTTGTTCTTCTCCTTGCTTTTAAAAACTTTTTTAGATTTATTTTATATCTGAGTGTTTTGCCTACATGCATGTCTGTGTACTACACACATGCCTGGTGGCTAAAGAGGTCAGAAGAGGGTGTCAGGTCCCCTTGTACAGGAGCTACAGGCAGTTGTGAACCCTCGGGTGGGTGCTGGGAATCAAGCCCCAGTCCTTTGCAAGAGCAACAGGTGTGCTTAACCACTGAGCCAACTCCCTGCCCTGGTTATAGTTTTTATCATAACAGAAAAGTAACTAATTCACAGGAGTGCCAGGGGCCAAATCCAGGCTGTCAGGCTTTTATTCACTGAGACATCGTCAAAGCTCCAAATATTTATGTGTGTCTGTATGTGTGTGCCAATGATGCACACACCAGTGCATATGAAGAAGCCAGGGGAGGTGTCAGATCCCTCAGAGTGGAATTACATACATTTGAGCTCCAGGTCTCACGATTGCACAGCAAGCCCTCTGAACCACTGAGCCATCTCTCCACCCCCTAGAAACACTAGTTTGGTTTTGGTTTTTGAGACAGGGTTTCTTTGTGTAGCCTTGGCTGTCCTGGAACTCACTCTGTAGATCACCAGGAAGATCTCAAACTCACTGAAATCCACCTGCCTCTGCCTCCTGAGAGCTAGACTCCCACCACTGTCCGGCTAGGATATTTAATTTTAAAATTGCTGCTCAAGTTGCTGGCTTGGTTTTCATTTTACATTTACTATTTAATGGCTTTTGGCTTGAGATTAGGACAAAATTCCCAACAATTTCTCTCTTGGCACTAGCTATGATGAAATTAAAGTATCGACTAGCTCTGAAAATTATTGAAAACAATCTCTGTTCTGCAGCATCAAATACTCAGCCAAGACTTGAATCAATTTCTAATTTTTAAAATTTATTTATTATTATATCTAAGTACACTGTAGCTGTCTTCAGATACACCAGAAGAAGGCATCAGATCTCATTATGGATGGTTGTGAGCCACCATGTGGTTGCTGGGATTTGAACTCAGGACCTTCGGAAGAGCAGTCAGTACTCTTAACCGCTGAGCCATCTCTCCAGCCCTTGAATCAATTTTTAAATAATGATTGCCCATTCTATGCATGGGTACCTCCCATGTTGGACATCCACCATGTGGGTTTTGAGGCTCAAACTCAGCCTACAACACTTAACATAAACCCACTGAGCTATCTTGACAGCCCAGGATTTCTTTATGTAAATCAACAGGCAACATTTATTCACTGGTATGTACATTTGGAAATGTCATTGATAAAAATGTTAAAATTGGATATATAGCAAAAATTGTTAAGCTACTTTATGACTTATTGTCTGTAATGTTTTGAATACCTATTTTATGTATATGTTGGAGAAGGGTTCCATGGACATCCACGGGGGGCTTGATGAGGTCTGACTCTGGAAAATGACAGTGGATTTCTTGTGTTGAGGTGTGGGTAGGTGCTTGGGTAAAGATGATCATCAATAACAGGAAACAAACACCAAGATGATCATCAATAACAGGAAACAAACACCAAGGCTCAAGAGACCAATCTAGGGTCATCCGGATGGAGGTGAAAGTGGCATCTCAAAAGCCCTGGATACACAAGAGAAGACAGACTTTCACCTAGGAGACAAGACATAAAAGGCAGGCTGGGAAACAGGACCAATTGATGAGAAGCACTAAATTCACACTGTCATAGTGTGTGTATCTGGGGGACGTGACTGTTTATTGAAGCTTAGCCTTTAACGTCTGAAACTGCCCTTGCCTCCTTAGTGCTGGGATTACAAACATGCACCACTACATATGTGAAGATTTTTCAGAAACCTGGTGTTGGGGTGACCGAGGCTGGCCTTGAACCCCTGCATCTCTTACTTCCACCCCAGATGTAGATTGGACTGCCATGCCCACTTCATCACTGATGAGTCTGAGGATTCTGTGCACTATGGTTTATCTGGGAAACGGATTGGATCACACCTTCTGGAACTCCTTCTTTAAAACACTGCTGCCCAGGACGGGTGATTAAATAAGGAAACAGGCCCTGGACGGCATTGCATGTTAACTCAAGTTCTGGGAATATTCATCTCACACCGCCTGGACTGCTTGGCTTTTATCTTCCCTCTTCCATACCCATCAGAGGATAAAGGCGACTGACTCTCTGTGTGCCTGCTATTGTTGATATTAAAACAATAGTCTGCTGCCCACAGATGTGCTGAGGAGTGAAGAAACTAAACCTCATTCTGTACTTAGTAAACTCCCAGTGTTTATTCTTGCATTTTGGAGGCAGGGGCTTGAAACAGCCATAGCTCCCACCTTCCCAGTCTTGGAGAGACAGGTGTGTGCTACCATGCAATGCTTGGGTGGTTTTCCGGTTAGCTTTTGGTTTTGAGACAGAGTCTCAAGCAGCCCAGGTTAGTCAGAACTTGTGCATCTGAAGATGGCCTTGACTTCCTCATTTTCCTAAATGATGGGATCAGAAGCTTGGGGCAACACACCTGCTCACGTGGTGCTGAAGGCTGAACCCTGGGCGCTCTGCAGGCTAGGCAAGCTCTCTGCTTACTATCTAATCCACAGTCCTAGTCCCCCACAGTCCTAGTCCCTCTGGGGCATTATTATTTTGGCTGGCCTGGATCTCACCATTGGGCCCACAAGACCTCAACCTCAGGCCATTCCTTCTCTGCCTTCTGAGTTCTGGGATTACAAACATAGTCCAACATCGGGATCGGGTTATTTTAATCTTTTTTTTTTTTTTCAGTCCCAAGTAAAACTTGTCTTTCTCTGAAGATGCTCAATCCAAAACAGTTGGGTACCCTACATCTCCCACTACACAGAGATGCAACTAAGCGCGCGGGGGGGGGGGGGGGGGGAATGCATACACTAAAGTTTTAACCAGGAGGTAGAGTTAATATTAATCACTAATACTTAGTAGGCAGTATGGGTTAGAAACTTAATGCTTTCTTTTTAGATAAACCCAAAGCCTCGACCTGGGCTAACTCATGGCATTTTTTTACGGATAGAGTGAAAAACAAGTGGGCTAGGAAGCTACACTAAGCTTACAAAAAGAGCAGTAGACAGGTAGGGATAGCCTGACTCTGTAGGCCATCCCTGTGCAAGGCTCCACCCAAATGAGGCGAGGTAGGGATAGCCACACTCACTAAGCCAGCGCTATGAATGGCTCCGCCCAAATGAGGAGAGCAAATGAGGAGGCGCAATGCTCCGCACCGTCTCAACTCACTGAAATGGCTCGGAAACTTGACTCGCCATTATCAAGGAGGCAAAACAGCGGCTATTCTAACTGAAATTGAGAGGTGCCTCCTGCACCGGAAAAGACCGAGACTCGGTCCCCAGATCACCGCAGCCAAAACCTTCCGGGTCTGGTGCACAGGAAACCGCTCGCCCCGCCCGGGCCACCTTGCACTGGATGCAAGTGACCATCCGGTGGGATCGCTGCAGCGATGGGGACGGCCACAGGCGCCGGCTACTTCCAGAGGGGCAGCTTGTTCTGGTTCACAGTCATCACCGTCTCCTTCGGCTACTACACGGTAAAGCCCGGGAGCGGCTGGCAGGCGCCGCGCAAGCGCACTGGCTAGTCAGGGCTAAGCCTGGGGAACCGGTTCGCCAGGCTTTCCCTGTGTGGACCTGGGCTGGAAGCGATTCTGGCCCTGCGACTCAGTGTTTAGGTCTCTCGAGATGGTGGTGGCGAAGTCGGAGGCCCGTAGGGACCCCACTGCATACTTCCGTGTAGCCAGACTCTGGCCCTCACTGATCACCGCCCTAGGGCTGGGCTACTTCGCGGTAGGCATAGGGAGTGCTGGGGGAGTGCTGGCAGCTCTAGCCCTTGTTTGAGCTAAGGGTGTTAGGGGGTGGGGGTGGGGGTGGGGTGGACAATTCTGCGCAAGCACGGCGGTTGCCTGGGTTACTGATGTACACGGAAGTTCGGTGGGTTCTGAAGGATTTCTATTTGATGGTGTTCCTGTCCTTGCGCCCTATTCCACGATCATTGAAGTTTAACCAAGTTTTATCCAATCGGGAAGAGAAAAGTGAAATTAGTACACTGCAGTAGACCTAACAACTCAGTATAAGAATCGAAGCAGAGTGCTTGAATAAGCTTGAATTGCTTGCAAAATTGGGATAAACCTAATGGATGGGTAGAGTTTATATTGGTAAGAAGGAAGGAAAAGGATATAACTGGACATAGGTGTGGAAGAAGACAGGTGCACTGAGGAAGGGTGGCGCTTTCCATCTGAGGAAGATTTTGTTTTAAGAATAATGGGAAAGATGCTAGGAAGTACATTGGGCTCAACTGGTACAAATACGAAGAAATGCTGTTTAGATATCCCAGGAGACCCTGGGATTGTCATGTCTACGGTGTTATTGGGGTCAAGGGTCATCACCCCTAACCTAATTTCACCATAGGCAGAGGCATGCATTGAGACTTTTCAGAAACTACCAGACAGACGGGGAAGATGGTAATCCAGCTACAGAAACCTTGCACAAACAAGCAGTTGCAATCACAACTTCAGAAACCTGCTTTTACTTCCTTTCCACCCCTATGCTGAGGACATCCCTAATTTTAGGGGTATAAAAATCGAAAGAGAAGTGGCTCTAAATCGAATAGGAGATTGGCTCAAGCTGTAATTTCTGCAGTCTAGTCATGGCACATAAATTATTTTAAAAAATAGTTAATAACTTCTATAAAATAGTGTTTTGCTGATATCCATTAAGAGAAACGGTCACCCCATACAGTGACTCTGGTAAGCGTATTTCCTCTGCCTAAGTCTCACAAGCGACTTTGCGAACATGACAGTTGGGAAGGGGAGGACTGTGTGACTTGTTGAGTTCTTTGGTGCATAGCTTTTGTACAATCAATACTGTTTCATAGCTGCTTTCATAATAACCATGTCCTGAAAATGTTCTGTGCCTGTGGTTCTCTTGCAGTGGGCTGTCTTCTGGCCTCAGAGCATCCCTTATCAGAGCCTTGGGCCCCTGGGTCCCTTCACGAAGTATTTGGTGGACCACTATCACACCTTCCTAAGGAATGGGTAAGGAAAGCTGTTCTGGGCAGGCACAGCAGCTCCTGGTGTTTGGTACCAGGAAGGCCTGCAGTTCCTTTTAGATAACCAACAACAGTGATGCTAGTTTGCCATCAGGTGCCTATATCTTTAAAGTTTCTGTGTTAGAATTGATTAGCAAATAACTATCACCCTAAACTGAAAAAAAGAAAAACTTTTTTTTTTTCTTTCCTTTTCTGGTTTCAGGTATTGGCTTGCTTGGCTAATTCATGTGGGAGAGTCCTTGTATGCCTTGGTTTTATGCAAGTAAGTCTTTGTAATAGGAACTTACCACTTTTATCTTGATATCTGATGTAAGTCACGAGTAGCCATGTCTAAATAATTCATGCACTTTTAGGCTGAGAGCCTGCTCCACTGCAGCCTGAATCCCTCTACCTAACACTGAGCCTGGGACAGACGCATTCATTAAATGTTTGATGAGTGAATGCAGTTTCTTGTGTTTCCGGTTAATGATTTAGTTATTTAACTGGGATACTTTTTGCTGTGTTTCAAAAAGTTCTGCCTAACCAACTGGAACCAAGAGTCTGTGTTCCAGTCTGCAAAAGAACTGAGTTACTCCTCTAGGCTGGTGATTGTTCAATCCAATGTCAAAATAGAATCACATGAGGAGCTGTTTCAAAAATACACATGCCTGGTTTCCAGACCCAGAGACTGTGATCTGATAGGCCCTGCTTCAGACTCGGGTATATGTTTCTTCTTAAAGCTCCTCAAACAGTGCTGTGGGTCAACGTAAATTAAATGTCCCCAAACTTATGAGATCCTCATAGATTGTACCTCAGAATTATACATAAAAGTAAAAGAATACAGTTGTTCCCGGAACCAACATTAAAATTCTATTGTTTAAATTTGCTGTCTTACAGGCGTAAAGGAATCACAGACGTCCAGGCCCAGCTCCTCTGGTTCCTACAGACTTTTCTGTTTGGTGTAGCCTCTCTCTCCATCCTGATTGCTTACAGATCAAAGCGCCAAAAACACAATTAAAAAAGAGAGAGCAAGTTTCTCTCCACCTCTTCAAGCCCTCCTTTCAGTGGGGCCCTGGGTACCATGATGGCCTCCCTGTCTTCTAGGCAGTGTCTGTCGAAGAACCTGCCTGAGACCCTCTGGTTACTATTATTTTGGTGCTCTGACTAACCTTGGATAGATCTTTCTTGTTTAAGAAAGAAATAAGAAAGACCCTGCCCTTCCAGCTCTGCAGACCTCCTGCCTGAAGATGGCCTCAGGCCACTTTCCTGAGGTCCTTAGCTGAGTCATTTTCCTGCCTTTTGGCTAAAACACACTAGATTTATTTGTGGGTGCACCTATGCTCTGTGTGGTGGTTTGAATATGCTTGGCCCATGGGAAGTGGCACTACTAGGAGGTATGTGGCCTTGTTAGAGGAAATGGGTCGCTGTGGAGGCCAGATTTTGAGGTCTCATATATTTGCTCAAGTCTAGCCAGTGTGAAACGGTCTCCTTCCGCTGCCTTTAGATCAAGATGTAGAACTCTCAGCTCCTTTTCCGGATCATGTTCGCCTGGACACTGCCATGCTTCCTACCATGATGATAATGGACTGAGCCTCCGAAATTATAAACCAGCCCCAATTAAATGTTCCCCTTTGTAAGAGTTCTCTTGATCGTGATGTCTCTTTACAACAATGAAATTCCTAATTAAGACACTCACTCCCTGCTCTGACTAGCACCCCCTCCCCTCCTCCCCACTGATATCTTAGCTTCTACCCCCAAACTTTTTCTGGTTCTGGACCAAGATAAAGTAAAACTTCCACATAACATCAGTTCCACATGCATCTGAGTTCTTTTGGTTTCTCCTGAACGTGCTATTGGTATTGGGGGTGGGGTAAGTGTGTTTATTAATTGGAATTACCTGTTAGGTTTTTTTCTTCTCTTCCTCTCTCTGTAGTGTACCCTTGATATCCATAATGCTGATAAAGCCTCAAAGGTGAAGCTACACCAGAAGGTGTACTCAGAACTCAGAGAAGTCCAACTTCCCTCCCTAACCCTCTCAGCTCAGTCCCACCCCACGCCCCATAATTTAGGGGAGGGGTTTAAAATGTGTGTAACAGACAGGGCCTAAGGAGATGGAAAAGACAAAAGGAACGTCACCTTTTATAGACAAAAGTGGACAGAGGCTCTGTCATAAAATACCCTAGGTTGGTGTGGGTGTCCCTTCCTAGGATTATAAAGAATCCCATACACAGTGTCTTCTGTAGAGACAGCTGGTCAAAGTATGAAATAAATGACTGTGGATTGCGTGTCCTTGAACGGGACATCTATATGACCTCCAAAGCTAAGGGAAAATTAAGGCAGAGGGGACAGAGAGAATGAAAGAGCCGTCCATAGATGTGAGGGCAATCTGGTTTTAACATCTGTCACCCCATTGGTTGCCAGGGTTTATAGCTTTCTATTTCAACACTGTCTATTTTACCACCTCTAACCGTATAGAATAATAAACCCCCAAATTAAATACTCTCTTCTATAAGTTGCCTCGATCATGGTGTCTCTTCACAGCAATAGAAAAGAAACGAAGACCATCAGTTTCAGTCAAAGGTGCATGAGTAGCCATGCTCCCCTGCTAGAACCTCTAAACAAGCCATCAGGAATGGAACATCCAGAAGACAGGGATGAGCGTTGTGCAGCAGTGTCCCTGGGGCACGACGAGGCATTGCATCTGTGACTTCATTGCAGCTGTAGTGACCTACACAAGACTGGATTTATCACCTACTTCACCATGCACATGGGAGGGGCAAATGACATCCCACACTCCCCATCTTGATGGGAAGCGAATGAATGTGCTAGAGGGAATAGCATGCTCTTCAGTGATGTGGCCACTGATGACACCCATATGGAAGTAAATACACCCCCATCGATGCTCCATAACTTGAGCCACCATGATAATTCTCTATGGGTCTCCCACCCACTCACACTCACAAAAATGTAGAAATAAGAGATTGCTTAGAAGACAATTTTCAGTGAGGGGAGGGAGACGCATAATAGAAGGCTGAACACAACCAAAAGTCCATTATGTACATGTGTGAAATTGTCAAATATTTTAATATTTTTACCAATTCTTTGAAAATGTCATACATTGCATCTTAAACACGTCCACTCCCCCCCCCCAGGTCTATCCATAACCATCACCTTCACCCTCCCACTCCTCCCCACCCAATTTTGAGTTTTCTTCTTCTCCATCTTCCATCAAACTTCTTTTGTGCAGTGTGGCTTGGCTCTCCCTGATGTATGGTCTACCCTCTAGGGGTCATACCAGTGAGGAAACTGCCTACCCCCACCCCCTGCAGCTTTCAAATACCACTAGCTCTTCAGCTGGTGGTGGGATTGTGTACCCACCTAAGCCCCTCTGTGCTGGGGTTCTGTCTGGCTTGAGCTTGTACACATAATGTGGATGCTGTCACAGTCACTGCGAGTTCTATGTGGAAACACCCTTCTGAATCCAGAGAATGCTGTTGCCTTGTTTTCCAACACCTCAAGCTCTGACAGACTCATCCACCCCTCTTCTAGAAGATCCTAAGCCTGGGGAAGGGGTGTGTGTGTGTAAGAGATGAACTTCCAGTTTAGAGATGAACATTCCAAACTCCATAGTCTCTTACTCTTTGTTGAATAAATGAAAATATTCATTTGAGGGGTCTCAATGAATATTTTTAGATTGTTTTGTTTTGTTTAAGACAGGGTTTCTCTGTGTAGCCCTGGCTATCCTAGAACTTACTCTGTAGACCAGGCTGGCTGAAAACTCAGAGATCCTCCTGCCTCTACTCCCTAGTGTTGTGTTTATTAAAAGATAAAGAGAAAGGGGGATATGCACTATGGAGGTGTAGTCAGGTATGGGGAAAAGGGGCCCATACTGAAGCATCCGTTCCCCCTGAGGGACCAGCCACAGGATGGTATAGTGTAGGATAGAATTTATTTAGGGCATGGGGAGGGGAGTTAAGAGGGTAGTAGAGGCAGAGAGAGAGAGAGAGAGAGAGAGAGAGAGAGAGAAGAAGAAGAAGAAGAAGAAGAAGAAGAAGAAGAAGAAGAAGAAGAAGAGGGGGAGGGGGAGGGGGAAGGGAGAGGAGAGGAGAGGAGAGGAGAGGAGAGGAGAGGAGAAGAGTAGAGGCTGGCCATGAGCGCATGGAGAGGGAAGGGGGAAGGGAATGGGGAGAGACAGGAGTGGGGGGTGGAGCACAGAAAGAGCAATAGAGGGAGGAGGGGCAAACAGCTATGTCCTGTGTAATACACACAGTCAGTCTCCTTCTGCTACCTGCAGATCAAGAATTAGAAGTTGTTGATCCTACTAGGTGAAAATAAGACCGTGACCACAATCTTTGAGCCAAATCTGAAGCAAGCTTGATTAAACACTAGCCAGGTGCATGGATACTGGCAGGTATTTATTTTATGAGTTTTTGTTTTTGAGACAGGGTTTTTCTGTGTAATCCTGGCTGTCTTGAAATTCACTCTGTAAACCAGGCTGGCCGCAAACTCAAGAGATCTTCCTGCCTCTGTCTCCCAAGTGCTGGGATTAATGACCTGTACCACCACTGGCTGACTAGAAATGGGCTTATAAACGCAAGACCCACAGGCTATGTGATGTGTTTATAAAAAGATAAAGAGAAAGGGGGATATGTTCTATGGGTGTGTAAGGTGTGGGGAGAGGGGTTGTCTCAGCAGGCCCATGCCAAGGCATCCTCAAGGCATCCTTTCCCCCTGAGGGACCAGCCACATGATGGTATAGCATAGAATAGAGTTTATTCAGGGTATGGGGAGGGGAGTTAAGAGGGTAGTAGAGGCAGAGAGAGAGAGAGAGAGAGAGAGAGAGAGAGAGAGAGAGAGAGAGAAGGAGGAGGAGGAGGAGGAGGAGGAAGAAGAAGAAGAAGAAGAAGAAGAAGAAGAAGAAGAAGAAGAAGAAGGAAGAAGAAGAAGAAGAAGAAGAAGAAGAAGAAGAAGAAGAAGAAGAAGAAGAAGAAGAAGGAAGAAGAAGAAGAAGGAAGAAGAAGAAGAAGAAGAAGAAGAAGAAGAAGAAGAAGAAGAAGAAGAAGAAGAAGAAGAAGAAGAAGAAGAAAGAAGAAGAAGAAGAAGAAAGAAGAAGCAGAAGAAGCAGAAGAAGAAGAAGAAGAAGAAGAAGAAGAGAGAGAAGAGAAGAGAAGAGAAGAGAAGAGAAGAGAAGAGAAGAGAAGAGAAGAGAAGAGAAGAGAAGAGAAGAGAAGAGAAAAGTAGAGGAGTAGAGGAGTAGAGGCTGGCCATGAGCACGTGGAGAGGGAAGGGGGAAGGGAATGGGGAGAGACAGGAGTGTGTGGGGGGAAGCACAGAAAGAGCAAGAGAGGGAGGAGAGGCAAGCAGCCCCTTTTATAGTGGGTCAGGCCTACTTGGCTGTTGCCAGGTGACTGGGACAGAGCTTAAGACAGAATGCTAACACCTAGAGCTGGGATTAAAGGCATGTGCCACCACTGCCTGGCTCTGACAATATTTTAAAAGAACCATATCTTCAAGAACTTTCTGCTTGAACTCCTGAGAGTCCAATACTGTTTCATTGATCTGGGATCATTTATGCTAAGACTGTCATAATTTATTTCCTTTCCTTTTGATGCTACTGGGAATAAGATGAGCCAACCAAAAAGAGGCAGAGCCCCTCCCTCCCCGCAAAAAGAAAGACAGCTGCTACTCATGAACCTATACTTCCCAAGGAAAAGGCTGCACACAGCAATCCTCTGAGAGCCTGAGGTTCACAGGACACCTTTCCGTTTCATTCAGTTTTCAGGTTAGCATACAACGTGATGCACTTCATACTTACACGGCAAAACCCAGGTCAGTCTTTTGTTGTTGCTGCTGTTCTCTCCTGTGAGCAGGAGGCGGTGAGCAGGGGTTCACACCGCTGAGTGACAGCTCTGTCAAATTACTCTCAAGAGTTGTGTCGCCTAGAGAGAATTACATCATCTCTTTGTTGTCTTCTTCCCTTTGTTTTTCCTTTTATCCCCATTCCCTGCTGCCTTCAATCCTGGGCTACAATCCCTGTGTGTTAGAGCTGCCTGTCATGTAGACATGCACTGTTATTTTGTGTGTGTGTTTTAGTTCAATTTAAATAAACAGCAATTCGTTTGTAATGGAAAGGCCCTGTTGTGTTATGACATGCCAGACACTATTTAACTTCGCCATCTCAGGAAGGGCTCTGAGTACTTGTCTGACTTTCATTTAATTCTTGGCAGTCTGCTAAGAGCTGAATTGTTCGCATCTCTTGCTGCTTCCTTAGAGAGGGAACAGTCTGTCTTGAAGACAGTACAAGAGCCAACTGACAGCTAGATGTAAAGAGCAGGAGAAAGCCAGGCTTGGTGGCGCACTCCTTTAATCCCAGCACTCGGGAGGCAGAGGCAGGCGGATTTCCGAGTTCAAGGCCAGCCTGGTCTACAATGTGAGTTCCAGGACAGCCTGAGTTATACAGAGAAACCCTGTCTCAAAACAAAACAAAAAAGAGCAGGAGAAACCAAAGGGAGCCTAGAGCTCTAGAGCAGGGCATGCTGGCACACGCCTTTAGTCGCAGCACTCAGGAGGCAGAGGCAGGCAGATCTCTGTGAGGCCAGTCTGCTCCACAGCTGTCTCTAGAATAGCCAGGGTCACACAGAGAAGCTCTGTTGAGAGAGCTGGCCAATACAGTTCATCGTGGAATCATGGACACCTCCAAAGTTTATTTTATTTTGAACCACATAATTTAAGGGGTTGGTGAGACAGCTCAGCATGGAAAGACACCACCAAGCCTAATGACCTAAATTTGAGCCCAGTACCCACATGGTGGAAGGAAAGAACCGACTCCTGCAGGCTGTCAACTGACACTATGTCCCCCTATCCTCCACCCCCAACCCCTTAACCCACACACCCACACAAGCTGTCACACACACACACACACACACACACACACACACACACACACACACGCCTCTCAACATTTCCCCAAGCTGCCTGTCTTGAGTGTGGAGTGAACCATCCAAAGTCATGTTCTCAGCAGTGTCTGCCTCATGACCCAAATATGTTGCAGGGAGAATGGTCCCTGTCATTAGCTGCCTTAAATCCCTGCATCCTGTCCATGTTCCTGACGCCTGCCTTTGTGTGTATCCATAGCAATGCACAAATAACATAAGCTCTCTGCAGGTCCCAGGGTTTCTTAGCAGCCCAGGATGTTTACAGCTTTTAGGAAGCATTGGCATCTGCACAGCCAGGGCTCAGGGGCTTATGCTCCAAGTGTTAGCCGATTTCCCAAGAAACTGGAAATAAATACATCATGAAATTCCAGTGATTTATGTGTCACTACTGTTACCCTGGCATGGTGTCAGGACTGCATTGAGACATACCTTCCCCCGAGGAGGGCTTCTTATGCAATCCCATCTTGTCCTTGGAATCAGCAGAATCCCACAAAATGGCTTCTATGTTAGTAAGAGCAAACTCGACTGGACACTCGCTGTGTGCCAGGGGTTGTGCCAGCAGCTGTGCCTGCCTCTGGTATAATACCAAGTTAACCCCTGGGCACAGCCAGATCCCTGATCTCACCAAGCTGCCTGTGAGAAATGCTGAATATTTGCAAATATGAGACAAGAAACATTACTGCTAGCCCAGTTCGTCCAACTTGAAACACTCCAGCATTGAGAAATTAAGAAATAAGAGGATCATGAGAGCTGTGGTGGTTTGAGTGAAAATGGCCCTCATAGGGCTATAGGAAGTGGCACTGTTAGGAGGTATGGCCTTTTTGGAGGAAGTGTGTCACTGAGAGGTGGGCCTTGGAGGCCTCAGATGCTCAAGCCAGGCTAAGTGTCTCACTCTCTTCCTGCTGCCTACCAATCCAAATGTAAAACTCAGCGACCTCTCCAGCACCATGTCCGACCATATTCCCCTATGCTTCCTGACATGGATCATAATAGACTAAACCTCTGAACTATAAGCCAGCTCCTATTAAATGTTTCCTTATAAGAGTCATCGTGGTCATGGAATCTGTCCACGGCAATAGAAACCCTAAGAGACTGTATCAGCCTGGGCTACACATCAAATTCTGACTAGCCTGGGCTACCTAGTTTGAGATGTTTCTCAAGAAATCAAAACAAAAGCAAGGACTAGCAAGTAAGGAAACCAGGAATCAAGCCCAAACCTCGCAGTTCCAAAGCCTAGGCCCAGACCCCACGGCTCCAAAGCCTGGTCCTGTAACAAGTGTGCCGGGCTGATTGCCTGGTGATGACTAACCAGGCCTTAGAGTCATTCCCACTGTTTGTACATTCACAGTGAAATGTGTTTTTCTACGAAAGTCATGTCTGAAGTAGACTCCACTATCCAATTCCTTTTATGAAAATTATTCCACTGCTTAGAACAAAGTGTGGTTCTCCCTACTTTTGTGGATTGTCAGCTGATACGATTCATGCAGGAAAAGGGAGCAGAGATGATGGGTTGGGGGCTGAGTGTGTATGGCCAGTGACCACATCTGGACCACCCATCAGGATGCAGATCACCTTTATGTAGGGTGAGTCAAGGCTTATACAGTGTTGGCAGACTGAAGGCTTAGGGTACTAAAATGCCTCATTAGCATGGGAAAGTATTTCAGGAATCATAGGAGCTAGCTGAATAGGTCTTAATCAGGAGAAAGGAAATTGATCCTGTAATCTAATTGAGGCTATGTGGCATTCCTCTGGTAGAGGCATATGTGTGGGCTTAGAATTCCCTAGACAAGGTCAGAGAAGGAGAAGCCCCGATAATAAAGGGATTCCCCCATTACTTGCCAAGCCCCAGAAGGCTATCCAATCAATGGTAGACTTTGACCTTAATTAGCAGAGTTTCCCACAACAAAGAGCCCTTTGAGATGCCTCTTTGAAATGGCATCCAGCAGGAAAGTAAGTACCAACTTGACTTGAGTACTGAGTGACCACTGTGCACTGTCCCCTGGGACTTTGTAGGTGACTCCAATGATGATTCTGGTTTCTCACATTAGGAGTTAAACCTTCAGAATGAGGAAGAGAGGCTAGGTCAGACATGCAGTTTGGGATGACTAGGCTGATGTGACTGAGTCTAAGACACTAGTCCAAGTTCATATTAGTAGCTCTGAGACTCCTGGGGTAGAAGTAAGGATGCCCAGGACTCTCCTCTGCATGTCCATACAGTGTTCGGAACCTCCAGTCCTCACTGTGAGGAGGATGGCCCCAAAGAATTCATTTGTAACTAGCCACCAGGTACCTTCTGCCCTACTAAAAGGAACAGATCAATAATTGCACACTGCCCTCCAAGGACTGTCAACCAAAAACCACCCATCCTCAGTCAGGGTCAAGGCAGACATTGAGACTCCACTTAACAGGCTAGGGGAATAGCTGGCTAGAGAGAAATGGCTCAGGAGTCATGTATAAGGCACAAGCTTGGTTACCAGCACCCACACAGGTGGCTTTACACCCACCATAACCTGAGCTCCACGCTCATCTCTTCCTGGTAATTTTGCTACCAGCCATGCCACTTGCAGGGATTCTCCCCCTCCCCCCTTCACCCCCCCATCCCACCTCCCCCTCACCCCCCTATCCCCTTTCCCCTTCATCCCCCTACCCCACAAGTTCCAAGGCATGATGTGACTCTGAGTCTAATTCCAGATTCAGTCGGACCTCAGACAGAAAACCTCAGAACAAGGCTGGAAACTGTTACTGCAGCCGATAACTTCCAGCAGATGATGAGTTTATTTGACATAGGTTGCAGGCTACACAGCCTTCCTGAGTGGAGACTGTAAAAACTAATCAGCTCAAGTACTTCAGAAATACCCAAAGGTAGATGGCTCTTTACAGTTGAAGCAGGAGAAATCGCTATGGTGTTTACCACTGAGAGATGTCAGAAAGAATCTCTAATATCCTGGGTTTCCATTCTTTTAAAAAATGATTCCTTGTTTTTATTATTTATGTGTATATCTGTGTACCTGTGTGAATCTATGTCCACCACGTGCAGAAACCCTCCAGAGACCAGAAAGCAAGCGTGATATACCTTGAAATTGGAGCTACAGGGTGTTGTGAGCCTCCTGATGCAACAGGGTGTGAATGCTGGGAACCAAACCTGGATCCTTTGCAAGACCGGTAAGTTTCTTTCATTGCCGAGCGGCCGCTCCAGCCCCACTGGGTTTTCCTGGGAGAGTCAGAAACTGTTCACAGGAGACATAAAGATAGGGCTAAAGAAGAAAAGCTGTGAGGGGTGTGTGGTGGTTTGAACAGGTATGGCCCTCATAGACTCATGTGTTTGAATGCCTGGCCCATAAAAAGAAGGACATTGTTAGGAGGTGTGTCCTTGTTAGAAGAAGTATGTCACTCTGGAGGCAGCCGTTGAGATCTTGGTTTTTTTTTTTTTTTTTTTTTTGGTTTTGGTTTTTCGAGACAGGGTTTCTCTGTGTAGCCCTGGCTGTCCTGGAGCTCACTTTGTAGACCAGGCTGGCCTAGAACTCAGAAATCCACCTGCCTCTGCCTCCCGAGTGCTGGGATTAAAGGCGTGCGCCACCACACCCGGCAGCTGAGATCTTATCTATACTCAAGCTATGCCCAGTGTAATACATACAGTCAGTCTTCTTCTGCTACCTGCAGATCAAGAATTAGAAGGCCTGCTGCCTTCTAATTCTTGATAATCTTCTAATCATGCCTGCTGCATGCTGCCGAGCTTCTCACTACGACGACAATGGACGGAACCTCCAATGGAACTGTAAGCCAGCTCCTGGCATTCTAGCTAGACTCCACCCCCATAGTTACCTGACAATAGCCAGGTACGCCCCTTCCCACAGCTACCTGTCAACAGCAAGGTAGCCCAGCCCACTATAAATGGAGCTGCTTGGCTCCTCCTCGCTCTTTTTTTTTTTAATTAATTTATTTATTATATGTAAGTACACTGTAGCTGTCTTCAGACACACCAGAAGAGGGCGTCAGATCTTGTCACGGATGGTTGTGAGCCACCATGTGGTTGCTGGGACTTGAACACTGGACCTTTGGAAGAGCAGTCGGGTACTTTTACCCACTGAGCCATCTCACCAGCCCTCCTCCTCGCTCTCTTAAGCTCTCACCTTTCTTACTCTCATCTCTAGCTCTCCTTCTCTCCCTCTCTTCCGCCCCTCTCTCCATGTAGCCATGGTCGACCCCTCTCTTTCTTTTACCTTCTCTTTTCCTGGAGATTCTGGATCCTTTCTGTACTGCACGGTTCCCTGGCAGCCCAGGAGGCATTAAGGGCTCATTTCCGAGTGCTGGGATTAAAAGCGTGCGCCCACCAAGCCCGGCTGGGAGGATGAATTCTTTTAGCCTCTCCCTAGCGGGAGGATACAAAAGAGAGCCACGAACTGCCCAGGGCTCCACTGTCCAGAGGGGGTGGGATTGGGGACAGTGTGGAGTTAACATCACCTAGTGACCAGTTGACCTGCCTTGCAGGGACTGTCAACCATTTAAGGTAGAAATTTAAGCCGGGCGGTGGTGGCACACGCCTTTAATCCCAGCACTTGGGAGGCAGAGGCAGGTGGATCTCTGAGTTCGAGGCCAGCCTGGTCTACAAAGTGAGTTCCAGGACAGCCAAGACTATACAGAGAAACCCTGTCTCGAAAAACCAAAAAAAAAAAAGAAATTTAAACTTACCTGACTGAGGATCCCCTTATTTGTAAACTATCAGCTGCCATCCCATGCATTGGTTTAAAAAAAAAAAAAGACTTTTGATTTGGTTTGGTTTGGTTTGATTGGCAGGATGGGTGGTTGGTTGGTTTTCTGAGACGGGGTTTCCCTGTGTAACAGCTCTGGCTATCCTGGAACTCCCTTTGTTGACCAGGCTGGCCTTGAACTCATAGAGTTCAAGCCTGCCTCTGCCTCTCAAGCCCTGCTTATTTGTTTTTTTGATTTGAGAGTTTTGCTAGATAGGCTAGGCTGGCCATGAACTTGTGGTTCTGTCCCCTCTGCTGCTCCTAGGTGCTGGTGAGGCGGGCACACACAGGAGACCGTTGAGTAATCTTGGACTCCATTTGGTTTTGGGTTACGCACCCTTTCCCCTCTAATAATCAGTCACTTGGAAGCCCAGTACCCGCACCTATGTGTACTGTGTGCACACGCCCTTCTTCAAAACCTTCTAAAAGAGAACTTAAAAACCTGGAAGAGCGTGTGTGTAGTGACATCTATAGCCCCAGCTATAAGGAAGGCTGGGGCAGGGTGTTCTCTCTCTCTCTCTCTCTCTCTCTCTCTCTCTCTCTCTCTCTCTCTCTCTCTCTGTGTGTGTGTGTGTGTGTGTGTGTGTGTGTGGTCTTAAACTACATTTGTAGATAAAGATAACTTCGACCTCTTCCTAAATGCAGAGATTAGAGGCTGCACCCAGTGAGCCTGGTATTTTGAGGCCAGCTTGGACAACACAATGAGTCCTCATCTCAAACAAAATCTTCTCACTACGACGACAATGGACGGAACCTCCAATGGAACTGTAAGCCAGCTCCTGGCATTCTAGCTAGACTCCACCCCCATAGTTACCTGACAATAGCCAGGTACGCCCCTTCCCACAGCTACCTGTCAACAGCAAGGTAGCCCAGCCCACTATAAATGGAGCTGCTTGGCTCCTCCTCGCTCTTTTTTTTTTTAATTAATTTATTTATTATATGTAAGTACACTGTAGCTGTCTTCAGACACACCAGAAGAGGGCGTCAGATCTTGTCACGGATGGTTGTGAGCCACCATGTGGTTGCTGGGACTTGAACACTGGACCTTTGGAAGAGCAGTCGGGTACTTTTACCCACTGAGCCATCTCACCAGCCCTCCTCCTCGCTCTCTTAAGCTCTCACCTTTCTTACTCTCATCTCTAGCTCTCCTTCTCTCCCTCTCTTCCGCCCCTCTCTCCATGTAGCCATGGTCGACCCCTCTCTTTCTTTTACCTTCTCTTTTCCTGGAGATTCTGGATCCTTTCTGTACTGCACGGTTCCCTGGCAGCCCAGGAGGCATTAAGGGCTCATTTCCGAGTGCTGGGATTAAAAGCGTGCGCCCACCAAGCCCGGCTGGGAGGATGAATTCTTTTAGCCTCTCCCTAGCGGGAGGATACAAAAGAGAGCCACGAACTGCCCAGGGCTCCACTGTCCAGAGGGGGTGGGATTGGGGACAGTGTGGAGTTAACATCACCTAGTGACCAGTTGACCTGCCTTGCAGGGACTGTCAACCATTTAAGGTAGAAATTTAAGCCGGGCGGTGGTGGCACACGCCTTTAATCCCAGCACTTGGGAGGCAGAGGCAGGTGGATCTCTGAGTTCGAGGCCAGCCTGGTCTACAAAGTGAGTTCCAGGACAGCCAAGACTATACAGAGAAACCCTGTCTCGAAAAACCAAAAAAAAAAAAGAAATTTAAACTTACCTGACTGAGGATCCCCTTATTTGTAAACTATCAGCTGCCATCCCATGCATTGGTTTAAAAAAAAAAAAAAGACTTTTGATTTGGTTTGGTTTGGTTTGATTGGCAGGATGGGTGGTTGGTTGGTTTTCTGAGACGGGGTTTCCCTGTGTAACAGCTCTGGCTATCCTGGAACTCCCTTTGTTGACCAGGCTGGCCTTGAACTCATAGAGTTCAAGCCTGCCTCTGCCTCTCAAGCCCTGCTTATTTGTTTTTTTGATTTGAGAGTTTTGCTAGATAGGCTAGGCTGGCCATGAACTTGTGGTTCTGTCCCCTCTGCTGCTCCTAGGTGCTGGTGAGGCGGGCACACACAGGAGACCGTTGAGTAATCTTGGACTCCATTTGGTTTTGGGTTACGCACCCTTTCCCCTCTAATAATCAGTCACTTGGAAGCCCAGTACCCGCACCTATGTGTACTGTGTGCACACGCCCTTCTTCAAAACCTTCTAAAAGAGAACTTAAAAACCTGGAAGAGCGTGTGTGTAGTGACATCTATAGCCCCAGCTATAAGGAAGGCTGGGGCAGGGTGTTCTCTCTCTCTCTCTCTCTCTCTCTCTCTCTCTCTCTCTCTCTCTCTCTGTGTGTGTGTGTGTGTGTGTGTGTGTGTGTGTGGTCTTAAACTACATTTGTAGATAAAGATAACTTCGACCTCTTCCTAAATGCAGAGATTAGAGGCTGCACCCAGTGAGCCTGGTATTTTGAGGCCAGCTTGGACAACACAATGAGTCCTCATCTCAAACAAAATCAAAATGTAGACAAAGGAGTTTGCACTGGATGACTGGACATAGAGGACAAACACCTGTAGTCCCGGGACTGGGAATTGAAGGCAGGAGGATCAGGAGTTCAAGGTCATACTGGTTTCAGAGCAAGTTCAAAGGCTAGCCTGGGCTGGAAGAGATCCTATCTCAAAACAAACAAACAAACAAAAAAAAAAAAAAATCAAAGGATTTTGAAAGTTCTCATGGGAAAGAAATGGTAAGCGTTTGCTTAGCTTGCCTTGATTTGAACATTACGCCAACTCTGTGCACAAAATGATGGCCTGTAAAAGTGTGCACTTGTGTGCTGACTTGGCAAGCAGACTACATAAAGCTCAGGTTCTGAAGGAAAAGAATGAGTGTTTGCTGCGACCTTGTCATGGGGCAGTTAAACCCTGCCACACCTCCACTGCCACCTCTTTCCCTGGGGACTTTGAATGTGAGCACCTAAGGAAAGCTGAAATTAGCAAGGGCCTGACTGAATAGCTGCAGGCTCCAAAGGACAGGGAAACTCAGAGGCAGGCAAAGGAATTCGGCTGTATTTTGGTTTTGACATGTTCTTAGCTTTGTAGCCCAGGCTGGCCTTGAACTGTCAATCCTCCTCCTTCTCCCTAGAGACCTGGGAACACAGACAATGAAGATGCAGGGTGGGGGTGGAGGGGCTGCCTAAGGCTATGCAGCCAGTAAAGACAATTGAGATTTGAACCCAGTCCTCGCCTCCATTACTAACATTAACTAACACTTAGATTCTTCTAGCCTTCATCCTAGCATTGTCTGCAGACAGCTAACATTTTTATGACAACACCCACCTCCAGGAATCAAAATGAGATAATCTCTCTAGGGAGTGAAGCAGAGAACACTCTCTAAGGGCTGGGGGTGGGATGCCAGCTGCCTCCCATCTCTACAGGGGATCCTAGAGCATTTGGGAAACTCACAACATGTTTTTGTTGATTAGCTCTGTGATACACCGGGAGCACCCCTTGTGAACACCCCAGAGCTGAGCTGGCAGGTACCACACCACTGTTAGCATCCCCCCTTCTCCTCACTGTACACTTCTTGATCCCCTCATCTTCCTATACCTCTCTCCACCGGAGAGTGTTGGGGACCCAGAAACAGCTGGGACCGTAGCTCAGGAAGTAGAGTGCTTGCTTAGCATTTACCAAACGTGGATTCAAAGCCCAGTACCTTATAAACCAGGCATGTGGCGTACTTTCCTAATTCCAGAACTGAATGCAGGGGCATTAGAAGTTCCAGATCATTCTCGGCTACATGAGTTCAAGGCCAGCCTGGGCTACATGAGACCCTGTCTCAGTAAAATAAAATAATAAATAGATATTCATCTTTTAAAAAGCACTAAGTCTCAGCCAGGCATGGTGGAACACAGCTTTAATCCCAGTGCTTGGGAGGCAGAGACGGGCAGATCTCTGTGAGTTTGAGGCCAGCTTGGTCTACAGAGCTAGTTCCAGGCTACTGTAATTGCAGGGAAATGTTAGTGATCCCCCAACAAACAGACAGAAGCTGATCTGATGCAACTCATAGCAGAGTCTTTATTCTATTCGAGCAAGCTGGGGCCCCTCCAATGCTCCACTGTCACACAAGATGGTTGGGGGTGAGGGGAGGAAACCCTGAATATCTCTCAGGGCAAGACTTTATAGTAAGCAGAAAGCAGGGAGTACATGTACAAGTATCTAATTGGAAAGCTACTGTGGCCTTTAACATAATTGACTGGTGTTGGGCCATATCATAAACTTAATTTCTGCTCCCTTCTACATTGGTGGTTGTTAGGCTAGGGATAGGCTTGTAACCCAGGGGTGCAGATCTGTTGGAGTAATAACCTGGAGATGCTGGTCTTGTTGGAGATTGGCCTAGAGACTGGAGCTAGGCTCGAGTTTTGTTGGGGGACAACTTGGAAACTAATGCTAGGTACCAGTTTGTTAGTTTATCTGAGTTCAAACTTAGGTCAGGTTCTCTAAAATGGAGTTTGAACTTAAAAGATTTGGCCTCTCACTACACAAAGAACAAACAAAACAAAACAACAACATAATTAATAATAATAACAACAGCACTGAATCTCAACATTTCATGTCTTCTGCCTCATTTCCCAACCTACTGCAGACGTCCATGCCGACCTAGAGACACCTTTTCTGATTGCTAACTCTGTGTGCCTTGGCCAGCCACTGCTGTCCTTTTGTGCACAGAGAAGCTGGCCGTGTTCATTCTGCCAAGGAGGCTCCTGTAGCCCAGTCCTCCCCGTGGCTTTGGAAATCCTTGCTTGGTACCAAAAGCCCAAAAGCTGAGGACAAGAAAGCTTTGTTCATTCCAGACACACACTCCCCCCCCCCCGCCCCCCAACAGCCACCCAGGCTCTTCCAGTTGGATAGACCCTCGCACCCGACCACTGCGCCCAGAAGTCCGCCAGCCTCTATTTCCTGCTGCCCTTGGCCCCTTGCCTTTGGCCATGAGCAGGGAGAGCAAGCCCCTGCCAGATTCCCAGACATGTGTCTTCCAGCAGCTAGGCTAAGGAGACCCAGAATCAGTCTGTAGCATGCACGTCCTGAGGTGACATTGGAGCAAACTGCTGGAGTCCCTAAAATGACGAACCACGACCACCCCTGAGGTCCTCTGAGCCTCACATTCCACTCTCTGTGGCTTTCTGCAGCAGGGAAATGGGAACATTGCAGGATGGGCTAGCTCCTCCAGAAAGAACACTTCCCTCTGTGGGTGGCCATGAGTACCCAGACTGTTTAATACATTTTATATCAAATATCAAAAACAGGGCTGCAGATCCTACCTGGTTGCTTCGCTGTGCTAAGACCTATGTATGCAGTCTTAGCTGAGCACGAGGTTCAGAGAAGATATTTCAAAAATGGCAGAATAATCATTAATGGTGGCACTCACTCCCACTGTGCCCAGCCAGCTTGCACTCGACCGAGCAGCTGCCTGGCATATCCATTCCTCTAGTTCTTTCCATTGACGTCCACCTCCCATTCCAATGTCAGCGCTCCTTTCTGAAGAATGCTGCAGGAGGCCCTTCCTTGAAGTGGCTAGTTACTATTGTCCTGTAAGCATTCCTTGGAATGTTTGGAGTGACTTCTGCGGGTGACGGAGCAGAAACACTGCTCTTCTGCCAGCTAGATGGAGTGATTCCTGTCATTCTAGTTTTGCTGGGTTTTGTAAGAAAACAAGCAAAAATTTTCTACCATTAGCAATGTTTTGTCTCTCACCTCTTCTTGGGGCCGAGGGAGATGGCTCAGTGGTTAAGAGCGCTTGCTGCTCTTGCAGAGGACCTGGGTTCAGTTCCTAGCATCCATATCTAGTTCCAGGGAATATAATACCCTCTTCCCTCTTCTGACATTCCTGACCCTTGCATGCACAGGCTGACACACACACACACACAAAGACAGACACACAGACGCACACACACACACACATAAGACAGAGAAAAGGTAGGTAGTACACAGAGAAGGTATTTTTCATACTATCAAGATATGTAAAGAAGAAAAGGAAAAGTAGAAAACGGTATTTGAAAGGCCAGTGAAGCCCAGTTGCCAATAAACAGTATATAAATAAAACCCACAACAGGGTATCCTATTCCATCATCAAACTATCAAAACTTAAATAACCAGTGTTGGAGAATGCCCCTGGCCTCAGGGCCCTCCTAAACTGATGGCTCCTAAGAATGACTGCCTGCAGCGCCATCCTTACAGAGAGACAAAATGATAAAGGCCTACCTCAATGATAGCTCTTAAAAAAAACAAAAACAAAACAAAACAAAACACCAGGCATAGTGTAGCACATGCCTTTTAACCGGGCACATGGGAGGCAGAGGCAGGTGGATTTTTGAGTTCCAGGCCTCCTGGCCTACTTAGAGAGTTCCAGGCCATACTGATCCTGTCTCTAATCAAACAAAAAATATCTCCACTCAGACATAACATACCTGTGGAATGTACACACACACACACACACACACACACACACACTCACTCACAAGATGAAGATTGAGGCATCCCTGGCTCTCTAGGCCAATGCCACCTCTGTCTTGTGATGCTCCAATAGAACAAGGGGGCAAGAATTGGGAAAGAAGGAAAATGTATGGAAGTCAGGGCTCAGACGAAGCCTATACATCCAACCATGGGAGGCAAATGCCCACAAAAACCGCTGGGAAGAGTGCGCCCTCTAGTGGAGGGCGAGAAAACACTCTTCCTTACTGGCCTGGTACAGTGGCGTCTCTGAGAAATCAAACATTAAAATATTGATTGGCAAATTCCCCTTCAGCCTCTGGCGCTAGGAACTGCATATTAGTTCAACATGTGTCCTCTGCTGGAGAGGTGGCTCCGTGGATAAGAGCCCCTGCTGCTCTTCCAGAGGACTGCGTCTCGTTCTCAGAGCCTATATAAGGTGCCTCCCAACTGACTCCAGCTCGGCGAGCTGGTGAATCCTACTCCCTCTTCTGACACCTGCTGTCAACCTCACAAACGCAGCACACACTCACAAGACTCCTACATATAAATAAAAATACATATATACTTTTTAAAATGGGATTTTGTAGTGTGGAAAGCCAATCACAACATGTCTATTAGTTTTGGACTAATAATAGAGGACACCCTGGATAAATAGTGATGTGTGCATCTGTTCCTGGGGGCTTTTGCAGCTCTTGCTTTTTAGTTTTATTTGTTTGTTTGTTTAATTAGTTAATTAATTATTGTTAATTTAATTTTATTTTTCGTGCATTGGTGTATTGCCTGCGTGTATTCCTATCACCATGGGCACAGAACCCTCAGAAGCCACAAGAGGGCATTCCTTGGGACTGGAGTTAGAGACTCTTGTGAGCTGCCATGCCCTCTGTGCTAAGCAACTAATCCATCTCTTTCTTCTGCTCTTCAGAGGAGTCCAATGGATGCAGTTTCACTCATCTCAAGCTGTTCATGGCCTCACAAGAGCTAGCGATATAACTGAGGTAAATGGAAATGGAAAAACAAAATATCTGACATTCTAGATATGTCTGAATGTATACTAAATAGATGCAGAATTTGTGGACAGAGACTAGGAAGCAGACCCTAAGCTGCAGGGACTATGGTGGTGGAGAAGGGACAGCGAGTGACAGAGGGTGTTCATGGTTTACATAATGTACTTCATCACTTTGCTTTTTATAATTAATTTTTTGAAGCTGAATCTTATTATGTAGCTCTGGCTGGCTTGGAACATGTTACATAGACCCACATTGAACTCACAGAAACCCACCTGCCTCTGCCTTCCAAGTGCTACCAAATTGATTTATTTTTATTTAAAGATTTATTGATTTTATGTATGTGATTACACTGTAGCTGTCTTCAGACACACCAGAAGAGGGCATCAGATCTCATTACAGATGGTTGTGAGCCACCATGTGGTTGCTGGGCTTTGAACTCAGGACCTTTGGAAGAGCAGTGAGTGTTCTTAACTGCTGAGCCATCTCTCCAGCTCCAATTGATTTATTTTTTAATTTAATTACTTTTATGTGCGTGTATGTGTGTATATGTGTGGTGTGTACGTGTGTGTATGTGTGTGTGTGTGTGTGTGTGTGTGTGTGTGTGTGTGTGCACTACATGGTACTTATGAAGGTCAGAGCTATCCCCAACATGGGTGCAAACACAGACCAGCAGGCATCTTTACCCACCGAGCATGGGCCCATACTCTGTGATTTCACAAAGATGAGTATCCTATTGCATACGTTATTCATTTATTCACTTATTAATTTATTTATGTAACTAGGTCTAACCTTCACCTCATACACTCCTCCCTACACCTTCTGAGTTCTGGGTTACAGATATGTACCACCAGTGCCAGGTTTTGTGTTGTCTTATTTTAAATTCAAATAATTAAGTAGCTCACTGGCTCTAAGCGGCACAAATCCTTGTGGATTTAGGTTTCGTTTTGTTCTACAATCTCATGCCTGGCTAAGCTAAATCAGAACGCCCTATCATGTATAGCCAATTCTTGGCATTACTGAGAAAAATCCTTCCTCTGAAACCAGCTCATCTGGGCATCCTAATCCTCTTGGGGGCGGGGTGTGTGTGTGTGTGTGTGTGTGTGTGTGTGTTGCTTTTTAAGAATTAGATCCAAGTCTTGGTGGCAGACTCCTAGTTTGGATTTCTGTGTCAGAGCCCACGGCCTACAGGCGAGGGGGAGCCGAGGAGGAAAAGCTACTGATGAATACAGAGCCCTTGCTGTGTGCACCAGCTGCACAGCTGACCCAGCATGCTGATGCTGCAGACACTGGGGAGAAGGACTAGCACGTAAGAGCACTCACTGCTCTTGCAGGGCACCCAGGTTTGGTTTCTAGCACTCACATTAAGGGTGGTTACAACTGCCTGTAACTCCAGGTCCAGGGTATCCAACTCCCTCTGTGGGAGTCTGTACCGTTCAGACACAGACGTGTAATTTAACAGCCGTGACCCTCAGACAGTCTCTTGAGCCCAGATTGACGTACAGTGAAACTATTCGCCCATGCTTGGCCACAAAGGTGTTTGGCCTGAAGCTAGGCACTCTGGGAGTGGGCTGGCTCGGCAGATTCATTAGCATCACTGTACTTGGTTTCTTGGTTTTTTTTGTTTTGTTTTGTTTTGTTTGTTTTTGTTTTTTTTTGTAGACCAGGCTGGCCTCGAACTCAGAAATTCGCTTGCCTCTGCCTCCCAAGTGCTGGGATTAAAGGCAAGCGCCACCACACCTGGCCACTGTACTTGCTTTATCGTTTGTTTTTACACTTGTTGGATGGATGTGTTCCCCAAGGGAAGTGTCAGCAGTGTTCAGACTACAGGAAGTCTGGGATGGCTTGAAGTTCACTGGGGAAAAAAACAAAAACAAAAACAAAACAAAACAGCTCAATCTTAAGTAAAAGACACAAACCTTCCCTACCTCCATCCCACCCTTCCCCAACAGCTCGCTTAGCATGGGAACAGAACTCAGCATAGAGTATGTTGTTATCTAAAAGTTTGCTGGCAGAGGCAGCAGAATTAGATTTGAACCCTGACTCCATATCATCCAACTGTATGGCCACCAGCGAGTTTCTTTAACCTCTCTGATTCTCATCCTCGTGATCTTTGGAATGGGTGTGATGATAGGCCCCTGTGACTACCCCTGAGGATCGGAGGTAGTATGGCAGATGCGACTCCTCATGGCTTAGCTCCTGTTTATGGCGTGATGACTGCTCAGTATGTGAATTCCTTAAAGACTAGATACCTATGTGAATATGTGGCTTATTTCCATTCTCACCTTTCCTAGAGACTACCAAATGTTAAGTCTCAAACCCTGGGACAAATGGCTGAGGTGCCTATTTAATATCAAAGAGGGCTTGGCCCCCAGGTTCTCCCACCATCCCTCAGTCTCACTCTCCACCTACTCCAGGGTGTGGCTGGCATACCCTATCTTCTACCCCCATCTCCTAATCTCTAGCCCAGCTTCAGGGCTGCCCTTCCTCTTCCCCACATAATCCAGCCATGTTGGTTACCCTCCACTTTTTGCCTTTTGTCCTCCTGGCTGCTGTAACTGGCTTCTCTCTTTCCCTTCTTTCTTCCTCTCCCCACTCCTCACATGGTGCAGAGTTATGTCTGCTTTGGACTCTCCCAGACATCTCTGCTTCTGGCTGTGTTCTCTCTTCTAGCTACAATAGACTCTCACCTTCACCATACCTATGAGTAGTCATGTCCCCCTTTTAATTTATTTTTTCACTTACCAAACACTGGCTAGTGCAGGGCTAGCACACTTGCTAACTGCTCTGACTTCAATTTACTGGGTCTCTGGGCCATTCCTTGCTTTTTTAAAAATAGTTTTGTTTCTTTTGTTTTGTTTTGAGACAGGGTCTCACTATGTAGCCCTGGCTGTCCTGGAACTTGCTGTGTAGACCAAGCTGGCCTCAGATTCACAGAGATCCTCCTGCCTCTGCCTCCCAATTGCTGGGATTAAAGACCTGCCCCGCCCCCCCGCCCTCCCCCCCCACCATGTCGCTAATATCTCTTGCTTTTAAACTGCTTTGAAGATGTAACTCGTAAGTAACTGATAAAGATGCAAAATAACTTCTCTTTAGATTTGTAAATTCTGCCCGTGGTAGGTTCACTTTACTGCTGGATCCGCTGCTCACTGTGTGGGGAAAGCCAGGCGTCCTCAATTGCACAGACAGGTGAATATCCTGGGTCTGGGCAGCGGCTTGGACAGCCTGTAGCATCTCACGGTTTTTTGTTTGTTTGTTTGTTTGTTTTTTTGTTTTTTTCTCTTTGGGAAGGAGTTAAATGGGCTTTATCAGTGGGTTTCTGCAGAGGGCAGACCCTAAGCCTTCAGTTCCCTCTATGCGGTCTCATTAGCTTCAGAGGCAGGCAGAGGACTTAGTCCGGGATTCAGAACTTGTGCCAGCCTGGGAGGAATACAGAGGAAGGTTCTCATTCCTGGGCTCAATCTGGCTGTCTATGAAATGGGCTCAGAAGCAGAGCCTGGAGCCTTCTTCCCCACTTAGGTGCCTGGTCCCGAAGGGCAGGGGTAGGTGGGACGCTGGATGGGAGGCCCTGACAGAGCTGTTGCCTTTGGGATGGGATCCCGGGCTGCGCCTTCTTGCAGGGCACGGTGGGGCTTCTAGAGGGGGCGGGCGGGTTCTCTAGCGCCAGAAACCCGGAGCCGCCCAGGAATTTTGGCTCGGACTGCATTTCCTCGGGCCGGGCGGGCGTGATCCCCGGGAGGCGACTACGGACAAACTGCTTCACTCGGTGGCTCCGGTGGCTACGTACCATGCAGGCGCTGCTCTGCGCGCTAGCCGGGCTCGCCCTGCTCCGTGCCGGGACGGGCGAATGGGGCCAAGGTCCCAGGGACACCCCCGGACGGCGAGGTAAGAATGAGAGAGGAGCCGGAGACAGAGACACCGGGAAAAGAGGAGGGAACAGAGATGGAGAAAGAATCAGAGACATCGAAGGACAGAAAAGGGGAAAGATGAGTAAGAGAGCTTTCGAGATAAACGCATGTGGGTGAGGAGAGCAAGAGGAGGGAGTTTGAGAAAAGCACAAACAAGGAAAGAAATAGGAATGGCAGGACCCACCGAGGAAATAAAAATTTGGGGAAAGGAATGTGGCAACCGGATGTCTAGAGAGGGCGGAGGTTCAGCTGCAGGGTGTGGCCGCCCTCCCGCCAGAGCGTCCAGAGGAAGGTTCCAAAGGGCATCCTATTGGAAGGGGAGCCTGAAGGGTCAACGGTCCAGGTAGGGCCAGCACCACCACTGTGGAGACAGACAGAAAAAAGGTACAGTCTCACCTGCCTGGAGGCCTGAGGAGTCTGTAGTGAGCTGAGGAGGCCATCCTTCAGGTGCCCAGACCGGCTGAAGAACTATGGCTGTCTAGGTGAGGAGTGAGCGCAGGCTGTGTTGAGGCAGACCCAACACCAAGCCCCAGGCCTCTCGCTCTCTCGGGTTCTTGTTCCAGACAGGCAGAAATGCCTGGCACCAAGACTAAAGCTCTGGTTGCTTTTCAGGGCCCACAGAGAGAGGGGAGATTAACCCAGATCATTAAAGGAGTCCCTGTGGGGTGAATCGCTTTTCATCTCACAGGCTGACTTCAGGGAGCATAAGAAAGGACGCGCCCACCAGTGAATGCACAACACTAGTTCTTTCAGACCATCTAGCCTCAGTTTCCCTATCTGCTTTTATTTGTTTGGTTTTGGTTTTTTTCGAGACAGGGTTTCTCTGTATAGCCCTGGCTGTCCTGGAGCTCACTTTGTAGACCAGGCTGGCCTCGAACTCAGAAATCCGCCTGCCTCTGCCTCTGCCTCCCGAGTGCTGGGATTAAAGGCGTGCGCCACCACACCCGGCTCCCTATCTGTTAAGGAGTGACTGGCATTCTGTCTAGCCCAAAGTCAGCTCACAAGGCGCCGTCCTCCCTTTTCCTTCCCTTTGAGATCCTCCTCTAAGTTCTGTTTGGGCTACAGAGGTGGCGACCAGAGCTCAGCTGGAGCCTCCCCCCTGCTCCGTCTCCCTCCCCACCAGACAGAAGTAGTCAGGTAGTCCTGCCTTCCCTGCATCCTGGCCCCAAAAGTCACTTTCCTGCCCCTCCGACATTTAATTTGTTTGATCCAAGCAAGATTACATGACTGGTTAAATTTGGCTGACATGTCTGCTGTTAAAATATGTAATCTCTCTTTATTCTTCCTTTCATTTTTTTTTTCTTGAAATCAGTTGTTGAGAAAAGTTTTGCAGGTGGGTGGTGGTGCTCGCCTTTAATCCCAGCATTTGGGAGATGGAAGCAAGCAGATCTCTGAGTTTAAGGCCAGCTTCGTCTATATAGTGAATTCCAGGACAACCAGGGCTACCATAGAGAAACTCTGTTGAAACAACAACAACAACCACCACAACCACTCACGGGTACAGTTAATTTACTTAATGTGTGTGTGTGTGTGTGTGTGTGTGTGTGTGTGTGTGTGTGTGTGAGAGAGAGAGAGAGAGAGAGAGAGAGAGAGAGAGAGAGGTGTAGGTTTTGCTGATTGATTCCTGGGTGTCATTCAACTGTTTTCTCTCTCTCTCTCTCTCTCTCTCTCTCTCTCTCTCTCTCTCTCTCTCTCTCTGTGTGTGTGTGTGTGTTGTCTAAAAAAATGATGGCTATTTATAGAAGCTTAATCTAATCCCAGTTAGATTTTTTTCTTTGCAAAGAAATTACTTTCTACATAGTATTTATATATTTGGTATATATTTGGTTTTTCAAAACGGAGTCTCTCAGTGTAGCCTTGGCTGTCCTGGAACTCACCGAGCTCAGCCTCCCTCTGCCTCCTGAATATCGGGACCATGCCTGGCTATTTTTAATATATGTTTTAAAGAACAAGGTCTCTTGTAGCTCAGTCTGGTGCTGAACTTACCACGTAGACATGGGTAACTTTGAACTTCTGGTCCTCCTGCCTCTACCTTCCAAGTGCCTCGATTAAAGATGTATACTACCATTTCTGTTTTTAGGTTGTGCTGAGGGCAAACCTGAGGCCTCAAAATTTCAAAGCAAGCATTCTGCCAACTGAGTTACATCCCCAGGCCATCTTTATTATTTTTAACTGAATGTCTTTGATTTCTGCTAAGGATAGACTTTTTTTCTTCAAAAGTGTAGTAGTCATTTGTGTGCTTCTTGTAATTTGTTTATTATTGTGCTCAGAGTTGCACAGTGGGAGTGAGGAAGTCAGGGAACAGCTCTGTGGAGTTGGCTCTCTTTTTCCACCTTTATGTGTGTTCTGAGGATAGAGTTCTGGTCTCTGGGTTTGTGCAGTTGGGTAATTGTTATCCAATGAGTGGTCTTAGCAACCCCCTCATACAGGACTATTCAGAGGCCAACCTCAGCTCAGTTCCTGTTTCCATTGTCAGAAGACTCTTCCATGTCTTCTTATTTATTTGTTTGTTTGTTTACTTGTGTACTTTTTTTTGAGGCAGGATTTCTTTGTGTAGTTTTGGCTGTCCTTGAACTGGCTCTGTAGACCAGACTGGCTTAGAACTCAGGAGGATCCACCTGCCTCTGCCTCCCCAGTGCTGTGACCAAGGCATGTATCATTACTGCCTGACTCCCTTACTTTTTTTTTTAAGATTTATTTATTTTATGTATGTGAGTACACTGTAGTTGTATAGATGGTTGTGAGCCTTCATGTGATTGTTGGGAATTGAATTTTAGGACCTCTGCTCGCTCTGGTTGGCCCCACTAGCTCCAGTTAACTCTGCTCACTCAGTCCCAAAGATTTATTTATTATTATATATAAATACACTGTCTTCAGACACACCAGAAGAGGGCGTCAGATCTCATTACAGGTGGTTGTGAGCCACCATGTGGTTGCTGGGATTTGAACTCAGGGCCTTCAGAAGAGCAGTCAGTGTGCACTTACCCGCTGAGCCATCTCGCCAGCCCTCCCTTACTTTTTATAATTGAAAAATTGTCTGTCTGTCTGTCTGTATGCATGCATGTATGCCTGTGTGAATTCATGTGCACTGTTAATAGATTAGTCTAATGTAATTATACTATAATTAAGTATTAATTCATAAGCAGTCTTGTTTCATTTATAATTTCACATCTTTTGTCATCCCTGGATTATTTTAAAGGAAATTCCAACACTCTGGGGGTTTTTTTGTTTTGTTTTGTTTTGTTTATTTATTTTATTTATAGGAGTACACTGTAGCTATCTTCAGACACACCAGAAGAGGGCATCAGATCCCATTACAGATGGTAGTGAGCCACCATGTGGTTGCTGGGAATTGAACTCAGGACCTCTGGAAGAGTAGTCGGTGCTCTTAACCGCTGAGCCATCTCTCCAGCCCCCATCACTCTGTTTTTTCAGTTCTTATTGTTTGGCAGTCTCATACATAGGCAAGTGCCCTCAGAGACCAGAGGGCATAGTATCCCCTGGAACTGGAGATACATTGCTGAGTCCTCCAGAAGAGCAATAAACCTGACAGGTGAGCCTTCTCTTCAGCCCTGGGTCTCCTCTGTCATTTTAAAACTCTGTTTGATCTACATGGGTGTTTTGCCTGCATGTACGTCTGTGCACCATATACATGCCTGGGGCTCAGGAGAAGATGCCTTAGAATTGGAGTCACAGATGGCTGTGAGCCACCATGAGGGTGCTGGGTATTGAACCCAGGTCCTCTGGAAGATCCAGTGCTCTTAACCATGAGCTATCTCTCTCTCTTCTTGTAAGCAAGTAGAATCATCCTCACCAACACCTCTGGATTATAGCATTTTCTACTACACACACACACACACACACACACACACACACACACACACACACATAGTGAGGCCAAACCAACATGGAAGATAGAGACAAAAACAGAAAGGTAAGAAAGGTATTTTGTTGCCCATACCACCTCTGTGTTTCCTCCCATTTTACAGATGGTAGAAGAAAAAGTGGCCTTCATTTCAAAGTAAGAGTACTGGGGATGCAGGAAACGATATCAAGGTAGATTATTTTTTGACCCTATAAAGTCAGGTGTCAGGCTACAGAAACGATAAAAGTGGCTGACACGACATTTGGCACAGTTTTTGTATATTCCTAACCATATTTTCCTGCCCCATGAATCCTCATCAGCTAAGTTCTTTAGGGATGTGCAGTCTTCCTGGTGTCTAGCATTGCCCCCTCCAAACTCCCCAACCTATTCTTTCAGAATGCAAACCAAGCCCTATCTGATGTTCAAGATGAACCTGGAGTTCAAGATGCCCTCCTTTGCAGGAGCTCAGTCACACAGCCTACTCTCTGTAACTTTTCAAGTCTAAAATAAACTAAAAATCACTCAGGAAGCAGGCACCAACTGCTGGCTAGGGAAGACAGGAGTGAGTGTGTGTGTGTGTGTGTGTATGTGTGTGTGTGTGTGTGTGTGTGCTCACTCCATCAGCACTGAATTCTAAAGGCCCTGAAAATGAGACAATGATTTATTTCTTACAAAGGGAGAGAGTGAAGACCCCCAAGATAGACAAGTTTACTTTACACAGCCATACCACCAAAAGGGACAGTGTCAGACAGTTGATTCCAATCCTGTCACCACCACCTTCTTGCTGTGTAATCTTATGTACATAACTTAAACTTTTGATTTCGTAAAACAACAACAATAATAATTTTGGGTTTTGTTTTGTTTTTGAGAAAAATTATTATTTTTATTTATTTATCCATCCAACACAGGGTTTCTCTGTGTAGCCCTGGCTATCCTGGAACTCAGTATGTAGACCAGGCTGGTCTCAAACTCCCAGAGATCTGCCTGCCTCTGCCTCCTGAGTGCTGGGAATAAAGGTGTGTGCCACCATCTCTGGCTGAGAGAAATTCTTGCTGTGTATCCCAGGCTGGCCTTGCACTTGTAGTTCTCCTGCCTCAGCCTCTCTGGTGCTGGGATTACAGGAATACCCCATATTCAGTATAAAAACAATCTTTCTAAGGTAGAGGAGTGTGTAACCTGCCATTTGGAAGGCTGAGGTATCAGGATTGAGAAAGAAAGGAAAAGGAAGGGAAGAAAGAAAAGAAGTGACTTTGTTTATTTAAATGGTCAACCTGACAACATACATAAAGATATGTTATACAGATTGAGCAGGTTATATTTAGGAATGTATAAGTATATGCAAGTATGTATGTAGTAAAAATTAATGGGAAAAGGCCATGAATTTAAAAGAGATCAAGGAGAAGTTTATGAGAAAGTGTGGAAGGAGGGAAGAGGGAGAAGATAAAACAGGAAAAGAACTAGAATTCAATGACTGACACATAGCCACATACATGTTCAGCAAGAAACTCAACATGATAAAGGACCACAAAGCAATAGAACTTAGAAGACAGAAGTAGCAAGAGCCAGGACCCAACAAATGGAACTGGCCTGTAGCAGATCATCCAGTCAGTTCAGGGCTGCCCCTACATCCTTGCTGAAGAAGACCCTCTGTAGGGTGGCACCTCCTGATTTCTGCATAGATTTGGCCCTAGAGAGATGTCCTTCTATCCTGAGACCTGATCCAAACAATCTACATTGAGCCTTAGACTCCACGGGAGAGGCAGAGCAAGGGACTCCCTGACCCACCTGCTGCATCATTCTGAGCCTGTATCTGCTCAATGCCCCATCCTAGTTTGTTCCTTTACTGTAATGAACACTGTAACCGAATGCAATTTGGGAGAAAAAGGCTTATTTCATCTTACAGTCCATTAAGGGAAGCCAGGACAGGAATTCAAGGCAGGTATCTGGGGTAGTAACTGAAGCAGAGGCTGTAAAGGACTGCTGCTCACTGGCTTGTTCTCCGTGGCTTAGTTAGAATGCTTCCTTCCTTCCTTCCTTCCTTCCTTCCTTCCTTCCTTCCTTCCTTCCTTCCTTCCTTCCTTCCTTCTTATTTTCTTAAGATTTTGTTTATTTATTTTATGTGAGTACACTGTCGCTGTCTTCAGACACACCAGAAGAGGCCATCAGATTCCATTGCAGGTGGTTGTGAGCCACCATGTGATTACTGGGAATTGAACTCAGGACCTTTGGAACAGAAGTCAGTGCTTTTAACCACTGAGCCATCTCTTCAGCCCCTAGAATGCTTTCTTACACAACTCAGGACCACCTGCCCGAGGAGGGGGAGGCATAGAGTGCCAAACCCTCACATATTGAGTCATTAGTCAAAAAAAAAAAAAAAAAAAATGTCGGTCGGCCTTGCCCACAGGCTTTTCTGAAAGGCTCAGTTCCTCTGCAGAAGTTCCTTCTCAATAGGTGACTCTACTTTGTACTAAGTTGACAGACTAACCACCCTAGCTGCTTTGTGGCATCCACCCTCTTCAGGTACAGGATCATGGCAACCCTGCACAGGAGATGGGGCAAGGCAGGCAGACAGACCTTTCAGTCAACACGAGGAAGCCCTTGCAAGAGCTTCCCATAGACTGTGCCTCTGACTTCCAGTTGTATGCTAGCGAGGTTTACCTCAGTGGGTTTGAGGCCTCGACATCCTGGGATTTGGGAAGGATTAGTTTATTGTAATTAGTGGTTTAAAGAGATATGAGATAGCAAGACGGGATCAGGGGGTCACATCTAGCCTCAGAGCTGCCTACCAGCCTGACCATCAGCCAGTCTAGCTTGAACGGACACATGAGGGGGAAATAGGCAGGGTGTGGTGGTTGACAGGGGCTCTTCCTTAAGGCAGCTTGACTTGCATCCATGATCCGTTCCCCAGTCAGCCATGAGTCTCAAAAATCCCCTGCTGGAGAGAGACTCAGAACAAGAGAAGGGATAGAACACGCCCCCTCCCAGCAAAAGCAAACAAAACACAAGTTTCTTGGAATGTAGCTCTCTCTGAAAGGCCTCCAGGGGCCCTTGGCCGGTCAGAGCTCCGTGCACAACTACTCATACAATCCTTTAGAATAGGATTCTGCTTCTCTGGGTTTGACCGCGTCACAAATATTTATACAAGTACTAGATGTGGTAAAGTTTATTATTCTATTGCACTGAATGTGATCAGATACCATTAACCCCAAGTGGCTGGGGTTGCTGGTAAAGACAGAGTGCAGCTTTGATGATTGCTGGGGGTACTTCCTCACGGTATGAGTCCCAGGTACACCAGGTTGGCGGGCCATATAGAGGACAGATCGGTGCCCAAACCTCTTTAGTTAAGTCAATCAGCCCAGCACCTCTCCTGGTGTCTAGGCCACCCCCATCCCAGGATGCTGCCTCATCCATGGCCACCATCCAGGGTACAAACAAGGCTTTCAAGCAGGAGTCCGGCCAGCAGAACCCCCATGCCCTAGGAAACCCATTTCTAACTGGCAGAGAAGAAAGAGGGAGGGAGTGCCCACAGCCTAGGTCCTGTGAGATTACACAGCAATCCTTTGGCCTTTCCACCATACTTGATTGATGAGCTTATGTTCTACCAGAGAGTGGGGAGTGTGTGTGTGTGTGTGTGTGTGTGTGTGTGTGTGTGTGAGAGAGAGAGAGAGAGAGAGACAGAGAGACAGAGAGACAGAGAGAAAGAGACAGAGAGACAGAGAGAGACAGAGAAAGAGAGAGACAGAAACAAACAGAGACAAAGAGAGATAGAGACACAGAGATAGTTCAGTTTTTTATTTACCCAAGGGTTGGTTGTCCATAGTTCACCCCAGCTTTTGTCCTCTGAGGCCTCAAGCCAATTCTGAAAGATATTTGTACTCCTCCATGTTATCCATCTGGGAAACAGAGCCTCAGACTAGCCCCACCCAGTTTGATAGCACGAGCTGTGGAGGCCAGAAAGCTAACAGCTGAGGGTGTAGGCTGAGAAGGGTCTTCAGGGTGTTTTCTAGGCGGAGCAATGCTGGGATTCTCTGCAGTGGAGGAGCTGGCCTTGGAGGACAGTTGTTAGGGTTGTGCTCCAAGCTTTCTGTCAGATGAGGCCTCAGCAGAGAGGCCTGGATGAGCTCAGAGCACAGCTCCATCCAGATGTGAGGGATTAGTGCTGAGTGAGGGGAGTGAGGTCACCCCAGCCTCTTCCCTGGAGGGCTTCTGGAGCCAAGTCAGGCCTCATCACAGACTCTGGAGAACAGTGGAAGAGAAGCAGAGGCGCATTGCTCAAGATACCCACAGCTGGCAGCTTCTGCTGGGTAAGGGGACCCAGCAAGGGCAGGTGATCCTCGTAGCCCAGTGCTCCTCAACCTTCCTATGCTGTGCTCCTTTAATACAGTTCCTTATGTCGTGGTGACTCCCAACCATGAAATGATCCCACTGCTACTTCCTAACTGTACTTTTGCTACTGTAACAAGTTGATGTAAATAGCTGGTAGCCATGGTATCTGATATGACCCCAAAGAACCCACAGTAACCTGGCTGAAGGCCTCCAGGCAGGGCAAACAGGGAGGGTGTTTGCAGAGTCCCCCGACAGCCGACCCTGGAGTAAGAAGAGCTCTTCCTGCTTCCTATACCTCTCTCCTGGCTGAGCGCTCAGCTGAAGCTGAAGCAAATGTGGCGTCCCCTCACTGAGGCCGGTCTGGATCTCTTCTGTCTCTCACAGCCTTCTCAGATCATGGAGCACAGCCTTCCAGCAAGTCTCTTTCTTGACCTCAGCATTTTGAATCCTATTCAGCCCATCACGGCTTCTCTTTTAGCTAACAGTTCCACCAGGTAGTAATTAACAGTGTGTCGCTGCTCTTACGAAGGAGCCCAAGTTCAGTTCCTAGCCCCTATACTGGGTGCCTCACAACTGCTTGTAACTCCAGCTGCAGAGGATCAGACGCCCTCTTCTGGCCTCTGTAGGCACTGCACTCACATGCACACATGCAGACACATACACATAATTTAAAATGACTGTCTGGGTTGGAGAGATGGCTCAGCAGTTAAGAGCACTTGTCGCTCTTGAAGAGGTTCAATTCCCAGTTCCTATAAGGAAGCGCATGACCATCTTGTTTGTAACTCCAGTTCCAGAGGATTTGATGCTCTGTTCTGACCTTCTCAGACACTGCATGCACATACGTGCAGGAAGGGACACTCACATAAAAATACACATTAAAAAAAAACCAAAAACAAACTATATACACAAAAGCAGAGGGGATGGCTGAATGCACTCCCAGGGGGAATCTTTGCTCTGCCCATCGATGCTTCTTGCTCTCCCTTCACCAGGCCCGGGTGATTTTGAAGGAAATCTAAGACTAACATTTCAGCAGTGAGAAATCCAATGTGGATCTCCCAAAGACCCATTTCTACAAATGTAGGCAGCACACCACTCAGCCTGGTTGCTTTCCTGTTGCTATGATAAAAATGCTCCAACAAAACGACTCTGGGAGAACGGTTTATGCTGGCTCACCATTCTAGGGCTCACAGCCTGCCGTGGTGGGGAAAGCATGGGGTAGGAGCATGAGCTAGCCCATCAGAGCACGTGATGAGCAGTCTAGAAGTGGGGGGTGGGGGGGAGAAGAGGAAATGTAGCCGGGCTAGTATTCAAACTCATAAGCGTTTGGGGGACATTTCATGTTTAAATCACAACACCACTCTAACATTCTCTTCCCTCCTTCAAATCAGTAGCAGCACTATTGTGTTTTAGACAGGGTTTCTAAATTCCAGTGAAGGGGAATCATGTTGCTCTTCACAGAGGGTTCTCTTAGTTAGCTCGTCATCACTATAAGAAAATACCAAAGGCAGCCTATGGAAAAGAGAGAGAAGGTTTATTTTGGCTCCTGAATGAAAAGGTTCAGTCCGTGGTCAACTGACCCCATTGCTTTTGGGTGGCTGCTGCTGTCGAGGCCGTGCATGCATCACAGTAGGTGTAAAACCACTCACCGTATCAGCCAGGAAACGGGAAAAGGAGCAAGAGACCGGGGTTCTACAATGCTCTCAGAGGGCATACCCCAATAACTTAACAACCTTCCTCCACGCCCTATCTCACAACAGTCCACACCAACTTATGGACACAGATCCCCTCCTCCACCCCACCCCAATGCCCTACTCTAGGAACCAGGCCTCTAGCATGGGCCTTCAGAGGACATTGAAGATCTGAACTGTAGCAGTGAGCATTGCTTCTGACTCGGTCCCCACACCTCCTCTCTCTTGTATCCTTCTGATTCCCCTGATCCTGGATTCCAGGGCTTCCTGTCCCTGCAGGAAGTGCATTCTTTCACTTCTGCTCCCTTCCTGTCCCTATAAGCATGGCTGTGTTTTCCAAAGCCCAAGAAAACACCCAGGACAACAGTACACAATTCTCTGGCCATGGCAAGCTGATCTCCCTCCCTCCCTTCCTAACCTCCCTCTCTCCTTTCCTCCTCCCTCCCTCCCTCTCTTCCAAGCTCCCTGAAGAAATTTCCCAGGACCCGAGTTTCCAGCTTCTGACCTCGCCTTCCCGTCATGCTGCAACACTATGTACATCATCAGGAACGGCTAGTGCTGGGCAGGAACACTCCTGGCTCTCTTTTTCACAGTGCTAACCCTTCCTGCCATTTCAGGCTCGTGGCCCTCCCTACAGTCTGAAAAACCCTCTCTTCTTTCTCCTGCTTCCCAGGGACAGGCATTTCCTAAGGGCTCAGCCACATCTAATGCCTCAGATCGACCCACTGCAGCCCAAGTTCATAAGCAGGACACTGACACTTCTGTGTTGGAGTTGGTGGTGTCAGGTTAACCTCAGTGGATAAGGAGAATCATGAGTCAAGAGTGGAGAAGGTGTATTAGTCAGGTTACCAGTTCTGTCCCTCTAGGGGACACATGACTAAGAATTAACCTATTGACATATAGAAAGTGGATTTATTAGAATGCTTATAGGCTGTGGTCCAGCTAATCCAACAATGGATGTCTGCCAACAAAAGGTCCAGAACTCTGTAGATGTTTAGTCTGGTGATGTATATTTCAGCTGGTCTTCAGTTATTCTGGATCTAATGCCGGTGATGGAATGGATCTGCCAGTGGAGCAAGAAAGCAAAGAAAGCAAGCTGCCTTCTTTTGTCTTTTTTTTTTTTTTTTGAGACAGGATTTCTCTGTGTAGCTCTGGCTGATCTGGAACTCTCTCTGTAGACCAGGCTGGCCTTAAACTCAGAAGTCTAAAGACCTCTGCCTGCCAAGCACTGGGATTAAAGGCATGCGCCACCACTGCCTGGCCTTCCAGGTCCTTCATACAGTCTGCCAACAGAAGGTAGAGCTCCTATTAAAGACAGATCTTCCTACCTTAAAATCTGGATTTATAATTAATCAATCCAAATAATTAAGATAACCCTCACAGGTGTGCCCAGCATCTTGGGTTTTAGATAATTCCAAATTAGTCAAGTGGATCACCAAGGACAGTCAGCATAGTAGATTATTAAACCTCTGATCCTCTCGCTGCAGTGTGGCTTTGGACTTGGTAAGCAGCAACTCAGACTAGTTGGTTCCCAGGGATGAGGCTGCTCAGGGTCCTCCTGGATTCTGCCTGCTACTGTCATTTCTAGCATAGATTACCATGGCTGCCACTGCTTCCCTCCAAAGCCGCATTCCTCCACATTCTCCAGGTCCCTGGATTGAAGTGCTCGATCAAGCACTTTCATCCCGAGACCCCTTCCTGGTTGACCCCCCCCCCCCATTTCTCTGCAGGCATTCCAACTCCCTGGATGGTTTGTTCAAGGAAAATATACTTCTCTCCATGTCTTTGCAAGCAGCCAAAACCTTCCCTGTCTTGACACTATAGAGCCTAGACACTGCCTCCTGGAGAGAGCCCTCCTAGGTCTGGTGACGGGAGTGGTTAGGGTGGTGGCTCATGTCTTCATCTCTGCGTGGCCGTGTGTCTCATTTCAGAATCTCCTGTCTCCTAAGCCTGGTGTTTTGCAGAACCCTCCAGTTCCACAAGGGAAGCCCCGACTCCACAGTGACAAGATTTGTTTTCCCTACAGCTGCCGAGTCCCCCAGTTCCCCTGGAGATCTAGCTGGGAGCCCAGGCTGTGACAGACACGCGGCTGTGCAAAGGCGGTTAGACATTATGGAGGAGGTAAGGAGGGCGTGGGAGGAAGGGATCATGACGCTTCGTGGCCATCTGCCAGGCCGGAAGCTTTGTGGATTACAAATGTCAGAAAACCCAGGCCAGTCCTGTTCCCCCACTGCCAGGTTAGTGACCCCATGCTCTCAGTGGGATGTTCATCTTATACAACCTACCTCCCAGGAGACGCTTTTTGCGCACAGCCTGAGACTCTTCCTTAGTTGTGTGTACTGGCTGGTTTGTGCATCAACTTGACATGAGCTGGAGTCATCAAAGAGGAAGGAGCCTCAGTTGAGACAATGCCTCCATGAGACCCAGCTATAAAGCATTTTCCCCTCAATTAGTTATCAGTGGGGAAAGGCCCAGCCCATTGAGGGTAGTGTCATCCTTGGGCTGGTGGTCATGGGTTCTATAGGTAGGTTAAGCAAGCCACGGGGAGCAAGCCAGTAAGCAGTATTCCTCCACGGCCTCTGTATCATCCCCTGCCTCCAGGTTCCTGCCCTGACTTCCTTTTGGTGATGAGCAGCAATGTGGAATTGTAAACAGAATAATCCTACCCCCACCCCCAACTTACTTGTTTTGGTCGTGGTGTTTTGTTGCAGCAATAGAAACCCTGACTAAGGCATTGGGGGGAGAGGGGGGATTCAACCATCAAAGTTCGTGATGAATCATAACTTAGGGTCCATAACTTTGTTCTGGGCAAAGTTTTATCTCCATTGCTGAAAGCATTTTGTTTTGTTTTGCTTTTTGAGACAGGGATGCTCTGGAACTCACTCTGTAGACCAGGGTGGCCTTTCTTTCTTTGTTCTCCTTAGACAGGGTTTCTCTTCTGTGTACCCAGCTGTCCTGAAACTTGCTCTGTAGACCAGGCTGGCCTCAAACTCAGAGATCCCCCCCCCCCCGCGCGCCTCCCAGTGCTGAGATTAAGGTGTGCACCGCCACTGCCAAGCCCCCAGGACATTCAAAATGAGAGAACTGACTCCTGAAGATTGTTCTCTGACCTCTCCATGCACTCCCAGTGGTGTGAGTGTGCCCCCTACCCCTGACACGTGTGCACACACACACACACACACTCACGGACAGCTCCTAAGATTGATTAATTTTTGACCTTTCTGCCCCCAACCCCCAAGACAATACTAATAATTTTTGAGTCAGTCTTTCTCTGTATCCCAAGCTGGTCTAGAATTTGTGGTCATCCTCCTGTCTCAAGATTTTGACCTTAACGACATCAACCACTAAAGTAATATATATTTTTTTTAATATTTGAATGCTATTACAGTGTAGCTGGTATCCTTATTTTTCTATTTTAATCATGAACACACAGTCCTGACATGAGGCTGGTAGGCTTTATTGGGTTGCCAGCAGGATCGGTAGCAACAAGCAGCCTTTTAAAAGTAACTCCCCTAGGAAAAACTTTAAAATCCCAAATATGTCATTTATGAAAGTTGCCACAAGGGGGCAGTGCAACAAAAGAATCCAGCCTACTCCCAAACAAAAAGGTGCTTAGGAGTCCTGTGCCAAGCCTGATACCTTTGAGTGCCAGACAGGGGGATCCTTAAAAGGGCAAAGGGAGCAAGCAGCCTGTGATGTTCTCACCTGGGGAAACGGAGCAGAGACTGGGTGGGAGCCAGGACTGGACAGCTCCCAGTTCCTTCTCCACTGAACACAGGGACTTGGGGACATCACTAAGCTAAGCTAAAGCTGGCCATCCCAACTTCTGTACTTGACTTTGCCTCACCCTCCCACTCCAGACGGTGGAGAAGACAGTGGAGCACCTGGAGGCGGAAGTGACAGGTCTGCTGGGCCTGCTGGAGGAACTGGCTTCAAACCTTCCCACAGGGCCCTTCAGCCCCAAACCTGACTTGCTTGGAGATGGTGAGTGGCTCAGATAGCAGAGGGATGTCTGCTGGACCTGTCACCTAGGGTCTCTGGCAGCAGAATGCACAGGGTATGTTATGCAGTCCTGGGCAGAGCACTCAGTTTTCAAGTATCCTGGCTTCTGGGCTCCTCCATCTATTCTCTGTCTATTCTGTTTATTCTCCATCTATTCTCCCCACCCTGGCAGCTGGGCCCTGACCCCCAACAGATGCTGAGTTCATCTCCCAGCTCCTTAAGCCCTGTGTTTGGGCTCTGCTGTCCCAAGGGAGCAGAAAGCTGGAAAGAGGCAGTCGCTGGGCACAGCAAGGGCAAGGGACTCCTTCAGCATCCTCTGCTGCTCTCTTAGGGCACCCCCTTTCCTTGCAGATGGTTTCTGACTTCCAGGGATGGTGGAGCCTGCCAGCTGAAGTCATCCCTCAGAGAACCAAGCCAGGTCTTCCTGCCTTCCTGCCCCACCTTTGTGTGAAATAAAAGCTCCGATTTGGACCCATCTGCTAGCCATGACCTCTGTTGCCGCAGCTCCAGCTCCTTCTTGCACCCTGAACCCCACACTGCTGTTCTAGCACGTGGACCTGGGTGACCTGTGCAACCGCACTTCCAACTTTCTAATTCAGAGACAGACCCTGGGAACTGACTGACAGGATGTGAGACACCAGAGGCCTAGAGTGGTAACCAAGCACAGAAGGCCCATTATGCCGCCTTGCTGCCCAGGCCACAAAACAGCAGCCACTGCCACCAAGGAGACTGTCAAAAACACAAGATCCAACTCACCCCATCAGAATCTCTGCTTTTATGTGATTCCCTGCCCTGCCCTCCTGGCAGTAAGGAGTTGTGTGTGCATTAAGAATCCTGTTCCCTGGTTGTAAATCCAAAGAGATGCATTTCCAGTTTCTTTTTTAAAAAATACACACACACACACATATGTATATATTTCAGTAAACAAAGTTCTTAATATATAAAATTCACTCGGGGGAATGGCACATCATGTAGACTGAGCTGGGATAAAGGTTTACACCCAGCGAAACTTACCATTTTAACCTGCACAAATTCTGTGGCTTCCAGCGTGCCTGAGGAGTCATCACCATTAATTCCAGGACGTTTTCAACACCCCAGAAAGAAATCTGAGCCTATACAAGAGTCACTTCCCTTCCACCTCTCCCCACACCAACACTCTAGCAACAGTGTGTGTTCCTAGACTTGCCCATGGTAGGCAGCTTCTGTGAATGGGACCACGAATCCTTCTGTATCAGGCTTTCGCCAGACAAGTCCTTAGAGCTCATCCATGTTGCAGGGAGTCACTCCTTCATATGTGCAAAATGACGTTCTAGTGTATCAGCGGACCACGCCCATCTGTATAATGTGTAATATAATGGTGCAAACCATAACATCAGTGTTTAGCTCACAGTCGCTTTATTACTCCCGAGTGTCATCCGTCCTCCCACTGTTGGGGAGACGTGAGGATTGGTATCCCTGCAGCTCAGGTGAGGTCTCTCTGGGGTTCTGGACAGGGTTCAGGAGGCTAGAGAGGCCCTTGTCTCTCTAGCATGTCATTGTCCGAAGCTTTCTAACACAGGAGAAATGATGGAAGGCTTCCAGCCAGCAAGCCAAGCTCTGTGCTCCTGGACATGGTGACAATGAATCCTAGAAACTGTCCTGCCAGTTTCCCTCTCCAGACACCAAGGAGCCAGGAGCCTGCAGGGCCAGAGCCAAGAGTGCCCTTCTCATGGGAAGCCCCTAGGTAGCTGGAGCAGTGTTGTTCCTGTCCCCTCACTAGTCTCCCTGAGAGGTCACCCTAGAAAGCACATGAACACCCCCTCTGTCCTTTCCCAGGACCTAGGTGACCTCACTCAGGAACTCTGCCAACCCTGCACCCGGCTCTGGTCTTGTGCCTCAGCACTACCTGGGCCCTGTGTGAATCTGGAAAGCATCTTTTGTATATCCGCAAAACACAATCCCTGCCAGGTAGCTTGTGCCTGGGACTCCCACAGCAGTGACGATGTTTCTAGTTCAGCATACCCATTTTCCACTGGCTAACAGGGCCGGGATCTCTGAGTCATAAAGCGGAAGAAAACATGCTGGCACCAGAAAGACATTTCCAGAATGTTCCAGAACTGGCTGACTTTTATTTGGAAACAGCTTTTGGCTACAGACATTCAGGTTTAAGGCACATTACAAACTACAAGGAGCCTTGTCATTGGCGGGGGGGGGGTGGGGGGGTGGCTTTAATTCTTGCATGGTTTTGCATGGAAAAATGGAACAAATGATTTTCTGCCCTTTTTTCTAAAAAGGAGTGAGTTTGGCAAAAACAAACCTCATGACACATTTTCACCAGACACCACAGTACCGTCACAAGGCCTCCCTTTTAAAAAGTCCTAGGCAAGGATGGGGAGCCCCTCTCACCCATCACTCCTCCCACAAACACGATACAGTAAATACGCTCGTATGCATCTGACTGGCAACGATGGTTTAAAAAACATTTTCAAATAAAAATACAAAATCGCATGTCTACCACGAAGCTAAGAGTCTTAGCCACAAGCAACAAGGAGTGAGTGCAGGAACCGGAGAGATAAACATCTGATCTGCCAGCAAGAGGCTATGAGGGCCAGGGAGATGCCCCCTGAGAACCCCAGCCCTCCTGGGCCCTTTCGGCACAATATGTGGATGAGGGGGGACCAGAAGGGAAAGGCCATGGCCTTGCGTGGGGGGGGGGGGGGAGACGGCGGCGGTAATTTGGGGTTATTAGATAGGGAAACCGAAGTGTGCTCTTTGGGACGTTTCCTGGCCAATGCCAGCAGGGGGCACAGGTGAGCCACTGCCACAGCTCAGTCGTTGCCACCACAGATCTTCAGTAGAATCTTTCGATAGTCTCCAGAAGTATCTCCCTGGTTGCAGAAACAAGAGCAAGGGTTAAGGGAGGCACGGCCCCGAGAGACCTTGTGGGGAGGCAGGCCTGTTAGAGGCAAGAGTTCCCACTCAGAGCATACAATGCAGATCTCCCCTGTATACGTGCTGCCCAGCAGCCCCCAGATTCTACTTAAAATGAAAGCCAAAGGCCAGGCAGCATGGCATGTCTGTAATCCAGCACTGGGAAGGTGAAGCCTGGGGCTGCTAGGCCAATCTAGCCTAACCAGTAAGCCTTAGGTCCCAGTGAGAAACGCTTTTAAAAATCAACATGGATAGCTTCTGAGGAGTGATACTCAGTGTTGACAGTGGCCTCTACAGGCATATGTGTGCATATGGGCATACATACATGCATACATACATATACACATACATCATACACACATACATACATTATTATACATACACATATATATCATACATACATACATCATACATGCATACATTATATACAACACATCATACATGCATACATACATATATCATGCATATATACATAAATACATCATGCATGCATACATATATATATCATATATACATCATATATGCATGCATCATATATACATTATACATGCATTATACACACATCATACATAAATATATCATACATACATTATACATACATGCATATATACATTATATATACATCATACATACATCATACATAAATATATCATGCATACATTATGCATACATCATTTATATATATATATCATACATACATTATATACATACATACATACATGCATACATACATACAGTAAAAGGACCCCACCCAGGGCTGATCATCACTGCTCTTTGTCTGGGTTCTACTGTAAAGCAATGCTGTGCTCTTCCTTGAAAGCATCATCTTGGTGGCCAGGCATGGAGGACATCATTGCTACTGCAACCTCCGCTTCTCCACATCTCTGTTTGACACCACTATGCTCTCTCTGGGATGATTGCTCAGGCTTAGCTAATTTCAGATGATTTTCTGCCACCCTAAGCTTTTTGAAGCTTTCTGATGACAAGGTCTGTGGCTTCTTCAGCTGTCACAGAACACTAGCGACCCAGGCCAAACTCTGACAGTAAAGACAGTCTCTGCTACACACAGCCTCATTTTCACAGCACGGGAATGGGAAATCTCTTCAAAGATGAGCCCAAGTCTGAAATCAGGCCCTGCAGTGCTTGCTGGTGACTTAGTGTCAACTCTGCCAGCCCAGCTCTGTGTAGACTGCCACCACACCCGTGAAGAACTGTTATCCTCAGAGATGCTGCACCAGAGCTCGGGAGGTTTGCGGACACTGCTCGAGGTCATGAGGTTACCAAGCAGAAAAACCAGGACCAGCCCCTGGCTGAGCTACCGATGTGGTCTCCACCATAAAGTGAATGTGGAGAAAGCCAGAACTCAGAAAGGAAGAGCTGAGCTCCACAGACCCTGGGGACATGAGCTCTCCTTGATGGGTCATATCTCCAGATTGATGGGGTCTCTGAAGGTTAGGGACGTGATAGGGGAAGGCCTGAGATTTCTTTATACCATTAGCAGACATTCCTGCTGAGTTACTAGGCACTGGTATCCCGGAGGGTAGGAACATGGGGTCACAGGGTCATGCCCTGTCCTGTCCTCAGGATCTTGTGACTAGTTTGCAGGTGACTAGACGAAGAAGCTGTTCTAGAGAGGGAAAGGAGACGGGAAGGGCCTGGAGGTGTGGAGATGAAGAGAAGGCCTTATTGGCCCCATCCCTTACCGTGATATCGTGGTACAGTGACTTGCCGTACATCCGCTTATACTCTGCTCGGATATCCAGCAGGTCAAGCTCGCTGCGAGACACCATGATGCGAATCAGGGTCCGGTCCTTTGTTCCTGCTCCCTAAATAGTCACCAGAGTATGTGCACGGGGCTTCCCACCGGCTCCAACCCTCCTGTATCTTCTACCCTCAGCCCACAGTGGACCCCTTAGACTCAGGAGGTTTTAAGATGTCCTAAATCCACCCCCACCCCCACCCTGCATACAAGAACTACGTACCCTCATAGCCTTGTTGAGCCTTTCAGCAAAGAAGGCGGGGGTGTTCTTGAGGCATTTCACTGCAAGAGAAACACAGCCTAAGTCCTGCCGGACACAGGAGGGCACGCACTACCTCAGTGTTCTCCTAGGAAACCTGGACATCAAATCTGTCACTAGCCATCTCCTTTTATTCTGCTGTGATCCCATGAACGCAGCTCCACACACAGTAGGACCACCAGCCCAACCATCACTGAGCAAAAGACACTGGGGTTGTGCATAGCCTGGGGGCGTGAAGAGGCACCCACTTCATGGGTCCCTAAGCATGAGGGGGTCAAACAGAAAAGCGCTCATGGAGAGAGGGTGGCCAAGGGGATGTGTGTCATTCTCGGGCCATGCCAGGAAATGAGGATCCATTTATTTCCTGTTCTAGCCAGGAAAATCCCCCAAAACTAAAAGAAATGGGCAAACTAATGTCCCTCAGCAAGTATAAGGGGAGGTGGCAGGGACGCAGAGCAAGAACCCAGCTCCATATTAGGAGGAGCTTCCTAGAGCTTCGGAGACTTGCTGTAGAGGGCACATGGCTGGAAGAGGCGCTCCCCACGCTGGAAGCTCAGCCAAGCACTCTCTAGAATGGGCTTGTTTTGCTGTTGCAAATAAAAAAGCCTTCCATGTGTTTCCATCAGAGACAGCTGACAATTGCCTACAGGGATGTATTTTTAGAGGAAACTTGGCAGGATGTGAGTCACCTTCCTCTAGGAGAGCAGCTGGACAGGCTCCCACTAATGCCCAGATCCCAGCTCCTTTCTGCTGAGCTGCACGGCAGACACACAAGAGCCATGGAACCCACCAGCCACATGGTCTAGATTAGCAAGCTCAGACCCCGTGCTTCTCTCACTACTACACCCTCGACCCCAGGACATTGAGCACCCAGCCTGCAACCCACACTGCCCAGTGGGTAGGCAGGCAGGTGAGGCAAGCCTCAGCCAGACACCTACCCACAGCCAGCATGCCCTGCTCCAGGTCCCCAGACATCTCCCGGCAGATGCTCTTCTCAATGTCTCGGCCCGTCATCCTCTGATACTCGTTGAAAACTAGTAAGGAAATAGAAGGGGGCATGCCATAGCCTTAATCACATTCTCTCAGATTTCCATGTGCTAGTCCCGACCCTCAGCAACCTGGATTATATAGTAAACACAATGCCATGATGGTGTGCCCTGAGCCAACGAGCTAACCAGTGCTATCTACAAACAGGTCAGGACACATGGTACGGACTGACAAATCTTGGCCTGCAATGGGTTGCTGTAGGGTCTATTGTCTTGTTTTTCACATAGACGCACAGCTCTTTCCAAGCCCCACTAAGTACTCCGTACGTTATATCAACAAGGCTCTACTGCATGTCAATCAATGATGAGTCTCTGTAAGTCACACTGGGCTGAACCATACTTTCATGATGTTAGGCATAATAAATGCATCTTTGGGTTTTTTTTTTTAAAGATTTATTTATTTATTATATGTAAGTACACTGTAGCTGTCTTCAGACACTCCAGAAGAGGGCGTCAGATCTCATTACAGGTGGTTGTGAGCCACCATGTGGTTGCTGGGATTTGAACTCTGGACCTTCGGAAGAGCAGTCGGGTGCTCTTACCCACTGAGCCATCTCACCAGCCCCCATCTTTGGGTTTTTGTTTTTATTTTGTTTTGTTTTGTTGTTGTTGTTGCTTTGCATGTAATGGAGTCATACCCTATAACCCTCTTGCTTCCATGAATCTCAGCCTCTCATGTGTCCAGGACTACAGATCTGTGTCAATACAACATCTTCAAATGGGTTTGTTGGATAGCATCTCATCATAACACTGAGGAACACCTATCTAGGAAGAGACCACATGAGGTCACAAGAACCGGGAGGCTCACCTCAGAGAGAAAGAGAGGCCTCACGAGAAACTAATCCTGGCAAGCTTACGAGTGTCTAAAACTCTTAAGAAAACACATTCCTGTAGCTTAAGCCCAGCCATGAGAGGAGACACACCCTGAAGAGTCCCGCCTCTTTTCCACTCTGCGCTGCACAGCCTGCAGTCAGATGATCCCTTTATCAGAGCGGTCAGTCTGCTGACCAATCTCAGCCCACACTCGAGTGTCCTCCTCAAATCTCCTCATCCCCAGCCCCGGCCCCTCTGATTTCACGAAGCAGGCTCACCTTGCTCTTCCCCACTATGACCCAAGTGAGCTCTGCCCCATTCAGACACAACCCACGTTGTTCCATTGTGCTGAAAGCCTTTAATTATAACCCAGGAGCTGCTGAGGGCCGCAGAACAAGCTGCTGTCTCCTATAGGAAGAAGCCATGCTAGCAAGCCCAGGAGCCCGAGTCTAGTGCTAACACAGGCATCAGTTTCTCCTCCTACCCCTGCCTCAAGTTTCAACCAACTAGTTCCAGATCCGTGTCCTCTGCGTACCAGAGCTGTGGTTTCTGCTTATCTGATATTTTCCTGAATATTTCCTCATTTTTCTCCCATGTCATAATGCTCTGAAACTCAACAGTGACACAAGTGTTCTATACTCATTAAAACAAATGAAGATAAATCCATATCACAAGTGTTCTGCGTGCATTGAATATGAGACTGGAGTACTCAGCCCTCATGGGGAAATCTGTTCCATACCCCTCTTCCCCAGGCTCTGGGGTCACCGCAGGAGAGAAGGCAGAAGAGCCAACATGGTGGAGGGCTGCAGCAAATATTTACCGGGCATGACAGGGCCACTGTACAGATGAAATCACAGAGGCTGTGCCTGGATGCACAAGACCTTCCCAAGATCAAGTCAAAAAGCTTAGCACAGACAGAGAGGACAGAGAGGGACTCAGGAAGCCCCAACCCTAGCGGAGGAGCCATTAGCAAGTGACAGATGGATGGATGGATGGATGGATGGATGGATGGATGGATGGGTGGATGCTAGAGTCTGTTTTCTTTAAGAACATGGTCCCTAAGAAGCTACCCACGCTTCAGTAGCCGGCACTACAGCAGCGTATATAATGGTAACAATAGGTAGATTCCGTGGCATAGGAGAGGGAGAGGGGGAGAAGGAGGAGAAGAGGAAGAGGGAAGGGGAGATTAAAGACACATGCTTTAACCTCAGCCCTCAGGAAGCAGAGGCAGACAGATCACTGAGTTTGAGGCTAGCCTGTTCTACACAGCGAGTTACAGCCAAAGTTACCTAGTAGGGCCCTGTCTCAAAAAGCAAACAACCAAAGCAACAGCAAAAAGAGCACACATAGTGTGTGTGGGGGTGGGATGGAGAGTATGGGGAGGGTATGGGGGCATCAACCAGATCAAAACATTATATGCATAAGTGAACCTCTCACACAGGAAAATTGACAATGAACACGTGTTCATGCGCATTCCGTCACGCAGCCAGGAGGGTAAAAAGCATGCCTTGGGGACAGGGCTCAAGCCCAAAGTAGCCAGGTCCATAGCCATGTCAGCCTCAGGCCAGTCCTGAGACCGAGGGAGGGAATACTGCCTGGTCCTGGGCCAGGAGCAGCAATGCCACCATCCTCTCCTCGCCCTTCCCCCTCCCTCGCTCCTTCCCCCTTGCCTCGTTCCTTCCCCCTTGCCTTGATCCTACCCTGCAGCGCCCACAGCCTTTCCAAGCTGACTCCGCTCTGTTCTCATCTCTCACCTGTCTGCCCACAGGGGCCTTCAGATACAGGTGACCATGGCTTCCCTTTCTCCAGGCCCTCCCAGCTAACTGGCTGCTCTGTATGTTCCTACAATAGTTCAGGGCCCCACCTTCAAACTGCTGCTCTCTTTCTGGTCCCCTCCCAGGAAGACCTCTCACAGTCCCAAAGCCTCAGCCGCCTGACCCCCCACAGCTCCCAACCATCCAAGCCCAAAACCTCTCCTGACATCTGAGCTTCAACACACCATGCCCAGTTTCTCAGCAAGCAGGCTGGATTCTGGTCCCTTCTCCTCCACTCCCCATCCAGGCTTCCACCAGCTCCCCCCAGGTCACTGCAGGGCTTTCCACCTCATCAACTCAACTGTGGATCCTTCACTCTCCCTGCACCACAGCTGAGGCCCAGGTCCTCTGGGGAATCTGGGCAGCACGTTGCTCTGCAAGCTGAAGGAAGGACACACGCCTCTGAGGGCCTTCCTGTGGCTTCTGACTCCTCTCAGGATGAACACCAAACCCTACACTGTCAGCAGAGCTGTCCACCACCTCTGACCCCACGTCTTGATGTTGCAACTGTATCTGCTCCGGATACCTGCATCCCCTTGGCTACGCCTGGGCCATAGCCAGCGGGGCCTTTGTGCCTGTCCTTTCAGGGCTTTTGATCATACAGCCTCATACCACACGACTGCCCCAGCCCCTCCCCCAACTCCATTCCATCACCTTCTACCCATCCCACACATTCACCACCAGCTCCAGGTGGTACTGTGTAGCTGTCTCCTGACATGAAGCTGAACCCCATGACGGAGACCACACCACTCCACCATCACCATCGGATGGACAGAAACCCACTTTAATGTTCAAATAAAATAAGCTAATGCTCCCAGCATGGCTGCAATGCTTTCTCTTCTCTTTTCGTCTTCACTTGCTGCTATTGGGTACATGCCATGTAGAGATCAGAGGCTGTGATTCTGCCTGCCCGACCACTCTGACATCCCTTATTTCAGAGCATGGCAATCCATTTCCTTGCCTTGTCCTTTAAGACACCACCAGGGGGCTCTTGAGGAAGTGAAGGTCCATCCAGAGCACATCAGGCAAATATCCTGTAGGCTTTTTCTCAATACAATGTCCTGCCTGCTTTCATCTAACTGACCCAGGACTGTCGTACCTGCCACCAGGTGGGCCCGGCTCCGGGAGCACAGGATGGCGTTGAACTTGGACTCGTCTGTTCCCAGGCGGTTCTCCCCAGCTGCATACAGCTCCTGGAGGAGAAGGAAGATGCATGTGTCCAGCAAGCATCCTCCAGGTCCCAGGCTCAGAGCACCTAGGCAGCATCTGAGCCCACAGGGAAGGAGCAGGGCCCTGGCAGTGGGGGCACCAGTTTGCTGAAGCCTGTTGGCTCTGCTCACTGCAGACCCAGACCCCAGCAATCCCCTCATCTGTCCGTGCGTAGCACAGAGGATTCAGCCAGCATCCAGCACCACAGAGGAGGAAGAAGAAGCCTGGACTCGGGTCCTGGCTCTGAAGCAGCGTGCGGTGGGATGCTGGGCAGGGTCTGGCTCCTGGGCCTCAATCTCCTCATACAAAAATATATAAGGATTAGGTCTTACTTAATATCATGGCCTTGAAGCCACAAGGACACATAATTTAGAGAAAAGGATGAATAGGGAAAGCTGAGAGAGATCCTGGCCCACTCTTCAGGGCCAGCACTTCTCAGTGGGACAGAGGAACACAGGTCCTCAGCTGATAGAGCCACATCACAACTGCCAGACTGAAGCCAGCTGCCAGATTTCTATGTGAGATTTCCTCATCACAGAAAGCAGCTTCCCTCTCTATAAGAAGCATGTGTGACAATGGCTATCACACACACACACACACACACACACACACACACACACGGTTCTCAGACAGGCATGCAGACAGGCATGCAGGCAAAACACTCACACACATAAAATAAAAATTAATCTTGAGCCGGGCGGTGGTGGCACACGCCTTTAATCCCAGCACTCAGGAGGCAGAGGCAGGCGGATTTCTGAGTTCGAGGCCAGCCTGGTCTACAAAGTGAGTTCCAGGACAGCCAGGGCCATACAGAGAAACCCTGTCTCCAAACAAACAAATCTTGAAAAAAAAAAACCTCCCCAGATGTGGGGCCTCATCAGTCCTTCCTCCATATGTACATCATTATGCTTGCTGAACAGCATAACAGCTTGGTAAAACCTATGAAGGTCTGAGCCCCAGATATTTGCCAACCTGTGACCTTGCCCCAGACCTCTAAGATGCCTCTGAGGCCTCAGACAATCATGGAAATGAAGGGCACTGATACTCTAGGACACTCTCAGATTGAGATTCCTCAGGCCAAGGTGAGGCTGAGCAGGTTGGGAAGGGAGGAAGAGAGAACCAAGGTCAGCTTTTGCCTGAAAGGCTTGGCGAGGTCTGGCCATCTCACCAAGAAGGTAAGACAGTCTCAACTAGCCACCATGCAATACAAACTTATAAAGCTAGGAATTCAGACACCTGAATTTCCTCCCTCTGTCTGTAATTCATAAGGTAACAAGGGCAGAAATTTAAGGATGCAGGGCTAAGGGCAGCTCATTTCTAGGCCCAGGAACTCAGCAGCTGGATAGACAGGTCCTTCGCACACCTAACAGTACTGGGGTGGGAAAGCGCCAGGACACATGACATCCCATGTCCTTGTGATCTTTAACAGCTGCAGCATTTATTACCCTGTGTCCCTCTCACAGGTGGGAAACCCAGAAAACTGGGAGCCCTGCTCAATGTCAAGTCCCCAAGCACCTCAGAAACCCACAGCACCCTGAACCCACCAGTATCCATGGTTTTTCAATTTTCAGGTACCTCGCCACAAAGCAAGAAGCGTGACCCCACACAGTGTGGTGGTTCAGCTAGCCCATACTGGCACCTCGCCAGCCACCAGACTCACCTGGACATCTCTCTGGACAAGGGACATGTCCACATTTGTGCTCTCATCACGGTTTCCCTGAAAGGAAGAGGGTATAAGGCCTAGCCACTCTTTGGAAGAGCATACCCTCTCCCTCCTAACTCATTTGTCAGTGTTTTGATCCCAGTCCCTCTCACCCACAACCTCCCCCCATATCCCCCTTCCAATTCCCTCTCTAATATCCTGTGGTGAGGAAGGTACCTGAGAGAGAGAGATGAGGAGCCGCTGGAAGTGTCCTGATGTGTCGCTTCGAATGGCCTCCTCCAGAGTTTTTTGGAACTCTGAAAAGACAGACACCAGGGTCTATCCTACAGGTCTGTTATCTCTAAAGACATACATAGTTAGTAGGGGACATTGGCATGACAAGGGTCCAGAGGGCTCGGGCTGGAGGTGACAGGTGACCTATGTAACTTTCCAGGCTTCATACAAGCTGTGACTCCAGGGTGACCTGGCCTGTGCTCAGACCTGGCCCAAATCCACTTAAGATTTTCTCAGCCCCTTCCAACCGTAAGCACCTGCCCTGTGTGTAAACAGCAGGCAGGGTTAGGCCTTGGGTCAAAGCCCAGTGAGTTGGGTGTGACAGGAAACGGGGGACAAGAAGGACGAAGGCAAGAGGGTGTGACCAGGGAGCTTCAGACCTGTTTTGTAGGCCCTGCTTAGCTCCCGGATGTGTTCGTTACTTCTGGAAGCGAAGATCTCAATCAGGCAGGCCTCATCAGTACCAGCCCCCTATGACAGTATAGAAAGAACAGATCTCATGCTGGTGACCAGGCTCATATTGGCATCCAGGAAGGACAGCAGGTGCCACTCAGCAACAGAGGCCCTGACACACACACACACACGCACACGCACACGCACACGCACACGCACACACACACAAAACTCATGTCTCAAAAGCCAGCTCCCCTCCTAGCCCCAGACAATGAGATGAGGACAAGGACAATGAGTAGGTATCACATGAGGGTCACATGGGCCAGGAAACTTAATGGTGTGTGTGTGTGAGTGTTGTGAGTGTGTGTGAGTGTGTGTGAGTGCGTGCCTCTGTGTGTGTGTGTGTGTGTGTGTGTGTGTGTGAGTGTGGTGTTGTGAGTGTATGCGTGTGCATGTGTGTAAGTGTGTGTGTGTGTGTGTGTGGTGTGTGTGTGTGTGTGTGTGTGTATGTGTGTGTACAGTGACTGTGCAATGGACACGGCGTGCTGGGTCAGGCTGAGGTGCAGATCATCTTCTGTTTCTAAAAGCACCATCATGATGGATGTAAAAAGGTTAGAGTCCTGAGTGAACTGTCTGGAGATAGCAAGGAAAGGAAGGCAGCAGAGAGGAACGGAATGGCTGTGCCCCGGATAGCAGAAGATAGAAAGTAGGGGCAGAGGCTTGGCTTTTATATCAGGCTGAATCTTGACTCTGCAGCTTACTGTGTGACCTCAGCTAAAGTGCTTAACTTCTTGTGCCAAATTTCTTGGCTATAAAGGGACCGTATATATACCTACCTCCTAAGGAGTCCTTAATGGGGCTAAATGGGCTCATCTATGCGGAACGAACAGCTGACACGCTGGTGTTTTTATGCTTAGTACTGCCCTAATGCTACCAGCAGCTTATTGGGACTTACAAAGGATGTGCATGTTAGCCCCTTACCTGAAACTACCTGTGTGTCCTGAAAGAACACCCACTGTCTCCATCATGGATATTCCTGTACACAACAGCTATCCAGCACAGTTAGCCCCTTGCCTGCTGTGTTTGAGCATTCCACCAACTTCTCGTGCTGGAGGTGGGTACTAGCCACTCCTGGGCCCAGGCCATTGCCAACGTGCCCCCCATCACACCCCACCCCTTACCACCCTCTAGACTCTAACAGGCAGCTGGGCTTCAGCCAGTCTCCTTTCCCTTCCAGATCATGCACAAAACTCTCATCGTCCAGTGGAGGTAGACTCCGTGCCCAGCGTGCCTCTGAGTGCGTAGTTCTTTCATGGTGCCTGACTAGAGAAGGACCCTCTACTCACAGAACACACACCGCCAGATGGCTGTAAAGCCCTGACAGGACTTGCTTCCTGGTCAAAATCAAACTAGATCTAGGGAGAGAGCGAGCCCAAGCTAAGATGCGGGATTTGGGCCTGTGTGGAATTCGGTTCATCTAGAGCTGGATGTCGGGGTGTACACAGAAGTGGGGACAGACATGGCAGACAGGTGGGTGCTCAGAAAGCTCGGGGACTGGTAGGACTTCTCTGTCTTCCACTGTCTTACAATCTTATTCATCCCCATTCTAAATAACTTTAAAAGTCCCACAGTCTTTACATATTCTTAAAATTTCAATCTCTTTAAAATATCCATTTCTTTTAAAATCCAAAGTCTTTTTACAATTAAAAGTCTCTCAACTGTGGGCTCCACTAAAACAGTTTCTTCCTTCAAGAGGGAAAATATCAGGGCACAGTCACAATCAAAAGCAAAAGTCAATCTCCAACCGTCCAATGTCTGGGATCCAACTCACGATCTTCTGGGCTCCTCCAAGGGCTTGGGTCACTTCTCCAGCCAGGCCCTTTGTAGCACACGCATCATCCTCTAGGTTCCAGATGCCTGTACTCCACTGCTGCTGCTGCTCTTGGTGGTCATCTCATGGTACTGGCATCTCCAAAACACTGCATGACCCCTTCAGTCCTGGGCCATCAATTGCAACTGAGGCTGCACTTTCACCAATGGCCTTCCATGGCCTCTCACAGTGCCAAGCCTCAGCTGCTCTGCTCAACTCCTTCATGCCTTCAAAACCAGTACCACCTGGGTGACCCTTACACGTTACCAAGTCCAGCCAGAGCACAAGGTACAACTTTGGCTATATCTGGAACGCAGCCACTGTGCTCTCAGAAAACACTTCCCAGTTTCCTGGCCAGGAAAGGGATGGCTGGTGTCACATGGTACAGCCCTTGCCTCCCTGCTAACTACCTCATCCCAAGTTGACTTGAAGCCAAGGTGTCCATTCTAGGAGTCTCTCCTGAGTCATAGGGGAATCCCTTCAACATCCCTTCCCTTCGAAGCCAGAAATACAGCTCTCTGACTCATTAGAAACCTTTCATCTGTGGGGAACTGAAGGCTTGCTTCACACACTGCTCAAAATGGCTCTTTCTCTCCTTGAGATCCATACTTAATATGCTGAGAAATAAAGGATGCTGAGAAATTAGGTCAGGAGGAAGAGGAGGAGGAAAGGAGCCACTGGAGTGAACAAGCACCTAGGGAAAAATTCTTGGATGGTTACAGCTTGGGGAAGTCAAAACAAAGAGAAATCACATACATAGTGATGGATATTTTCCCCAGGACCCCAGCTGAGCTCACTCTAACCCTGAGGCTGTTAGTGCAGTTGTAGTGAGCTGTTCACCAGTCTGGCTGGAACCACACACACTCTGGGTCAGTCCAGTTGAGCCATCAAACATCAAAAGCAAGCATTCCCAGAAAACATATAATAGACCAAACCTGGAATCAGGAGGCTGAGGGCAGAGTAGTGGCAAGTAAGAGGTCAGCTTGGGCTATGGAGAAGCGTCATGAATAGGAAGACACATGGGTACACACACACACACAGAGAGACAGAGACAGATACAAAATCACACCAAAATCCAAACACACAAAGCACAGAGTCGTAGGAAGAACATGTTGCAGAGTATTACTATGGTGAACCATAACCATATAACCAACAAACAAAAGTCAAATTGCCTGGTCTGGAGCCACCTGTGACAATTTGCATACTCTTGAAAAGGTGGCACTGCTAGCTTTGGGGACAACATCCATTAGAAGAACATAAGAGGGGCTGGTGAGATGGCTCAGTGGGTAAGAGCACCCGACTGCTCTTCTGAAAGTCCAGAGTTCAAATCCCAGAAACCACATGGTGGCTCACAACCATCTGTAATAAGATCTGACTCCCTCTTCTGTTGTGTCTGAAGACAGCTTCAGTGTACTTACATGTAATAATAAATAAATCTTTAAAAAAAAAAAAAAAGGGGGCTGGTGAGATGGCTCAGTGGGTAAGAGCACCCGACTGCTCTTCCGAAGGTCCGGAGTTCAAATCCCAGCAACCACATGGTGGCTCACAACCATCCGTAACGTGATCTGACTCCCTCTTCTGGAGAGTCTGAAGACAGCTACAGTGTACTTACATATAATAAATAAATATTTAAAAAAAAAAAAAAAAAAAAAGAGTAAGCACTCACCCTGCAAGCCAGTTGTTTTGAAAAAAAAAAAAATTTAAGAAGAACATAAGAAGGGCAGAGAAGAGGCAGGCAAGAGGAAAGACTATAATTCTTACACCATAGAGCTTTATGAAAGCCCTGCCTCACCTTTCTACTTACCCTGACAGTCCCTGTCAAAAGGAACCAGCCCATGGTCAGCCTGGAACCAATGGTCTCCAGATCTCTGAACCTTTTTCTTCCAAAGTACTTTCCTGGGACCCTACACCGAAGAGAGCTGTCAGGTGAGCTGTCTTTTCAGATGTGTGTTAGGGTTAGTTCTCTAGAGTAGCAGAACTTATAGAATGTACACACACATATATTTATTAGAATGACTTAAAGACAACAGTCCAGGGGCTAGAGAGATGGTTCAGAGGTTAAGAACAGTGGTTGCTCTTCCAGAGGTCCTGAGTTCAATTCCCAGCAACCACATGGTGGCTCACAACCATCTGTGATGGGATCTGATACCCTCTTCTGGTGTTCATGAAGACAACGTGTGTGTGTGTGTGTGTGTGTGTGTGTGTGTGTGTGTGTGTGTGTATACTCATATATACATGAAATAAATAAATCTTAAAATAAAAAAGACTACAGTCTAACTGCAACAACGACAGGCTAAGAATCCAGAAGTTGCTCAGACCACGGGCTAGATGTCTTAGCTTGTTTTAGGTAGATGCTGGAATACCAGAGAAGTAGGCTCTGATGCCAGTGAAGGAATTGTCCTTTATAAAGGCAAGAGAAAGCAGGCAGAGAGCAAAATGTTCCTTCTTCCATGTTCTTATATAGGCTTCCAATAGAAGGTATGGCCCAGATTAAAGGTGTGTCTTCTGGCCTCAAAAACCTGATCAAAGGTGTGTGTCTATCATGCCTCAAAAGTCCAGACTAGAAGTGGATACACCCACTTCCAACCAAGCAAAAAAATCTCTCACAGGTGTACCCCCCTGTGATGGTTTGTATATTCTTGGACTATAGAGTGGCTCCATTTGGAGTTTTGGCTTTGTTGGAATAGGTGTGACCTGGTTGGAATAGGTGTGCCTCTGTGGGTGTGGACTTAAGACCCTCACCCTAGTTGCCTGGAAGTCAGTCTCTTTCTCTGTGTGCTAAAGTTAAAAGTATAGCCCACCATGCCCCATCTGTTTTGGGTTTTGTGTTTATTGGTTGGTTGGTTTGGGTTTTGGTTTGAGCCAAGAGTCTTGATATGCAGCCCCAGCCAACCCATAACTCACTATAGAGACTAGGCTGGCTTCAAACTCATGGAGATCTACCTGCCTGTTCCTCCTAAATGTTAGAATTAAAGGCATATATCACCTCACCTGGCATAACTTCCTTTGTGTTTTTAATAAATGGAGAAGCTACATTAATAGGCAAGGATGTCAGAAACATAAACTTAATTTAGATGATTTTTTTAGAAGAACTATGATGTAGGTCCTAACCCCCAATTCAGATCTCAGGGCTACAGGGAAGCAATTTCTCGTTCTCATAGGTATCCCAGGAATTCCTGCACATTATCCTGAATTCAGTTTTTCTTTCTTTTCTTTTCTTTTCTTTTCTTTTCTTTTCTTTTCTTTTCTTTCCTCTTTCTTTCTTTCTTTCTTTCTTCCTTCCTTTCTTTCTTTCTTTTTTTTTTTTTTTTTTTGGTTTTTCGAGCCAGGGTTTCTCTGTGCAACCCTGACTGTCCTGGAACTCACTCTGTAGACCAGGCTGGCCTCGAACTCAGAAATCCACCTGCCTCTGCCTCCCGAGTGCTGGGATTAAAAGCATGTGTCACCACTGCCCAGCTCAGATTTGCTTCTCTATCTTACCAGCCAGAAAATTACATTCCATATTCTTTTTTATAAAATTTTATTTATTTATTTATTATTTATACGAGTACACTGTAGCTGTCTTCAGACACACACCAGAAGATTGTATCAGATCCCATTACAGACCCACCAGAAGAGGGCATTATATCCAATTACAGATGGTTGTGAGTCACCATGTGGTTGCTGTGAATTGAACTCAGGACCTCTAGAAGAGTAGTCAGTGCTCTTAACCTTTGAGCCATCCCTCCAGCCCTACATTCCATATTCTTGTGCTTTGAGAGGGCTCTGTCCTGTTGGGCAGCCTGCACAGGATGCTGAAGAAGGAGCAATGCACAGGAGTAGCTTGTGCTTCTCACAGACACGATTCTGTATGGATTCAGTGAGCATGGCTGCTCCTGGGTACCTGTGGTGCCTCTACTACAGGAACTGCAGACCCTCAGCACACTCAGTAGGAAGGAAGTGAACCCAGAAACAAGTTAAGGAGCCAAAGCTCAGGCTTGGAGGTGGTTCTATCAGTGTGATGGTGGACAGGAAGCCCCGTGGCCTTTCTTGCTCATTATTACAGGGACAAACTCAATAATAATATAGACTTGTCTTTGTGGAACCTCTAGGAATTGATTAGAGGGTCCCAGCATGCCAGAGCCTGCACCCAAAGCTCCTGCCATGCTGGATCGTGCTCTATAATCAGGAGGGAACATCCTGACTGAACAAACTCTGAGCTCTCCAGGCTCTTCCCTGTGGAGGAAAGAGATGGAGACGATGGGTACCCATGGAGGAGACTATGTCTGTAATAATGCAAGGGACTGGGTAGAGAGACAAACAGCATTCGGTAGATGATCACTGTAGAGCCAACCAAACTTCACAAGGTAGGGTTAGGTTTTCTTCCAGCTCCAAAGGCATGGCTGTATAGTCAACAGTCACCAGGCCATTGGTGAGGGTGACATTATAGGCCACAAAGAAGAGCTTAGGCAAAACTGAAGTGGAAAACTACACACAGAAGCCAGAGCAGGTTTGAGGGGCACACAGTTTCTATCCAGGCTGACTGATAACAGTCTTTCCCTGAACAGCGCCATGACATGGAGACTGGGAGAAGCTACTACACTGTTGCTGTTGCAGTTTCTTAGGTGTTCAAATTTCCACAAAAGACCATCAGGCATTAGAACACCAGGGAAGGGCTCACTTGGTGCAACAAGTTTCTAGGAACTTCTCTTAGAGGACTAGAAAGACCTTCGGGTTATCTGACAAACATTTCAAAAATGACCACCAAACGATTTCCGTGAGCTAAAAGAGAACAGAGACACCAAGCAAAGGAGAAAAGCTGGGAATGAGTGGAATTAACAGAGGGCTGGGCATGCAACTCCACTGAGAAGGTGCTTTACCTACCCTGCCTAAAGCCGTGGTTCTCAACACTACCAGAACCAAAGCTCAGTAGCACACACCTGTAATCCCCGGACTTGGGAGGTAGAAGCAGGAGGATCACTAGTTCAAGGCTATTCTCAGCTACATAACAAGTTCAGAGCTCCCCTGGGCTACATGAGGTTCCCATATGTTTTTGCAGTACGGTGGCGTGATTCAGCAGAAGGGAGATGCATGGGCCCAGGCTGAGGCACCCCCTTCCTCCACCCCCCGCCCCGAGGTGTCAGCTGTACAATGGGTCTAGTATAAAATGAGGTTTATATGGGGCACAGGAAGTGTGCAGGTAGAGAAAGAAAGAGGACAGAGAAGCACAGGAGGGGAGAAGAGAGAAGAAAGGGGAGAGGCAAGCTGGGTGTTGGTGGCACACGCCTTTAACCCCAGCACTTGGGAGGCAGAGGCAGGTGGATTTCTGAGTTTGAGGCCAGCCTGGTCTACAGAGTTAGTTCCAGGACAGCCAGGGCTACATAGAGAAACCTTGTCTCGAAAAACCATTAAAAAACAAAAAAACAAAAAAGAAGCTCAAAAAAAAATTAAATAAATAAAAAAATAAAAGAAAGAAACAAAGAAAGGGAAGAGACAGGTCAGAAACACACGGACGGGGTGAGGAGGGGGACTGAGAAAGAGAGAAGACAGGGAGAATAGAGGGGTGAGAGGCCAAATAGTACTTTATAGCAAGCCAGGTTGTTGTTAGGTAACTGTTGGGCAGAGCCTAGAAGAAATGCTAAAATTCCTCCATTTTGGTTTAATTAAAAAAAAGGGTGGGCCGGAGAGATGGCTCAGCAGATAAGAACACTGACTGCTTTTCTGAAGGTCCTGAGTTCAAATCCCAGCAACCACATGGTGGCTCACAGCCATCCTTAATGAGATCTGATGCCCTCTTCTGAGGTGTCTGAAGACAGCAACAGTGGGTTTACATACAATAAATAAATCTTTGGGGGGGGGGATGAGAAACTAGGAAGAGGTAACAGTGGGGCAGGAATGAAAGAGGTGACAGTGGGGCAGGAATGAAAGAGGTGACAGTGGGGCAGGAAGGGGTCTTGGCGATCTTTACCTACTTCCTGCTGACTTTGGGGTGATGGTAACCTAAGAAAATTAGGATGGGGATGGTGGTCAAGTCCTAGGAGAGCTGGCTGCGTCCTTGCTGTCCAGGGTCTGAGATCCTTAGGCCTTGGTGGTACCTGGGGTCGGGTGCCTCAGTATCGGCCCGCTAAGGGACCACCTCCCACTGCATCATGCCACCAAATAACAAAATATATCAGAGACCATCCAAACCAAACGTATCAGAGTCCAGGCAACAGGATAGGGAAGGCAGAGTTCCCCTCCCTGGAGCTTTGAGCCAAAGAACTAAGGGGAGCCTCAGAGGAGTTCCACAGAGGCACAAATAACAGCCTGCAGAAATGCAGTCAGCAGACCTGTGACCTGAACAGAAAACTGGCCCTAAGAAGAGCCCCTGCACTCTGTAGCTTCCGCATCGGTGCTATGGTGTGGGGACATCTTAAGAGAGGTCTTACCATTCATTGAACCTTTTGGTGCTGCGGAAGTCTCTGCCTTGGCTAACTAAGCTTCCACTGTGGGAATGAGTGTGAGACCAAGAAACTGGTTGCAACTTACAAACAGACCCTGGTCACAGGTCTTGTGTTAGCTGGCTGCTGTGGGAAGCAGAGGCCATCTCCATTTGGGAACTACAACCTGACCTGTGGAGAAAAGGATGGAATGAGGCTTGAGGTGTGTGCATTAAATAGAGGCTGGGACCTGTGCAGTTAAGCCAGTATTGGGAGTGCCTTTCCCTCCTGACTGAAAATTTCACTCTGGTTCAATGGCTTTCTAGGAGGCTCTGGGTGGAAACACAGGAACCATGCATGCAGACATGCAGTGACATGCTCCATGCATTTCCCACACATGCACTGGCAGAGTGCCAGGGGTGGAGGGACAGCCAAGCAGGCAGTTCCTAGACTTCGTTGGCAGGAGAAACATAAAGACAGGGGCTCCTATGTTCACTGTATGGCTAAACCTGCGTACACAGAGAATCCTGGAAAGAATTCAACTCTGCAGCAGTTGTAGAGGCCTGTGTGCCAGGGTGAGGAAGTCAGGCAGGACCCAGCCTGCAAACAGCACTTTCTGGTCTGACCTGTTTGCACCTCAGAGAATGACTTATTACCTCCCAGTTCTCCCATCCCATCCAAGTTAACAACCCCCAAGACAAAAGTGCCCTTGCTGCTAAGAAACTCCCCCTCCAGCTCCCTCTCTCTCCCTCTCCCCTCTCCTCTTCTCTCTCTCTCTCTCTCTCTCTCTCTCTCTCTCTCCCTCTCCCTCTCCCTTTCCTCCTTTCTCCTCTCCCTCTTCCCTTTTCTCCCTCTCCCTTTCCCCCCTCTCTCCCTCTCCTCTCTCCCCCTCCCCTCCCTCCTTCTCTCTTTCCCTCTCTACCTCCCCTCTCTCTCTCCTGCTCCACCCCCATCTCCCTTCCTGTCTCTTCCCTCCCCTTCTCTGCCATTTTTGTTTATCCAGCACCGCTTACTCTCCTCTCACTACTGCTTCTGGCACCATCGAACCATCGTTCCCTTCCTTCCTTTCTAGCTTGCTTTCTTTTCCTCATTCCTTCTTTTTTAGTGCTAAATCAGTACTTTCATTTTTCTTAATTAAAAAACAAGCCGGGTGGTGGTGGCACACGCCTTTAATCCCAGCACTTGGGAGGCAGAGGCAGGCGGATTTCTAAGTTTGAGGCCAGCCTGGTCTACAAAGTGAGCGCCAGGACAGCCAGGGCTACACAGAGAAACCCTGTCTTGAAAAAACCAAAAAAAAAAAAAAAAAAAAAAACCAAAAAAACAAAACAAACTAGTTTGTCCTATAATGATGTTAGATTATTCGGGCTAGGAACTGGAAGAGAAGAAGGGAGACTTGCCAGATTTTGAAGGGAGATGGATCAGACTTAGAGCTGCAGAAGGAAAATCATCCCAAATGTAGGTGAGAAGGAATGCGGCCCACAGAGGGGCTGCCCAGAAGCACCCTGGGCAGCAAAGACTAGGGGGCCACCCAGGAGGAGCAGGGCAGCAGACAGATCATAGATTTAGAGGGTGTTGAGTCGGTAGTACCAGAGGGAAATCTGTGATAGCTGAAGGAAGGATTTGAACTGCCCAACCTTGAGCTAGCCAAGGCATTCCAAAAATAAGCTGATGTGTGTGTGTGTGTGTGTGTGTGTGTGTGTGTGTGTGTGTGTGTGCATATGTTTTATTCTCAAATCCAAAGAGTTCTTGAGAGGATGGCTGGAAGGGCCAGCCCATCAGGAGCACAAAGTGGTGTGGCCCAGATTGCGGCTACACACCTGCAGCTAGCACGTGGCAGGACATTTTGGCGCAGCTTGCAGTCTGCATTGATTGGAAATCTGTTGAAACAAAGATAGACTGGGGACAGAAGGTAAATTTAAGGAACATAGGGCAAACTTTTTATCATGGGCTTCCAGGCCTATGGTCCTGATAGTTAGGGGGAAGTCCCAAGACCAAGGGAGAGAGAGAGGTTCCGTCCTAACTCAGAATGTTGATTGTCTGGAGTACTTATCTGGAGTCCGTTTTGCCTGTGAGAGGAGGATCCTTAGAGAAAGAGCTGGGTTCCTGTTCCTGCTGCTGCTGAACTGGCAGAGCTGCAGCAAGCCATCAAGGCCATCAGAGATCCGAGAGGATGAATGATAGCAGAAGCTATCATGCCAATAGCCTCTTATCAGGAAAAGTGACAGAGACCTACCGCTGCCTGGACAGTTAGTTACCCTGGGCTCCCATGATCTCAATGGCTTCACTGGGGGGCAAAGGTCATAGGTCTTTGGTTGTCACACAGGGTAGCCTTAGGTTTCGGCTGCCAGACCTAGAAGGTCTCAGAAATCTTCCTATAGAGGAGGAACTAGAAAAAAATGGATCCACCTTTCCAGATAGAGTAGAGCAGCCAACCTAATAGTGTCCACAGTTTGGGCAGGGTCCTGGCAGCAGCAGTTACTGTTAACCTGAGTAGACCTTAGGAATTTATAAGTCTTAATTACTAAACATACTGTGCTGGTGAGTCTTATGTCAACTTGACACCAGCTGAGTTATCTGAAAGGAGAGACCCTCAGTTTGTGGAAACCCATAAGATCTGGCTGTAGGACATTTTTTTCAATTAGAGGTTGATGGGGGAGGGTCCAGCCCATTGGGTTGGTGCTATGGTTGGGGTCATGGTCCTGGGTTCTATAAAAAAGTAAGTTGAGCAAACCCATGAGGAGCAAGCCAGAAAGCAGCACTCCTCCATGGCCTCTGCCTTGGCTCCTGCCTCCACGTTCCTGCTGTTTGATTCCTGTGCTGACATCCTTTGATGATAAACTGTGATGTGGAAGTGTAAGCCAAATAAACCCTCTTCTCTCCAAATTACTGTGGTCATAGTGTTTCATCACAGCACAGTAACCCTAAGTAAGACACATACCTTACTCATCACACATGAGTTGTTACTTATTTTAAATGTTCTAGAAGCCTAGTGTTGAGCAGTTAGCAAAGACCATCTGAGTAGATGTTTAAAACCTTAGGAGTTTATAAAACTTATTTTTCAAAAGCCCTCTAGTCACCAGACACATGTTGTTACTTATTTAAAGTTTTCATAAGCCTGGTATTAGACACAGTTATCAAAGACATAAGTAGTTAGATATACATATCTAAAAGGCTTCTGTTAACCTGAGTATGTCTTTATAACCTTAAGAATTTATAATATAAAAATGAAACTTAATTCAAAATATTTTGGAGACCTGCTATTGCTTTCTTTGTCCAAAAGGAGACATAATGATAAAAAGGGGGTTCACCTGGACAAAAAGTTTTATAGTTGCTCTATAGTTAGTTGGTATGTTAGTTAGGGTTTTACTGCTGTGAACAGACACCATGACCAAGGCAAGTCTTATAAAAAACAACATTTAATTGGGGGCTGGCTTACAGGTTCAGAGGTTCAGCCCATTATCATCAAGCATGAGTTCTATGTCTTCATCCAAAGGCTACTAGTGGAAGACTGATTTCTAGGCACCTAGGGTAAGAGTATTAGGCTCACACCCACAGAGACACACCTATTCCAACCAGGTCACACCTATCCCAACTAAGCCACACCTCCAAACGGTGCCACTCGATAGTCTAAGAATATACAAACCATTACAGTTGGTTTAAACCATATGGTCATCTTAAAGTTACATGGCACAGCACCTTTTAACCTTGGTAAGGATGGCTGCTAGCCATATGGCTGCTTCTATTCTAATGAAGTCATTGGCCAAGATGGAGGGAATTCACATGGTTACTATTTAAAAATACCTACTTTCCTAAACAAGAGTTAAATTCAAGTCACATATACGGTAAGTAGATCTATTTTTCTAAATAAGAGTTGAATTATGTATAGCAAATTAAGATTCAACCTTTTTTTTCAGTCTATTTCTTTTCTTTCTTTTTTTTTTTTAGATATTCTTCTTTTTAAATTAGGTATTTATTTCATTTACATTTCCAATGCTATCCCAAAAGTCCCTCACATGCTCCCCACCCCCTCTCCCACCCACCCACTCCCACTTCTTGGCCCTGGCATTCCCCTGTACTGAGGAATATAAAGTTTGCACAACTGATGTGTCAGAGACCATACCGTGAGAAAGCGAGCCCTTCACAATCTCCCACCCTGACAAGCCAAATGGCCTCGTGCTAGGAGCACTCCCTCCTCCCTGTTCCCTTCCTGGCACCTGAGGCTGTAAAAGCTGAGTTATAGTTCCCTCTTCCTTATCTCTTCCTGAACTCCCATGACTTCCAAGGACATGAGTTACGCCTGAGCCCGGCCTGACACCTCAAGGCTGTTAAGGAGGATCTATGTTCCGGAGATAAGACACAGAGTGCCCACCACCTGGTGCCTGACTTCTGCCCTCTTGTCTCCTGATGCCTACTTCTTTGTTCTTTGTTAAATTCCCCCTCGACCCCTCCCTATTCCCTGCGATGTATGCTTTAAAACCAGGCATCTCAGCCTAATAAACAGAGACCTTGATAGGTGCACTCTACTTGGTTTCCGGCTTTTCTTCCCCTTCCAATCTCATTTTCTTCCAGGTTTGCGGTCCCCCTCACACCCATGAATAACTGAATCCCGTGGGACAGGATACCAATGGACCTCTCTTTACACTGATGGCCGACTAGGCCATCTTCTGCTACATATGCAGCTAGAGACTCGAGCTCTCGGGGTACTGGTTAGTTCATATTGTTGTTCCACCTATAGGGTTGCAGATCCCCCCAGCTCCTTGGGTACTTTCTCTAGCTCCTCCATTGGGGGCCCTGTGATCCATCCAATAGCTGACTGTGAGATATTTCTTTTTTTTAAAAGATTTATTTATTTATTATATGTAAGTACACTATGGCTGTCCTCAGACGTATCAGAAGAGGGCATCAGACCACATTACAGGTGGTTGTGAGCCACCATGTGGTTGCTGGGATTTGAACTTCGGACCTTTGGAAGAGCAGTCAGGTGCTCTTACCCACTGAGCCATCTGACCAGCCCCAAGATATTCTTTTTTTTAATTAGGTATTTTCTTCATTTACATGGAACTCACTCTGTAGACCAGTCTGGCCTCAAACTCAGAAATCCACCTGCCTCTGCCTCCCAAGTGCTGGGATTAAAGGCGTGCATGGCTAGCAGTCTTGATCTTGAGAGCAGAACACAGAGAAATTATAAAGGTAAGAGATTTTCAAGAGTGGAAAGTTGAAAAATCTTGGAGATAAGAGATTTGTTGGGAGTGTAGTACATAAAAGTTCAGATATAAGAGACGGGGGGATGATTCATTTGTGCAATGGCAGAAGTTGTTATGAGTTGGGAGACTTTGAAAATCGAGTTTGCAAACGTTTGGCCATTGATTTGTATCAAGGCCAAGCATTTACAGTAAGATGGCGAAGCCTTAATTAAATCACTGTGGCTTGAGTGTAAAAGAGAAAAATCAGCAAAATGAACTGGACCAGAGGGAGGGTTCCTGTGAGCTCCCAGATGGAGCTGAGACAGACAATGGGGATGCAGATAGGAATTCTGCCCAAGGGAGGACTCCAACATTATAGAAGCCCAGAAGGGTGCTGAGAAGCTACAACACTCAGCAGACAGCTCCTAGGGGAAGCAAGAAGCTGTGGGGGACAAGAATCTCAACAAACAAGTCCAGGAAGATGTAGGCAAAGTAGCTATGAGGACAAATAGGAGCTCTGCCCAAGGTAGGATTCCAGTATCATAAAGACCATGCCAATATAGAGATACTGTGAGACTGCAGCTTCTAGGAGGGGCGAGGAAGCTTCAGGAAAGAGCTGAGAACAAAGGTGCAGGGGTCATGGTAACAAGAATACAGGGTGTCTCCAACTGGACCGAAGGACATCTCAGGGAGCAACGTCCCAAGTCACAGAGAAAAAGCATCTCTTTCCACATGATAGGAGCCAGGAGAGTGACAAGAATGTCCTGGGACACCTGTGTTGCTTTTATTGTAATAATAGACAATACAGGCAGCTCCAGGGTGACACAGCAGAGGAGCAGAAACCAGGTTAAAGCAGGTAGAGCAGAAAACAGCTGAAGAAGTGGCCTGGGAGAGGCTTTTGGGAAAGGGAGGATCCCAGAGGGTCCAATTAGGACTTTGTTGAGGGCCTCCCTTCTCCCTAGGGTCACTGGGCACAGGCCAGAGTCAATGAACAAGATGTCCGACAGCCTGTGAGTTTGAACGATAATAATGACACACTGGGACCAGCTTCAGGAGACATGTCGACTCTACTCAGAGTGAACCAAGGTTTGTGTAGTACTGGGGGAAAAGGTTAAGAAGATTCAGGATGGGCAAAGGTCCAGGCTGAAGACTAAGGTACAGGATACCTCATTAGCATGGGAGACATCTCAGGGACTCTCGGGTGATTGCTGAGATGGTTCTTATTGGGAGAACGGAAGCTGAGCCTAATCTAACCAAGGTATGTGACAGGTATAGATAGGCTGTGGTGTCGGGGATCCCCCAGGCTGAGAAGAGGAAGCCTCATTGACAAAGGGAACCCACCACTTTGTGCTGAGCTCAGAAGGATGTCTGGAGACTGGTAGACTTTGACCTTAATTATCAGGCCGAAATATTTTGTAGGCAAGACAGAATGTAGGTCAGTGGTTCTCAACCTTCCCTAATGCTGTGACCCTTTGACAGTTCCTCAGGTTGTGGTGAGCTTCAACCATAAAATCATTTTCAATGCTACTTCATTTCGATGCACTATAATTTTGCTACTGTTATGAATCATAATGTAAATATCTGTGTTTAGGTGACCCCTCTGAAAGGTCTGTTCAAGGCCTAAAGGGGCCCCACCCCACAGGTTGGAAACCACTACAATAGAGACAGGTCTTAATAGAGAGTTGCCCACATGGTGCCCAAAAGGGCATAGTAGACTCCAGGAGCCAGAGAGAGGACACTTATTTAGTGGGCAAGGAGAGACTCAGATGGAGGGAGTAGGTGGAGAGAAGTGGCTGAAGAGGGTGGGAGAAGCCAGCATAAACAAATTGATATATATGTTAGGAACAAAATCTGCTGCTTGGTTTAGAAAGCTGAGTCCTGGGCTGGAGAGATAGCTCAGAGGTCAAAAGCACTAACTGCCCTTCCAAAGGTCCCGAGTTCAATTCCCAGCAACCACATAGTGATTCACAACCATCTGTAATGGAATCTGATGCTCTCGTCTCGTGTGTCTGAAGACAGCTATAGCATTTTCATATAAATAGAAAGCTGAGTCCCTTGGAAAAGAACTCACATATGACATTCCTCAGGTTTTGGTACCAGATGACAGAAAATAAGGGCATGGCTGCTCCGAGGTAGAGTGGAAGAGAGGGTTTTGTTGTAGATATGAGGGAGAGAACAGCCCCTCATGGCACATGGAGGAGTCCAGACTGAGCATGGCCAATGGAATAGACTGAGCTCTAAGAGGAGAGAAAGAGGGAGAGGGAGAGAGAGAAATAAAAGAGCGAGGGGAGAGGAGCAGGGGACAAGAGGACCAAGAGACTTGTGTAGCCAAAATGGCTGAGTTATACAGGAACCAGGAGCAAAGGGAAGCAAAACCTCCCCCTGTACTGGAGAGGTACAGGGTAGAAGGTGGGTTGAGAAAGGCTGGGAAGAGCCACAGCTACTGAGTGAGCCTAGTGCCAGATCTCTCTGGGACCAGGTACCTCGGAGCCTGATGCCTTGAGTTTGATCCTTAGGGCTCACATGGTAGAAGGAAAGAAGCAACTCCCACAGGTTACCCTCTGCACACACACACACACACACACACACACACACACACACACACACATATGCACAATCAACTGTAACAGGAATGAAGTAATAGCAGGGCCTGAAGACAAGATTGAAAGATTATTACATTCTCAGGTGCCATATAGGGGAAGAGAAAAAATAAAATCAAGCTATCATGACCACATCAACGAATCCTTGGACACAATTAAAAGATCTAACTTAGGGACTGGAGAGATGACTCAGAGGTTAAGAGCACTGACTGCTCTTCTAGAGGTCCTGAGTTCAAATCCAAGCAACCACATTGTGGCTTACAACCATCCGTAATGAAGTCTCATGCCCTCTTCTGGGGTGTCTGAAGACAGCTACAGTGTATTTACATAAAATAAATTAATTAAAAAAAATCTAACTTAAACTCTTCAGGGCAGAGGAAGGAGCTGGAATAAAAACAACAGAACAGGACACTTATTTAGTGAGATAACAGAGGAGAAAGCCCAAGTGTGGGCTTCCACATACAGAACCTTCACAAGACACACTGCAGCTAAAGAAGATTGACAGCTTCAAATAAGAGCGTTACACAAAGGGCTGATGAGCTGACTCAGTAAGTGAAAGTGCTTGCTACCAAGCCTGACCTGTGTTCGATCCCCAGAACCCACAGCCAAAGGAGAGAACTGACTCCAGCAAGCTGCTTCTGCCCTCCATGTGCACACATGTGCTTTCACACACACTTCTACACACATAATACACAAGCATACAATAATAAACAACTTTTTAAAATTATCTAGAGCGTGGTGGTGCACACCTTTAGTCCCAGCACTTGGGAGGCAGAGGCAGGCGGATTTCTGAGTTTGAGGCCAGCCTGGTCTACAAAGTGAGTTCCAGGACAGCCAGGGCTACAGAGAAACCCTGTCCTGAAAAAAAACAAAAACAAAATATTATCCAGGAGTTAGATGGAGATGGCATGAGGTCCTGGTGCACAAGCAAGCAATAGGAAAGCCATAGATGTTAAACACTCAGGGTTGTCTCTTCAATGAAAGGGGAGCTTTCTGCTTCCTCTCAGAAAGCAAGGAATGATGTAGTTAACACCCTGGTGATTTGTACTATCTGTAGGATCAGGCCTCCCTGAATCCCCCAGACTACTATGTTTATTCTGAACTCTTCCTCCCTAGACCTTTTTGCTGAGCATTTCTCCACAGTCAATAGAACCCATCCTTATGGAAGAGGTCCCATGTACTTTGCAAAAGAGTTTCAATATAGTCATTCCTTAAACATTATCGTGATAATTTTCACCAGGAAACATTTCCCCAAAGTTGTATTATACTTAAATATGCCTAAAATATACTGTTAGATTATAGAGCCATTGTTCTCAACTGAGGGAGTTATATATGTTAGGATTCATAAGAGTAGCAAAGTTACAGCTATAAAGTTGAAACAAAAGTAATTTCATGGTTGGAAGTCATCACCACTTAAAGAACTGTATTAAAGGCTTGCACAGTAGGAAGGTCTAGAGCCACTGCTCTAAATGGCTGAACAAACGCCAGCTAGGTCATGTTGAGCCAGATTTTCTTTTTTGCATCATTTGTGTCCTTACTTGCTTCCCCTGGTGTTTGCAGAGACCCCCACAACTGGCATTCAATGTGAGGGGCTCAACCCTTGGAGAAGATAAGTTTTCTTTATAGAAATAAGGAGCAGGAATTCAGTCCTTTTGCTCAAGGATTCCCGACTGTAATCCAGTACATGGAATTAGTATGGGTTCTTCTCAGTTCTCTGAGATAAAGCGGTTTATACAACTGTGATGGTTTGCATATTCTCGTCCCAGGGAGTGGCACTATTGGAAGGTATGGCCTTGTTGGAGGAAATGTGTCACTGTAGGGGTAGGCTTGGAGATCTTCCTCCTAGCTGCCTGAGGATTCCCAGTCTGTTCCTGGCTTCCTTTGGATGAAGATGTAGAACTTTCAGCTCCATACCTGCCTGGATGCTGCCATGCTTCTACTTTGATAACAATGGATTGAACCTCTGAACCTGTAAGCCAGTCCCAACTAAATGTTATCATTTATAAGACTTGCCTTGATCATGGTGTCTGTTCACAGCAGTAAAACCCTAACTAAGACAACAACTATTGAAATATTTGTTAAGATCCAAAGCAGCAAAATATTCAGAGCAACATCTCTGAAGTTTTACATGCATAGGAACTGATATAAAAGGGCCCATGAAGAAGGGAATTATAAAATCCCTGCAAATTGTGTATTGCTTGGACCCTCTCATGAAGAAAGAAGAAGAAGAAGAAGAAGAAGAAGAAGAAGAAGAAGAAGAAGAAGAAGAAGAAGAAGAGGAGGAGGAGGAGGAGGAGGAGGAGGAGGAGGAGGAGGAGGAGGAGGAAGAGGAGGAGGAGGAGGAGGAGGAGGAGGAGGAGGAGGGCAGGTTTTCTGCAGGACACATCTTGGTGGGGCTTGGCAGGGTTAGCTGAACGAATTCTGAGGCTGCTCGGCTTCCAGGCCAGCCACTTGCTTTCAGGGGTCCCTCTCCCAAGCAATAGGACTAGAGCTCAATGCTCTCTGGCCCAAGGCTCTTCTGCTGCCTGGGTTTAGCTGAGCTTCAAGTGGCCACTGCAGCATGGGCTAGGGCTTGCCTGCCCCAGATCCAAGTTTTTGTTTGTTTTTTAGTTTGGTCTTCCTCACAGAAGGAATAACTCAGTATAAATTGATCAATGGTCCCATCATAGGGGAAAAGTGAAACAGACAAACTTCTAGTACAGGAACAATTACAACTCAGGCATAAAGTGAGGCAATGCTAGTTAAGTTATTTATTTATTGGTCATCCAGTATATGGATGATATCCTCTTCCCCTGGTTATGTAATTAATACTTAAATGAATGCTTAACTTTCCTGGTAAATACGCTAGGAGAGTGAACATTTGGGGCATGTCAATTGAGTATGCTCTTATCTGCCTATCACTACTGAGAATTTGGCTCAGCTCTTTTAAGTTGTTGCTGGAAAGTCTCAGCTGAATTCTATAAGACATGTAACACCTGAAGCAGAATGGGTTATTAGTGTATTAAGTGATGCTGCTGCTAAAGCAGTAGTTCATAGAATTTATCCTCTACCAGCAAAGAGCCTACAAAAATTATTGTGCTACTATATAAAATGCAGGTTGATTATTTGTTCCACGCAGATAAGAATTGGCAGGTTGTATTAGAACAATACTCTGGATCCACAGATAATCACTATTCAAAAGGTCTCCTTCTAAGTGGTTTTGAGTTAGAGGCCAGCCTGGTCTACAAAGTGAGTTCCAGGCAGCCAGGGCTATACAGAGAAGCCCTGACTTGAAAAGACAAAACAAAGCAAAACAAAACAAACAAAAAAGAACTTCAAGTCTCTGAAGAAAGAAATCAAAGAAGATCTCAGAAGATGGAAAGATTTCCCATGCTCATGGATTGGCAGGATCAATATAGTAAAAATGGCTATCTTGCCAAAAGCAATCTACAGATTCAATGCAATCCCCATCAAAATTCCAATTCAATTCTTCAAGGAATTAGAAAGGGCAATTTGCAAATTCATCTGGAATAACAAAAAACCTAGGATAGCAAAAACTATTCTTAACAATAAATGAACCTATGGTGGAATCACCATGCCTGACCTAAAGCTGTACTACAGAGCAATAGTGATTAAAAACTGCATGGCACTGGTATATAGACAGACAGGTAGACCAATAGAATAGAATTAAAGACCTAGAAATGAACCCACACACCTGTGGTCACTTGATCTTTGACAAGGGAGCTAAAACCATCCAGTAGAAAAAAAGACAGCATTTTCAACAAATGGTGCTGGCACAACTGGTGATTATCATGTAGAAGAATGCCAATTGATCCACTCTTATCTTCTTGTACTAAGGTCAACTCTAAGTGGATCAAGGAACTCCACATAAAACCAGAGACTGACACTTATAGAGGAGAAAAGCCTCGAAGATATGGGTACAGGGGGAAAATTCCTGAATAGAACAGCAATGGCTTGTGCTGTAAGATTGAGAATTGACAGATGAGACCTCATAAAATTGCAAAGCTTCTGTAAGGCAAAAGACACTGTCAATAAGACAAAAAGGCCACCAACAGATTGGGAAAGGATCTTTACCAACCCTAAATCTAATAGGGGACTAATATCTAATATATAAAAAGAACTTAAGAAGGTGGACTTCAGAAAATCAAATAACCCCATTAAAAAAATGGAGCACAGAGCTAAACAAAGAATTCTCAACTGAGGAATACTGAATGGTTGAGAACCACCTGAAAAAATGTTCAACATCCTTAATCATCAGGGAAATGCAAATCAAAACAACCCTGAGATTCTACCTCACACCAGTCAGAAAGGCTAAGATAAAAAATTCAAGTGACAGCAGATGCTGGAGAGGATGTGGAGAAAGAGGAACACTCCTCCATTATTGGTGGGATTGCAAGCTTGTACAACCACTCTGTAAATCAGTCTGGCGGTTCCTTAGAAAATTGGACATAGTACTACCGGAGGATCCCACAATATGTCTCCTGGGCATATATCCAGAAGATGTTCCAACTGGTAATAAGGACACATGCTCCACTATGTTCATAGCAGCCTTATTTATAATAGCCAGAACCTGGAAAGAACTCATATGTCCCTCAACAGAGGAATGGATACAGAAAATGTGGTACATTTACACAATGGAGTACTACTCAGCAATTAAAAACAATGAATATCATCCTGAATGAGGTAACCCAATCACAAAAGAACTCACTTGATATGTATTCACTGATAAGTGGATATTAGCCCAGAAACTTAAATTACCCAAGATACAATTTGTAAAACACATGTAAACAAGAAGAATGAAGACCAAAATGTGGACACTTCACCCCTTCTTAGAATTGGGAACAAAACACCCATGGAAGGAATTACAAAGTTTGGAGCTGAGACAAAAGGATGGACCATCCAGAAACTGCTGCACCCAGGGATCCATCCCATAATCAGCCAACAAATGCAGACACACCAGCAAGATTTTGCTGAGCCAGGCGTGGTGGCGCACGCCTTTAATCCCAGCACTCGGAAGGCAGAGGCAGGTGGATTTCTGAGTTCAAGGCCAGCCTGGTCTATAAAGTGAGTTCCAGGACAGCCAGGACTACACAGAGAAACCCTGTCTCGAAAAACCAAAAAACAAAACAAAAGATTTTGCTGAAAGGACCCTGATATATCTGTCTCTTGTGAGGCTATGCCAGTGCCTGGCAAACACAGAAGTGGATGCTCACAGTCAGCTATTGGATGGAACACAGGGCCCCCAATGGAGGAGCTAGAGAAAGTACCCAAGGAGCTAAAGGGATCTGCAACCCTATAGGTGGAACAACAATATGAACTAACGAGTACCCCTAGAGCTCATGTCTCTAGCCGCATATGTAGCAGAAGATGGCCTAGCCAGCCATCATTGGAAAGAGAGGCCCTCTGGTCTTGCAAACTTTATATCCTCTAGTACAGGGGAACACCAGGGCCAAAAAGTGGGAATGGGTGGGTAGGGGAGCAGGGTTGGGGGAGGGTATGGGGGACTTTCAGGATAGCATTTGAAATATAAATGAAGAAAATACCTGCCAAGCGTGGTGGCGCAGGCCTTTAATCCCAGCACTCGGGAGGCAGAGGCAGGCGGATATCTGAGTTCGAGGCCACCCTGGTCTATAGAGTGAGTTCCAGGACAGCCAGAGCTACACAGAGAAACCCTGTCTCGAAAAAAAAAACCAAAAAACCAAAACAAAAACAAAACAAAAAACAAAGAAAATACCTAATAAAAAATTGGAAAAAGAAAAAAAAAAGCAGAAAAGAAAAGAAGAGAAAAGAAAAGAAAAGAAAACTACAAAGCACCAACAAACAGAGTTGAAGAAAAGTTGAAGACGGAAAATCCTGCCTCAACCACAGAGCAGCAAACTTAGATTGTTTGAGGGGATGTATTACTGAGAGAGATGAGCTGCATCAAAATTCGAGTAACTTTCTTCCAAAAATAGTGAAAAGCAATACTAAAATTCACATGGAAATACAAAAGATCCTGGACAGCCAAAGTAATCTTGGGCAAAAAGCAATCCTGGAAGTGTTACAATCCGTGCCTTCAGGGTACTACAGAGCCAGAATAACACAGGCAGTATGAACTGTCATAACAATACACAGAGGACCCAGGAGCCTGTCAGGTGAATATATTTGCTGCCACAACTGGAAACCTTTGATCTCTGAGACCCACATAGTGGAAAAAACAAATTCCTAAAAGCCATTATCTGCAGCATATCATATTTCCCATTATATAATGTACAGAATAAATAATTCTAATTAATTTAAAATAGATGCAAAACCAAATGGACTGTAAGATCCAGAAGTGAGCCCACATAACAGCAGCCATTACATTCTTGACAACATTACCAAAAAGACAGATTAGAGACAATCTTTCTTAGTGAGTGGATATGGGATGTCCACATACAGAAGATTAGAACTGGATTCCCATATCTTTTTTTTTTTTTTTTTTTGGTTTTTCCAGACAGGGTTTCTCTGTGTAGCCCTGGCTGTCCTGGAACTCACTTTGTAGACCAGGCTGGCCTCGAACTCAAAAATTCGCCTGTCTCTGCCTCCCTAGTGCTGGGATTAAAGGTGTATGCCACCACGCCAGGCTGGATTCCCATATCTTATCCTGTACAAAAATCAACCCCAAATGGACCAAATACTTTAATATAAACTTAATTTAAGACTGCTCATCCAGGCAGGGGTGGCTTAGACCTTTAATTCCACCACTCAGATCTCTGAGTTCAAGGCCAGCCTGGTATACAGAATGAATTCCAGGATAGCCAGGACTACACATAGAAACCCTGTCTCAAAAAATTTTTTTAATTAAAAAAAAAAAAAAACTGAAGCTATTAACTGCAAGAAAGCAAGCAGAGAAAAGACAAGTAAAGCTATGAAGATATAAGCAAGGAATTTCTGAAACCGACTCTAAAAATACAGGACAGAATAGCAAGAGTTGAAGTCACTAAAGAAACACAAGCCAGAAGTGCACTGAGACTGCATCTCATCTCAGTTACAGTCAGGAAGAAAAGAGGAGCAAATGGCTCAGTGGTTAAAAACACTGGCTCTGCTTCCACAGGTCCTGAGTTCAATTTCCAGCAACCATACGGTGCCTCACAGCCATCTGTAATGGGATCTGATGCTCTTTTAGCACGTAGGCATACATGCAGATAGAGCAGTCATAGTCATTAAATAAAGAAATAGGCCGGGCATGGTGGCGCACGCCTTTAATCCCAGCACTTGGGAGGCATAGGCAGGTGGATTTCTGAGTTCGAGGCCAGCCTGGTCTACAAAGTGAGTTCCAGGACAGCCAGAGTTATACAGAGAAACCCTGTCTGGAAAAACCAAAAAAAAAAAAAAAAAAAAAAAAAATAGACTAAAAGTCTCAAGGCCAGCATATAGAAAGATGACTCACCAAGCCAAAGCCTGAGCACCACCGTTCAATCCCCATAACCCAAAGTAGGAAACAGAACCAGCTCCTCACACAGGCACACCGCGCGGAGGCACACCGCGCGGAGGCATGCAGGCACACGGCGCGGAGGCATGCAGGCACATGACTGCACAGTTTTAAAGATCAGCATGTAATAGAAACACCCTCAAACTCATCTTTTGTGTAAGTGTGCCACTATCATATGCATGTGTGCATATTTGTTAAAAATCACACGTTAAAAAGAAAAAAAGAGCTGGGCGTGGTGGCGCATGCCTTTAATCCCGGCACTTGGGAGGCAGAGGCAGGCGGATTTCTGAGTTCAAGGCCAGACTGGTCTACAGAGTGAGCTCCAGGATAGCCAGGGATACACAAAGAAACCCTGTCTCGAAAAAAGAAAAGAGAAGAAAAAAGACCTCACTCAAGTCAAAAATCTAATTTTGCAACGCAAAGCACCAGAAAAAGAAGATTCATGACACTGTTTGGCCCATAGTTTTGAAGTATAGGCAATAAAAATAAAACAGATAAGAGGGACTACTTCAAATATTAAAAGTCTGTGCTGAGGGGGTGTATCAGTGATAGGGTATACACTCAGCATGTACTCTGGTATCTCCAGCAAGAATGAACACACAGGCACATAACTAAAATTCATGCCCCGCAAAGCACACAGCACAGAGAAAAAGCAACGTTATGGAATGGTAGCAAATGTTTGCAAATCGTATCTTAAACAAGGCTAATCGTGCAAAGAACAAAATGTTAGGGGAACTGAAGAGATGGCTCCGTCATTAAGAGCACTTACTGTTTCTGTAATGTTTCCAGGTTCCAGTACCTACATGATGGCTCACAACCGTCTATAACTACAGTTTCAGGGAATCTGATGAAGACACCAGGCACATGTATGAAGGCAAACCACTTATACATAAAACAAATAAATAAATATTAAAAATAGTATATTTTAAAAGTATTTAGAATTCAACAAATACTTTCTTAAGTATCGAGGAAGTCTGATAACCACATGGAGAGATTAACAGCACCATCACAGGACCCCAGGTTAAATGGAAGATGAGTTGCCACCACTCACCCCTCAGAACAGCCACTTCCAAATCAACAAGAAGAGGCATTAGTGAAGATATAAACAAATGGCCCTTGTGCTCTGTTGAAGAAGAAAGGAACAGAGTCACCGTGGATAACAGCTTAAATAGACATCAGGATCCAGCTCTGAAATTGGTACTGACCATCAACATGACCCAACCTAGAATCGCTTGGAAGGATGGACTTTATACAGTATGAAAAGAATTGGATCTCAATTATTATCTGCATGCTGTCATTCACCGTAACATCATCACCCTTGTCTAAAAGGTAGGAGCTGCCCCAATGTCTATTGGTGGTAAGCAAAATATGGAATACACATATAATGTAAATTATTTATCCTCAAAAAAAAAAAAAGAAAATCCTAACACAAGTCACAACATAAGACACCCTGAAGATATTATGACAATAAAAATAAGCCATCTACCAAAGCAAATATTGTACAAATCCATCTACCCAGGGTTCCTAGAGTAGTACCTCACAGAAGCAGCAAGTAATGGGACTGAGGAGTTGGTGCCCTCCGTAAAGTGCTTGCTATGCAAGCATGAGGACTGACTTTGGATCTCCAGAACCTAAGTTTAAAAGCCAGGTGGCAAAGCCTCTGTATCCCGAGCACTGGAAACCAGAGTCAGGAAGATCCCCGGAGCTACCTGACCAAACAGTTTCTCAACCAGCAAGCTCCAGGTCCAGCAAGAGACCCTGCCTCACAAAATAAGGTGGGTTGGCTGGGGAGATGGCTCAGTGGTTAAAAGCAAATACTCTTCTTCCAGAGAACTTGAGTTTGGTTCCAACATCCCTGTCAAGTGGCTCACAGTTCTCGAATCAGAGCATCTAAAACTTCAGGCCTCCACAGGCACCTGCCTTCATGGGACCATAACTACTACCACCCAGACACATATACATACATACATACATACATACATACATACATACATACATACATACATACAAAATAAATATCTTTTGAAAATAGAGAACAATTTCTCTACTTGGAGGTAAAGGAAGGCACTGGACTTTGGCCTCTGGCCTCCATCACACTCCCTATCCCTCACCCCCATCACTATATACACAGAATAGAATTGTGGTTAGCAGAGGGTAAGGAAAGAGAAAACTGGAGGTTACAGTGTTCAGTAGTGTTTAGTAAGGGGCAAGCATTTGCTGACGTCTTAACAGCAAAGGAACTGTACCTACAGATAAGATCTTCAAATATGTAATCAGTGTTAAGAGAGCTCATATGTGCCGGGCAGTGGTGGCGCATGCCTTTAATCCCAGCACTTGGGAGGCAGAGGCAGGCGGATTTCTGAGTTCGAGGCCAGCCTGGTCTACAGAGTGAGTGCCAGGACAGCCAGGGCTATACAGAGAAGCCCTGTCTCAAAAAAACAAAACAAAACAAACAAAAAACAAGAGAGCTCAGATGTGAAGGACCCTTAAAAGCCGGGAAGAGACAAAGACAGTGACAATATACCCATATACATAAAATAAATAAATAAATAATTTTTAAAAATGCACAGAGCAAAAGTTACATGAGACTAAGAACTCAGAAATCCCCAAGCAGTAAAGAACCCCAAGAACTGTAGGCACCTCTATAGCTGTGAAAATACACATATTCTGCAAGTTGTGACATTCCACCTGTGGCATTGTTATGGTTGTTCAAGTGACTCAAGTGACTATGAAGTTTGATACCAGTGAGGAGTAAGCATCTAGTTACCGCTGCTGTACCGCACACTGAGGGACTGGGAGGCTGGTAACCAGTAAGTAACAGTAAAGGTAACGCACTCTGATCCAAACAACTACCAGAAGCAACGTGACAGGAGAGTGTTTATTTGGATTCTTGTCAGAATGTTTTAGCCCATTGTCACAGAGAGGCGTGGGGACATAAGTCCGTCTACACATTGGGAACGCGTGGTGCATGCTGTTCACATGGTGGGTATAACTTTCAAGGTACCACCCTGGCCTGCACCTGCCGGTCAGGACCCACCTAAAACCTCTACAGATTTCAAACAGCACCATTGGCTGAGAGGCAAGATTTCAGAACATGAATTTGTGAGAGACACTTCAGCTTTGAAACATAACAGATGGTAGATGAAACCGTGAATTAAAAATAAATAAATAATTAAAATTAAAACCAAGACGGACCCGGAGGGATATATTTGTAGCACCGATTATTTAGGAGGCTGAGGCAGGAAATTGACTTGAGCACAGGAGTTCAAGACCAGCCAGAGTAACAGTGAGATCAGATCTCAAGAATAAATTAAGAATAAAAATAATTGCCCCCTTTTTGTGTCCATGTGGTTTATGCACATACTAACTTGATCTTGTTCCCTAATTCTGCATGCCTACTCTTCAGTATAGCCACTGATTTCACGCCCGAGGGCAGGTCCTCACTGATGTACTCGTTCCCCTGTGAAGAACCCAACACTCTCCTGAGAAGCTCTCCAAGCCATGCACAGGAATCCACGTGGGGACCTGGGTGCCGAAGGAAGAGATCTTTTCCTGAAAAACCTGTGCTCAAGAGGAATGAACGGAAAAGGCTTGAGGCTTAAACCTACTGCTACGGAGTTTGGTGTGCTTGAGGAGACACGCTGGCAAGCTGCCGCAGCTGCACCTGCCACGGATGCAGCTCAGCTTTCTCAGACCAGTATTCTTTGTCAGGCATCCATTCAGCAAGCATGGATCCGAACCACTCGTCCCAGTGTTGGAGAAAGGAGGAATCATTTTGGTCTAGTTTCCGGAAGTGTTGATTGACAGCTGGGACCTGAGTACAATCTTCTAAGCGCGGTACCGCCAAACCACCGCTCTCTCTGGGATTATGCCCTCTGTTTTGGGTTAGGAGCTGTAAAGGAGGCTGAGAATGGAAGCCCTGCTCTCCTGGAGTTGTTGTCGGTGATAAGTGACCTTTATTGGGATTTTGATCATCACTCCTTTGCTGTACAACCTGGGAGGACTGAAGTAGTGTGGTCCCTGGTAACTGCTTCTGACGGCCCTTAGAGAGATCCAAAGGCCCATTTGGAGTGTGGGGTGGAGAAAGAGGCAGTATAACTGAAGCGCTGCTGGTGAGAGTTTTGGAAGGAGCGAGTTTACCCACAGTTTTCTGGGTAGGGCCCTGACTGCTCTGGGGTGGATGAGGAGTTTTCTGAGTGTTCTGTCCTGGGTCTGGGTGCCGTGCTCTCCGGTTCTGAAACCATATCTAAAACACACACACAAAAAGAGTCCTGAACAACAGAAGTGATTCCACCTGTCTCTTATGTTTGCTAAACAGAAGCAAAGATAAGGGGACACAGGCTAACCCTTCCAATGCAGGTTCTTGGAACTTCATTTCCTCCCAGTAGAGTCTACCTTCCACATCTCCATCACGTCCCAATAACCCATTTGGATTTTGAACAGATTCCTCGACGTGATTAGCTCAGAGCTCTTGGGATCTAAGGAGCTCTAGGAACATCTCGCCTTGCCTCACCTCACCGAAACACCTGGAGATGAGCTTGACTGATCTGTGTTTCTCAATCTAACTAAGTTGACAATCAAGATTAAGTAAGCCATGGCACATGGTCATGGGTGAAATAATACTGCGGTTGGAAAGGTAGAAGAGTTAGACTCCACCCATCTGATACCCAGCACTGATGGAGGAATCAAGTTCTCAGAGGCAGGGTGAATTTCTGCTTACCAAGAGGCTCCTAAGAAGGTGGAGCTCCCAGAGGGCATGGAAGCACAATGACTGATCCAAAGGTAGGATTATCTAAGGATGCTTCAGAAGTTCACCCATCTCCATAATACACACAGAACGGGGACTCTCAGTGCAGGCTGTGTTCTAGATTTCTTAGACTACAGTCAGAGGTGAGGTGAGGGCTAGGTAAGCAGACATCCCATGCTGGGAGGATGCTGAGGTGTCTGGGTGCTAACTAACATCCTAAGACACAGAGTAGCACCCTAAGTAGCATCCTAAGACACAGAGTAGCATCCCATGCCTAGAGTAGCATCCTAAGACACAGAGTAGCATCCCATGCCTAGAGGTGTCTGGGTGCTAACTAACATCCTAAGACACAGAGTAGCACCCTCGCCCTCTGGGGCTCAGTTTACAGTAGTTCCAAGGACTGTGTTCTGGAAACAAGAGTGGCTTTACACACTGTCACCTAACTGCTCTATTTCCTATGATTCTGCAGGTCTGATGTGACTGTTTCTCCAGACTGTCGCTGGAAACACCAAGTATTTACATCCCGTGTCTAGAGCACAGGGACAACCATGAGTAGCCTGGCTTTGTCCATCAACAGCTCGGGAGAAAAGCGGCTTGTGGTAAGGACACGTGGGCTGCCAGAGACAGAGAGATGCACAACGTACATGAATCCTGGATTCTGGGATGCCTGTTTGTTGAGCCAGTTTTTCCCTGGTAACAATCCCAGGGAACCGATTCTTCTCAAAAGCTTCAATTAGAATATCAGTCTGGAACTTTGTGAAGTGCGTTCTGCTCCTTCTAGCTTCTTTAACTGATTCAACATAAGCACACAACAGGGTTTGCAGATCAGTTTTTACATTCAAACTTGAAAAAATAAAACATTTTGAATGAACATTGTTCATAAAAATAATGGCTTCGTGAAACCCCAGAGGTGACAGGACACAGCCTTAATAAACAACAATGGAAATAAAAGGGGGGAATGGTTTCTTTGGGGAGGCGGGGTCAAAACAGGGTTTCTCTGTATGGCCTTGGCTGTCCTGGAACTCACTTTGTAGACCAGGCTGGCCTCGAACTCAGAAATCCGCCTGCCTCTGCCTCGAAAGTGTTGGGATTAAAGGTGTGCGCCACCACTGCCCAGCGAATCGTTTCTTGCTAAGAGACCATTCCTCTAGACTAGACTCAAACTCTCTCTATTGCCAGAGATAACCTTGATCGTCTAGCTTCCAGATCCCAAAGCAGGGATTATAGCTACCACACCCAGTGAGATAATGTTTATATCTCTAATCCTGGGAAGCCCAGTGTATGCTATATTTGGTCCCTAGTCTGAGCTTCCTCTACAGAATATCTCTCCACAACATGCAGTTGCTTACGCTCCCAAAGAAATCTATGGAAAAGTTAGGTTTGAACTCGTGGATCTCACCTCTAGGTTTATCCTGCTCCTGCTCTTGGCTTTCTTCAGAACAGCATGCAAACTCTGCTTGCTTCCGTATTTTTCTATGCTTTTGAAACCAAGTCTATGTGGAGAAAGAAAATAAGGAGAGGGGTTACCCAGGAAGTGGATGCAGCTCAGTGTAGATCACTCCGAACATCAGCCAAACAAACGGATTGGGCATCTGCCCTCAAGACCATGTCCAGAAGAAGAAGACTCAGTCTCATGTTTTTATTGTTATGTTTATCTAAAATATCAACAAGAATCTCTACATTCATTCTTCATCTTGCTCCCCCAATCCCCTCACACACACACACACACACACACACACACACACACACACACACTCTAAACACTTTTTAAGTAGGTAAAGTATCCACTGCTCATTTCTAAGCCCCTCTTCCTAGCAAATATCATTTCACAATATACAGTACACATGGACTTAATCTTTGAAAATTATTTCCTAAATAGGAAGAAAGAATTGACAACAGAAAAAACAGTTCAAATAACACTAATTTCTGGTTATAGCTTATATTATTTCACTCTAGGGGAAGCCAGATATAAGAAGACTGCCTCGAATGTAAACATCTAGTTTTAAGATTTATCACAAGCCGGGCGTGGTGGCCCCCAGCTTTAATCCCAGCACTCGGGAGGCAGAGGCAGGCGGATTTCTGAGTTCAAGGCCAGGCTGGTCTACAGAGTGAGTTCCAGGACAGCCAAGGCTACACAGAGAAACCCTGTCTTGAAAACAAAACAAAAACAAACAAACAAACAAAAAGACTTATCACAGGCTAGATAGATGGCTCAACAGTTAGAAATATACGCAAGCACATAATGTTCTTCCAGAGGATGTGAGTTCAATTCCCAGCACCCATATCAGGTAGCTAACAACTCCTCGTAACTTGAGCTCCAGGGCATCTGACACCTCTGGTCTATTTCCACACTTGTACTCACATGAACACATGAAAACACACACACACACTTAAAAATAATAAAGATACATTTTAAAAACTATATTCATTACTATAATTAAAATTATTTTCTATGTGTAGTTTTTGTTTGTTTTTGCTTTTAGTTATTTCTGAATATTTGGTTGTCTGAGTCTTTGGACAACCTGATAATTCATTGTAGCATTCACAACCTTAGACAATCATTATCATCCGAGTTGTTAGCCATAGACCTTGCAATCTTAAATTACTAAGTCCCAGCTTTGTTCTCAAAAGCTCTTCATGTTTTCCAGATTTGATATTCAAAGTAAGTTTTCAAATTACAGCCTTATGAATAGCTGGAAGCTTCCAACTAATGAGTGGATAGAAAGGTCCTCAGAAGCCACCAACATCCTCCATGATTCTGAACTTTTCCATCAGTTCAAGCCCCTCGGGTACCCAGTCACCAGGTGTGCCTACATGGAACAATTTCATTAGTTTAAGTCTCTTGGGCATCCAGTCACCAGGTGTGCCCACACAGAACAATTTCATTAGCATTATTTGTGTCTACTGTCTCCCATACCTGGACAGCTTATCAAGACATAAGAAAATTGTCTTCTCTGCAGGATTTCAGAAGACTAAAGTCATTATGTCAAATCACTGTGCACCAAATTTAAAAACTGGACTTCATTTTTCTCACCTCTGAAGGATTAAAGGTTTATCTCATTGGTTTGAATGCCACTCCTTGTGATATAACTGTACATTCCACTCCTCTAGGTCGTCTTTGATTATCAAATCTGCGATCTTGATCATGTAAATACCAGGACAGTCTAAAGACCAATCAGTAAGTAACCCCATACCTGTACACAGGCAAACAACGCTAATCAAACTTGTCAGGTTACACAGAAGGACAAAGACGGGGAGGGGAAGAGAAGAGGGTTTAGGAAAAGAGGAAGAGAGAGCTACGGTACACACCTTTAATCCTGACACTCAGGAGGCAGAGGCAGGAGGATCTCTGAGTAAGAGGCCAGCCTGCTCTACACAGAGAGTTCCAGGATAGCCAGGGCTATACAGAGAAAAAAAGAAAAGATGAAAGTAAGAAGGAAAAATGAAAAAAAATGAGGGACTGGGAGAAAAATAAGAAAAAGGATTCAGAGAGGATTATGACATTGTCACAGAATAAGTTAAAAAGTATTAATAAATAAAGGAGAAAAGATTAAAGGAGAAAAAAAGGACTAGCCTACAAACCAGCAGTTTTCATAAGATCTTGAGTTCCCTGTTTTCTCACAGGTGTATGACAACTTTATTCCTTGGGCGCTAACAAGGAAAGACTCTGCATTACTCTGCTGATGACATAATTTCTTAAGTTCTGTAATTCTCAAGATAATGACTTTATTATCTCCTATGGGGAAACCATGAGCTGGCTATCCCTTTGCCTCTGTACAGGCTCACCACTCATATTTCCTTCCATAAGACATAAGCACAGCTTCTGTTTTATCTTTCCATTGCACATGGAATAAACTTAGCAAAATATATAGCATTCTTACGAGAACTGCCCAGAAGAACTTAGCCTAGCTTTGCTCTTTAACCTGACTCAGAGAGAGAAAGAGGCCTAATGCCTACCATAATTTGAGACTCAGAGATGCCGAGTTCCTTAGCCAGATGTCCTCTGGTAGCTAGATCAGGATTGGGATTCTTTTCAAACCACACACGAAGAGTGTCCTTTTGACTCTGGGTTAGAATGATTCTCCTTCTCCGGGCTTCTTTTTCCAGTAGGCCTAGCAAAGAGAAGGCAGACGGAAGTGTGAAGGATCTGTCTCCTGGCGTGAACGCCTGCTTTGTCTGCTCCATGCAGAAAGCCCAGACAGTCAATGATGACTATGTATTTTGACTTTAGGGATAGTCTTAAGTCATGACAATAAGGACATGCACAAGCATAAACATGCATTACAGAGAGGATGATAATCACATAAGACTAAACACAGGAAATGTCAGAACATCCACAAGAGTACATACAGAGAGTAATGGAAACTAGAAACATGCAAATTAATGAAACAAGTACATATTTTATATAAAAGTTGAATGTTGGAATGAAACATTTTCATAAAATTAAACATTAGTTGTTTCATTCTCTTCATCCAGTGTCCACTTTTAATACTCTAAGTGGAAGTCTCCTTTGTAAGAGCCCTAGCTGTCATTGTAAACTGTAAGTTACAAGAATTCAAAATACTTGTCCATTTACCCACCCAAACTGTCACTAAAAACCAGCTCTCAGACAATATAGTAATCATATGTGACGTAAAAGTCCTGAGGTTTGAGGAAACAAAGGAGGGAGGCCCTTGGCATAGCCACAAGCACCAGCAGGGAGGGAGACTTACCAGTACTGCAGCTCAGCTCCATGCTGCAGCCATCTGGATCCCAAGAGGCCCAAGAGAGCTGTCACAGAGACACAGGATGTAGTAGAGCCCAGAGTGGCCCACCCATTTCTTAAATACCTGTTGGTTGTTTAATCCTTTCATTAAATATGCAGCACTGTGGCAAATCTTGATAGTCAACTTGATTGGATTAAGAGGTTCCTGGGAGATTAGTGAAACCCGCCTCTGGGTGTGTCTGGGGTGGTTTCCAGAGAAGATTATATCATGAGAGAGTTGAGCTAATCACTGGTTTAACTCCTTGATGGACTGAAGTTTTAAAAGACTCTTGACAGATGATGGACTGTGACTGTGGGGAGTCAGATGGAGCAGATGAGTTGTTGGCTATGTGGCTTTAAAGGACAGTGCTCTCTGCTCTCTCTCTCTCTCTCTGTCTCTCTGTCTCTCTCTCTCTCCCTTTCTGTCTCTCTCTCCCTGTCTCTGTCTTGCTCTCTGAGGCTCAGACTCACTACCATGATATTCTGCCTGACCTGGGGCGCACAGCAATGGACCCTGGTGATCATGGGTAGAGTTCTGAACTAGTGAACAAGAAATGAATTCTTTCTCCCTTCCGTTAAGCTGTCTCTCTGGGGAACTTGTTAGAGCAATGTAAAATTTGACTAACACAGCCACCTAGGAGGAATTTGAAGAAATTACCACAGAGGAGAAGTTGAAGTTGGAAGAGTGCAGATTCTTCTGGGTAATTTTGCATCTACCCTAACACCTCTCTGTATATGGTTTTACTTCTGAGCTCTCTAGAGTGTACCTGTATTTTATTTTTATAATCATCATCGCCATCCTCTCCCCTCCTCCTCCTCCTCCTCCTCCTCCTCCTACTCCTCCTGCTCCTGCTCCTCCTCCTGCTCCTGCTCCTCCTCCTCCTCCTGCTCCTCCTCCTCCTGCTCCTCCTCCTCCTCCTGCTCCTGCTCCTCCTCCTCCTGCTCCTCCTCCTCCTCTTCCTGCTCCTCCTCCTCCTCCTGCTCCTGCTCCTGCTCCTCCTGCTCCTGCTCCTGCTCCTCCTCCTCCTCCTCCTCCTCTTCATTGTTTGCTGTGCTTGGGTTGGAACCCAGACTCAGACAGGCTGGGTAAGGAAGTGTTCTATCACTGAGCTGCAGTCCTGGTACCTCCTGTTCCTTTCAGGTTGTTTTCTTTCCTAATTACCCTAACTTGGCCATATTCTGTAATGTATTAGGTGTCTCACTATGTTTCCTAGTTTCCAACTTTCTCCCACCTTCTACAAGAACACATTTCTGTCTTTGTTCTGCCCTTGCCCTCCGTGTAGGTGTGCCTCACTCGAATGGACTTGGCAGACGTGATTAAAGAGGAAAACTAGGTGACTTTAAGTAAAGCAGACTGTCCAGTATGGGTGGGACTGACCTAGTAAGTAGGAAGGGAAAATTGTAACGCTGAAGAAGGTCACCTGGAGAAGGTCAACAATGGAGCTAGCAGCACGGCGGCTCTGGCCGAGATCCAGCCTGCTTCCCTCTCCTTTCCTAGTCAGTCCTGCTGCTACACATGTACGTGTGTGTGTGTGTGTGTGTGTGTGTGTGTGTGTGTGTGTGTGTGTGTGTATACATTCTATGCATGCGCTTTATGAGCATGCTTATATGCAGACTTGAAAAACTCTTCCATTACCTTGTCTATCTAACTCTCATCTAGTACAAGGTATATTAATAACAATTAACTCACAGGCCAGTGAGATGGCTGAGCAGGGAAAGGTGCTTGTTGCCAAGTTCTGACAATCTGAGTTCAATTCCTGAACACCCTATAGAAGGAGAGAGGCAACTCCCACAAGATCCTCTGACATCTACATATGCCAAGGCAGGAATGTGCCCCACTCCCATACACACTTGAATACATGAATGAGTGAAAGAATAAAAAACAACTTCACATAATCACATTCAACAGATGGTAAGAAAAGAATGAACCTCACCCAAGAGCCTTGTCCTTCTGAGTAAATGTGTTCAGGGGAGATTTATAGAAAGTTAGATAGGCCGGGCAGTGGTGGTGCACACCTTTAATCCTAGCACTTGGGAGGCAAAGGCAGGTGGATTTCTGAGTTCAAGGCCAGCCTGGTCTACAGAGTGAGTTCCAGGGCTATTGTACAGAGAAACCCTGTCTTTTTTTTTTTTTTAAGATTTATTTATTATTATATCTAAGTACACTGTAGCTGTCTTCAGACACACCAGAAGAGGGCATCAGATCTTATTAAGGATGGTTGTGAGCCACCATGTGGTTGCTGGGATTTGAACTCATGACCTTTGGAAGAGCAGTCAGTGCTCTTACCCGCTGAGCCATCTCTCCAGCCCGAGAAACCCTGTCTTGAAAAAAAAACAAAAAACAAAAAACAAAAACAAAAACAAAAAAAAAAAGAGAGAGAGAAGAAAAAGAAAGATAGATGTATGATCTTGCTGTTGTTTTTATATATACCTATGACTAGTTTAGAAGAGACATAGGCAGACTGAAGAGATGACTCAGTGGTTAAGAGCACTAACTTTTTCCAGAGGTCCTGAGTTCAATTCCCAGCAACCACGTGGTGACTCTCAACCATCTGTAATGGGATCTGATGGCCTCTTCTGGTGTGTCTGAAGAGAGTGACAGAGTATTCACATACATAAAATAAATACAAACATCAGAAGAAGAAGAAGACGAAGAAGACGAAGAAGACGAAGAAGAAGAAGAAGAAGAAGAAGAAGAAGAAGAAGAAGAAGAAGAAGAAGAAGAAGAAGAAGAAGAAGAAGAAGAAGAAGAAGAGACACAGACATGCCAAGTTTGCATGGCTATTGTGCCTCTGTTGAAAGCAGCAGTTGGAGTAAAACTGTTAGTGAGAAGCAATTTCAGGTGTCTCTGCTGCTAAAGAAGAAAAAGACAGTTGGTGCTTCAGTAAGGCTAATAGGCTCAGGATATTTGAGAAACAAAGTTATGTTTCTGGCTGTGATAAACTACCCTGCCGCAAGCAATTTAAGAAAGGAAGAGTTCATTTTGGCTCACAGTTTCAGGGTACAGTCCACCATGCAGGGATGTCAAGGCAGCAGGAGCCTGAAGCAGCTGGTCATATTGTTTCCGAAGTCAGGAGGAAGACAGCCAAGGGTGCCACTGCTCAGAGCCGTTCTCCGTTCTGTCCAGACCCCGAGCACCATGTCCCGGGGAAGGAGTAGCCAGTTTTGAAAATGGGCCTTCTCACCTTATTAACCTAATCAAGAGAATTGCTCACAGGTGTGCCAGGCTTGCCTCCTAGATGAGTAAAAACCTGTAAACGTGATGATTCAATCACACATCTCCACCAATCCTAGGAAAGCAAAGGATTCACCACAGGGGGTCCATTCCACCACTGAGTTTTCTAGTATATTTTACATTATAGTCAGACATTAATGTTTTAAAAATTGCTTGCTGACCACTTAATATTGCCAATTTTCTATTGGTTGTAACCAAAACTCACATTTCATATGCATGTATGTCAAAAATATTTTTTTGGTCGACAAATATATTCTTGTGGCTTGGGATGATAAAATACATTGTTGTTTCTACTTAAAAAATATTTAAGAAAACAAAAGCAAAACCAAAAAAGACTGTAGCTAGGTACAAACAATTGCATTAATTAACCTTTATGAAATGTGTTACAGATATCTGTGTATAAGTGTTAGCTTTTTTTAAAAAGCCACGTGACTAAACTAATGAAAAAATATGTGCGTGGAAAAATGCTATCTAGACCCACAGGATCCTACCCAGCCGGTAAAGCAAGGAAGGACCCAGCAGCCCCTCGTCCCCCCCTAAGTATTTGTAAATTACAGGAATCAGGGATCTAGCCTGGGTGTTTCAGTCAGGCAGCAGAAATTACCTAATTAGGGCAATCGCATCTGAAACTGAAGGATGTGGAAAACATCTCTCCAGCAGCAAGTTGGTGTCCCGCTGATACTACCTCATCCTCTTCCTAAATCTCCTCCTCTCCCCACTCCACATACCCACTTCCCCACTGGATCAGAAGAGAAAATATTTGCTTTCTGGAGTAAGATGGCGGATTGGACGCTTCCTCCATTCAACTCCGAGATAGAAGAGTCAGGGTAACAAAGAAAAGACCATATCCCCGGGACAGAAAAGAAGAAAGAGCATCAGAAAGAGGTGACAGGACAGATGAAAAAGGATGAGAAAATAGAAAGGCTAAGGCAAGGGCAGGAGGAAGCAATCTGCGGTCCCAATCCTCGCAGGGGGAAAGAAGAGCTGGAGCCCCAAACACTCGTAAGCCTGTCAGCCTTGGTGACAAAAGACTGGCAGCCCCAGCTGCAGGATAAACCCACAGTACTCGCAAGCCTTAATCCAGTGGGGGGGAGGGGAGATAATGCCTCCTCCGGTGGGGCCCGTTAGCAGCGGAAAAGAAATCTTGCATCCAATCCCGGCATCCAAACCCCTACCCAACCCGGTACTTCAGGAGTGCTATACCAGATGCCTAGCCGTGAAAGGACCTATTGTTTAAGAACTGGCTACTCTGGGATTCTGAAAACAAGGAACAGTCAGTCGCAAGTCAGAGAGCATGGGGCCACTCTGCCAGAGACCCAGAGTGGCAGACCGCTACCAGACGCAGATGCAAAGGGGGAGGGTCGGACCTGGGCCGGCTGGGAAGTTTTAGCGGCGGGAGCTCAGCGGGGGCGCCCCCTCCCTGAGTGCTGAGAGCAGGGCCCCACAGACAGCGGATCCCTGCAAAGACACAGAGAGATCCAAGTCCTGGCTGGCGGATTCCTCGGCCTCTGGAGTTGCCTCTGGTTTGCTCGTAATGAAACAAAGCGCGGTGATCCTAGAGCTGGCAGACACTTCCAAGAGGGATGTTTGCTGCTGGGCTGGGGCTGCATGCCCCGAACCAGGCAGACAGTTTGCCATCCCCACCCAGTGCAGAAATCAAGCACTCCGAGGACATCCCTGTCATTTCTGGCTGTACAAATTTAAGGGGTGAGCGTCTGTGGGTTGGGAGGCTGCACTGTCCACAGGCCACAAAGCATACTGTGGCCAGCAGCAGCTGTCAAGACACAAAGAGGGGAAGCTAATGGCTCACAGCCCACCCTTGACTGAGGCAAAACCCCCTGCATAAACAAACCACAGGCTTTCAACAGGTGCCTGCACTGAGTCACAACCCTCCCTCCACCTGGCAGATTCCAGTACTAAGAACCCTTAAGAAAGTCTCTTGATCCCCCCACACACTTTTTTTCCTTTTTACTATATTATATTTCTGCTTTATTTTATTGATATTTCCCTTATTGTTCCTTTTACTTACATGCCTTTACTTACAGACTTTAAAATTTTACTTCATATCTATAGCCTTTCTCATACCTTTGCTTAACCTTATTTCATCTTCCCCATTTCTTCGCCCCTTCCTTAATATCATCCTTTTTTCGAGACAGGGTTGTAGTCTTGGCTGTCCTGGAACTCACTCTGTAGATCAGGCTCACCTCGAACTCAGAAATCTGCCTGCCTCTGCCTCCCAAGTTCTGGGATTAAAGGTGTGTGCCACCACTGCCCAATTTCATTCTTTTATTATTAACTTTATGAATGTAAAACTTTTTTGTTTGTTTGTTTGAGACAGGGTTTCTCTGTATAGCTCTGGCTGTCCTGGAACTCACTCTGTAGACCAGGCCGGCCTCGAACTCAGAAATCCGCCTGCCTCTGCCTCCCGAGTGCTGGGATTAAAGGCGTGCGCCACCACGCCCGGCAATGTAAAACTTTTTATTGGTACGTATTAATTATACATAAACGATGGGTTTCCCTGTGTCTTTTCCATGCATGTATATAGTGTGATGCTATTCACCCCAGTTGCTTGTCTTGCTGCTGAGACAGAATATCTGACAAGAGCAATTTAAGGACAGGGTAACTTTGCCTTCCAGTCCCAGGAAGTGCAGACCATCATGGCAGGAAAGGGGCGGTGGGACAAGCTGCATGTAGCTGGCCATACTGTGTCCACACTCAGGAAACAGAGAACGGATGCTGAGCTTGGCCTGTTTTTTCAACTTACCAGTGACTATGCCGTTGTGGAAAGCATCTCTCCCTCTGCAAGCAGGCACTGACTGTCTACATCCTCAAGAAGCAGCAAGGCCCCTGAAGACCCTTTCCCCTCATGGTAGAATGTGAACCAGCTCAGTCTAATACAGGTCACAGCTACTGAGTGTTCAAGGATGCAATAGCCAATCTGGTCTAGATGATGTCTTTGTGTGTGTGTGCCTACAATGCTTGTATACACATACATTTGTGTGTGTGTGCCTACAATGCTTGTATACACATACATTTGTGTGTATGTGCCTACGTGTATGAATTCAGGAACCTCTGTGTATACGTGGAGGCCAGAAGAAGGCACTGGGTGTCTTCCTCTCTTCCTCTCTAACTATTCCTTTGAGGCAGGGTCTCTTCCCAACTTGGGGATCATGTTCTCAGCTATACTAAGGTCCAGCAAGTCCCAGCAATCCTCCTGTCTCTGTACTCCTTGGAGTTGGGGTTACTGGCATATACTGGATACCCAGCTTGATACACAGAAGCTAGGATCTGAGCTCAGGGCCTTGTGATCATCCAGAAGATAATCTTATCCACTTAGCCCTCTCTCTAGCCCTATCACTTTAAAAAAAAATTATTTATTTAATGTATGAGTGCTCTACTGTAGGCCAGAAGAGGGCATTAGATTGAATTCATGAACTCTGGAAGAAGGGACAGTGCTTCTAACCAGAGTCATCTCTCCAACCCACCCTATTAATTTTTAACTATAGTTTATTCCCTGCTATTTTGATAGCTTTTCCAAGATTACTTGAGGTGGACTAGTTAGATTTATTCGATTGTCATTGTATTTCTGTAACTGATTTGTTTGGACTTTATCGCCGTGCTGGTGTTTTGCTTTCTCAGTTCTGGGTTGGTGCAGACACTAAGGCCTCAAGAGAAGTCTGCTCAATAAGAAGTCCACCAGGAACTGGAGAGATGGCTGAGAGGTTAAAGGAATGCTGACTAACTGCTCTTGCTGAGGACCAGGCTTTGGTTTCTGGCTCTCACATTGGTCAGCTCACAACTGCCTAGAACTCTAATTCATGGGATCTTGGGAAATGAGCAGCAGTACAGCCTGGCCATTTCTTGAGAGCACAGTGTGGCTGGATTTAAAAATGATGGAGAGTTTGCTCTGCAGAGGAATTTTGGGATGGAATAACTCTCAGTGTGTGTTGTGGTTGCTGCTCTCCGCTCTCATCCAGGTTTACAGCAAGAGAGAGCAGGACGTGCACCAGAAAGAGAAGAAAGATGTTCAGTTCACCAAGGGAAGGGATGTGAGTGAGTTACAGTTTCAGTCACGAGGCATGCAGCCCACAAAACATCTGTAAGTGTTGGGGAGGTTAGCAGATTGGCACTATGAAAGGGCCTTGAGGCTGGGAAGATGGGTCAGGAGGTAAAGCACTTGCCAGGCACTGAAGACACTGAAGACTGAAGTTGGAATCCCCAGAAACCATGTAAAAGCTGGGTAAACAGGGTGGCTCAGCTATACTCCCAGAGTACAAAAGGCAGAGAGAGCCAGGATCCCAGGAGTTGGCCATCTGACTAATTTGCCTGAAATATTCCACTTCTGATTCATTGAAACACTCTTCCTCAGGACTGGAGAGATGTCTCAGGGGTTCAAGGAGCTGGCTGTTCTACAGAGGATCCAGGTTTGGTTCTCAGCACCTACCCAGTGGCTCACAACTACCAGTAACTGCAGTTCCAGGAGATCCAGTGTCCTCTTCTGACCTCCAAGGGCAACAGGCATTCACAGGGTGCACAGACATTCATACAGGTACAGCAATCATACATATACACTATTTTTTAAATATAGCCCTCCTTAATGTATACTGTGCAGAGCGATCAATTGAGAAAAATGCCCAACATCAACCTTGGACTCCCAAATGTATGAAGACACAAATGCACGTGTACGCACTCACATATGTTTGCCCACATGAACATACATACATACATGCATACCACACACACACACACACACACACACACACACACACACACACACGCACATACACTAAAGGAGGAGAGAGATCTGGTGCTCTGTACTGGAACAATAGAAAAAGTACTCTGAGGGTAAGACCCCACAAATGGAAGGCTCCATCTCACAAAAATGCAAAATTAACCTGTATAGATAGCACCTAATGTGATATTAAAAAGGTCCCATTTACCAAAAAAAGTACAATCCTAGATTCTTCATGCAAATCCCAATGCAACTGTGGGTCAAAGAAGCTGACAACAAAAAACCTGGCAGCTTGTTAATGTGGCAGGAGAGAGTGTGTAGAATCTGAGTGTAATTTGTCAAGACGAGCATCAAACTTTTTATATAGAATAACAAGAAACCAGGTGAGATAAGTCCACCGAGTTACAGTGACACAAAACATAAGGAATGTATACATCAAAAGATGGCGGGGACCAGGCTGCTGCTGTTTACCACTAAGAAGGGAGGCAGGTGTACAGCTAGTCTATTGTTAAGCCCACCACCAGGGGTTCTAGTGAAGAAACCTGTCTCAGGGGGATTCCCTAACTCTTTCATGGGAAACCCACCTATTCACTAGGCCATTGTGTATTCCCTTGTTTGGGTGAGACTGGCTACTGTCCTAAGTAATCACTCTGCAGACTAGCCCTGAGCTATTCTAGCTCAGTTCTTTGTAATGCCTAATTAGTTTCACCTTTTCTGCTAGAAGTAAATTTAAATGTTACTGAATAGGGAACATTCTTACAATTCAGACAATTCCTACCGAATTCCAAGCTGTAGGCTTCAAGGATTTTCTAGGACATTGGAACACTGATGGAGGCTTACCTATGTCAGAATTCAATCTTTAGAGGCACTTATAATAAAACAATACTGAAAGAGAGCACGTGGATCCATACACTAGACTAACGTAGGGATAGGGTATGAGTATACGGTTATGAGAATGCCAAGGTTCCAGGAGGTTGAGTGCATGGCAGGGTTTGGAGTCTAGCCAAGGAGATCCTGAGAGCTCACTACATGAAGCTGTGAAAATGGATCCCTTGTGTGGTGGAGATGCCAGGACAATCCAGTGTCAGCCAAGAAACCTGCAGGAGTGGAGTAGAGCTAGCCCAAGGGACTGGTTATCTGTGCTGAAGGGGGAGCATTGGCTCTGTCCAAGCCCTTTCAAGCTCAGAACATTCCATCATGGCCCAGGGGTCACACATGGAGCTATAGAATTTTATATTTTCCCTGCTGGGTTTTGGTCAAGCTTTGATTCAGTCATTCTTTATTGCGCCCCCATCTTCCTCTTTGGATGAAAATGTTTATTTTGTGCCACTGTGTGTTGGAAGTAAACAGTATGCAGCTTGTTTTTACTTTATAGAACCTTCAAGGAGATATTTGATAAGAGATTTCAGTCTGATAATCTAGGCCTAGGCTGCAAGACACAAGTTTGTGACATGGATCTTTTACATGGAGATCTTGAGGCATAGTGGCCATGAAAAGTTTAGACCTAGTCAAGGTAGTACACTCCTTTAATCCCAGGAGACTGAGGCAAGGAGACCTCTGAGTTCAAGGTCAGCCTGGGACAAAGCACGTCCCAGATCCAGGCATGGCAGTACATTCCTTTAATCTAGCTCACACCTTCTGCTGGAGACCTACATAAGTACATTGGAAGAGGGAACATTCTCTCTTCTTCACCTGCTTGCCTTGTGGGACTAAGCAACTGCTAGATCCTTGGATTTCCATTCAAGCTGCTGCTGACCATTGTTGGGGAGTTGGACTACAGACTATCATCAACAGATTCCCTGACTACATAGAGACTACCCATAAGTTCTGTGACTCAAGAAAACCCTGACTAATACAGATTACCTACAGAATAAGCTGCAGGCAGCAAGCAGAGCTCTCCCATGTTGCTTCTGAGAAATAGAGGAGCCTTTATGAGACAGGGTCTAGTTGGGGGAAGGCTACCTCCGGTATGCTTTGAAAGAGCTGTTAGTACCTAGCCCTTTCCTCTCTCTTTTCAATTCCTGGCCCCTCGGGATGGAAGCAACTTTGTTCAACTAAGCACTCCTCACTATGTTTGGCCCTGCTGAGGGCCCAAAGTAACAAAATCAAATGGCCCTTAAGAAAGCACATATGCCAGGTGGTGGCACATGCCTTTACTCTGAAAGACCCACAACGTGAGGACTCCCCCACGTTCTGACTCAGGAGAGGCGACACCCCAAATCACTCACAAGAAACGGTCTTGCTGCAAACTGCAAGAGAACTTTTATTTCAAGAGTGCTCTCGGGCCCACAGTCATACACCATGCAGGCATAGAGGACTGTGGCGCCCGGAGTAGCTGGGTAAGGGGGTATTTAAAGGAAGAAACCACAACTCAAGAGGGTGGGGAGGGCGCTGTTGGAAAATACCCAAAGTACCAGTTAAGAGTCACGAGGAAGTGCAAAGTCACAAGGAAAAATACCTGATAATTGTGCGGTTATTTCTCAAGACAGTTTCTATGAGGCACATTTGCATAGCGGGTTCCATGAATGGTCAGGGTGGTCCTTTTTGAACAAACACTCCCAGAACCCAGGAAGCAGGTGGGTAGAGGAATGTTGCTATCTGTTTTATGATTAGCATACCTTGGGGCATTGAGTCACAAAGGTCACGTTCTCAAGCCTGGGCCTAAAGGCCTAGTTTTTATGTTTTTATGTTTCATTTTTTCAACTCCAGGCACTTAGGAGGCAGAGGCAGGTGGATCTTGTAAGGGTCCATGATTCATCAAAAAAATGATACCCCAGACTCAAAAAGTATGTAAATGCAAAGAGTGTTTTATTCTGCAGAAGCCCAGCATGCTGGGGTTTCCCATTACCAACATAGACAAACAAGTGAGCTTGCAGGCCTGATTTAAAGCACACTAGGGGGTTCTGGCATTCCAGAACTATTATCTGTTGGGAGCCATTAAGGCAACGCTATTGTCCTGATCTCTGAATTGGGCCTCTCCCCCCAAGAAGAAAAGAGGGTCAAAAGCAGGCCACCGGATGCACCGCTCCAAGAAAGTCAGCGCCGGATGTCCTGACCTCAAGATACCCTGATACCGCCAAGTTCCTGCTTCCCCGTGTAACTGCCTAAGAATGTGCAATTCTATTGCCCCCCCCACTGATAAATACTTCTCCTTTTGCTTGTATTGCCCCATCCCTCCCACTGGTAAGTATCTGTACTTCCCCGTTTCCTTGTGCAATTCTACTGCCCCATCCTTCCTGCTGAAAGGCACTTCCCCTTTTGCTTGTGTATTTAAACCTTGGGCCTGGCTAATACATTTTGGGGGTCTTGATACAACTTCAGAACAGTTTCCGTGTCGTTACTCGTACAAGACCCTCGTCTCTCTCTACCCCCCATTTGGTTATTAAGAGGAGGTCCCCCTCGAGATCCTCGAATAACTGGACCTGCTGGATGGGTCAATTATCGAGGATTGGAGGCTGGAGGCTGGGTTCTGTTTCAAGTAACACTTGCCCAGTTCTTAGGCCTAGTCTCCTGGACTGCCAATTTGAAGCCTGCCATGATGTTAGCCTAGCCTTCTCAATCTCTGTGAATTTGAAGCCAGCCTGGTCCACAGAGCAAGCTCTAAGACAGCAGCCAAGGTTATACAGAGAAACCCTGTCTTGAAAAAAAAAAGGAAGGAAGGAAGGAAGGAGGGAGGGAAGGAAGGAAGGAAGGAAGGAAGGAAGGAAGGAAGGAAGAAAGAAAGAAAGAAAGAAAGAAAGAAAGAAAGAAAGAAAGAAAGAAAGAAAGAAAGAAAGAAAGAGAACCTAATGGGGAAACTCCCACTCAACTCCCGATTTGGCATGCACCCAAGAATCACGAATAGACCGTCTTGATGTAAATACACGAGGTAGTTTAATGGCGGAGCTCCGGGTACAAACATATCTCACGCAGGAGACAGTGGATTTGACCACGAGGCTTGAAAGCTAGGGGTTTTTATAGAAAAGGGTCTGGGGCTGGGGGAGGAATTGACGCGGTTTCACATGATTGGTCCATTTAAACATCAGCGGACTGTACATGCAGATAACATTTAACTTACGTCAGAAGGGTTGGAGATAGGGAGGTGCCGGGCCAGTCCAGACACGTCATTCTCTTTATCTTTATGGCCAAGCAGCCTCAGGAATGTCTTAACAAAGGGCCTGCCCGGGCATGTCCTGGCCTGTTCTGCTATGTTCTCAGCCCCAGGTTTCAAAGCTCACAAACAACTCTTTGGGCTACTTGACATAAATTACATGAATCACAGGTCTCAAGTTTTATTTTCTTTCAAAAGAAAGAAAGAAAGAAAGAAAGAAAGAAAGAAAGAAAGAAAGAAAGAAAGAAAGAAAGAAAGGAAGAAAGAAAGAAAGAAAGACACTTTCTGTGACTAGGATGTAGCTCCATTAGTATTGTTTTTCTGCTATATACAATGTCCTCAATTCAACCCACAGCATTGCACAGAGCAAGGGTTGGTATCAGGACACACCCCCTCCCCTCAAACTGATGACATCACATAGGTGCACCCCACACACCTGTTGCCAAGGCAATAGCCACCATATTCCTAGAATCCACTTGGCTCACCTCCCACCTTTATCTTTACCTGTGACTATGTCACCATCCGTATATAACGAAAGGCCCCTCTGATCTCTCTCTCCCTCTCTCCCTCCCTCTCCCTTTCCCTCCCTTTCCCCTCTCCCTCCCTCTCCCTCTCCATCTCTTTCCCTCCCCCTCCCCTTCCTCCTCTCTCCCTCCCTCTCCCCCTCCCCCTCCCTCTCTCCCCCTCTCTCTCCCTCCTCCCCCCATCCCACTTCTCTTTCTGCCACCACCTTGCCCTTCTCTCTCAATAAACCTCACGTGGAACTGTTTGGCTTGATGTGGTCCTTCTGAAGCTGTGCAAAGATCACAACATTGGTGCTGAAGACTTCGGTAATTGCTGATTAGGGGAGCTGAGAAGCCCAGACAGCCGTCACCACCTGGTGGGACCGTGAAGCCTCTGCTGCCTCTAGAGAATGGATGCCATGTGGATGTTTGCCACCGCCCACCATCACTGCCTGCAGCCACTGCTACACCATGTGGACTCCATCCGGTGACACCTGCTGTCATCCACCATCTGATTTCCACTGCTGCTGCAGATCATCACTGCCACTGCTGCGAGACTCTCAGACTTCTACCACGTGAGCTGTGCCACTGTGGCCCACCACAGGTCTCTGGCCACACTGATCACTTGCTGCTACCCAACTGCAGAAGCCCGCAAACACACACTGGCATATTGATTGCTAAGGAGTTTCTCCAGTTGGTGGGAGGGACCCTTTACTCCCAGATAGTGCCTGGCCTGCCTCTTTTAGGCCAAGGGGTTGGCTTTCAATGCCCCAGTCCTTATGACTGACCTCAGTTTCTCCTCACCAGGCCGCAGATCCTACTAGCTCCACCTCTCTAGGCCCCTCCCCTCCTTCTATGCCAGATGCAGGTCACCCCAAACACTCTGCATTGGCACCGACCTTCACCCCTATCACAAGTTCTAAGGCCACAGCCTGACCCCCCAAGTCATTCACCTCCAGGAACACCTGACCCAGCATCGATCCTTTAAGGGAAGTGGCTGGTGTTGATGGTCCAGTCGGAATACATGTTCCTTTCTCGCTGAGTGAAATTTCTCAAATAGGTTCCTACACTTCTGAGTTCCTACACTTCTAACTCCTCCAGCTTTATTAAGGAGTTCCAGTACATCACTCAGTCTTTTTTTTTTTAAGACTTATTTTATTTATTATGTGTAAGTGCACTGTAGCTGTCTTTGGACACCCCAGAAGAGGGTGTCAGACCTCATTTCAGATGGTTGTGAGCCACCATGTGATTGCCAGGAGTTGAACTCACAACCTTCAGAAGAGCAATCAGTGCACCTAACCGCTGAGCCATCTCTCCAGCCCATCACTCAGTCTTTTAGCTTGACTTTCCATCATGTTCATTTGATTCTTACTAATAATTTACTTCCTGAAGACTGCAGGTGAGTTTGGGAAGAGGCAAAAACGCACGCAGATGAAATTCACCGAACAGATGGACCATATCCAATCGGATCTGAGGCAGTCCTTGACCAGGATCCCCGATGGAATTACAATTCCACAGGTGGTATCTTAAGCCAGAGACAGGTTTGTTACATGCCTTCTGACCAGCCTAAGAAAGGCAGCCTTAAAAGCAGTAAATTTTGAAAAACTCCAAGAGGTTGTCCAGGACAAACAGGAGAACCCATCTCAATTTTTAGAACGCCTCACAAAGGTTTTTATTGCAATGCACTAATCTGGACCCTGGAACTCCAGAAAGTAAGCAATTTCTGATGACCTAATTTTTTTTCCAGAGCTACCCCAACATAAAAACCAAACTTAGAAAGCTGGAGAGGGGGGCCCTAACTCCACAGGCAGACGTCTTGGCACTGGCCTTCAAGGTGTACTATGAGAGAGATGAGAAAGCCTGAAAACACAAATACCACTTGCTGGCAAAGGCTGTCCGACCAGCTCCAGCTACTACCCTGGGACTCCTGGCTTTCTAAGGCCCAGAGACCACCAGTTCCCTGATATAGATGTGGTCAGCAAGGTCACTGGGCAAGGACTTGCCCTACCCCCCACAAGCCAAGAGGACCATGTCCTAAGTGCCATTAGGAGGGACATTGGGCTGTTAATTGCCCTCGACTCACACAGAACAGAGGGACATTCACTCCCAGGTAATCCTCCGGCTGACATCCTAGGCTTGGTTATGGATGACTGAAGGGGCCAGAGCTACCTTGACCCGACCACACCCATCACTAATAGGGAGCCCCAGGTAGCTATTATGGTATGTGGGCAGCCCATCTTCTTCCTCTTAGACACCGGGGCCACTTGCTCGGTCCTGATGGGGTTTTGGGGACCCACTTCACCTTCAAGTTTTCCTATCATCGGCGGTAAGAGGACAACCTAGTCTTCCTCATCAGACCCTACCACTTAGTTGCATATTTAGGGGTATACCCCTCACCCATTCCTTTTTGGTAGTGCCGACATGTCCTGTCCCGTTATTGGGAAGGCATCTTTTAGCTAAGTTGGGAGCCTCTATTTCCGTTTGAAACAAAGTCTCAAGTGTCCCTGGCTAGCTCCGAACTCCTTATCTTTCTGCCTTGGCTCCTTTGTTAGTGTGAGCCTTTCAATGGCAAAGGGACAGTCTCTCAACATCTACACAGGTTCCAGATATGCTTTCCATATCCTCCTGTCCCATGCTGCTATCTGGAAGGAACAAGGGTTACCTACCACAAAAGGAGGATGAGTAACTAATGCAAACCACATTATGGCCATGCTAAAGGCCTCCCATCTCCCCACAGCTATTGTGATTGTCCACTGCAGATCCCACCAGACTGGTGACTCTATTGTCTCCAAGAGAAACAACCGATTGGATGAGGCAGCTAGAGCTGCAGCCCTTAGGGGCCTGGACTCATCTCACCCTCCTCAGGATGGCCTTACCCTGCTACCCACATTCCCACCTTCACGCCCTGACACCCACCAAACTCTGTCCTGTCTTCACCAACTCTTTCATCCTAACAGCCAAGGCAGAAGGATCAGAAATTCAAGGTTGGGGCTGGCAAGTGGTTAAGAGCGCTGACTGCTCTTCTGAAGGTCCCGAGTTCAAATCCCAGCCACCACATGGTGGCTCACAAACATCTGTAATGGAATCCAACTCCCTCTTCTGGTGTGTCTGAAGACAAGTACAGTGTACTTACATATATAATAGATAAATAAATCTTTAAAAAAAGAAAAAAGAAAAAAAAGAAATTCAAGGTCATCATCAGCTACATAATAAGTTTGACACATAGGGAGTTCGGAACTAGTCAGGGACACTTGAGACCTTGTTTCCAAAAGAAAGGAAGCTAAAAAGATTGTTCAGCCTGGAAGTGGTGGCCCACGCCTTTAATCCCAGCACTTGGGAGGCAGAGGAAGGCAGATTTCTGAGTTCAAGGCCAGCCTGGTCTACAGAGTGAGTTCCAGGACAGCCAGGGATTTACAGAGAAACCCTGTCCTGAAACAAACAAACAATTAATAAATAAAAAGATTGTTCAGCTGTTAAGAGTGCTGGCTGTGCTTCCGGAGGACCCAGGTTCAATCTCCAGGACCCACATGGCATTTATAAACCATTTGTAACTTCAGTTCAAAAGGCTCTGGCACTTTCTTCTGACCTCTTCCTTAAGCACTACACACACATGGTTACAAACATATGCAGGCAAACACCCATACACAGGCATTCGTGCAAGCACAAAATCTCAAAAGAAAGAAAGACTTTCTTTTTTTTAAAGATTTCCTTATTTGTTTTATGTAAGTACACTGTCACTGTCTTCAGACACACCAGAAGAAGGCATCAGACTCCATCACAGATGGTTATGAGCCACCATGTGGTTACCGGGAATCAAACCCAGGATCTCTGGAAGAGCAGTCACTGCTCTTAACCGCTAAGCCATCTCTCCAGTCCAGAAAGACAATTTCGATGACTGAAAACATATGGTTTAGATTTTTAGGTTGTTTATTTTGGTGACAAATAGCCATTGCACTCTGCCTCTAGTAAAAACTAGTTAAGCTGGGACCAGTTAAATTGCAGATCTGTGAGCCAGGCTTGGTGGCGCTCGACTTCCGGCACTCGGGAGGCAGAGGCAGGCGGATTTCTGAGTTCGAGGCCAGTCTGGTACAGAGTCCATTTCTGCAGCTCCACTATCTGCAATCTCCATTTATGGAGACGTTTGCCTGTGTTTGGGTAAGGAAAGCAGAGGAAAGGGCTGGGGATAGTGGAGATGAATCTGGGGGTAGGAGGACCTCAGTCCTGACCTGACATCCTTCAAGTGGGCAGTCCTGGGTCTCTATAACTTTGTTGTGTCCAGTGTAGGTTTCCCTAGTGAAGAGTCTCCAGTGGAAAGGGGTTGGAAAGGCTAGGGAGAGGCTGGGCAGTAGCAGAGTTAGCATGGAGAATGACAAAAACAGCCAAGAGAATAGAGGAGAGGGGGGCTTGTGGAGGGCACATGGCCTGGGCAGCAGTCACCAGGTCATGGATGTCCTCCCAGGGGATCTTGTTGTCCTTGTGGATGTGTTGTTTCCTCTGCCTCCTCCTCCTCCTCTGTCCTTGATCTGCCATCGAGAGGCGGGCCGTCTTGGTTGGTGGGGTGGTGTCGGACATTTCTGTCAGGAGCCTGGATAGGATTAGGCTGGTCCTGTGGGAAAACACAAGTGAAAACCCTCCCAGTTATAAAGAAAGTGTCTGGCCCCTTCCAAATTCCAAAGGATCATACCATCAGACAAGCATGGGAATGGGGCATAACTTTGGTGTGTGCCAATGGAGGGAGATAGGAGGATGTTTGGTGTTTTGGTAGTCAGAGCCATCATTAATTGTACATTAGGGGGATAGGTGGTTGCCTTTTGTTTTAGGAGTTGGGCTTTTAGGGTTTGATGTGTTCTTTCTATTATTCCTTGGCCATGGGAGTTGTGGGGAATTCCCCTATGATGGGCAATTTCCCAGTGTGTGCAGAAGGTTTTGAATTGAGAGCTAGTGAAGGCAGGGCCATTTTCAGTTTTTATCTGATGAAGAATGCCCATAGCAAAGGCAAAGAACATATGGTGAATGAACCTTTCTGAATTTTTACTTGTTTGGGCTATAGCCCATATAAAATGTGAGTATATATCTATGGAGACAAAAACATATTTCTGTCAACCGAATTGGGGAACATGGGTGACATCAATTTGACATAAGGCATTGGATTTGAGGCCTCTGGGATTGGTGCCCATCATTTGTAAAGCTGGGGTGGTAATAAGGGATGAACAAAGGGAGCATTGTGTTTTTATTATGCCTTTGAAGTTAAGCAAAGGGAGTGTAGGGGAAGTGGGCATGCAGCCCCTTTATATTTGTGTGTGCGCACAAGTGGAATCTATCTGCTTGCTCAGAGGAGAAGATGACTGTCCCTGCTGAGGTGGTGCATTTCCCTCAGAAGTCAGACCTGGCAGAGAATGTGAGATCTGACATGCTGGATGTAGAGGAGGAGAGGCTCTTTCCTGTAGGAGGGTGGAGACCTGTGTGAGTAGAGGGGAAAGTGGGTTGGCATCTAGTTTGACAAAGGATCTTGACAACCAGGGGAGAAAATTGACAACATATACACTGTCTGAAAAGAGATTAAGGGGGGCCCTTGGCTTCTTTTAGAATTAGAGAGATGGCATATAATTCTTTATACTCAGGGAGTGATGGGGCAGTTCTTTGAATCAGCGAATAAGGGGTTCATCCGCAGGGGCCCATTTTTCGTCAGGATAATGGTTGTCAATTTGTCCTGGGAATCCTATTAAGCTGACAGCAAAGCGGGAGTGATTTTTGATTAGCCATTTAATGTCAGAGAGGGAGAAGGGGGTGACAAGAATGTCAGGTTCTTTTCCTAGGGTTTGTAAGACTCTGTCCTTGCCATTTTCAATCATGCTAGCAAGTGCATCCACCTCATTTAAAATGTGGGGTGCACCATCCATTGGGTATTTTTGGGTCGTAGCTAGCAGGAGCCATACCTTTTAGGGCTGCATTGACAGAATTTAGAGCTTATATTGCTTCAGGGGACAGTATTCTTTGGGAGGGTTAAAGAGGGGTTAAAGGGTACTCGTGGGAAGGGGGAGTCAGGGTCAAAGCCAATTAAAGTGGCCCAAAAACTTCTCGAGGGAGGCAAGAGTTAATTTTTGAGGGAAGGAAAGGGTAGAATTGAGGGGGCATATTGAAGTAAGGGAGATCTCTGTTCCTAAAAACTGAATAGGCAAATAAGTTGGATTTTGTGAGGGGCTATTTTGAATTCTAGGGCAGATAGGGAAGGCATTAAGTTGGGACAGGGAAGTGGAAGAGTCTCCCGATATTAATATATCATCCAGATAGTGGTATAAGTTGAGTCCTTTATCTAAATAAGGTTTCGATGCAGTGCCTACAGCCTCCTGACAGATGGTTGGACTGTTAGCCATTCCCTGTGGGAGAACAGTCCATTCATATCGTGAGGCTGGGCCAGAGTTGCTAATTGGGGGGGGGGGGGGAGTACTGAGAATGCAAAGAGTTTGCAGTCTCATGGTAGGAGAGGGATGGGGGGGGAAGCAGTCTTTTATGTCTATTGCTGATAGGGAGACATTGGCAGGGGTGGCTGAGATGTGGGGTAGCCCTCTTTGTGGGGAGCCCCAGACTCACATGGTTTTGTTAATTGCCCTCAAGCCTTATAATAGTCTCCACCCCCTGAGCTCTTTTTTATAGTGAACACAGGGTGTTCCAAGGTCTGTGGGAGGGGCGGATGAGTTGTAGCTGAAGCTGTTCTAATACCACCTGTGTAAGCGCGCTAAGCTTCTCTCCTGAAAGAAGCCACTGTGGGATAGAGGCCACTGTTGGCCTCATTGGAGAGCCAATCAAGGCAGGGAGTATGAAATCTAACAGTGGCCCCTAGAATTGTGTATAGGGTATCCTTGGGTATAACTTTCATTATATGTAATGCCCTCTACTTTGATGTGATCTCTTTCTGGTTGGGTGGTAAGCACTACCTCTAGGGCTTGAAAGACATCTCTCCCTAGAAGAGTGGTGGCTACTTGAGCTACCAGGGGGTGTATGAATCTGGTAGCTCCATCAGGGCCCTCCCATCTGTAGGCCAGGCCTGCTTGGTGATGAATACATGAGAGGTGCTCCCTATGCCTAGGAGCTGGGGCCAAGAGATCAGTTGCCAGTCTTGTAGGATCTCTTGTTGTCTTAAAATTGTCTTGTTTGCTCTAGGATCAATAAGGCACTTGAATGGCTTATTATCTATTTTAGTTAATTTTGGGTGGGAGCCTTCTGAGATGCTGGGCACCCATAAGGCTTCTATGGGAGTAGCTGTTCCCTCTTACTGTTGAGGCTGAGGGCTGCCCCTTCTGAAGTTTAAAGTCTCCAGTGGTTTACCATCCTTATCATACACAGAGGTACAGTATCTCTTCCAATAGAAACCTTTCCTACAACAGGAACAAACTTCCTTAGGGGGATTAGGATCTGTTATGGGGAAGGAGTTTTGTGGACACTCCAATATCCTGTCTGTCCACATTTGAAGCAGATTCCTTCTGTTTTTACTGATGCCACAAACACCTGAGCCACAGATGTAATGGCTCTGGTGTGATACGGTTCCTGTATCTTGGGTTGCCACAATCCACCTATCATAGTGCTCCTCCCAGAGACCCTGATAGGCTGGTCTGGATTCCAAAGTCATGCCTTCCCATACAATAGTTTTAAGAAGGAGATCTCTCTAGCTGTGGGGTTGGGGGTTTTTCTTTCTAGGCTCATTCTGGTTCTGAGAATAAAATCAGATAGGGGTTCTCCTGGCTTTTGATGGAGAGAAAGCAGAGGGGAGGCAGGGTCTTGAGAACCTGAGGGTGGAGTGAGCCTGTCCCAAGCTTGTATTGCACAAAGGCAGACCTGTTCATAGTACCCTGCTGGCTGCTATGCTCCTGAAAGACAATGAGAGGAGCTCCTCGCTCAGGCCTCAGGACAATAGTGGACACCCAAGAACTCACAATAGACCAAGCTTGTTGCAAACCACATGAGGCTTTATTTGGGGAAAGCCAGAGCTCTGGGGACGACTCATATCCCACGCAGGGGTAGAGGAGTCGACCTCGAGGGGAAAGAGGACCCAGTTTTTATAGGCCCTCAGGGGGGAAAGGGGAAGGGGGGAGGGGAGTAGAGGATTTCCAGATCTAAACAATGTCTATTCTAAAATAATTGATTCCTCAAGAAATGGGTATGGGAGGGGAAACAAGGAAAGAGTCTAATGAAGGTGCAGCACTCCGGATTGGATTGGCCCCAACTATGGTTGCTGGGGAGATTTCCTGACTCTTTCCCAGCAACCAATATCACAAACACCTGGCAGTGAGGTGCAGCAATGGGCACATACCTGGTCAGAACATTGGCAGACACACAGGTTCGAGGAGTGGCCAGAGCATTGTGCACCTCTATTTTTCTAAATCAGTGAAGCTAGTTCTACTAACAATGAAATCTATTTTGCCAATTTCAGGGCTTCTGTGACCTTTTACATTCTGTCAGGATCTTTCACTCCAGTAGAAAAGTCTTCCTGGCCAAAGAGTTCATCAAAACCCCATGGTGTGTCACCTCACTCGGGATTTTGCCTGACCTGTTGATGGCATTCATCTCTAAATGAGGCCTCCTAGGCCAAGAACATTGGGCTGGGCTGGGAGGGGTGGCAATTAGCTCTCCAATTCTGAGGGGTTAGGTTGGCAATATGGCTCTCTAGGAGAGATTTTTGTCCAGGGATGCCATCTTCTTTCACTGCCTGCCTGAGTTCTTTTAAGTCTGAATTTTGGAATGGGTACCAGCTGAGTAGTTTAGTTCGACTGGGATAACATTAATGGGGAATGCTTGAGTGTTTTGGGATCCCAGTTCTGTATCAGAGTCCTGAGTACCATGGGAGGCAGGGTTTGTTTTTGCAAGGGAGTCACTAAAATTACAAAGAGGTTGCGTGGTAAATGGTTGGGGGTGGGGGACTCTGGAGTTTGGCAGGGTTTTGTCTAAGCATTTTGACTTTTGCTTTTGTGGCTTTGGGACAGGGGAGTGGGGATACCTTTCTCTGGCTAGGTGGGGGAAGGTGGAGTCTGGGAGAGGCAGGTGAAGCTCATTTGTTTTTTAATGCAGCCCTGTCCTTGGGTGGGAGAGGGAGGGGCAGGAGGGGCAGATGGTGTATTTAGTGTTTCCTCTGAGGGATAAGGAGGCAGGAGTGGGCAGATGGATTTTATTGGTTGGGTAAGGGCAGTTAAGATCTGAAATAGGGTGGTTTTTAGAGCCTTGATCTTTGGGCTCATCTGACTGAGGGGGCTCAGGGGCCATGTCGCTATCGGTCTATCCTATTTTAGATGGCCCTATGCATTGCTGAATTGCAGCTAAGATCAGCAAAAAATCATGGGAGGGGGAGGGGGGTTTTCCTCCTTGGGTATCTCTGCTTCTGATGAGAGAAGCTACTCAGGTCCATGAGTCTGGGCTATAGATACTGTCATTGACCATACATGGTACTATCTCAAAGACTTCCTCCCAAAATAAGAAGCCTTGTTTTTAGCTATTTTTATTCCATGGGATTTTAGTAGGACACATCTCCCTGGCCTGGGGGATTTTTTTTATTCAATGACAAGTTGTCCATCACAGAATAAATGTCTTGTGTAACGGGACCGTTCCCTTGGCCTATTGGCTTTAAGGGTCACAGAGGTCCAAAACCCTAAGCCTTCCGCAGATTTAAGAACTGGCAGACGCCCTGTGGCTGCTGCATTACCAGTTTTTTGCTTTTTCTGTTTTTGTTTTAAGGAGAAGTTAGATAAAGAGTCTTTGCCAACACCCCTTTCGGGCTGTAGGGTTAGACAGGGACCAGAGGAACCTTCAGCCAACACCAGAGAATAGCTCTGGCCAGGAGGCTTGAGTTGCACCTTCAACTTGTTCAAATCCACGAGATGGCTCTGACTGGAAGAACAGGAAAAGACAGGTTGTTTGTCTCTAGAGTTGGAGGGTGGGGAGGAGCTTCCTGAAGTATCCGTGCACTCACACTGTTTGGGATGTAATACCATGCCAGGAAGATTAGGAAGGTAAAGACCTGAACACTCCGTGGGACACACCTGAGACTTAGGCAACTCCCAGCTCCCTGCCAGGCTCCTGACTTGGAACTCGTACATTGCTTTCCACATAAAAGAAATGTGTCCTAAGGTCAGGTAGACCCAAAGCAGAGTTCTCCATGCTAATGAGGTACCGAAAGGCCCAGCCGGCCTAGCCAAGAAGCTTCCCTTTCCAAACATTCCTCCCTGCAAAAGGTATTTAATCTCAGGCCCATGAGAAGTGGGGTATGGTTTTATGCAACCATTTTCTGCCATTTTAACAAACTGTTTAAAACCACGGACTGTCTCTTTTCATCAGGATCTACTGTGGAGAGCCATGAAGAAGGTCTTCACCTACAGAGCCGCAGCCTATTCTCCTATAGAAGGCCTCTCTGTGTTCCCAGTCACAACTACCAGCAAGCCTGCCTCCTCCAAAGCTGATGAAAATCACCCATGGAACAAGCCAGCTCACACACACACACACACACACACACACACCAGGCTAGACAGTCCCCAGCTCACAGGCCCCCAACTCTGTTCTCTGCTCTTCTTTGACCCCCAGTGGTGCCTAGATGTCCAAGAGTCTGAGAACCCCATGCCCTGGCCTCGTCGCAGGCTTAGGGGCCCAGCTCTAACTTTCCCACATCTTAGACTATTCTTTCCCACCCACAGTGCAGCACCGGCATGCAGTAAGCATAGTCAGACTGCTCGCATTCTGCCTCTCCAAGTGGTGGAGAGGACACGGAGCGACATTAAACTCTCCTTTGCTTCCGTTCTCTTTAAATGCTGCTGTGTATGTTGTTGGCCACAGTTCTCAGGAGCCATTCTGACTCTGAGAGTGACCCAATGTTCAAATCAGACTTGTTGCTTTGCTCTTACAGCTCATACGGTTTAAACTAGTCTTTTTTTCCGACGGAACCTAAACTTCAGCTAGTCACCAAAGCGACATTATAGCCTGTGTTAAAGAAAAATGGTTCCCAGCTTGCTCAGGTATCCCTTTAAGAGCCAAGAACTGTCCATTATATACAAAATCACTACTCTGTGTTTCCCACAGTGTTGCGAGCTGTCCAGCGGCTCACAAGGACGGGTACACCTGAGTGGCAGGCCGGCACTGAAAGAGAGGGAAACTAGGTGGAAGAGAGAGAGAGAGAGAGAGAGATGGAACCAAGACAGTATTCTGATCAAAGCTCAAATGTTTAATGGTGGACACGCTTTATAAAGGAGGGGGGAGACCCATTCCCGCCAATTCATCCTTGGAGCTGAAAGGAAATAAAACTTGAGACATGTGATTCATGTAATTTATGTCAAATAGCCCAAAGAGTTGTTTGTGAGCTTTAAAACATGGGGCTGAGAACATAGCAGAACAGGCCAGGTCATGCCCGGGCAGACTCGTCATCACATGTCCTGACTGGCCTAGTGCCTCCCTATCTCCCGCCCTTCTGACAGTCTGTTGATGTTTAAATGAACCAATCATGTGAAACCACGCCAATTCCTCCCCCAGCCCCACCCCTTTTCTATAAAAGTCCCTAGCTTTCAAGTCTCGGGGTCGAAACCACTGTCTCCTCTGTGAGATACGTTTCGAACCGGAGCTCCGCCATTATGGCTCCACCACGTGGTCGACACCTCTGTCTCCTGCGGGAGATGCTTGCCGGCCCGGAGCTCCGTCATTAAACTACCTCATGCTTTTACATCAAGATGGTCTTCTGTTCGTGATTCTTGGGTGTGCGCTGAATGAGAATTGAGTGGGGGTTTCCCCACTAGGTTCTTTCAGAGCCAGCTGCAGGTGCAGAATAGGATGTAGTCTCCAGAATAGATCCGGGGCCTCTCAGCAGGTAGCAGTATCTTTTTTTTTTTTTTTTTTTTTCCATTTTTTATTAGGTATTTAACTCATTTACATTTCCAATGCTATACCAAAAGTCCCCCATATCCACCCACCCCCACTCCCCTGCCCACCCACTCCCCCTTTTTGGCCCTGGTATTCCCCTGTACTGGGGCATATAAAGTTTGCAAGTCCAATGGGCCTCTCTTTCCAGTGATGGCCGACTAGGCCATCTTTTGATATATATTGAGGTAGCAGTATCTTGAAGAGGAACAGCTACAGTGGCTGAACAATAGAGTGATTTAGGGAGGCAGGCCCCACCCTAGGTAATCTCCTTAGTGGCAGCAAAGTCCAGGTCTGGTTCATCAGCTTCAGGTTGGGGTGGGGGGCTGTTTACACCACAGAGTGAGGAATAGAAAAGAGGCAACCTTGAGTTCCTTAAAATCAAATTGTTGACTTGCACTTGGTGCCTCTGCACAGCACCTGTATCCTCAATGAACCCAGATCTTTCTTGAGACCAAGCCATTGCTGTTGAACAAAGCTTTGAGGGAAAATGATACAAACCATCTCAGGGAATGTTGGAGACAGCAATGTCATGGTGCTCAACTGTAATCACGGAGGGTCCTAGTAATGTGACCGGCCATTGTTCCTCCCTTCCCCTAGGCAGTTTGTACAAAGCTGCCAACGTGTCCTCCACATAACCCTTTTGGTTAGATGCCTTAAAAGCAGAAGTCTTATCCAGCTTAGTCATTTTCTACCAACATCTGTCTCCCAAGGACGTCATTGTGCGGGCACCCACTATTAAGTAGTCCTTGGCCAATGAGTGGATAAATACTATTCAGCTTTTCAGTTAAGAAAATTAACAAGGGATCATGGCACACACCTGTAGTTCCAGCTACTCGAGGTTGAAGCAGGGGGATCACTGTAGTCTAACCTGGGCCAGCAGGTCATTCTTCAGTAACAGATGAACAGAGTGTGAACAAAGGCACGAGAGGGTAAGGAAGCTAGGAGAGCTTGGGGCATGAGGTCATGCACAAGCTGTCTTACGCAACTTCTTCTACACAGCTTTCAGGGTTGGGGGGTTGTAGTGGAACAAAGCCAGTGCAAACTATTGCCAATGGGACAAAGTCTGTAGGAAGCTAATCCTATGTTGCACAAAGGGAACAGGAGATATTCCAAGCCATTACAGAGACTCTGAAGCCTTAGGTCTGATAACCTCAGCCCAGGTTATCACTAACCCTGCCAAGCATGCTCCTGGTTTCTGACAAAGCTACATTCCTTCTCCACACATCATGGCCTCAAGGAATGCCTTGGACTGGCCTAGCTCAACTGCAAGAAATTTAGACTATCCTAGGCAACAGAGCAAGACCCCTGTCCCAAATACTCCTGATCCTAGCAAAGAAACCCTGTTCAAAGCACGGATGAACTTGAAGGGTGTTATTCTGATTGGCCAATGTGCAACATAAAGACGAGAGTCCCTAATATATAATCTGGTATTTGAAATTTGCTGGAATTCTGTGACTGAGCACAACAAACTCACATCTCTCGGTGCAAAGACTAAACAGGCATAATCAGGATTTAAGAGTTGGAGAATACATATTACCTGCAACAGGCAAAGACAGCACAAGAGTTATTTTCAGAGCAATGCCCTCCTGGAACAAGGTGGGAGATTTTACCCAGGGAGCCAACACATGCTCACAGGAGTTGGCAAGCATTCCTGAGCATGCGTGCTTGGTTTATCATCACAATTTAAGAACAACCCAGAATAGACATATTTGAGCGTGTTTAGCTCAAGGTCATGGAACACGTGTGTAAACGATTAGAGTAAGGTCAGGAATGGCTCTGGCCAAGCTCAGCTGCTGCAGGTGTATTAATCTGGGCGTTGTTCTGAGTGCCTGCCTTGCTCAATGGCTAGCACTTTTCTTATGTGTATGGAGTGTTTTGCCTGTGTGCATGGTACCCTCAATGTCAGAAGACATTGAATTCCCTGGAGTTACAGAAAGTTGTAAGCCACCATGTGGGTGCTGGGAACTGAATCTTGCTCCTCCCAAGAGCAGTAAGTGCTCTCAATTGCTGAGCCATCTCTCTGGCCCCCTTGCTAAGCCACTTAGTAAGAAAAAAAAATGTGAATGTATGCACAAAGGCATGAGCTCACTCCATAGCACCACAGCAAACTGGTGTAGTGCTACACAGTTGCAATTCCATAAGGAAAACAAAAACCTCAGTTTAGGCCGAAAGATCGCTCAGCCCTAAAGACCCAAGTTTGGTCTTCAAAACTCACAGTGGAAGTACACACTCCCAGAAATCCTTCAACCACCCCCCCACCCCCAGCCCCCTCCCCGCCACCATGAATGCAGGCATGCAGCCCTGACCCCTCGACAATAATATTTTAAAAATTTTATGTTAAAAAAAATGGGGGTGGGGGCTCAGCGAGCAGAGTTCCCTACAAAATGCTTTGATGTAAATGAGCTTCAGAAATTTGGTTAGCTTCCACTGCAGAGGACATCAAAAACTCCTGTCTCACCAGTTGAATGAAAGAAACCTGGAATCCAGATGGATCACATGTAAGTTGACAGAAATCCTTGGGAAATAACTTATGATTTAGCCAGGGGCTGGAACTCTGTAGACCAGACTGGCCTTGAACTCTGGCTGCCGAGTGCTGGGACTAAAGGTGTGTGCCACCTACCTGGTGACACACCCACTCTCTAAGAGATTGAATCTTTATTTGGCTAAAGAAAAAAGTCTACATACAGGTATTTTGGTTTGGAAGTTAATATCTTTTATTCATTCTTGGACAACGTAACACTTGTATACAATGTGTATTCACAGTCTCATACTCTGAATACACTCCCTCCACCTTTTCACGTCTTATAAAGTGTTACAACAGTTGATTGTCTCCTCTAGAAATAAAACCTCTAATAATCTAAGCAGCATCCTAAGATAAAATAAAACAAAAAACCCTCAAGGGAGTTAGGAGGGGAAGACATTAACAATAATAACCTCCAGGTTAACAAGGGTAAACTTCTTATTTGCCTATTTGGCCAAATGAGCACTGGCTCTCTGGATAACTCTCTCCACTACATCTAAAATTGGAACAGTCCAATAGTGACCATCTAAACTTGTAGCTAGGCTCTGACAGCTGACCCAGGAGCTCAATACTCTGGGGAACATGATGTCAGACCTCCCTCAGACTTGGAGCCACTGAGAAGGTCAAAGCCCCTTAGGCTGCCACTGGCTACTGAGGCCCTGGAGGCTGGATTGGACAAGCTGGCCCTGCGCTTTCCTTTTTTCTAACAGCACCTGCCAGGAGTCCTAGAAGATTGGCCAATCTGGTCCATAGAAGTTAAAAGCATTGATATGCCTGACAGTGAGGGGAAGGAAAAAAAAAAAAAGGCTTATAGCTAGGACAAGGTCACAACCTTCCTCTTCTAGAATCACTCATGGGAACCCTGGATCTTTGTTGAGACTCCTGGACTCCACTTTAGCCCCTCATGCTGCTTTCTAAATTCCTGAAGCTTGTGTGTTTTGACAGGACTGCTCTCCTGAGGAGTAACACTGTCAGCAGTCCCTTGCTGCCCATGTAGCCAAAGCAGCATTTGGTGGAACACTGACTGCAGCTGGCCAAGGAGCATCTGAGTGCCTGCTGTGTCTCCATCTCTCTGACTCTGGTGTACAACGAGCCAGTCTGCCATCGGGACCCTCTCTTGGTAGCTCTGAGGATGCTGCAGTGGTTGCTGATATTCCCAGTTATTCTGCTGCTGTCCTGGGAGCATTGGGGAACAGTTACAATCCACCCACCTTTGCCCCTGCCTACAAGGAACATTGTCAGTAAGAGAATGTGAAATATTGGGTTTCCTGTGTCTCAAGCTGGTCACCCATATAATACTGCTCATACACAGGGGGAAAAGTAAAGTTTGTTGGTCTGAAAGAAGATTCCCTTCCAGCGGCCCCTTGATGCTCCACAGTGCCAATTGATTGCCTTCCGATGCTTCGGACCACAGAGTCACATGAGCTGTACTGTTCACCAGAAGCTTTTGGGGGCTGCACAAAAGAGAGCAAGGGACCTGGGTGTGAGAGATTTGGTGACACTTGGGTGTAAGAGATTTGCCCAGGGCTGCAATCTGAAGCTTGTACCTGGGTATCCTGGTGACCTGTACGCATGTAGTCTTGGCACCTGCGCATTCTTCTCATGGCAGAAATTTTGCTTTTCAATTCTGGTGCCAATCTGGCTCTTTTATTCTGAAACCAGTTCTAAAACAAAAAAAGAAAATTGTTCATCAAAGCTGCTTTCTAGCAGTGCCCCCTGTTGGTACTAAAGAACCAGTTCTGTAGATGGGCTCCAAACTCAGGAATGTCACACATAGGTGACCCCTGTTGCCATGACAACCACATACCTTCCCTGAGTCCACTTCCCACACTTCCCTTATGTCACAGCCTAAATAAAAGATGTAACTTACACCCTTTTTCCCTTTGTCTTTCTCTCTTTTCCCTCTTTGTCTCCAGTACCTCTTCCACGTGGAACTGCTTTGGCCTGGTGTGGTATGACCAGACTCAAGCCCCTATTCTAACACATTATCCCCACAGTGCTTCTTTTCTTTCTCACTTGTGTTATTTGTTTGATTGAGACAGGTTCTCTCTACTCTATAGCTCTGGCTGTCCTGGAACTCACTATGCAGATCAGGTGGGCCTCAAACTCAGTGACCCCCAAAGAGTACTAGGAGTAAAGGTGTTTGCCACTCTGCCATGCCCCATAGTCAGTGTCACAGTCATGTAGACTCAGCCTTCCTGACCTTGAAAAGACAGGGGGGAAGAAATGAAGGTGGCCTTTTCTATGCCTTCACATTTCCATGGAGATTGTGAGCTGTGCACCCTTCCAATCAGCCCCCAGCCCTGCTTCCATGTTCAAGCATGGAAGTCAGCTCCAGCTAACCCTACTCTAACCTCTGTATCCAGACAGCAGATGGGAACTGTCCCTTAAGATGACATCCCAGATACTCCACCAGGCTGCCCCCAACCAAGATACAATGTATTACAAATTGTATTGTGTGTTACATTTAAAAATGAAAAACTTGGGCTGGAGAGATGGCTCAGCAGTTAAGAGCGCAGACTGCTCTTCTGAAGGTCGTGAGTTCAAATCCCAGCAACCACATGGTGGCTCACAACCATCTGTAATGAGATCTGATGTCCTCTTCTGAGGTATCTGAAGACAGCTACAGTGTACTTACATATAATAAATAAATAAATCTTAAAAAAAAAAATGAAAAACTTGTCAGGGCAGTGGTGGCTCATGCCTTTAATCCCAGCACTTGAGAGGCAGAGGCAGGCAGATTTCTGAGTTCGAGGCCAGCCTGGTCCTACAGAGTGAGTTCCAGGACTGCCAGGGTTACACAGAGAAACCCTTTCTCAAAAGAGAGAGAGAGAGAGAGAGAGAGAGAGAGAGAGAGAGAGAGAGAGAGATGGAAAACTTGGCAAATGTTTGTCATGCCTTGGTATTTGGTCCTAAGCACATTTAGGCTTTACTTATAGCCTCCTTAAAACAATTATACATGAAAATTATTGTCCAATTTTTTTGAAGGGGGATGAGTTGTAGAAGTGATTAAATATTATTTAAGATGGGGGGCCAGGCATGGGGGCACACACTTTTAATCCCAGTACTCAAGAAGCAGAGACAAGAGAATCTCTCTGTGAGTTCAAGGTCTACAGAGTGAGTTCCAGGATGGTCAGGGCTACAAAGTAAGATTCTGACTCTAACTAAATAACTAGGCTTGATGGTAAACACCTGTAATCCTAGCACTTGGAAAGCTGAGGCAAGAGGATTCCGAGTTCAGGGCCTCTAGTAGGGAGGCTAAAAATACTTCCCTTTTAAAATCATAGATTTGTGCTACTTTCAACCTTGGTCAAAGAAAACAGTAGAGTTAATGCAGATTACTACGTATCTGTCAAGGCATTGAGTGCTTGTGCGTGTTCGACCCCCACTACAGGGAGATCTACATCAACAAACCCCTTCAAGGCTCAGGGACATCACTGAGGAAGGGAAGGGTGCTTGCAAAGTGCAGTCTTCCAGGCAAGACACAGCTTTGTCCTCCATAAACTCACTTCAAGCAAATAGCTTTGGTTAACAACAATTATAGCCACAGAGCAGCTGTGAATACCTACAGGAGACCCTCATATGACCAAGCTAGTAGTTAGTCAACAGCCCCCTATTGGGCCTCTGTAGTACAGAGACAACTGCAGTCTTCCATTTATTTCTTTTTGGGGGAGCAAACTTTGTCTACCCTCTCCTCGCTTTATACCTAACACCTCAGCAAACCTGTTCATGCATGCAAACATGTTCAACATGTTCCAAAATGTTCTTCCCGGGCTAAAGAGATGGCTCAGCCATTAAAGGCTAGGCTCACAACCAAAAGTAAAATGTTCTTCCCACAGCAAATACAGTATGAAACCCCCACAGTTGCCACCCTAGGTAATAACAATAACTTTTAATTTTTTGTTGTTGTTGTAGTTATTTTGGAGACAGGGTGCCTTCTTATAGCCCTGGCTGTACTGAAACTTGCTCTGTACATCAGACAGGCCTCAAACTCAGACCCGATCTGCCTGATTCTCACAGGACCCAAGTCGGTGTGGCCTAATTTTCTTTTTTTTAATTTTATTGTTTGTGTATGGTATTTTGCCTGCGGGTATGTCTATGTGTGTGTGAAGGTCAGAAAAGGATGTCAGAAGCCCTGGGACTGGGGTTACAGAAATATGAGCTGACAAGTAGGCGCTAGGACTCAAACGCAGCTCCCCTGGAAGAGCAGCCAGAGCTCTTAAGGTTCTCTCCAGTCCCATGACCATAGCTCCTTAAGGTGTCTCTGCTTCCAATTTTTCCTCATAATAGGTTATTTTCCCTAAGCTGTGTATACTATGTTCAGTCACATTAAAAGATGAAAACAGACATGTTAACACTGCCCCTGACAGTCAGCTTTCTCATGAAATGGCTTCACCAAAGGGAAGCTTCAGCTCTCTGACTTACGTCAATCACGCTCACTTCACACTGGAACTGCCGGGCCAGCTCATCCTTGGTGGTGAAGTCCGGGTAAGGAGCGTATGCAAATTCTTGTTTAAGTCTCTTCAGCTCATCTCTGGAAAATTTATGTCTCGGTTTTGAGTTTCTGCTTCCATATCGCTTTCTTGCTTTGCTGCGATTGTCTTTTGTTTCTGGAGCGCCAGGAAAATCTATGGAAACAGAAATGCATCGAACGTAAGTGGCATCCAGAGAAAGGCTTGTTTGTTGACTGATTTGTAAAGTTTGTTTTCTTAAAGTGGTGCTCTACCTCATTTCTACCCACAAAAGGTTACAGACTCAACTTTAAATTGATGAGGATAATTGAGTTTTGTTGGGAGCTATTAAGGCAATGCTATTGTCCTGATCTCTGAATTGGGCCTCCCCGCCCCCCCAGAAGAAAAGGAGGTCAAAAGCGGGCCACTGGACGCACAGCTCGGAGAACAACCACAGATTGTTCCAGCCCTAAGTCAGCGCCGGATGTCCTGACCTTAAGATGTACCCTGATACCGCCAAGTTCCTGCTTCCCCCGTGTAGTCGCCAAAAGAAAAATTTCCCCGCTGCCCCATCCCTCCTGCTGAGAAGTACTTCCTCTTTTTCTGCTGCCCCATCCCTCCTGCTGAGGTGCCATTTCCTCTGCCCCATTCCTCCTGCTGAAAGGCACTTCCCCTTTTGCTTGTGCATTTAAACCTAGGGCCTGGCTAATACATTGGGGCTTTGATGCAATTCAGAACGGTTCCATGTCGTTATTCGCATAAGGCCCTCGTTGTCTCTCTCTACCCCCCCCCCCCCCATTTGGTTCGCAGAAGAAGGTCCCCTTGAGACCCTCGAATAACTTGACCTGCTGGATGGGTCAGAGTTTATTTATAGTCACTAACATAGGAAAGAATTTCTTCTGCCTAACAAAATTGTATACACTATGCAGAAAGATCCTAATGACACCCATTTATGTTAGTAATTAAGGATATACCAACTCACATTAACCTGATAACAATTTAAGTGTTATGGGTGTAGGTGGGGCTGGAGAGATGGCTCAGCTGTTAAAGAAGACCAGACAGAGTTCAATTCCCAGCACCCAGGTCAGGTGGCTCACAACTGCAGCTGCCTGAATTCATACACACACACACACACACACACACACACACACAGAGAGAGAGAGAGAGAGAGAGAGAGAGAGAGAGAGAGGCACAGAAATACACACACAACTAAAACATCTTTTTCTGAAAAAAAAAAAAACAGAATAATAGCATTAAGGCTATGTTTATTGTTTTAGAACCATTTTGGTTTGTTTCTTGCTAGCCATTGAAATGGGGTCTTTTCCCGACTGTCCAGTGTGGTGGTTGTCAGAAAGCACTGTTCTTAGGCTAGCAAGAAGACTCAGTAGGCAAAAACACTTGCCACAAGAGCTTGACAGCCTGAATCCAGTCTCTCGAACCCATAATGGGAAGGGAGAAACAGTTCCTTAGTTATCCTCTGATCTACACACTCTGTGCTGTCTCTGTCTCTGTCTCTGACTCTCTCTCTCTCTCTCTCTCACACTCACACAAACAAAAATTAAATAAACAAAAATTAACTAAAGCCAGGTTAAAGTTCAACAGCCTATCCTCACAGTGTGGAACTTTCTCAGGTTCTTTTCCTAATTAAGGGGAAGGGGGCACAGCACCCTAGACTTGAGAACATTACAAATCAAATACAAGAGTCAGGTGCCTAGGACAATAAGAGCTAGGACAATAAGAGCTACAATAGAAGCCTACACTGGAAGACTTACAAACTGGAGACATTCAAAACATTCAGTATAAGTGGCTAGAGAGATATCTCAGCAGTTAAGAGTACTTGCTGACCAGGCAGTGGTGGTGCACGCCTTTAATCCCAGCACTTGGGAGGCAGAGGCAGGCAGATTTCTGAGTTCGAGGCCAGCCTGGTCTACAGAGTGAGTTCCAGGACAGCCAGGGCTACACAGAGAAACCCTGACTTGAAAAACAAACAAACAAAAGAGTACTTGTTGAAGACCGGGATTCAGCTTGTGGAAAAACAAGACTCTTTGTTGTTAAGGAGCCACACTATAATACATTGTTATTAAATTTCCATGCCTTAGAAGAATAAGTTTGTTTCCTAAGCCTGCAAACCATGTTTTTCTTTTCTTCTAATTTACTTATTTTTTAAAGCTTTATTTACTTATTTTATGTATATGAGTACAATTTCGCTGTCTTCAGACACACCAGAAGAAGGCATCCGATCCCATTACAGATGGTTGTGAGCCATCATATGGTTGTTGGAAACTGAACTCAGGACCTCTGGTATAGCAGTCAGTGCTCTTAACCGCTGAGCCATCTCCCCAGCCCCTCTAATTTACTTACTATTCTCTCATATTACCTCCAGACTGCAGTCCTCTGTTTCCCCAAAGCCCCAATCCTCAACCAAACACAGCATAACAAGTTGCAGTAAGACTAGGTGCCTCCCCTCATGTTAAGACTGGACAAGGCAACCTGGTGGGAGGAAAAGGGTCCCAAAAGTGGGCAAAAGAGTGGAAGACCACCCCTGCCCCCACTGTTAGGAGTTACACAGAAAACCAAGGTACACAACCATAACATATGCAGAGGGCCTCAGTTAGACCCAGGCTCCCTGATTGTCCGTTCAGTCTCTGTGAACCCCTGAGCCCAGGTTAGTTGTCTGTAGGGCAAACCATGTTTTTCAACCTATGCTGAACTTGTGACCCCATGACGTATACTCAGCCCTTTGTCTTGTTAAACTCCTGAACCTGTGATATGATGATAGCCCTTTTGCCTTATGAAATGTGTCTTACCAGATACCTTTCACATAATGAGTCTTGCACTAATCTACCCCACAGACAGTCTTGAGCCCAGAGTCCCCCATTCTTCTGTCTGGGTACTAACAGCCAATTAATCTGAAAGCTGTTTTCATTCAACCCTAACTCTTCCCCATAAAAGGGACCCCAAGTCAGTGAGGGGCTGCTCTCTGAAACTTTGGGAGAGGCAGCCAACTGGCCAGTCTAAATAAAGTTTGCTTAATCAGACAGTTGTGGAGATGTTTTCGTCAGGTCTAACAAGTTCCCAGTGCTCAAGTGGTAGCTCACAACCATCCATAGGCATGCATGTGGTGCACAAGCACACATGCAGTCAAAGCATTCATACATAGTCAATAAATATGTCTTTCTTTGTTGACAGGGTTTCTCTGTGTAGTCTTGGCTGTCCTGGACTAGGCTAGGCTTGAACTCAAGAGATCCACCTGCCTCTGCTACCAAAGCTGGGATTAAAGGCACAGGCCACCATCACCCCCTATAAATCTTTAAGTACATCCAAAAAAAAAAAAAAAAAAAAAACATGTACAAGCCCAAAGCTGACCAGGTCAATCTCTGGCAATACAAATCTGTATAAAATCTGGAGGAGCCCAGGAACAGAATAATCAATTAGCCAAGACTGAGACTGTTCAAGGCATTCAAGAACAACTGCACATTAACTGAATAACAAAGAACAGAGACAGCCAGGGCTGGGGGTGCTGCCCTACAGTCCCAGCTGTTCCAGAAGAAGCAAGAGGAGAAGCAAGGCTTGCTTGGCTACAGAGAATTCAAGCAATTTAGGAATCTCATGTCTCAAAACAAAAGTTTAAAAAGCAAAATGTTAAGGGAATTGGAAGAAGTCTCCGTGGTTAAGAGCACTTGATGTATCAGTACTAAGGGGTGGGGTCTGCGAGAAGTGAGCAGCCTCAAAGTGTAGGCTAATGCCTTATGTGATATGGCTTAGTAGCTTAAAGGTGATTTCAATACAAGAGGGAACTTGAGTATTTAGAGTCAAATCTTCTAGTCTTGAATTGGTCCCTTGGTTTGATACATTAAGGGTTTTTTTTTAGCATACAACTTTTGGGGGCGCTGACCATAGTAGTCAGCTTCACTCAATACACAACAACAAACTACAAAAAAACAAGGTATCTCAGACATTGAATTTGTATAAGAAATTAACGGGGGCTGGAGAGATGGCTCAGTTGTTAAGAGCACTGACTGATCTTCCAGAGGTCCTGAGTTTAATTCCCAGCAACCACATGGTGGCTCACAACCATCTGTAATGAGATCTGGTGCCCTCTTCTGGTGTGTTTGAAGACAGCTACAGTGTACACATATACATTAAAATAAATAAACCTTAAAATAAAAAAGAAATGAATGGGTTTGTCATGCATCTAAAAGTAAATAAAATAGGGCCAGCAAGATGGCTTTGCAAGTAAGTTCTTGCCACCAAGCTTGAGGGAATCTTAGTTTGACCGTGGGACCCACATGGGAACAGAACTGACTCCCTGGCTGTTGTCCTCTAACTTCTGAGTGCCATCTACTTAAGTGCCGTATAAACAAATCATAGTCCTGGTTTGCTGAACAAAGTGCTTGATGATAAAACAAAGTGAATGAAACACTACTAAACTTGCTGCAGTAAATCTCCAACCCAGATAAGCCGAGGCAATGAAAACACAACTCAATATGAATACATGCTCTGCACCTAGATTGAGCAGATCTACCACTACACTACCATCTTCCCCATATAAGAGACCCCTTAGAACCTGTGGTTTCTCCAGGCCAGGTGCTCCACTTTCCCTCCTCCTCCTGCTCCTGCTCCTCCTGCTCCTCCTGCTCCTCCTCCTCCTCCTCTTCCTCCCCCTCCTTCTCCTCCCCCATCCTCTCTCTCTCTCTCCCCTTTTCTCCCAAGACTTTCAGCTCCACCTTCCCCTCTTTCTCTGCCCAATCAGCCCCTCTAGCCATTATTTTAGAAATTAAGGTGGGAAGCAGGTTTACAGGAAATCACCTGAGTGCAGACTCATTCCTTGTTCACAACCCCTCACAGGAGAACGGAATTAACATCAAATATAATTAGCCCCAGGGCTATCTGCAACATAAACTCTGTAGGTTTAGTCAGTAAGTTTTATTTTTCACCACAGTTTGAAATAAATTTTAGAAAACCTAAAGATAAAGAGATCCAGGCATGGTGAGAGTGAGCTCTGGCACTCTCACAATCCCGCCTTCCTGTCACAGGGCCACAAGGCCTAAAGTCCCGCACCAAACACCAGCCCTCATTCTTGGGCTTTCCGACTATCAGAACTATAAAAAAAAAAAAAAAAAAAAAAAAAAGAGAAACAACAACCCAGATTCTGCGATTGTCATAGTAGCAAAGATCAGAGGAAGACATAAGGAAAGCAAGGTGAGTGTCAAATTCCAGCAGCCGAGGGAAGAAAAGAGGTGAGCGTGTGTCAAATACCTACAAGGCTGACAGGTAGCATCGCTGGTCCTTAAACCCAACAGCAGACTGAATGTTCGGTTGTCCTCGGACAAGGATAAGATAAGAACCTTTATCTGAGGTCAGCTAAAGCCACAGAACCATTTTGAACCCAGAGAATCAGAGTTCTTGGCCAGTCCCAACATTCCCAGATGTCCTCTAGGTCTAGCATTTACATTGCTTGCCTTAGGCAGTGTACCCCCATTGGTTTCTTGGGCCTTGAAAACTATTTCTCATATAGACGGAAAAAAAATCAGTCTTTACACTAGAAAGCCCAAAGGTGACCCCTTGACATTGCTCTGAAAATTTTTATACCGGCCCAATTGGTCCTTGGTTCTTATGATATACATTCCTGCACCAGCCAGTACTAGTGTTTAGTTGTTTCTCTGGTAGTAGGGACTGAACCCAGGGCCTTGCACTGGCCTAGAAAATACTCTACCACTTTTCTAAGTCCCCAGCCCTCCTTCAATGTTGGCTCCACTGTTCTCTCTCCTGAAGGAGACACAGCATTCACCTTAGCGAGATTTCTCAGGAAGAAAGCCACAAGCATAATTCCTTAAATAAGTCATGCAATGTGTATGTTACATGTCCATCATAACTCACAGATCCCCGGTTAGCCTCCAACTGACAAGTAACACATGACCTTGAATGTATGATCCCTCTGCTTCAACCTCCCTGTGCTGGGATCACAGGCTTGTGCCACCAGGCCCGTTTTCTGTGGGGCTGGTATTAAACCCAGGACCATTTGGAATAAAGCCAAATTCATTCTGAGAGCAGATAAGCTGGCGGTTCTCACCCTTTGCTTCCAGAGTCTCAAACACCGTAACAGACTGTAAAAGAACTGGACAGTTCATTGGTTCTAAGGCATTCATTTTTCAGATGACTGGGTGTTGTGGCATATACCTTTAACCCCCACACAAGAAACAGAAGGCAGGCAGATCTCAGTGAGCCAAGACCAAACCAGTCTACATACACAGTAAGACCTTGTTTCCAAACAGATTCTCAGTTACATCAATTCACCTTAAAATACAGGTCAGAAAAAATGTTCCATGCCAAGGCCATTAAACAACCTAAATGAAATTAATTCTTGACTGTTGAGTTTGGGGGTATATTTAATCTTATCTGCAACTAAATTGAGGGGCTGGTGAAAAGGAAGCAAGGTTTAGTGACTCTAGAAGAACACATTCCCCCAGGTTTCATTGCACAACCCAGCTTTCCCTACTGTCCTAGAATAGCAACGTCATCAGGTGTAGGGTTCATACCTAAAATCCTAGCAACCAATTTCCCACAGGGTTCATGAGAACCTCTGCTCAGAGCACAAGAGATCTTGGGGCCACTTGGCAGGAACCTGATTTGGAGATAGAACTTGAGACAGTAGGCTTGAGACAATAATTTGGTATTTCTAAAGAATGTGAAAGTCAAATTGTAAAGACTTGTTCTCAATTTCTTCCTGTACTATATAATAGTGTTAATTCTTGAGGACTCATACCTAATCAATAATGGCAAATGGATGTTACTCATATTTCTGACTTTGGAAAAGTAAAATATGTACATGTGACTATTGACACCTTCTAAGACTTTCTAGTTGTAACTGCTTTAACAAGAGAAGCAGCTAAAAGTTTAATTTAATTAGTCATTGCCTACATTGTTTTTCTATACTGGGTGTTCAGATCAGAGTAAACAGATAATAGAACTGGCTATTGCAGTCAAGCATTTGAGACTTTCTATTGACAATTTAATGTTACCCACATTACTGGGATTCCTTATAATCCTCAAGGACAAGGTATTGTGGAACTTTAAAACAATACCTTCATAAAATAAAAAGGGGGAGTTATATCCCCCATACACCACACAATTATTTAAACCATGTTCTTCTCATTTTAAAATTTTATATTTGGATGCCAAGGAACTCTCTCTGCTGAGTGTCCATGGCACCCTACAACTCGGCATACTTATGCCTAGGTGAAATGGAAGGATCCACATACTGGCACATGGCATGGTCCCAATCAGATATTTAATATGGGGAAGAGAGCATGTTTGTGTTTTTTCCCCCCAGGATGCTGAAGGAGCGTAAGGAGCATGCTAGCTGCCAGAGTGATTTGTGAGACATGCTGATGCTGGGACAAAGAATGATGCTGACTGTGAGCTTGCTGAGTGCCCTGACAATGGTGACAGGAAAGCTGTATAGGACACCTGTTCTTGGCCCACCTTTGCTTGCCTATATCCCAGATTGGACAAGCTGCCTTGCTTCAAGCTTTTAGACTTTGTGGGACAGAGAACATGTGGACTGTGGAAACTTGCCTTCAAAAACTTAACCAAACAGAAGTTATTATAATGACACTTCTCTTTCCTTTAATGTGACCAGTTATTCTGACTCAAACATAGACTGACCTAGAAGTCAATCCAATATTGGAAATAATAGTCTTCATTTGAAAGGCTGGTTCTGGACATTTTCAGAGACATTTGGACATTGACAGCTGCCTGGTATAAAGTTACGTTTACAGTGGATAAAGTTGGGGTAGGATCTGGACTGGGAGTTGGTGCATGTGTTAAGACTCCTAATCTTTTATTAATTGGTCATGTTAAAATTACTTTTATTTATTCTATAGTACTCAACGTAAGTTGTACACTTTCTAATTGTGTTAGTGTGTTGAAACCTGGCATGTCAGCTATGGTGTCTATCAGCCAGCTTTTGTTTTATTACCTGTGAGTATTACAGGACCTTCGTATTCTGAAAAAAAGCTTACAAGTACTGGGAGAAGTGAGTCAGGCTCTAAACAGAAGCGAGAGGGTAGTGTGGGCTTGATTATTGCTGGTATAGCAGCTTTAATTACATTAATAGCTAGCAACACTGCTTCTGCAATTGCTTTGACACAAGACGTTAAGACAGCTACTTTTGTTAATCCTTTAGCAAAAAATGTTACTAATGTTAAAAGTTATTAAAAGGCTGCAATTTCAAGCACCATATAGCCCTAGCTTAACATTTATAAGATTTTTGCCTCTTATTTCTCTCTATTACCTCTTTCCCTTTCATTTATTTTATTTTCACTAATTTTATTTTCCTTCAGCCAAGGATAACCAGGAACGCACTGTGTAGACCAGGTTAGGCTGCTCTCCAAGTCAGAGATCTGCCTACCTCTGCCTCTCAGTAGTGGAGACACACCACACCTGCCACACCCAGCTTTATTTTTACACGTGGTTTTACAAGACTAAGGATCAAGTCAAGTGCTGTGCTACCAAGTTCCATTTCCTGCCCCATCTCATTAACTTTCACTGGCCTAAAATCTCAGCAGGCAGTTCTCTCTAAGGCCTATATAGGGAGTTCCAAGAGAGCCAGGACTACCACAATCCCTGAAACAAGAAAAAGAATAAGGCCGGGTATGGTGGCCCACGCCTTTAATTCCAGCACTCGGGAGGCAGAGGCAAGCGGATTTCTGAGTTCGAGGCCAGCCTGGTCTACAAAGTGAGTTCCAGGACAGACACAGCTATACAGAGAAACCCTGTCTCAAAAAACAAACAAACAAACAAACAAACAAACAAAAAAAGGCTGGAGAGATGGCTCAGCACTTAAGAGCACTCAATGCTCTTCCTGAGGTCATGAGCTCAATTCCCAGCAACCACATGATGGCTCACAACCATCTGTAATGGGATCCAATGCCCTCCTCTGGTGTGTCTGAAGACAGTGACAGGGTACTCATATTCATAAAATAATTTTTTTAAAAAAAGAGCTAAAAAACAGAGATGAGCCAGGGCTACACAGAAAAACCCTGTCTCGAAAAACCAAAAAAAAAAAAAAAGAAAGAAAGAAAAAGAAAAACAGAGATGAGGCCGGGCAGTGGTGGCACACGCCTTTAATCCCAGCACTTGGTAGGCAGAGGCAGATTTCTGAGTTGGAGGCCAGCCTGGTCTACAGAGTGAGTTCCAGGACAGCCAGGACTGTACAGAGAAACCCTGTCCCGAAAAACAAACAAAACAAACAAACAAACAAAACCCAGAGATGAGAACTCACATCCCTACAAGCAACAAACAAACAAAAACCCAGATGCAGTGCGCGTCCAAGCTGTAGGGAGAATGTGTCCTGGGATAGCTCTGAATGCAGCCCAACACATATGTAGATAAATACATTGAAATACCATAGAGGCTAGACATCCCTGGGTAGAGCATCAGATAGATAGCTACAGAAGCCATAGTTTGGTCCCTTACCAAGCAACTTACTTTTTGAAAGCATGCTGGAAACCTCCAATCTCAGACCTTGCTCGGTGCAGAAGAGAGAAATAACTTTTTCTGGTTACTGATAATATAAGCAGATGCTGCTCCCCTCCCCAGCCACACCCTAAGCACCCCACCCAATCTTCACACACAAAAAAAAGGCTCCACCCTTGACCCAGCCAAACCCTCCACCAGGATCACCTTAGGCACACCTACTGGCAAAAACCAAATCAGTCTTCCAAACAAAGCCCCTTCATTCATTAAACACACACCAAAGGAGTCTTCCTATTGAGTTTCTGTGCTATCTTTATAGTATGGCATTGTTTTACCCCCACCTAGACCAGAGGGCAGTGGAGACAGGGTGCCAAGACCATAAGCTTGCCATATCCTGCTGACCTGGTACAGGTGACAGCTATGCAAGGAAGGAAGTCTATCGAAGTCACAGAGGGCCCACAACATTCAATAAAGGAACACTGAGAATATAGGCAATAGAGTGCTCGCCGTTATAAGACTCATGTATTCTATCGGCAATTTTTTTTTTTTTTTTGAGAGTCATGTACCCCCAGTCAGCCTCAGTTCTCTAAAGGAGCAGAAGATGAAATTCCCGATGCTCCCACCTGTAATTCCAAGCTACTCAAGAGGCTGAGAGAGAGCCGGGTGGTGGAGAAGATTGTGTCACCTGCCCTTAATGCCAGCCCTGTGGAGGCAGAAGCAGGTGAGCTCTGTGAGTTTGAAGCCAGCCTGGTCTGCAGAACAAGTTCCAGGGTTACGTGGGGAAACCCTGTCTCAGGGGGAAAAAATTATAAATGAAGAAAATGAAGCACGAGGGTCCGGAGAGTCTACAGTTCAAAATGAGCCTAGGAAATTTAGCAAGACCTCACCTTTTAAAACGGAGAAAGATGCCAGGTGGTGGTGATGGTGCACACCTTTAATCCCAGCACTTGGGAGGCAGAGGTAGGTGGGTGTCTGGACATTTGACTGCAGCCTGGTCTACTGCGTGTATTCTAGGACAGCCAAGGCCACACGGAGAAACTCTGTCTTGAAAAAAACAGAGATAAAAGGAAGGAAGGAAAGAAAGAAAGAAAGAAAGAGAGAGAGGGAGGGAGGGAGGGAGGGAGGGAGGGAGGGAGGGAGGGAGGGAGGGAGGGAGGGAGGAAGGGAGAACGGGGGATAGCCCAAACCTGGGTTTCACGTTGGAGAAACTGGATGCCTTTGCGTTTTTCTCATAGTTCTATCTAGCACCTTTGTATTTGCTCAATGTGTAGGAGGCTAGAAAACCTACAATGTTAGTCGTTTTCTATAATCAGGGTACAGAAAATACACACACCTCACAGCTGCATCATATTAATTCATCTGGAAGAAAAGGTGTTGAATTCCTCTTTGTTCTCAAATAATTTTCTGCAGGTGTATAAGCAGTTTGCCTCCCCGTTGCAGGTAGAAGGGCTGGTCTTCCTTCATTATCTCCCAGCAACCTGGTTTGAATCTGCAGGTATGTATGTCTTAGCTGGGTTGACTCAAACCTGTAATTTCAGTGCTCTAGAAGTCAAGGTAAGGATTTCAGAAATCAGGTGTTCAAGGCCAATCTTGGTGACATAAAAGTTTCAAGCCTTGGCTGCTTAGAAACTCAAAGAGATTAGTTACTAATTATTAATATAATAGGACTGATGAGATGGCTCAGCAGGTAAGAGCACTGGCTGCTCTTCTGCAGGTCCTGAGTTCAAATCCCAGCAACCACATGGTGTCTCACAACCACCCTTAATGAGATCTGACACCCTCTTCTGGTGAGTCTGAAGTCAACTACAGTGTACTTATGTATAATAATAAATAAATCTTTGGGCCAGAGCAAGCAGGGTCTGAGCAAGTGGAGTTGGCCGGAGTGAGCAGAGGTCCTAAAAATTCAATTCCCAACATCCACATGAAGATTCACAACCATCTGTACAGCTACAGTGTACTCATATACATAAATAAATCAATCTTTTTAAAAAATATATTAATATAATATATTTTTCACTATTAGCTACTTACCTAGAAAGTTGACCTTTAAAGAGGAGAATAAGGGAGGGAGGGCCTTGAAGGCCCTCATTTCTGCTTAGTACAGTGGGGTTCAGGTATGAGTGCTCTCCACACCACTTAGGCCAAACCAACCATACCCCTGAATTTCTTCAAAAATTTCCTGCTGGCAAGGTTCCAGCATTTGAGGGTGATGACGTATTCTGTGTGTTTGAGAGCAACGTCATCGCCTACTATGTAAGCAACAAGAAGTTTCGGGGAAGTATGCCAGCTCAGGAGGTACAGGGAGTGAGCTTTGCTGACAGTGACACTATTCCTCCAGCTAGCACCTGGGCATTATGCACCACAGCAAACAGGCCACCAAAGATGCAAAAGAGGAGGCGAAGTGAATCCTGGGGCTGCTGACACTCACTTGAAGACACGGACTTTTCTGGTGGGTGAGCAAGTGACACTGGCTGATAGCACAGTTGTCTGTACCCAGTTGTGGCTCTAGATACAAGTCTTAGAGCCTTCTTTTTGCCAGGCCTTCCCCAGTACCAACTGATGGTTCCTTACCTGCATTAACCAGCCCCAGTTCAGGACCATCTTGGGAGAGGTGAAGCTGTGTGAGAAGATGGTGCAGCTTGATGCTAAGAAGTTTGCAGAGAGCCAGCCTAAAAAAGATGCCCCAAGGAAAGAAAAGGGTTCACGAGAAGAGAAACAGAAGCCCCAGGCTGAGCAGAAAGAGGAAAAGAGGCAGCTGCCCAGCCCCCAAGGAAGAGATGGATGAGTGTGAGCAGGCAGTGGATGCTGAGCCCAGGGCTAAGGACCCTTTCACTCGTCTGCCTCAGAGCCCTCTCTGTGGCAGTGCCATATTGTTGGGAGCACTTTGATAAGCGTGGCTGGTCCCTGTGGTATGCTGAGTATCGCTTCCCCGAAGAGCTCACCCAGACCTCCATGAGTTGCAACCTCATCACTAGAATGTTCCACCAACTGGACAAACTGAGGAAGAATGCCTTTGCTAGTGTTATTCTCTTTGGAACCAATGACAGCAGCTCCATCTCTGGCGTTGAGGTCTTCAGAGGCCACGAGCTCGCCTTTCTGCTTAGACCAGATTGGCTGGTGGACTATGAGTTGTATCCATGGCGGAAAATGGATCCTGGTGGGGAGGGAGACCCAGACTCTGGTTCGAGAGTACTTTTCCTGGGAGGGGGCCTTCCCATACATGGGTAAAACCATCAATCAAGGCAAGATCTTCAGGTGAACACGTCTTCTCAGTCACCTAGCTGCCTGCACCTACCCTTCAAGGGAGATGGGGGTCATTAAAGAAAACTGAACACTTTGAATGAAGAATGAATAAAGGTGGCCCCAGGATGCTTCTGTTTGCAATTCCTGAAACACGGCCTTCCATTGTTAATACAAAATAGAGGCTGGGGGTGAAGCTCAAAGTGTGCTAACCTGGCTTGTATGAAGCCCTCCGTTTGAGCCTTGTTCCCCTAATTCCACAGAAGGCTCATGCCTGCAATCCCAGCACCCAGGTAGAGACAAGAGAACTAGAAGTTCAAGGTCAGCCTCAGATTATATGTAGTGAGTTTAAAGCCAGCCTGGGCAATGTGAGTTCCTGCTCCCCACCCCCACCCCAAAAGGCATAAAATAGGCCCAGGCATGGTGACTCACACCTGTAATCCCAGCACTTGGGAACCTGAGGCAGGAGGATTATCGTAAAATCCATGGCACTCTATCTTGAACATAAAAGAATATAAAAAGGGTCCTTGTATTAGAATCCCACAGTCCTGTCTCTAAACCTGACTACGTTTGTCCTGTTCACAGATGCCAGTACTACACCTTACATTGAATGGCTCCTTCTAGTCCAGAATAACAAGGGATACACCAGCCTCGTGCCAGCCTCTCCTCCTTCCCTCCAGGTTAATCTATCATTTTCCAGTTTTAAAAAAAATCTATTATTTTATTTTAATTGTGTGCATATGTTGGGAGGGGGACTGTGTGTGTGAGTGCAGGTTGAGGTGTCAGACTCCCTGCAGCTGGGGTTACAGGCAGTTGTGAGCTGCCCAATGTGGGTTCTGGGAATCGAACTTGGGTCCTCTGCAAAAGCAACAAGTGCTCTTAACTGCTGAGCTGCCTCTCCAGCCCTGCCTCCACCACACATTTTTAATCCCCTAATGAAAAATTTAAAAACAAACACACAAACCACCTGTAACTCACCTCAACTAAAGGATCCAAAAGCCCCCCAGTTTAGTACCAACCCCATTCTTGAACAGGCTCCTACTGTCTCTGTCCTGTTCTTCCACTTCAAGTAATTTCCTTCCAGCCAAAACAAATAATAAAACCTTCCCACTCCTCTCTCTCTCCCCGCCCCGCTTTTAAAGGTTTGCTTAGATTTCATCATCCTATGATACTGGAACTGGGAAAAGAAGTGGCTGGAGTTTGGGCTGGTTCAGCACCAGACATAATGACGTCACCTCTTAGTGGAAAGGGAGTCAGAAACAGAACACCAAAAGAAGAGCTGTCACACGGGACCCAGGTTCTTCACAGCGTAAAGAAACCATGGCCGCATCCATCGAAGGGTCTGCACTTTCATCTGAGCTTCATCGTTGTGGAGATATGCTCTGCTGCAAACGGAGAGCTCAAATCATCTTGAGTTATTTTACTAGCAGCCATTTACACTGAGTGTGATGTTGCACGGCACCCTGGAGGCAGTGGCAGGTGCATATCTGTGAGTTCAACGTCAGCCAAGCCTACGTAGTAAGAAGACACTGTCTCAAAACCCTGTCTATCAACCCTAGAGCTAAAGGTCATAACAGCTGAAACCCAAACAGAGAGGTTTCCCTGAATGAAAAGAAGAAATAGAAAGGAAAGGACATGACTTCTCCTAGGTATGGCGGAGAAGAAACTTTATTGTAGATGAAAAGGCACAGCCAGAGACAGGCACATCTGGGAGAGTCCAGAGTGGCCATGACCCAGACTGTGCTGGGCCCTGTGAGGAGAGGGCGAGTAGAAGGCAGAGCAGAGACAGGAGAACCAGATGCAGCAGCCAGGAGGCCAAAGGTACAAAAGAGGGCAGGTAACCAAAATGCCTGGATTATATATAGGAGAGCAGCCCAGCCTCTGGGACAGAGAGTTCAGGGTAGAGGGCTGGGTATGCCAGCCACGCCCTGCCATAGCAGGTAGGGATTGGGGGATACAGGGAGAACCTGGAGGCCAGGTCTGATCTGATCTGTTGAATAGGCACCTCAGTTGCTTGCCCCAGGTTAAAATTTAACATTCCCTACTCTCCTGCTGCAACCTTCCTTCCTGATATCCCCACCAATGTATTGGGTAAGCATATTGATTTGTGAGTTTCTTTTTTCTGTGACTATAAAACTTCACCTCTCCCATAATGGGACTTGACGTTCACGGTAACATGAATCTGTGTTCCCAGGTTGTAGTCATTCCTATTTGGCTCAGAAACAGGATGTTTCTTTTGTCCCTCCTGTAAAATATAAGTCATTATGGTTCGTTTTCAGTGTGAGGTGTGCTTAGAGAGTTCACAGAAGAGTCACAGATAAGCAAGAGGCAGGAGGCCCCCTCAGTCCTCTGGCAGAAAGCCAGGGCTTAATTATCTCAGGATTCTGAAAGTTAGAAAGTTGTAGGGAATTCAGCTAACTGTCCACTATCAAAAACCAATGTCCTTAGCTGAACAGTAGTGGTGCACATATTTAAATCCCAGCACTTGGGAGGCAGAGGCAGTCAAATCTGTGAGTTTGAAGCCAACCTGGTCTGCAAAGAGAGTTCCAGAACAACCAGAGCTATGTAGAGAAACCCAGTCTCAAAAAAAAAAAAAAAGGTGGGGGGTGGGGTGGGGTGTCCTCTTCCCTGAATTGATAGGATGTGGATTTGGGAAGGGGACTTGTGGGACGGAAAACCATGCTAGGAAGTTTGGTAAGGCAGAGCAGGTCGAGACCCGGAGACTCGGTGAGACTCACCTGAGGCTTAGGTGGCTCACAGCTCCCTGCCAGACTCCAGACTTGGAACACGTGCCTGTAAGGTCAAGACAGAGTTCTACATGCTAATGAGTTAGCTAGAGGCCCTGAGGGCTTAGCCAGTAAGCTTCCCTTCCCAGACATTCCTCCCTGCAAAAGATAGGAATCTCAGGCCCACCCTGAAAAGGGGATATGGTTTTAGGCATCTACTTTCCACCATGACAATGAACTGTTTAGAATCATAGGCTGTCTCTTTTCATTCTTTTCATCGAGATCTGCTGTGGGGAGCCATGAAGAAGGCCTTCTCCTACAGAGCCGCTGCCTAATCTCCCATAGAAGGCCTCTCTGTGCTCCGAGTCACAACCACCAGCAAGCCTGCATCTGCCAAGCCAAGGACTGGGACAAGCCTGGGCCCCGGGGCCGAGAGCCCCCACACCCCAACCGTCGACTCTGTTCTCTGCTCCTGGATGTCCAAGAGCCTGAGAATCCCATGGCCAGGCCCGGCCTTGTTGCAGGCCCAGGAACTCCTGAGCCAGCTCCAGCTTTCCCAAGTCTTAGTCTACACTTTCCCACCCCCAGAATGGTGACTCCCTACAGCTTCCCAACAGCCCAGCAAGCAGTGTAGGATAAGCACAGTCAAACTCCCAGGTTCGGCCTCCCCAAGTAGTGGTGCCCTCAGGGCATGGGTCTACAACCCTTCAGGAACTATGCTCGAAATCGAAGATAGTCTCCTCTCCGGTGTGACAGCTTATGAGAAAGAGACGGCAGGATTTTCTCACAAGCAGGAACTTTTTAATCTTTGTTTAATGTATGTGGGTGTTTTTACCTGCATGTAAGACTGTGCACCAAAAGCCGGGCATGGTGGAGCACGCCTTTAATCCCAGCACTCGGGAGGCAGAGGCAGGCGGATTTCTGAGTTCGAGGCTAGCCTGGTCAACAAAGTGAGTTCCAGGACAGCCAGGGCTACACAGAGAAACCCTGTCTCAAAAAACAAACAAACAAACAAAACAAAACAAACAAACAAAAAGGCTGTGCACCAAAGTACACCCCTTGTGCTTAGGCCAGAAGAGGGCTTCCGATTGCTTATGAGCCATCATGTGGGTTTTGGGAATTGAACCCAAGTTGTCTGGAAAACCTCTTACCCGCTGAGCTGTCCCCCCTGCCCCTGTATTCAGATTTTTTTTTTACACCTTTAATCTGGCCAGAAATTTTAAATGCTACTGTCTTTAGCCAAATCAACGCGCCTTGTTTCTATGTTGGCATCCCTCTCAGCAGGTCAGCCTGCTTAAAGCTGTTCCTGGGGCTGGAGAGATGATGGCTCAGTGGTTAAGAGCACTGCTCTTCCGAAGGTCCTGAGTTCAAATCCCAGCAACCACATGGTGGCTCACAACCACCCATAATGAGATCTGACACCCTCTTCTGGTGCATCTGAAGACAGCTACAGTGTACTTAGATATAATAATAAATAAATCTTTAAAAAAAAAAAACTATTTCTGGCTAGCTAATCTCTCTCTCTCTCTCTCTCTCTCTCTCTCTCTCTCTCTCTCAGTAAATCAATAGCTTTATTTTCCTTCAATACAGAGCAGAGTTATGGTAGGCCATTCTACATTTCTTCAGTGTAGAATATACAAATATACACAGGACACTATAAGAAAATCACTAGCTTTATTTTTCATCAATACACAATTAGAAAACTAGTCTGAGAAGAGGTTTGTGGTGTAAACTAGAATAAAATATATACAGGATCTGAGAAGCTCAGGATGGAAGCCCGGCTGCCTAGGGGCTGCCCAGCAGAGGGGAGGCCAGGTCTTTGATGGTTTTGGCGTTCAGCTGAGGGATCGTGCTGATCTTCAGGAGTCTGCTGCTGGCATACTCTTAAACCTTCTCCATGCACCTAGCAGGAACAAGCTGGAAGAGCCCTGGGAATCATTTAGGAAGGAGACTCCCAAAAGCTTAGCGCGAGAGCTGTAGATTACCTGGGTGGGAAAACTGTCCTCAGGTGACTGGTGCCCGAGTTCTGACCACAGGCTCCCACACTTCCCATGTTACAGAAGGCTTCTGCTCTCTCCTGGGTAATTTTGGTGTCATAAGGAAGATCACCTCTCAGTCATGCTATGGGTTGCATGCTCCTTAGGGTAGCATGAGGAACTTTATTTCTGAAAACTAGCTTTAAGGTGCTAAAGCTTTAAAAACAATTTATTGGGGGGGGGGAGCTTAGGTACTGAATGGAATGGGGGATGCCTTAATTTTCCAGGCCTCTGCAGGAGAGAAGCCTCTATTTCTCTGTCTGCTGAATGGAAGAGCTATATCTGACCGTTCCCGCTGCCCCTGCACTACGCCCAGTCCACTGTCCTACCAGCATCAGTACTCTCCTGGGGCAGGTGGGAGAGAGGAGCTCCCTGCCCTGTTAGATGCAAACCTGTTTGTGTATCTGGGTTTGGGCATAGAGTTCCAGATACTTGGTTTGTTCTTGTCCCATCCCAATAGGTAACTAATTGTCCCAGAATCATCTGATGGCCTGCCCACCCATTTCATTTCCTGTCTTCTCTGAGGCTTACCTCCATCATGGGAATCAATGCTTGGATCATACAGGTCTATGTCTGGAGTTATTTTCTGATGATCTTTTTGTAGATCAAATACCAAAGGTATTATTTTGTTTTTGTTTTATGAGGTAAAGCCCACTACATAGCTCAGGATGTCTAAAAACTCCCTGCCTTCCTGTCTTTGCCTCTTCCCATCTAGTGCCAGAGTTAGAGGCAGGTGCTGCTGTGCCCAGCTGCCTGTAGATTATTTATGCGTCTTTTGCATAGATTAAGGGTCATTACCCTTGGCTTTCTTTTCACTTTTCTATCCCAGTCAAGGCATCTGAGGACGCTCAGTGCTTGACTACGGTTCTTTTTCCCACTATGAACATTGAAGACTGCCTAGAAGTCTTTTAACTTTATGGTGACTTTCATAAGAACAAGGGAATTTGTTTTGTTGTTCAGGTGTCGGGAGGAGATCTTTTTATGAGAAATGTATCTGTTTGTTGTGAGTAGGCATGAATGTGCTCAACGAGTGAGGAGGTCAAACCCACTGAGGGTCAGGCCACAGCTTCCCTGTGGCTTCCAGATGAGGCGCCTTATGAAAACCTTCCCCAGGTTTTTTATTTCATTTTGTTTAGGTGGTGAGGAAGGGTTTTGTTTTCCAAGACAGGGTTTCTATGTGACTAAGTCACTCTATAAACCAGACTGACCTCAGACTCAGCGATGCCCCTACCTCTGCCTCCCAGGTGCTGGGATTAAAGGTGTGACCGACACAGCCTGGCTCCTACACCAGGTTTTTTGAAACGAGGGTCATATAACCCAAGCTGGCCTCAAATTTGCTACAAGGCTAAGGATGACCTTGAACTCGTGATCCTCGCACTTCTACCCCCTAAGCCCTGAGATGACAGCAATGTGCTGTGCCACTGTACCTTGCTGAGTAAATGAAAGTGAGGGCGTGACCACTCTGAATACGGTTGGGAAGAAGAATCCAGTGGCATCTGGAAGAGTCCACACTGAACTGGGCCATGAGGAGGGGGTTGGAGGGTGGGGAGCAGCCAGAGAGAAAGGGAAGGGGGGGGAGTATGGGAAGGGAGGGAACAAGCAAACCAAGAGCAGAGCCAAGGACCAAGAGAGCACCTGGCCCCTGAACATTTATATAGGAAGGAGAAGCAGGGAGAAGGGAGGCCAAGCTCCGGGGTGACAGAGATGTAGCAGCTGGGTGAGGCTTGCTGGGAGGAGCCACAGCCACTGACTGAGCCTTGTCTCTGGATTCTTTGAGACCTGACACTAAGTATGAAGTTTTAAATTCTGCTCCCTTCATTCTGATCTATGTTGCCGTTTGTTTGTTTGTTTGTTTGTTTGTTTTGGGTTTTTGAGATAAGGTTTCTCAGTGTAGCCTTGGTTATCCGGGAACTCTCTCTGGAGAACAGGCTGGCCTTGAACACACAGAGGTCCTCCTGCCTCTGTCTCCCAAGAGCTGGGATCAAGGGTGTACGCCAGTATGTCAGGTCTCTATGTTGCTTTTTAATATTTACTAACAGCTTGTCTTCCTTCCAAGGACTGTGAAGTTACTGGTCTCTATTTCCCTGATCATTTTCCATGCGCTCTGGTCATTACCACAATGGAAAAGGAGAAAGTATCCATGTGTGAGACCCCTGCCAACCTAGAGAAAACAGTAGGCCTTCTCGCCAACCAAGTGACTTGGTTCTCTGGTGCATGTCTTCTGGATGCCATGTATGTGAAGGCTGTCTCCTTCAGGTTTCTCCTGCTGTGATAAAGACCAAATGCAACTCAGAGGGGAAAGGATATATCTCAGCTTACAACTTTCAGTCACACTCCATCACTGAGGGAAATCAGGGCAGAAATAGATGCAGCAGCCATGAAGAAATCTGCTTATTAGCCTGTTTCTGTTTTGCTCAGTTTGTCTTCTTATACACCTCAAGACCACCTACCCAGGGGTGTGGGGCACTGCCCACAATTGGCTCAGCTCTCCCACATCAATCACCAGTCAAGAAAATGACCTATAGACTTGCCTACGGGCCAATCTCATCATCGAGGTATTTTCTTGATTAAGATTTCCTCTTCTCAGATGACATTACCTTGTGTGACATTGACATAAGACTAGCCAGCACACTTAACAATCAGATCCTTGGGCTGTGGGGCTATACCTCACTTCCTTCCATGATCAGGAGTGTGGGGTTGGGAAACACCAATTTACCAGGTTTGGGGCTTGGTGATAGAAGACATCAAGTTCAAATACTTGGTCCCTAGATGATAGCTCTGTTTGGGGATGTTATAGAACTTTTAGAATATGTTAGGTAGAGCTTTTAGTAGGGGAGTGGAGGAGGGACTATGATAGTTTATAGATAACGTGTGGTGATTTGAATAGAAATGGCCCCCCACGGACTCACATGCTTTTGTGCTTGGACCATAAGAAATGGTACTATTAGGAAGTGTGGCCTTGTTGGAGGAAGTGTGCCACGGGGGTAGGGGGGTGGGGGCGGGGCCGGGGGAGTAGGTTTTGAGGTCCCATATGTTCAAGCTAAGCCCAGTATGGCACACAGTCTCCTTCTGATGCCTAAGGATCAAGATGTAGATCTATCAACTTCTCCCGTACCATGTCTGGCTGCATGCTGCCATGCTTCCCGCCATGATGATGATAAACCTCTGAACTGTAAGTCTGCCCCAATTAAATGTTTTCTTCATAAGAGTTGCCATGGTCACGGTGTCTCTTCACAGCAATAAAACCGTAATAAAGACATAACCTCATCCTATATGATGGTTTGTATATGCTTGTTCCTCCAGGGAGTGGTACTATTAGGGGGTGTGGTCTTCTTGGAGTAGGTGTGGCCTACTTGGAGTAGATTTGTCACTGTGGGCGTGGGCTTTAAGACCCTCATCCTAGCTTCCTGGAAGCCAGTCTGCTCCTACGGATGCAGATGTAGACCTCTCAGCTCCTCCTGTGCCATGGCTACCTGGATGCTGCCATGCTCCCACCTTGATGATAATGGACTAAACCAATGAACTTGTAAGCCAGCCCCACTTAAATGCTGTCATTATAAGAGTTGCCTTGGTCATGGTGTCTGCTCACAGCAGTAAAACCCTAACTAAGACATCCTACTTCAATTTCTAATTTCTGCTTTCTATGCTGGAGAAAACTGGCCAGCTTCCTGTCCCTATGTCTTCCTTTCCATTATGGATTTCCCATGTAGAGCTGCAAATGAAACAAACTCTTCTTTCCATGTGTTGTTTATTATCAAAGTAGTTTTTGTTCTTCTCCTTGCTTTTAAAAACTTTTTTAGATTTATTTTATATCTGAGTGTTTTGCCTACATGCATGTCTGTGTACTACACACATGCCTGGTGGCTAAAGAGGTCAGAAGAGGGTGTCAGGTCCCCTTGTACAGGAGCTACAGGCAGTTGTGAACCCTCGGGTGGGTGCTGGGAATCAAGCCCCAGTCCTTTGCAAGAGCAACAGGTGTGCTTAACCACTGAGCCAACTCCCTGCCCTGGTTATAGTTTTTATCATAACAGAAAAGTAACTAATTCACAGGAGTGCCAGGGGCCAAATCCAGGCTGTCAGGCTTTTATTCACTGAGACATCGTCAAAGCTCCAAATATTTATGTGTGTCTGTATGTGTGTGCCAATGATGCACACACCAGTGCATATGAAGAAGCCAGGGGAGGTGTCAGATCCCTCAGAGTGGAATTACATACATTTGAGCTCCAGGTCTCACGATTGCACAGCAAGCCCTCTGAACCACTGAGCCATCTCTCCACCCCCTAGAAACACTAGTTTGGTTTTGGTTTTTGAGACAGGGTTTCTTTGTGTAGCCTTGGCTGTCCTGGAACTCACTCTGTAGATCACCAGGAAGATCTCAAACTCACTGAAATCCACCTGCCTCTGCCTCCTGAGAGCTAGACTCCCACCACTGTCCGGCTAGGATATTTAATTTTAAAATTGCTGCTCAAGTTGCTGGCTTGGTTTTCATTTTACATTTACTATTTAATGGCTTTTGGCTTGAGATTAGGACAAAATTCCCAACAATTTCTCTCTTGGCACTAGCTATGATGAAATTAAAGTATCGACTAGCTCTGAAAATTATTGAAAACAATCTCTGTTCTGCAGCATCAAATACTCAGCCAAGACTTGAATCAATTTCTAATTTTTAAAATTTATTTATTATTATATCTAAGTACACTGTAGCTGTCTTCAGATACACCAGAAGAAGGCATCAGATCTCATTATGGATGGTTGTGAGCCACCATGTGGTTGCTGGGATTTGAACTCAGGACCTTCGGAAGAGCAGTCAGTACTCTTAACCGCTGAGCCATCTCTCCAGCCCTTGAATCAATTTTTAAATAATGATTGCCCATTCTATGCATGGGTACCTCCCATGTTGGACATCCACCATGTGGGTTTTGAGGCTCAAACTCAGCCTACAACACTTAACATAAACCCACTGAGCTATCTTGACAGCCCAGGATTTCTTTATGTAAATCAACAGGCAACATTTATTCACTGGTATGTACATTTGGAAATGTCATTGATAAAAATGTTAAAATTGGATATATAGCAAAAATTGTTAAGCTACTTTATGACTTATTGTCTGTAATGTTTTGAATACCTATTTTATGTATATGTTGGAGAAGGGTTCCATGGACATCCACGGGGGGCTTGATGAGGTCTGACTCTGGAAAATGACAGTGGATTTCTTGTGTTGAGGTGTGGGTAGGTGCTTGGGTAAAGATGATCATCAATAACAGGAAACAAACACCAAGATGATCATCAATAACAGGAAACAAACACCAAGGCTCAAGAGACCAATCTAGGGTCATCCGGATGGAGGTGAAAGTGGCATCTCAAAAGCCCTGGATACACAAGAGAAGACAGACTTTCACCTAGGAGACAAGACATAAAAGGCAGGCTGGGAAACAGGACCAATTGATGAGAAGCACTAAATTCACACTGTCATAGTGTGTGTATCTGGGGGACGTGACTGTTTATTGAAGCTTAGCCTTTAACGTCTGAAACTGCCCTTGCCTCCTTAGTGCTGGGATTACAAACATGCACCACTACATATGTGAAGATTTTTCAGAAACCTGGTGTTGGGGTGACCGAGGCTGGCCTTGAACCCCTGCATCTCTTACTTCCACCCCAGATGTAGATTGGACTGCCATGCCCACTTCATCACTGATGAGTCTGAGGATTCTGTGCACTATGGTTTATCTGGGAAACGGATTGGATCACACCTTCTGGAACTCCTTCTTTAAAACACTGCTGCCCAGGACGGGTGATTAAATAAGGAAACAGGCCCTGGACGGCATTGCATGTTAACTCAAGTTCTGGGAATATTCATCTCACACCGCCTGGACTGCTTGGCTTTTATCTTCCCTCTTCCATACCCATCAGAGGATAAAGGCGACTGACTCTCTGTGTGCCTGCTATTGTTGATATTAAAACAATAGTCTGCTGCCCACAGATGTGCTGAGGAGTGAAGAAACTAAACCTCATTCTGTACTTAGTAAACTCCCAGTGTTTATTCTTGCATTTTGGAGGCAGGGGCTTGAAACAGCCATAGCTCCCACCTTCCCAGTCTTGGAGAGACAGGTGTGTGCTACCATGCAATGCTTGGGTGGTTTTCCGGTTAGCTTTTGGTTTTGAGACAGAGTCTCAAGCAGCCCAGGTTAGTCAGAACTTGTGCATCTGAAGATGGCCTTGACTTCCTCATTTTCCTAAATGATGGGATCAGAAGCTTGGGGCAACACACCTGCTCACGTGGTGCTGAAGGCTGAACCCTGGGCGCTCTGCAGGCTAGGCAAGCTCTCTGCTTACTATCTAATCCACAGTCCTAGTCCCCCACAGTCCTAGTCCCTCTGGGGCATTATTATTTTGGCTGGCCTGGATCTCACCATTGGGCCCACAAGACCTCAACCTCAGGCCATTCCTTCTCTGCCTTCTGAGTTCTGGGATTACAAACATAGTCCAACATCGGGATCGGGTTATTTTAATCTTTTTTTTTTTTTTCAGTCCCAAGTAAAACTTGTCTTTCTCTGAAGATGCTCAATCCAAAACAGTTGGGTACCCTACATCTCCCACTACACAGAGATGCAACTAAGCGCGCGGGGGGGGGGGGGGGGAATGCATACACTAAAGTTTTAACCAGGAGGTAGAGTTAATATTAATCACTAATACTTAGTAGGCAGTATGGGTTAGAAACTTAATGCTTTCTTTTTAGATAAACCCAAAGCCTCGACCTGGGCTAACTCATGGCATTTTTTTACGGATAGAGTGAAAAACAAGTGGGCTAGGAAGCTACACTAAGCTTACAAAAAGAGCAGTAGACAGGTAGGGATAGCCTGACTCTGTAGGCCATCCCTGTGCAAGGCTCCACCCAAATGAGGCGAGGTAGGGATAGCCACACTCACTAAGCCAGCGCTATGAATGGCTCCGCCCAAATGAGGAGAGCAAATGAGGAGGCGCAATGCTCCGCACCGTCTCAACTCACTGAAATGGCTCGGAAACTTGACTCGCCATTATCAAGGAGGCAAAACAGCGGCTATTCTAACTGAAATTGAGAGGTGCCTCCTGCACCGGAAAAGACCGAGACTCGGTCCCCAGATCACCGCAGCCAAAACCTTCCGGGTCTGGTGCACAGGAAACCGCTCGCCCCGCCCGGGCCACCTTGCACTGGATGCAAGTGACCATCCGGTGGGATCGCTGCAGCGATGGGGACGGCCACAGGCGCCGGCTACTTCCAGAGGGGCAGCTTGTTCTGGTTCACAGTCATCACCGTCTCCTTCGGCTACTACACGGTAAAGCCCGGGAGCGGCTGGCAGGCGCCGCGCAAGCGCACTGGCTAGTCAGGGCTAAGCCTGGGGAACCGGTTCGCCAGGCTTTCCCTGTGTGGACCTGGGCTGGAAGCGATTCTGGCCCTGCGACTCAGTGTTTAGGTCTCTCGAGATGGTGGTGGCGAAGTCGGAGGCCCGTAGGGACCCCACTGCATACTTCCGTGTAGCCAGACTCTGGCCCTCACTGATCACCGCCCTAGGGCTGGGCTACTTCGCGGTAGGCATAGGGAGTGCTGGGGGAGTGCTGGCAGCTCTAGCCCTTGTTTGAGCTAAGGGTGTTAGGGGGTGGGGGTGGGGGTGGGGTGGACAATTCTGCGCAAGCACGGCGGTTGCCTGGGTTACTGATGTACACGGAAGTTCGGTGGGTTCTGAAGGATTTCTATTTGATGGTGTTCCTGTCCTTGCGCCCTATTCCACGATCATTGAAGTTTAACCAAGTTTTATCCAATCGGGAAGAGAAAAGTGAAATTAGTACACTGCAGTAGACCTAACAACTCAGTATAAGAATCGAAGCAGAGTGCTTGAATAAGCTTGAATTGCTTGCAAAATTGGGATAAACCTAATGGATGGGTAGAGTTTATATTGGTAAGAAGGAAGGAAAAGGATATAACTGGACATAGGTGTGGAAGAAGACAGGTGCACTGAGGAAGGGTGGCGCTTTCCATCTGAGGAAGATTTTGTTTTAAGAATAATGGGAAAGATGCTAGGAAGTACATTGGGCTCAACTGGTACAAATACGAAGAAATGCTGTTTAGATATCCCAGGAGACCCTGGGATTGTCATGTCTACGGTGTTATTGGGGTCAAGGGTCATCACCCCTAACCTAATTTCACCATAGGCAGAGGCATGCATTGAGACTTTTCAGAAACTACCAGACAGACGGGGAAGATGGTAATCCAGCTACAGAAACCTTGCACAAACAAGCAGTTGCAATCACAACTTCAGAAACCTGCTTTTACTTCCTTTCCACCCCTATGCTGAGGACATCCCTAATTTTAGGGGTATAAAAATCGAAAGAGAAGTGGCTCTAAATCGAATAGGAGATTGGCTCAAGCTGTAATTTCTGCAGTCTAGTCATGGCACATAAATTATTTTAAAAAATAGTTAATAACTTCTATAAAATAGTGTTTTGCTGATATCCATTAAGAGAAACGGTCACCCCATACAGTGACTCTGGTAAGCGTATTTCCTCTGCCTAAGTCTCACAAGCGACTTTGCGAACATGACAGTTGGGAAGGGGAGGACTGTGTGACTTGTTGAGTTCTTTGGTGCATAGCTTTTGTACAATCAATACTGTTTCATAGCTGCTTTCATAATAACCATGTCCTGAAAATGTTCTGTGCCTGTGGTTCTCTTGCAGTGGGCTGTCTTCTGGCCTCAGAGCATCCCTTATCAGAGCCTTGGGCCCCTGGGTCCCTTCACGAAGTATTTGGTGGACCACTATCACACCTTCCTAAGGAATGGGTAAGGAAAGCTGTTCTGGGCAGGCACAGCAGCTCCTGGTGTTTGGTACCAGGAAGGCCTGCAGTTCCTTTTAGATAACCAACAACAGTGATGCTAGTTTGCCATCAGGTGCCTATATCTTTAAAGTTTCTGTGTTAGAATTGATTAGCAAATAACTATCACCCTAAACTGAAAAAAAGAAAAACTTTTTTTTTTTCTTTCCTTTTCTGGTTTCAGGTATTGGCTTGCTTGGCTAATTCATGTGGGAGAGTCCTTGTATGCCTTGGTTTTATGCAAGTAAGTCTTTGTAATAGGAACTTACCACTTTTATCTTGATATCTGATGTAAGTCACGAGTAGCCATGTCTAAATAATTCATGCACTTTTAGGCTGAGAGCCTGCTCCACTGCAGCCTGAATCCCTCTACCTAACACTGAGCCTGGGACAGACGCATTCATTAAATGTTTGATGAGTGAATGCAGTTTCTTGTGTTTCCGGTTAATGATTTAGTTATTTAACTGGGATACTTTTTGCTGTGTTTCAAAAAGTTCTGCCTAACCAACTGGAACCAAGAGTCTGTGTTCCAGTCTGCAAAAGAACTGAGTTACTCCTCTAGGCTGGTGATTGTTCAATCCAATGTCAAAATAGAATCACATGAGGAGCTGTTTCAAAAATACACATGCCTGGTTTCCAGACCCAGAGACTGTGATCTGATAGGCCCTGCTTCAGACTCGGGTATATGTTTCTTCTTAAAGCTCCTCAAACAGTGCTGTGGGTCAACGTAAATTAAATGTCCCCAAACTTATGAGATCCTCATAGATTGTACCTCAGAATTATACATAAAAGTAAAAGAATACAGTTGTTCCCGGAACCAACATTAAAATTCTATTGTTTAAATTTGCTGTCTTACAGGCGTAAAGGAATCACAGACGTCCAGGCCCAGCTCCTCTGGTTCCTACAGACTTTTCTGTTTGGTGTAGCCTCTCTCTCCATCCTGATTGCTTACAGATCAAAGCGCCAAAAACACAATTAAAAAAGAGAGAGCAAGTTTCTCTCCACCTCTTCAAGCCCTCCTTTCAGTGGGGCCCTGGGTACCATGATGGCCTCCCTGTCTTCTAGGCAGTGTCTGTCGAAGAACCTGCCTGAGACCCTCTGGTTACTATTATTTTGGTGCTCTGACTAACCTTGGATAGATCTTTCTTGTTTAAGAAAGAAATAAGAAAGACCCTGCCCTTCCAGCTCTGCAGACCTCCTGCCTGAAGATGGCCTCAGGCCACTTTCCTGAGGTCCTTAGCTGAGTCATTTTCCTGCCTTTTGGCTAAAACACACTAGATTTATTTGTGGGTGCACCTATGCTCTGTGTGGTGGTTTGAATATGCTTGGCCCATGGGAAGTGGCACTACTAGGAGGTATGTGGCCTTGTTAGAGGAAATGGGTCGCTGTGGAGGCCAGATTTTGAGGTCTCATATATTTGCTCAAGTCTAGCCAGTGTGAAACGGTCTCCTTCCGCTGCCTTTAGATCAAGATGTAGAACTCTCAGCTCCTTTTCCGGATCATGTTCGCCTGGACACTGCCATGCTTCCTACCATGATGATAATGGACTGAGCCTCCGAAATTATAAACCAGCCCCAATTAAATGTTCCCCTTTGTAAGAGTTCTCTTGATCGTGATGTCTCTTTACAACAATGAAATTCCTAATTAAGACACTCACTCCCTGCTCTGACTAGCACCCCCTCCCCTCCTCCCCACTGATATCTTAGCTTCTACCCCCAAACTTTTTCTGGTTCTGGACCAAGATAAAGTAAAACTTCCACATAACATCAGTTCCACATGCATCTGAGTTCTTTTGGTTTCTCCTGAACGTGCTATTGGTATTGGGGGTGGGGTAAGTGTGTTTATTAATTGGAATTACCTGTTAGGTTTTTTTCTTCTCTTCCTCTCTCTGTAGTGTACCCTTGATATCCATAATGCTGATAAAGCCTCAAAGGTGAAGCTACACCAGAAGGTGTACTCAGAACTCAGAGAAGTCCAACTTCCCTCCCTAACCCTCTCAGCTCAGTCCCACCCCACGCCCCATAATTTAGGGGAGGGGTTTAAAATGTGTGTAACAGACAGGGCCTAAGGAGATGGAAAAGACAAAAGGAACGTCACCTTTTATAGACAAAAGTGGACAGAGGCTCTGTCATAAAATACCCTAGGTTGGTGTGGGTGTCCCTTCCTAGGATTATAAAGAATCCCATACACAGTGTCTTCTGTAGAGACAGCTGGTCAAAGTATGAAATAAATGACTGTGGATTGCGTGTCCTTGAACGGGACATCTATATGACCTCCAAAGCTAAGGGAAAATTAAGGCAGAGGGGACAGAGAGAATGAAAGAGCCGTCCATAGATGTGAGGGCAATCTGGTTTTAACATCTGTCACCCCATTGGTTGCCAGGGTTTATAGCTTTCTATTTCAACACTGTCTATTTTACCACCTCTAACCGTATAGAATAATAAACCCCCAAATTAAATACTCTCTTCTATAAGTTGCCTCGATCATGGTGTCTCTTCACAGCAATAGAAAAGAAACGAAGACCATCAGTTTCAGTCAAAGGTGCATGAGTAGCCATGCTCCCCTGCTAGAACCTCTAAACAAGCCATCAGGAATGGAACATCCAGAAGACAGGGATGAGCGTTGTGCAGCAGTGTCCCTGGGGCACGACGAGGCATTGCATCTGTGACTTCATTGCAGCTGTAGTGACCTACACAAGACTGGATTTATCACCTACTTCACCATGCACATGGGAGGGGCAAATGACATCCCACACTCCCCATCTTGATGGGAAGCGAATGAATGTGCTAGAGGGAATAGCATGCTCTTCAGTGATGTGGCCACTGATGACACCCATATGGAAGTAAATACACCCCCATCGATGCTCCATAACTTGAGCCACCATGATAATTCTCTATGGGTCTCCCACCCACTCACACTCACAAAAATGTAGAAATAAGAGATTGCTTAGAAGACAATTTTCAGTGAGGGGAGGGAGACGCATAATAGAAGGCTGAACACAACCAAAAGTCCATTATGTACATGTGTGAAATTGTCAAATATTTTAATATTTTTACCAATTCTTTGAAAATGTCATACATTGCATCTTAAACACGTCCACTCCCCCCCCCCAGGTCTATCCATAACCATCACCTTCACCCTCCCACTCCTCCCCACCCAATTTTGAGTTTTCTTCTTCTCCATCTTCCATCAAACTTCTTTTGTGCAGTGTGGCTTGGCTCTCCCTGATGTATGGTCTACCCTCTAGGGGTCATACCAGTGAGGAAACTGCCTACCCCCACCCCCTGCAGCTTTCAAATACCACTAGCTCTTCAGCTGGTGGTGGGATTGTGTACCCACCTAAGCCCCTCTGTGCTGGGGTTCTGTCTGGCTTGAGCTTGTACACATAATGTGGATGCTGTCACAGTCACTGCGAGTTCTATGTGGAAACACCCTTCTGAATCCAGAGAATGCTGTTGCCTTGTTTTCCAACACCTCAAGCTCTGACAGACTCATCCACCCCTCTTCTAGAAGATCCTAAGCCTGGGGAAGGGGTGTGTGTGTGTAAGAGATGAACTTCCAGTTTAGAGATGAACATTCCAAACTCCATAGTCTCTTACTCTTTGTTGAATAAATGAAAATATTCATTTGAGGGGTCTCAATGAATATTTTTAGATTGTTTTGTTTTGTTTAAGACAGGGTTTCTCTGTGTAGCCCTGGCTATCCTAGAACTTACTCTGTAGACCAGGCTGGCTGAAAACTCAGAGATCCTCCTGCCTCTACTCCCTAGTGTTGTGTTTATTAAAAGATAAAGAGAAAGGGGGATATGCACTATGGAGGTGTAGTCAGGTATGGGGAAAAGGGGCCCATACTGAAGCATCCGTTCCCCCTGAGGGACCAGCCACAGGATGGTATAGTGTAGGATAGAATTTATTTAGGGCATGGGGAGGGGAGTTAAGAGGGTAGTAGAGGCAGAGAGAGAGAGAGAGAGAGAGAGAGAGAGAGAGAGAGAGAGAAGAAGAAGAAGAAGAAGAAGAAGAAGAAGAAGAAGAAGAAGAAGAAGAAGAAGAGGGGGAGGGGGAGGGGGAAGGGAGAGGAGAGGAGAGGAGAGGAGAGGAGAAGAGTAGAGGCTGGCCATGAGCGCATGGAGAGGGAAGGGGGAAGGGAATGGGGAGAGACAGGAGTGGGGGGTGGAGCACAGAAAGAGCAATAGAGGGAGGAGGGGCAAACAGCTATGTCCTGTGTAATACACACAGTCAGTCTCCTTCTGCTACCTGCAGATCAAGAATTAGAAGTTGTTGATCCTACTAGGTGAAAATAAGACCGTGACCACAATCTTTGAGCCAAATCTGAAGCAAGCTTGATTAAACACTAGCCAGGTGCATGGATACTGGCAGGTATTTATTTTATGAGTTTTTGTTTTTGAGACAGGGTTTTTCTGTGTAATCCTGGCTGTCTTGAAATTCACTCTGTAAACCAGGCTGGCCGCAAACTCAAGAGATCTTCCTGCCTCTGTCTCCCAAGTGCTGGGATTAATGACCTGTACCACCACTGGCTGACTAGAAATGGGCTTATAAACGCAAGACCCACAGGCTATGTGATGTGTTTATAAAAAGATAAAGAGAAAGGGGGATATGTTCTATGGGTGTGTAAGGTGTGGGGAGAGGGGTTGTCTCAGCAGGCCCATGCCAAGGCATCCTCAAGGCATCCTTTCCCCCTGAGGGACCAGCCACATGATGGTATAGCATAGAATAGAGTTTATTCAGGGTATGGGGAGGGGAGTTAAGAGGGTAGTAGAGGCAGAGAGAGAGAGAGAGAGAGAGAGAGAGAGAGAGAGAGAGAGAAGGAGGAGGAGGAGGAGGAGGAGGAAGAAGAAGAAGAAGAAGAAGAAGAAGAAGAAGAAGAAGAAGAAGGAAGAAGAAGAAGAAGAAGAAGAAGAAGAAGAAGAAGAAGAAGAAGAAGAAGAAGAAGAAGAAGAAGAAGGAAGAAGAAGAAGAAGGAAGAAGAAGAAGAAGAAGAAGAAGAAGAAGAAGAAGAAGAAGAAGAAGAAGAAGAAGAAGAAGAAGAAGAAGAAAGAAGAAGAAGAAGAAGAAAGAAGAAGCAGAAGAAGCAGAAGAAGAAGAAGAAGAAGAAGAAGAAGAAGAGAGAGAAGAGAAGAGAAGAGAAGAGAAGAGAAGAGAAGAGAAGAGAAGAGAAGAGAAGAGAAGAGAAGAGAAGAGAAGAGAAAAGTAGAGGAGTAGAGGAGTAGAGGCTGGCCATGAGCACGTGGAGAGGGAAGGGGGAAGGGAATGGGGAGAGACAGGAGTGTGTGGGGGGAAGCACAGAAAGAGCAAGAGAGGGAGGAGAGGCAAGCAGCCCCTTTTATAGTGGGTCAGGCCTACTTGGCTGTTGCCAGGTGACTGGGACAGAGCTTAAGACAGAATGCTAACACCTAGAGCTGGGATTAAAGGCATGTGCCACCACTGCCTGGCTCTGACAATATTTTAAAAGAACCATATCTTCAAGAACTTTCTGCTTGAACTCCTGAGAGTCCAATACTGTTTCATTGATCTGGGATCATTTATGCTAAGACTGTCATAATTTATTTCCTTTCCTTTTGATGCTACTGGGAATAAGATGAGCCAACCAAAAAGAGGCAGAGCCCCTCCCTCCCCGCAAAAAGAAAGACAGCTGCTACTCATGAACCTATACTTCCCAAGGAAAAGGCTGCACACAGCAATCCTCTGAGAGCCTGAGGTTCACAGGACACCTTTCCGTTTCATTCAGTTTTCAGGTTAGCATACAACGTGATGCACTTCATACTTACACGGCAAAACCCAGGTCAGTCTTTTGTTGTTGCTGCTGTTCTCTCCTGTGAGCAGGAGGCGGTGAGCAGGGGTTCACACCGCTGAGTGACAGCTCTGTCAAATTACTCTCAAGAGTTGTGTCGCCTAGAGAGAATTACATCATCTCTTTGTTGTCTTCTTCCCTTTGTTTTTCCTTTTATCCCCATTCCCTGCTGCCTTCAATCCTGGGCTACAATCCCTGTGTGTTAGAGCTGCCTGTCATGTAGACATGCACTGTTATTTTGTGTGTGTGTTTTAGTTCAATTTAAATAAACAGCAATTCGTTTGTAATGGAAAGGCCCTGTTGTGTTATGACATGCCAGACACTATTTAACTTCGCCATCTCAGGAAGGGCTCTGAGTACTTGTCTGACTTTCATTTAATTCTTGGCAGTCTGCTAAGAGCTGAATTGTTCGCATCTCTTGCTGCTTCCTTAGAGAGGGAACAGTCTGTCTTGAAGACAGTACAAGAGCCAACTGACAGCTAGATGTAAAGAGCAGGAGAAAGCCAGGCTTGGTGGCGCACTCCTTTAATCCCAGCACTCGGGAGGCAGAGGCAGGCGGATTTCCGAGTTCAAGGCCAGCCTGGTCTACAATGTGAGTTCCAGGACAGCCTGAGTTATACAGAGAAACCCTGTCTCAAAACAAAACAAAAAAGAGCAGGAGAAACCAAAGGGAGCCTAGAGCTCTAGAGCAGGGCATGCTGGCACACGCCTTTAGTCGCAGCACTCAGGAGGCAGAGGCAGGCAGATCTCTGTGAGGCCAGTCTGCTCCACAGCTGTCTCTAGAATAGCCAGGGTCACACAGAGAAGCTCTGTTGAGAGAGCTGGCCAATACAGTTCATCGTGGAATCATGGACACCTCCAAAGTTTATTTTATTTTGAACCACATAATTTAAGGGGTTGGTGAGACAGCTCAGCATGGAAAGACACCACCAAGCCTAATGACCTAAATTTGAGCCCAGTACCCACATGGTGGAAGGAAAGAACCGACTCCTGCAGGCTGTCAACTGACACTATGTCCCCCTATCCTCCACCCCCAACCCCTTAACCCACACACCCACACAAGCTGTCACACACACACACACACACACACACACACACACACACACACACACGCCTCTCAACATTTCCCCAAGCTGCCTGTCTTGAGTGTGGAGTGAACCATCCAAAGTCATGTTCTCAGCAGTGTCTGCCTCATGACCCAAATATGTTGCAGGGAGAATGGTCCCTGTCATTAGCTGCCTTAAATCCCTGCATCCTGTCCATGTTCCTGACGCCTGCCTTTGTGTGTATCCATAGCAATGCACAAATAACATAAGCTCTCTGCAGGTCCCAGGGTTTCTTAGCAGCCCAGGATGTTTACAGCTTTTAGGAAGCATTGGCATCTGCACAGCCAGGGCTCAGGGGCTTATGCTCCAAGTGTTAGCCGATTTCCCAAGAAACTGGAAATAAATACATCATGAAATTCCAGTGATTTATGTGTCACTACTGTTACCCTGGCATGGTGTCAGGACTGCATTGAGACATACCTTCCCCCGAGGAGGGCTTCTTATGCAATCCCATCTTGTCCTTGGAATCAGCAGAATCCCACAAAATGGCTTCTATGTTAGTAAGAGCAAACTCGACTGGACACTCGCTGTGTGCCAGGGGTTGTGCCAGCAGCTGTGCCTGCCTCTGGTATAATACCAAGTTAACCCCTGGGCACAGCCAGATCCCTGATCTCACCAAGCTGCCTGTGAGAAATGCTGAATATTTGCAAATATGAGACAAGAAACATTACTGCTAGCCCAGTTCGTCCAACTTGAAACACTCCAGCATTGAGAAATTAAGAAATAAGAGGATCATGAGAGCTGTGGTGGTTTGAGTGAAAATGGCCCTCATAGGGCTATAGGAAGTGGCACTGTTAGGAGGTATGGCCTTTTTGGAGGAAGTGTGTCACTGAGAGGTGGGCCTTGGAGGCCTCAGATGCTCAAGCCAGGCTAAGTGTCTCACTCTCTTCCTGCTGCCTACCAATCCAAATGTAAAACTCAGCGACCTCTCCAGCACCATGTCCGACCATATTCCCCTATGCTTCCTGACATGGATCATAATAGACTAAACCTCTGAACTATAAGCCAGCTCCTATTAAATGTTTCCTTATAAGAGTCATCGTGGTCATGGAATCTGTCCACGGCAATAGAAACCCTAAGAGACTGTATCAGCCTGGGCTACACATCAAATTCTGACTAGCCTGGGCTACCTAGTTTGAGATGTTTCTCAAGAAATCAAAACAAAAGCAAGGACTAGCAAGTAAGGAAACCAGGAATCAAGCCCAAACCTCGCAGTTCCAAAGCCTAGGCCCAGACCCCACGGCTCCAAAGCCTGGTCCTGTAACAAGTGTGCCGGGCTGATTGCCTGGTGATGACTAACCAGGCCTTAGAGTCATTCCCACTGTTTGTACATTCACAGTGAAATGTGTTTTTCTACGAAAGTCATGTCTGAAGTAGACTCCACTATCCAATTCCTTTTATGAAAATTATTCCACTGCTTAGAACAAAGTGTGGTTCTCCCTACTTTTGTGGATTGTCAGCTGATACGATTCATGCAGGAAAAGGGAGCAGAGATGATGGGTTGGGGGCTGAGTGTGTATGGCCAGTGACCACATCTGGACCACCCATCAGGATGCAGATCACCTTTATGTAGGGTGAGTCAAGGCTTATACAGTGTTGGCAGACTGAAGGCTTAGGGTACTAAAATGCCTCATTAGCATGGGAAAGTATTTCAGGAATCATAGGAGCTAGCTGAATAGGTCTTAATCAGGAGAAAGGAAATTGATCCTGTAATCTAATTGAGGCTATGTGGCATTCCTCTGGTAGAGGCATATGTGTGGGCTTAGAATTCCCTAGACAAGGTCAGAGAAGGAGAAGCCCCGATAATAAAGGGATTCCCCCATTACTTGCCAAGCCCCAGAAGGCTATCCAATCAATGGTAGACTTTGACCTTAATTAGCAGAGTTTCCCACAACAAAGAGCCCTTTGAGATGCCTCTTTGAAATGGCATCCAGCAGGAAAGTAAGTACCAACTTGACTTGAGTACTGAGTGACCACTGTGCACTGTCCCCTGGGACTTTGTAGGTGACTCCAATGATGATTCTGGTTTCTCACATTAGGAGTTAAACCTTCAGAATGAGGAAGAGAGGCTAGGTCAGACATGCAGTTTGGGATGACTAGGCTGATGTGACTGAGTCTAAGACACTAGTCCAAGTTCATATTAGTAGCTCTGAGACTCCTGGGGTAGAAGTAAGGATGCCCAGGACTCTCCTCTGCATGTCCATACAGTGTTCGGAACCTCCAGTCCTCACTGTGAGGAGGATGGCCCCAAAGAATTCATTTGTAACTAGCCACCAGGTACCTTCTGCCCTACTAAAAGGAACAGATCAATAATTGCACACTGCCCTCCAAGGACTGTCAACCAAAAACCACCCATCCTCAGTCAGGGTCAAGGCAGACATTGAGACTCCACTTAACAGGCTAGGGGAATAGCTGGCTAGAGAGAAATGGCTCAGGAGTCATGTATAAGGCACAAGCTTGGTTACCAGCACCCACACAGGTGGCTTTACACCCACCATAACCTGAGCTCCACGCTCATCTCTTCCTGGTAATTTTGCTACCAGCCATGCCACTTGCAGGGATTCTCCCCCTCCCCCCTTCACCCCCCCATCCCACCTCCCCCTCACCCCCCTATCCCCTTTCCCCTTCATCCCCCTACCCCACAAGTTCCAAGGCATGATGTGACTCTGAGTCTAATTCCAGATTCAGTCGGACCTCAGACAGAAAACCTCAGAACAAGGCTGGAAACTGTTACTGCAGCCGATAACTTCCAGCAGATGATGAGTTTATTTGACATAGGTTGCAGGCTACACAGCCTTCCTGAGTGGAGACTGTAAAAACTAATCAGCTCAAGTACTTCAGAAATACCCAAAGGTAGATGGCTCTTTACAGTTGAAGCAGGAGAAATCGCTATGGTGTTTACCACTGAGAGATGTCAGAAAGAATCTCTAATATCCTGGGTTTCCATTCTTTTAAAAAATGATTCCTTGTTTTTATTATTTATGTGTATATCTGTGTACCTGTGTGAATCTATGTCCACCACGTGCAGAAACCCTCCAGAGACCAGAAAGCAAGCGTGATATACCTTGAAATTGGAGCTACAGGGTGTTGTGAGCCTCCTGATGCAACAGGGTGTGAATGCTGGGAACCAAACCTGGATCCTTTGCAAGACCGGTAAGTTTCTTTCATTGCCGAGCGGCCGCTCCAGCCCCACTGGGTTTTCCTGGGAGAGTCAGAAACTGTTCACAGGAGACATAAAGATAGGGCTAAAGAAGAAAAGCTGTGAGGGGTGTGTGGTGGTTTGAACAGGTATGGCCCTCATAGACTCATGTGTTTGAATGCCTGGCCCATAAAAAGAAGGACATTGTTAGGAGGTGTGTCCTTGTTAGAAGAAGTATGTCACTCTGGAGGCAGCCGTTGAGATCTTGGTTTTTTTTTTTTTTTTTTTTTTGGTTTTGGTTTTTCGAGACAGGGTTTCTCTGTGTAGCCCTGGCTGTCCTGGAGCTCACTTTGTAGACCAGGCTGGCCTAGAACTCAGAAATCCACCTGCCTCTGCCTCCCGAGTGCTGGGATTAAAGGCGTGCGCCACCACACCCGGCAGCTGAGATCTTATCTATACTCAAGCTATGCCCAGTGTAATACATACAGTCAGTCTTCTTCTGCTACCTGCAGATCAAGAATTAGAAGGCCTGCTGCCTTCTAATTCTTGATAATCTTCTAATCATGCCTGCTGCATGCTGCCGAGCTTCTCACTACGACGACAATGGACGGAACCTCCAATGGAACTGTAAGCCAGCTCCTGGCATTCTAGCTAGACTCCACCCCCATAGTTACCTGACAATAGCCAGGTACGCCCCTTCCCACAGCTACCTGTCAACAGCAAGGTAGCCCAGCCCACTATAAATGGAGCTGCTTGGCTCCTCCTCGCTCTTTTTTTTTTTAATTAATTTATTTATTATATGTAAGTACACTGTAGCTGTCTTCAGACACACCAGAAGAGGGCGTCAGATCTTGTCACGGATGGTTGTGAGCCACCATGTGGTTGCTGGGACTTGAACACTGGACCTTTGGAAGAGCAGTCGGGTACTTTTACCCACTGAGCCATCTCACCAGCCCTCCTCCTCGCTCTCTTAAGCTCTCACCTTTCTTACTCTCATCTCTAGCTCTCCTTCTCTCCCTCTCTTCCGCCCCTCTCTCCATGTAGCCATGGTCGACCCCTCTCTTTCTTTTACCTTCTCTTTTCCTGGAGATTCTGGATCCTTTCTGTACTGCACGGTTCCCTGGCAGCCCAGGAGGCATTAAGGGCTCATTTCCGAGTGCTGGGATTAAAAGCGTGCGCCCACCAAGCCCGGCTGGGAGGATGAATTCTTTTAGCCTCTCCCTAGCGGGAGGATACAAAAGAGAGCCACGAACTGCCCAGGGCTCCACTGTCCAGAGGGGGTGGGATTGGGGACAGTGTGGAGTTAACATCACCTAGTGACCAGTTGACCTGCCTTGCAGGGACTGTCAACCATTTAAGGTAGAAATTTAAGCCGGGCGGTGGTGGCACACGCCTTTAATCCCAGCACTTGGGAGGCAGAGGCAGGTGGATCTCTGAGTTCGAGGCCAGCCTGGTCTACAAAGTGAGTTCCAGGACAGCCAAGACTATACAGAGAAACCCTGTCTCGAAAAACCAAAAAAAAAAAAGAAATTTAAACTTACCTGACTGAGGATCCCCTTATTTGTAAACTATCAGCTGCCATCCCATGCATTGGTTTAAAAAAAAAAAAAGACTTTTGATTTGGTTTGGTTTGGTTTGATTGGCAGGATGGGTGGTTGGTTGGTTTTCTGAGACGGGGTTTCCCTGTGTAACAGCTCTGGCTATCCTGGAACTCCCTTTGTTGACCAGGCTGGCCTTGAACTCATAGAGTTCAAGCCTGCCTCTGCCTCTCAAGCCCTGCTTATTTGTTTTTTTGATTTGAGAGTTTTGCTAGATAGGCTAGGCTGGCCATGAACTTGTGGTTCTGTCCCCTCTGCTGCTCCTAGGTGCTGGTGAGGCGGGCACACACAGGAGACCGTTGAGTAATCTTGGACTCCATTTGGTTTTGGGTTACGCACCCTTTCCCCTCTAATAATCAGTCACTTGGAAGCCCAGTACCCGCACCTATGTGTACTGTGTGCACACGCCCTTCTTCAAAACCTTCTAAAAGAGAACTTAAAAACCTGGAAGAGCGTGTGTGTAGTGACATCTATAGCCCCAGCTATAAGGAAGGCTGGGGCAGGGTGTTCTCTCTCTCTCTCTCTCTCTCTCTCTCTCTCTCTCTCTCTCTCTCTGTGTGTGTGTGTGTGTGTGTGTGTGTGTGTGTGGTCTTAAACTACATTTGTAGATAAAGATAACTTCGACCTCTTCCTAAATGCAGAGATTAGAGGCTGCACCCAGTGAGCCTGGTATTTTGAGGCCAGCTTGGACAACACAATGAGTCCTCATCTCAAACAAAATCTTCTCACTACGACGACAATGGACGGAACCTCCAATGGAACTGTAAGCCAGCTCCTGGCATTCTAGCTAGACTCCACCCCCATAGTTACCTGACAATAGCCAGGTACGCCCCTTCCCACAGCTACCTGTCAACAGCAAGGTAGCCCAGCCCACTATAAATGGAGCTGCTTGGCTCCTCCTCGCTCTTTTTTTTTTTAATTAATTTATTTATTATATGTAAGTACACTGTAGCTGTCTTCAGACACACCAGAAGAGGGCGTCAGATCTTGTCACGGATGGTTGTGAGCCACCATGTGGTTGCTGGGACTTGAACACTGGACCTTTGGAAGAGCAGTCGGGTACTTTTACCCACTGAGCCATCTCACCAGCCCTCCTCCTCGCTCTCTTAAGCTCTCACCTTTCTTACTCTCATCTCTAGCTCTCCTTCTCTCCCTCTCTTCCGCCCCTCTCTCCATGTAGCCATGGTCGACCCCTCTCTTTCTTTTACCTTCTCTTTTCCTGGAGATTCTGGATCCTTTCTGTACTGCACGGTTCCCTGGCAGCCCAGGAGGCATTAAGGGCTCATTTCCGAGTGCTGGGATTAAAAGCGTGCGCCCACCAAGCCCGGCTGGGAGGATGAATTCTTTTAGCCTCTCCCTAGCGGGAGGATACAAAAGAGAGCCACGAACTGCCCAGGGCTCCACTGTCCAGAGGGGGTGGGATTGGGGACAGTGTGGAGTTAACATCACCTAGTGACCAGTTGACCTGCCTTGCAGGGACTGTCAACCATTTAAGGTAGAAATTTAAGCCGGGCGGTGGTGGCACACGCCTTTAATCCCAGCACTTGGGAGGCAGAGGCAGGTGGATCTCTGAGTTCGAGGCCAGCCTGGTCTACAAAGTGAGTTCCAGGACAGCCAAGACTATACAGAGAAACCCTGTCTCGAAAAACCAAAAAAAAAAAAGAAATTTAAACTTACCTGACTGAGGATCCCCTTATTTGTAAACTATCAGCTGCCATCCCATGCATTGGTTTAAAAAAAAAAAAAAGACTTTTGATTTGGTTTGGTTTGGTTTGATTGGCAGGATGGGTGGTTGGTTGGTTTTCTGAGACGGGGTTTCCCTGTGTAACAGCTCTGGCTATCCTGGAACTCCCTTTGTTGACCAGGCTGGCCTTGAACTCATAGAGTTCAAGCCTGCCTCTGCCTCTCAAGCCCTGCTTATTTGTTTTTTTGATTTGAGAGTTTTGCTAGATAGGCTAGGCTGGCCATGAACTTGTGGTTCTGTCCCCTCTGCTGCTCCTAGGTGCTGGTGAGGCGGGCACACACAGGAGACCGTTGAGTAATCTTGGACTCCATTTGGTTTTGGGTTACGCACCCTTTCCCCTCTAATAATCAGTCACTTGGAAGCCCAGTACCCGCACCTATGTGTACTGTGTGCACACGCCCTTCTTCAAAACCTTCTAAAAGAGAACTTAAAAACCTGGAAGAGCGTGTGTGTAGTGACATCTATAGCCCCAGCTATAAGGAAGGCTGGGGCAGGGTGTTCTCTCTCTCTCTCTCTCTCTCTCTCTCTCTCTCTCTCTCTGTGTGTGTGTGTGTGTGTGTGTGTGTGTGTGTGTGGTCTTAAACTACATTTGTAGATAAAGATAACTTCGACCTCTTCCTAAATGCAGAGATTAGAGGCTGCACCCAGTGAGCCTGGTATTTTGAGGCCAGCTTGGACAACACAATGAGTCCTCATCTCAAACAAAATCAAAATGTAGACAAAGGAGTTTGCACTGGATGACTGGACATAGAGGACAAACACCTGTAGTCCCGGGACTGGGAATTGAAGGCAGGAGGATCAGGAGTTCAAGGTCATACTGGTTTCAGAGCAAGTTCAAAGGCTAGCCTGGGCTGGAAGAGATCCTATCTCAAAACAAACAAACAAACAAAAAAAAAAAAAAATCAAAGGATTTTGAAAGTTCTCATGGGAAAGAAATGGTAAGCGTTTGCTTAGCTTGCCTTGATTTGAACATTACGCCAACTCTGTGCACAAAATGATGGCCTGTAAAAGTGTGCACTTGTGTGCTGACTTGGCAAGCAGACTACATAAAGCTCAGGTTCTGAAGGAAAAGAATGAGTGTTTGCTGCGACCTTGTCATGGGGCAGTTAAACCCTGCCACACCTCCACTGCCACCTCTTTCCCTGGGGACTTTGAATGTGAGCACCTAAGGAAAGCTGAAATTAGCAAGGGCCTGACTGAATAGCTGCAGGCTCCAAAGGACAGGGAAACTCAGAGGCAGGCAAAGGAATTCGGCTGTATTTTGGTTTTGACATGTTCTTAGCTTTGTAGCCCAGGCTGGCCTTGAACTGTCAATCCTCCTCCTTCTCCCTAGAGACCTGGGAACACAGACAATGAAGATGCAGGGTGGGGGTGGAGGGGCTGCCTAAGGCTATGCAGCCAGTAAAGACAATTGAGATTTGAACCCAGTCCTCGCCTCCATTACTAACATTAACTAACACTTAGATTCTTCTAGCCTTCATCCTAGCATTGTCTGCAGACAGCTAACATTTTTATGACAACACCCACCTCCAGGAATCAAAATGAGATAATCTCTCTAGGGAGTGAAGCAGAGAACACTCTCTAAGGGCTGGGGGTGGGATGCCAGCTGCCTCCCATCTCTACAGGGGATCCTAGAGCATTTGGGAAACTCACAACATGTTTTTGTTGATTAGCTCTGTGATACACCGGGAGCACCCCTTGTGAACACCCCAGAGCTGAGCTGGCAGGTACCACACCACTGTTAGCATCCCCCCTTCTCCTCACTGTACACTTCTTGATCCCCTCATCTTCCTATACCTCTCTCCACCGGAGAGTGTTGGGGACCCAGAAACAGCTGGGACCGTAGCTCAGGAAGTAGAGTGCTTGCTTAGCATTTACCAAACGTGGATTCAAAGCCCAGTACCTTATAAACCAGGCATGTGGCGTACTTTCCTAATTCCAGAACTGAATGCAGGGGCATTAGAAGTTCCAGATCATTCTCGGCTACATGAGTTCAAGGCCAGCCTGGGCTACATGAGACCCTGTCTCAGTAAAATAAAATAATAAATAGATATTCATCTTTTAAAAAGCACTAAGTCTCAGCCAGGCATGGTGGAACACAGCTTTAATCCCAGTGCTTGGGAGGCAGAGACGGGCAGATCTCTGTGAGTTTGAGGCCAGCTTGGTCTACAGAGCTAGTTCCAGGCTACTGTAATTGCAGGGAAATGTTAGTGATCCCCCAACAAACAGACAGAAGCTGATCTGATGCAACTCATAGCAGAGTCTTTATTCTATTCGAGCAAGCTGGGGCCCCTCCAATGCTCCACTGTCACACAAGATGGTTGGGGGTGAGGGGAGGAAACCCTGAATATCTCTCAGGGCAAGACTTTATAGTAAGCAGAAAGCAGGGAGTACATGTACAAGTATCTAATTGGAAAGCTACTGTGGCCTTTAACATAATTGACTGGTGTTGGGCCATATCATAAACTTAATTTCTGCTCCCTTCTACATTGGTGGTTGTTAGGCTAGGGATAGGCTTGTAACCCAGGGGTGCAGATCTGTTGGAGTAATAACCTGGAGATGCTGGTCTTGTTGGAGATTGGCCTAGAGACTGGAGCTAGGCTCGAGTTTTGTTGGGGGACAACTTGGAAACTAATGCTAGGTACCAGTTTGTTAGTTTATCTGAGTTCAAACTTAGGTCAGGTTCTCTAAAATGGAGTTTGAACTTAAAAGATTTGGCCTCTCACTACACAAAGAACAAACAAAACAAAACAACAACATAATTAATAATAATAACAACAGCACTGAATCTCAACATTTCATGTCTTCTGCCTCATTTCCCAACCTACTGCAGACGTCCATGCCGACCTAGAGACACCTTTTCTGATTGCTAACTCTGTGTGCCTTGGCCAGCCACTGCTGTCCTTTTGTGCACAGAGAAGCTGGCCGTGTTCATTCTGCCAAGGAGGCTCCTGTAGCCCAGTCCTCCCCGTGGCTTTGGAAATCCTTGCTTGGTACCAAAAGCCCAAAAGCTGAGGACAAGAAAGCTTTGTTCATTCCAGACACACACTCCCCCCCCCCCGCCCCCCAACAGCCACCCAGGCTCTTCCAGTTGGATAGACCCTCGCACCCGACCACTGCGCCCAGAAGTCCGCCAGCCTCTATTTCCTGCTGCCCTTGGCCCCTTGCCTTTGGCCATGAGCAGGGAGAGCAAGCCCCTGCCAGATTCCCAGACATGTGTCTTCCAGCAGCTAGGCTAAGGAGACCCAGAATCAGTCTGTAGCATGCACGTCCTGAGGTGACATTGGAGCAAACTGCTGGAGTCCCTAAAATGACGAACCACGACCACCCCTGAGGTCCTCTGAGCCTCACATTCCACTCTCTGTGGCTTTCTGCAGCAGGGAAATGGGAACATTGCAGGATGGGCTAGCTCCTCCAGAAAGAACACTTCCCTCTGTGGGTGGCCATGAGTACCCAGACTGTTTAATACATTTTATATCAAATATCAAAAACAGGGCTGCAGATCCTACCTGGTTGCTTCGCTGTGCTAAGACCTATGTATGCAGTCTTAGCTGAGCACGAGGTTCAGAGAAGATATTTCAAAAATGGCAGAATAATCATTAATGGTGGCACTCACTCCCACTGTGCCCAGCCAGCTTGCACTCGACCGAGCAGCTGCCTGGCATATCCATTCCTCTAGTTCTTTCCATTGACGTCCACCTCCCATTCCAATGTCAGCGCTCCTTTCTGAAGAATGCTGCAGGAGGCCCTTCCTTGAAGTGGCTAGTTACTATTGTCCTGTAAGCATTCCTTGGAATGTTTGGAGTGACTTCTGCGGGTGACGGAGCAGAAACACTGCTCTTCTGCCAGCTAGATGGAGTGATTCCTGTCATTCTAGTTTTGCTGGGTTTTGTAAGAAAACAAGCAAAAATTTTCTACCATTAGCAATGTTTTGTCTCTCACCTCTTCTTGGGGCCGAGGGAGATGGCTCAGTGGTTAAGAGCGCTTGCTGCTCTTGCAGAGGACCTGGGTTCAGTTCCTAGCATCCATATCTAGTTCCAGGGAATATAATACCCTCTTCCCTCTTCTGACATTCCTGACCCTTGCATGCACAGGCTGACACACACACACACACAAAGACAGACACACAGACGCACACACACACACACATAAGACAGAGAAAAGGTAGGTAGTACACAGAGAAGGTATTTTTCATACTATCAAGATATGTAAAGAAGAAAAGGAAAAGTAGAAAACGGTATTTGAAAGGCCAGTGAAGCCCAGTTGCCAATAAACAGTATATAAATAAAACCCACAACAGGGTATCCTATTCCATCATCAAACTATCAAAACTTAAATAACCAGTGTTGGAGAATGCCCCTGGCCTCAGGGCCCTCCTAAACTGATGGCTCCTAAGAATGACTGCCTGCAGCGCCATCCTTACAGAGAGACAAAATGATAAAGGCCTACCTCAATGATAGCTCTTAAAAAAAACAAAAACAAAACAAAACAAAACACCAGGCATAGTGTAGCACATGCCTTTTAACCGGGCACATGGGAGGCAGAGGCAGGTGGATTTTTGAGTTCCAGGCCTCCTGGCCTACTTAGAGAGTTCCAGGCCATACTGATCCTGTCTCTAATCAAACAAAAAATATCTCCACTCAGACATAACATACCTGTGGAATGTACACACACACACACACACACACACACACACACTCACTCACAAGATGAAGATTGAGGCATCCCTGGCTCTCTAGGCCAATGCCACCTCTGTCTTGTGATGCTCCAATAGAACAAGGGGGCAAGAATTGGGAAAGAAGGAAAATGTATGGAAGTCAGGGCTCAGACGAAGCCTATACATCCAACCATGGGAGGCAAATGCCCACAAAAACCGCTGGGAAGAGTGCGCCCTCTAGTGGAGGGCGAGAAAACACTCTTCCTTACTGGCCTGGTACAGTGGCGTCTCTGAGAAATCAAACATTAAAATATTGATTGGCAAATTCCCCTTCAGCCTCTGGCGCTAGGAACTGCATATTAGTTCAACATGTGTCCTCTGCTGGAGAGGTGGCTCCGTGGATAAGAGCCCCTGCTGCTCTTCCAGAGGACTGCGTCTCGTTCTCAGAGCCTATATAAGGTGCCTCCCAACTGACTCCAGCTCGGCGAGCTGGTGAATCCTACTCCCTCTTCTGACACCTGCTGTCAACCTCACAAACGCAGCACACACTCACAAGACTCCTACATATAAATAAAAATACATATATACTTTTTAAAATGGGATTTTGTAGTGTGGAAAGCCAATCACAACATGTCTATTAGTTTTGGACTAATAATAGAGGACACCCTGGATAAATAGTGATGTGTGCATCTGTTCCTGGGGGCTTTTGCAGCTCTTGCTTTTTAGTTTTATTTGTTTGTTTGTTTAATTAGTTAATTAATTATTGTTAATTTAATTTTATTTTTCGTGCATTGGTGTATTGCCTGCGTGTATTCCTATCACCATGGGCACAGAACCCTCAGAAGCCACAAGAGGGCATTCCTTGGGACTGGAGTTAGAGACTCTTGTGAGCTGCCATGCCCTCTGTGCTAAGCAACTAATCCATCTCTTTCTTCTGCTCTTCAGAGGAGTCCAATGGATGCAGTTTCACTCATCTCAAGCTGTTCATGGCCTCACAAGAGCTAGCGATATAACTGAGGTAAATGGAAATGGAAAAACAAAATATCTGACATTCTAGATATGTCTGAATGTATACTAAATAGATGCAGAATTTGTGGACAGAGACTAGGAAGCAGACCCTAAGCTGCAGGGACTATGGTGGTGGAGAAGGGACAGCGAGTGACAGAGGGTGTTCATGGTTTACATAATGTACTTCATCACTTTGCTTTTTATAATTAATTTTTTGAAGCTGAATCTTATTATGTAGCTCTGGCTGGCTTGGAACATGTTACATAGACCCACATTGAACTCACAGAAACCCACCTGCCTCTGCCTTCCAAGTGCTACCAAATTGATTTATTTTTATTTAAAGATTTATTGATTTTATGTATGTGATTACACTGTAGCTGTCTTCAGACACACCAGAAGAGGGCATCAGATCTCATTACAGATGGTTGTGAGCCACCATGTGGTTGCTGGGCTTTGAACTCAGGACCTTTGGAAGAGCAGTGAGTGTTCTTAACTGCTGAGCCATCTCTCCAGCTCCAATTGATTTATTTTTTAATTTAATTACTTTTATGTGCGTGTATGTGTGTATATGTGTGGTGTGTACGTGTGTGTATGTGTGTGTGTGTGTGTGTGTGTGTGTGTGTGTGTGTGTGCACTACATGGTACTTATGAAGGTCAGAGCTATCCCCAACATGGGTGCAAACACAGACCAGCAGGCATCTTTACCCACCGAGCATGGGCCCATACTCTGTGATTTCACAAAGATGAGTATCCTATTGCATACGTTATTCATTTATTCACTTATTAATTTATTTATGTAACTAGGTCTAACCTTCACCTCATACACTCCTCCCTACACCTTCTGAGTTCTGGGTTACAGATATGTACCACCAGTGCCAGGTTTTGTGTTGTCTTATTTTAAATTCAAATAATTAAGTAGCTCACTGGCTCTAAGCGGCACAAATCCTTGTGGATTTAGGTTTCGTTTTGTTCTACAATCTCATGCCTGGCTAAGCTAAATCAGAACGCCCTATCATGTATAGCCAATTCTTGGCATTACTGAGAAAAATCCTTCCTCTGAAACCAGCTCATCTGGGCATCCTAATCCTCTTGGGGGCGGGGTGTGTGTGTGTGTGTGTGTGTGTGTGTGTGTGTGTGTGTGTGTGTGTTGCTTTTTAAGAATTAGATCCAAGTCTTGGTGGCAGACTCCTAGTTTGGATTTCTGTGTCAGAGCCCACGGCCTACAGGCGAGGGGGAGCCGAGGAGGAAAAGCTACTGATGAATACAGAGCCCTTGCTGTGTGCACCAGCTGCACAGCTGACCCAGCATGCTGATGCTGCAGACACTGGGGAGAAGGACTAGCACGTAAGAGCACTCACTGCTCTTGCAGGGCACCCAGGTTTGGTTTCTAGCACTCACATTAAGGGTGGTTACAACTGCCTGTAACTCCAGGTCCAGGGTATCCAACTCCCTCTGTGGGAGTCTGTACCGTTCAGACACAGACGTGTAATTTAACAGCCGTGACCCTCAGACAGTCTCTTGAGCCCAGATTGACGTACAGTGAAACTATTCGCCCATGCTTGGCCACAAAGGTGTTTGGCCTGAAGCTAGGCACTCTGGGAGTGGGCTGGCTCGGCAGATTCATTAGCATCACTGTACTTGGTTTCTTGGTTTTTTTTGTTTTGTTTTGTTTTGTTTGTTTTTGTTTTTTTTTGTAGACCAGGCTGGCCTCGAACTCAGAAATTCGCTTGCCTCTGCCTCCCAAGTGCTGGGATTAAAGGCAAGCGCCACCACACCTGGCCACTGTACTTGCTTTATCGTTTGTTTTTACACTTGTTGGATGGATGTGTTCCCCAAGGGAAGTGTCAGCAGTGTTCAGACTACAGGAAGTCTGGGATGGCTTGAAGTTCACTGGGGAAAAAAACAAAAACAAAAACAAAACAAAACAGCTCAATCTTAAGTAAAAGACACAAACCTTCCCTACCTCCATCCCACCCTTCCCCAACAGCTCGCTTAGCATGGGAACAGAACTCAGCATAGAGTATGTTGTTATCTAAAAGTTTGCTGGCAGAGGCAGCAGAATTAGATTTGAACCCTGACTCCATATCATCCAACTGTATGGCCACCAGCGAGTTTCTTTAACCTCTCTGATTCTCATCCTCGTGATCTTTGGAATGGGTGTGATGATAGGCCCCTGTGACTACCCCTGAGGATCGGAGGTAGTATGGCAGATGCGACTCCTCATGGCTTAGCTCCTGTTTATGGCGTGATGACTGCTCAGTATGTGAATTCCTTAAAGACTAGATACCTATGTGAATATGTGGCTTATTTCCATTCTCACCTTTCCTAGAGACTACCAAATGTTAAGTCTCAAACCCTGGGACAAATGGCTGAGGTGCCTATTTAATATCAAAGAGGGCTTGGCCCCCAGGTTCTCCCACCATCCCTCAGTCTCACTCTCCACCTACTCCAGGGTGTGGCTGGCATACCCTATCTTCTACCCCCATCTCCTAATCTCTAGCCCAGCTTCAGGGCTGCCCTTCCTCTTCCCCACATAATCCAGCCATGTTGGTTACCCTCCACTTTTTGCCTTTTGTCCTCCTGGCTGCTGTAACTGGCTTCTCTCTTTCCCTTCTTTCTTCCTCTCCCCACTCCTCACATGGTGCAGAGTTATGTCTGCTTTGGACTCTCCCAGACATCTCTGCTTCTGGCTGTGTTCTCTCTTCTAGCTACAATAGACTCTCACCTTCACCATACCTATGAGTAGTCATGTCCCCCTTTTAATTTATTTTTTCACTTACCAAACACTGGCTAGTGCAGGGCTAGCACACTTGCTAACTGCTCTGACTTCAATTTACTGGGTCTCTGGGCCATTCCTTGCTTTTTTAAAAATAGTTTTGTTTCTTTTGTTTTGTTTTGAGACAGGGTCTCACTATGTAGCCCTGGCTGTCCTGGAACTTGCTGTGTAGACCAAGCTGGCCTCAGATTCACAGAGATCCTCCTGCCTCTGCCTCCCAATTGCTGGGATTAAAGACCTGCCCCGCCCCCCCGCCCTCCCCCCCCACCATGTCGCTAATATCTCTTGCTTTTAAACTGCTTTGAAGATGTAACTCGTAAGTAACTGATAAAGATGCAAAATAACTTCTCTTTAGATTTGTAAATTCTGCCCGTGGTAGGTTCACTTTACTGCTGGATCCGCTGCTCACTGTGTGGGGAAAGCCAGGCGTCCTCAATTGCACAGACAGGTGAATATCCTGGGTCTGGGCAGCGGCTTGGACAGCCTGTAGCATCTCACGGTTTTTTGTTTGTTTGTTTGTTTGTTTTTTTGTTTTTTTCTCTTTGGGAAGGAGTTAAATGGGCTTTATCAGTGGGTTTCTGCAGAGGGCAGACCCTAAGCCTTCAGTTCCCTCTATGCGGTCTCATTAGCTTCAGAGGCAGGCAGAGGACTTAGTCCGGGATTCAGAACTTGTGCCAGCCTGGGAGGAATACAGAGGAAGGTTCTCATTCCTGGGCTCAATCTGGCTGTCTATGAAATGGGCTCAGAAGCAGAGCCTGGAGCCTTCTTCCCCACTTAGGTGCCTGGTCCCGAAGGGCAGGGGTAGGTGGGACGCTGGATGGGAGGCCCTGACAGAGCTGTTGCCTTTGGGATGGGATCCCGGGCTGCGCCTTCTTGCAGGGCACGGTGGGGCTTCTAGAGGGGGCGGGCGGGTTCTCTAGCGCCAGAAACCCGGAGCCGCCCAGGAATTTTGGCTCGGACTGCATTTCCTCGGGCCGGGCGGGCGTGATCCCCGGGAGGCGACTACGGACAAACTGCTTCACTCGGTGGCTCCGGTGGCTACGTACCATGCAGGCGCTGCTCTGCGCGCTAGCCGGGCTCGCCCTGCTCCGTGCCGGGACGGGCGAATGGGGCCAAGGTCCCAGGGACACCCCCGGACGGCGAGGTAAGAATGAGAGAGGAGCCGGAGACAGAGACACCGGGAAAAGAGGAGGGAACAGAGATGGAGAAAGAATCAGAGACATCGAAGGACAGAAAAGGGGAAAGATGAGTAAGAGAGCTTTCGAGATAAACGCATGTGGGTGAGGAGAGCAAGAGGAGGGAGTTTGAGAAAAGCACAAACAAGGAAAGAAATAGGAATGGCAGGACCCACCGAGGAAATAAAAATTTGGGGAAAGGAATGTGGCAACCGGATGTCTAGAGAGGGCGGAGGTTCAGCTGCAGGGTGTGGCCGCCCTCCCGCCAGAGCGTCCAGAGGAAGGTTCCAAAGGGCATCCTATTGGAAGGGGAGCCTGAAGGGTCAACGGTCCAGGTAGGGCCAGCACCACCACTGTGGAGACAGACAGAAAAAAGGTACAGTCTCACCTGCCTGGAGGCCTGAGGAGTCTGTAGTGAGCTGAGGAGGCCATCCTTCAGGTGCCCAGACCGGCTGAAGAACTATGGCTGTCTAGGTGAGGAGTGAGCGCAGGCTGTGTTGAGGCAGACCCAACACCAAGCCCCAGGCCTCTCGCTCTCTCGGGTTCTTGTTCCAGACAGGCAGAAATGCCTGGCACCAAGACTAAAGCTCTGGTTGCTTTTCAGGGCCCACAGAGAGAGGGGAGATTAACCCAGATCATTAAAGGAGTCCCTGTGGGGTGAATCGCTTTTCATCTCACAGGCTGACTTCAGGGAGCATAAGAAAGGACGCGCCCACCAGTGAATGCACAACACTAGTTCTTTCAGACCATCTAGCCTCAGTTTCCCTATCTGCTTTTATTTGTTTGGTTTTGGTTTTTTTCGAGACAGGGTTTCTCTGTATAGCCCTGGCTGTCCTGGAGCTCACTTTGTAGACCAGGCTGGCCTCGAACTCAGAAATCCGCCTGCCTCTGCCTCTGCCTCCCGAGTGCTGGGATTAAAGGCGTGCGCCACCACACCCGGCTCCCTATCTGTTAAGGAGTGACTGGCATTCTGTCTAGCCCAAAGTCAGCTCACAAGGCGCCGTCCTCCCTTTTCCTTCCCTTTGAGATCCTCCTCTAAGTTCTGTTTGGGCTACAGAGGTGGCGACCAGAGCTCAGCTGGAGCCTCCCCCCTGCTCCGTCTCCCTCCCCACCAGACAGAAGTAGTCAGGTAGTCCTGCCTTCCCTGCATCCTGGCCCCAAAAGTCACTTTCCTGCCCCTCCGACATTTAATTTGTTTGATCCAAGCAAGATTACATGACTGGTTAAATTTGGCTGACATGTCTGCTGTTAAAATATGTAATCTCTCTTTATTCTTCCTTTCATTTTTTTTTTCTTGAAATCAGTTGTTGAGAAAAGTTTTGCAGGTGGGTGGTGGTGCTCGCCTTTAATCCCAGCATTTGGGAGATGGAAGCAAGCAGATCTCTGAGTTTAAGGCCAGCTTCGTCTATATAGTGAATTCCAGGACAACCAGGGCTACCATAGAGAAACTCTGTTGAAACAACAACAACAACCACCACAACCACTCACGGGTACAGTTAATTTACTTAATGTGTGTGTGTGTGTGTGTGTGTGTGTGTGTGTGTGTGTGTGTGTGAGAGAGAGAGAGAGAGAGAGAGAGAGAGAGAGAGAGAGGTGTAGGTTTTGCTGATTGATTCCTGGGTGTCATTCAACTGTTTTCTCTCTCTCTCTCTCTCTCTCTCTCTCTCTCTCTCTCTCTCTCTCTCTCTCTCTCTGTGTGTGTGTGTGTGTTGTCTAAAAAAATGATGGCTATTTATAGAAGCTTAATCTAATCCCAGTTAGATTTTTTTCTTTGCAAAGAAATTACTTTCTACATAGTATTTATATATTTGGTATATATTTGGTTTTTCAAAACGGAGTCTCTCAGTGTAGCCTTGGCTGTCCTGGAACTCACCGAGCTCAGCCTCCCTCTGCCTCCTGAATATCGGGACCATGCCTGGCTATTTTTAATATATGTTTTAAAGAACAAGGTCTCTTGTAGCTCAGTCTGGTGCTGAACTTACCACGTAGACATGGGTAACTTTGAACTTCTGGTCCTCCTGCCTCTACCTTCCAAGTGCCTCGATTAAAGATGTATACTACCATTTCTGTTTTTAGGTTGTGCTGAGGGCAAACCTGAGGCCTCAAAATTTCAAAGCAAGCATTCTGCCAACTGAGTTACATCCCCAGGCCATCTTTATTATTTTTAACTGAATGTCTTTGATTTCTGCTAAGGATAGACTTTTTTTCTTCAAAAGTGTAGTAGTCATTTGTGTGCTTCTTGTAATTTGTTTATTATTGTGCTCAGAGTTGCACAGTGGGAGTGAGGAAGTCAGGGAACAGCTCTGTGGAGTTGGCTCTCTTTTTCCACCTTTATGTGTGTTCTGAGGATAGAGTTCTGGTCTCTGGGTTTGTGCAGTTGGGTAATTGTTATCCAATGAGTGGTCTTAGCAACCCCCTCATACAGGACTATTCAGAGGCCAACCTCAGCTCAGTTCCTGTTTCCATTGTCAGAAGACTCTTCCATGTCTTCTTATTTATTTGTTTGTTTGTTTACTTGTGTACTTTTTTTTGAGGCAGGATTTCTTTGTGTAGTTTTGGCTGTCCTTGAACTGGCTCTGTAGACCAGACTGGCTTAGAACTCAGGAGGATCCACCTGCCTCTGCCTCCCCAGTGCTGTGACCAAGGCATGTATCATTACTGCCTGACTCCCTTACTTTTTTTTTTAAGATTTATTTATTTTATGTATGTGAGTACACTGTAGTTGTATAGATGGTTGTGAGCCTTCATGTGATTGTTGGGAATTGAATTTTAGGACCTCTGCTCGCTCTGGTTGGCCCCACTAGCTCCAGTTAACTCTGCTCACTCAGTCCCAAAGATTTATTTATTATTATATATAAATACACTGTCTTCAGACACACCAGAAGAGGGCGTCAGATCTCATTACAGGTGGTTGTGAGCCACCATGTGGTTGCTGGGATTTGAACTCAGGGCCTTCAGAAGAGCAGTCAGTGTGCACTTACCCGCTGAGCCATCTCGCCAGCCCTCCCTTACTTTTTATAATTGAAAAATTGTCTGTCTGTCTGTCTGTATGCATGCATGTATGCCTGTGTGAATTCATGTGCACTGTTAATAGATTAGTCTAATGTAATTATACTATAATTAAGTATTAATTCATAAGCAGTCTTGTTTCATTTATAATTTCACATCTTTTGTCATCCCTGGATTATTTTAAAGGAAATTCCAACACTCTGGGGGTTTTTTTGTTTTGTTTTGTTTTGTTTATTTATTTTATTTATAGGAGTACACTGTAGCTATCTTCAGACACACCAGAAGAGGGCATCAGATCCCATTACAGATGGTAGTGAGCCACCATGTGGTTGCTGGGAATTGAACTCAGGACCTCTGGAAGAGTAGTCGGTGCTCTTAACCGCTGAGCCATCTCTCCAGCCCCCATCACTCTGTTTTTTCAGTTCTTATTGTTTGGCAGTCTCATACATAGGCAAGTGCCCTCAGAGACCAGAGGGCATAGTATCCCCTGGAACTGGAGATACATTGCTGAGTCCTCCAGAAGAGCAATAAACCTGACAGGTGAGCCTTCTCTTCAGCCCTGGGTCTCCTCTGTCATTTTAAAACTCTGTTTGATCTACATGGGTGTTTTGCCTGCATGTACGTCTGTGCACCATATACATGCCTGGGGCTCAGGAGAAGATGCCTTAGAATTGGAGTCACAGATGGCTGTGAGCCACCATGAGGGTGCTGGGTATTGAACCCAGGTCCTCTGGAAGATCCAGTGCTCTTAACCATGAGCTATCTCTCTCTCTTCTTGTAAGCAAGTAGAATCATCCTCACCAACACCTCTGGATTATAGCATTTTCTACTACACACACACACACACACACACACACACACACACACACACACACATAGTGAGGCCAAACCAACATGGAAGATAGAGACAAAAACAGAAAGGTAAGAAAGGTATTTTGTTGCCCATACCACCTCTGTGTTTCCTCCCATTTTACAGATGGTAGAAGAAAAAGTGGCCTTCATTTCAAAGTAAGAGTACTGGGGATGCAGGAAACGATATCAAGGTAGATTATTTTTTGACCCTATAAAGTCAGGTGTCAGGCTACAGAAACGATAAAAGTGGCTGACACGACATTTGGCACAGTTTTTGTATATTCCTAACCATATTTTCCTGCCCCATGAATCCTCATCAGCTAAGTTCTTTAGGGATGTGCAGTCTTCCTGGTGTCTAGCATTGCCCCCTCCAAACTCCCCAACCTATTCTTTCAGAATGCAAACCAAGCCCTATCTGATGTTCAAGATGAACCTGGAGTTCAAGATGCCCTCCTTTGCAGGAGCTCAGTCACACAGCCTACTCTCTGTAACTTTTCAAGTCTAAAATAAACTAAAAATCACTCAGGAAGCAGGCACCAACTGCTGGCTAGGGAAGACAGGAGTGAGTGTGTGTGTGTGTGTGTGTATGTGTGTGTGTGTGTGTGTGTGTGCTCACTCCATCAGCACTGAATTCTAAAGGCCCTGAAAATGAGACAATGATTTATTTCTTACAAAGGGAGAGAGTGAAGACCCCCAAGATAGACAAGTTTACTTTACACAGCCATACCACCAAAAGGGACAGTGTCAGACAGTTGATTCCAATCCTGTCACCACCACCTTCTTGCTGTGTAATCTTATGTACATAACTTAAACTTTTGATTTCGTAAAACAACAACAATAATAATTTTGGGTTTTGTTTTGTTTTTGAGAAAAATTATTATTTTTATTTATTTATCCATCCAACACAGGGTTTCTCTGTGTAGCCCTGGCTATCCTGGAACTCAGTATGTAGACCAGGCTGGTCTCAAACTCCCAGAGATCTGCCTGCCTCTGCCTCCTGAGTGCTGGGAATAAAGGTGTGTGCCACCATCTCTGGCTGAGAGAAATTCTTGCTGTGTATCCCAGGCTGGCCTTGCACTTGTAGTTCTCCTGCCTCAGCCTCTCTGGTGCTGGGATTACAGGAATACCCCATATTCAGTATAAAAACAATCTTTCTAAGGTAGAGGAGTGTGTAACCTGCCATTTGGAAGGCTGAGGTATCAGGATTGAGAAAGAAAGGAAAAGGAAGGGAAGAAAGAAAAGAAGTGACTTTGTTTATTTAAATGGTCAACCTGACAACATACATAAAGATATGTTATACAGATTGAGCAGGTTATATTTAGGAATGTATAAGTATATGCAAGTATGTATGTAGTAAAAATTAATGGGAAAAGGCCATGAATTTAAAAGAGATCAAGGAGAAGTTTATGAGAAAGTGTGGAAGGAGGGAAGAGGGAGAAGATAAAACAGGAAAAGAACTAGAATTCAATGACTGACACATAGCCACATACATGTTCAGCAAGAAACTCAACATGATAAAGGACCACAAAGCAATAGAACTTAGAAGACAGAAGTAGCAAGAGCCAGGACCCAACAAATGGAACTGGCCTGTAGCAGATCATCCAGTCAGTTCAGGGCTGCCCCTACATCCTTGCTGAAGAAGACCCTCTGTAGGGTGGCACCTCCTGATTTCTGCATAGATTTGGCCCTAGAGAGATGTCCTTCTATCCTGAGACCTGATCCAAACAATCTACATTGAGCCTTAGACTCCACGGGAGAGGCAGAGCAAGGGACTCCCTGACCCACCTGCTGCATCATTCTGAGCCTGTATCTGCTCAATGCCCCATCCTAGTTTGTTCCTTTACTGTAATGAACACTGTAACCGAATGCAATTTGGGAGAAAAAGGCTTATTTCATCTTACAGTCCATTAAGGGAAGCCAGGACAGGAATTCAAGGCAGGTATCTGGGGTAGTAACTGAAGCAGAGGCTGTAAAGGACTGCTGCTCACTGGCTTGTTCTCCGTGGCTTAGTTAGAATGCTTCCTTCCTTCCTTCCTTCCTTCCTTCCTTCCTTCCTTCCTTCCTTCCTTCCTTCCTTCCTTCCTTCTTATTTTCTTAAGATTTTGTTTATTTATTTTATGTGAGTACACTGTCGCTGTCTTCAGACACACCAGAAGAGGCCATCAGATTCCATTGCAGGTGGTTGTGAGCCACCATGTGATTACTGGGAATTGAACTCAGGACCTTTGGAACAGAAGTCAGTGCTTTTAACCACTGAGCCATCTCTTCAGCCCCTAGAATGCTTTCTTACACAACTCAGGACCACCTGCCCGAGGAGGGGGAGGCATAGAGTGCCAAACCCTCACATATTGAGTCATTAGTCAAAAAAAAAAAAAAAAAAATGTCGGTCGGCCTTGCCCACAGGCTTTTCTGAAAGGCTCAGTTCCTCTGCAGAAGTTCCTTCTCAATAGGTGACTCTACTTTGTACTAAGTTGACAGACTAACCACCCTAGCTGCTTTGTGGCATCCACCCTCTTCAGGTACAGGATCATGGCAACCCTGCACAGGAGATGGGGCAAGGCAGGCAGACAGACCTTTCAGTCAACACGAGGAAGCCCTTGCAAGAGCTTCCCATAGACTGTGCCTCTGACTTCCAGTTGTATGCTAGCGAGGTTTACCTCAGTGGGTTTGAGGCCTCGACATCCTGGGATTTGGGAAGGATTAGTTTATTGTAATTAGTGGTTTAAAGAGATATGAGATAGCAAGACGGGATCAGGGGGTCACATCTAGCCTCAGAGCTGCCTACCAGCCTGACCATCAGCCAGTCTAGCTTGAACGGACACATGAGGGGGAAATAGGCAGGGTGTGGTGGTTGACAGGGGCTCTTCCTTAAGGCAGCTTGACTTGCATCCATGATCCGTTCCCCAGTCAGCCATGAGTCTCAAAAATCCCCTGCTGGAGAGAGACTCAGAACAAGAGAAGGGATAGAACACGCCCCCTCCCAGCAAAAGCAAACAAAACACAAGTTTCTTGGAATGTAGCTCTCTCTGAAAGGCCTCCAGGGGCCCTTGGCCGGTCAGAGCTCCGTGCACAACTACTCATACAATCCTTTAGAATAGGATTCTGCTTCTCTGGGTTTGACCGCGTCACAAATATTTATACAAGTACTAGATGTGGTAAAGTTTATTATTCTATTGCACTGAATGTGATCAGATACCATTAACCCCAAGTGGCTGGGGTTGCTGGTAAAGACAGAGTGCAGCTTTGATGATTGCTGGGGGTACTTCCTCACGGTATGAGTCCCAGGTACACCAGGTTGGCGGGCCATATAGAGGACAGATCGGTGCCCAAACCTCTTTAGTTAAGTCAATCAGCCCAGCACCTCTCCTGGTGTCTAGGCCACCCCCATCCCAGGATGCTGCCTCATCCATGGCCACCATCCAGGGTACAAACAAGGCTTTCAAGCAGGAGTCCGGCCAGCAGAACCCCCATGCCCTAGGAAACCCATTTCTAACTGGCAGAGAAGAAAGAGGGAGGGAGTGCCCACAGCCTAGGTCCTGTGAGATTACACAGCAATCCTTTGGCCTTTCCACCATACTTGATTGATGAGCTTATGTTCTACCAGAGAGTGGGGAGTGTGTGTGTGTGTGTGTGTGTGTGTGTGTGTGTGTGTGTGAGAGAGAGAGAGAGAGAGACAGAGAGACAGAGAGACAGAGAGAAAGAGACAGAGAGACAGAGAGAGACAGAGAAAGAGAGAGACAGAAACAAACAGAGACAAAGAGAGATAGAGACACAGAGATAGTTCAGTTTTTTATTTACCCAAGGGTTGGTTGTCCATAGTTCACCCCAGCTTTTGTCCTCTGAGGCCTCAAGCCAATTCTGAAAGATATTTGTACTCCTCCATGTTATCCATCTGGGAAACAGAGCCTCAGACTAGCCCCACCCAGTTTGATAGCACGAGCTGTGGAGGCCAGAAAGCTAACAGCTGAGGGTGTAGGCTGAGAAGGGTCTTCAGGGTGTTTTCTAGGCGGAGCAATGCTGGGATTCTCTGCAGTGGAGGAGCTGGCCTTGGAGGACAGTTGTTAGGGTTGTGCTCCAAGCTTTCTGTCAGATGAGGCCTCAGCAGAGAGGCCTGGATGAGCTCAGAGCACAGCTCCATCCAGATGTGAGGGATTAGTGCTGAGTGAGGGGAGTGAGGTCACCCCAGCCTCTTCCCTGGAGGGCTTCTGGAGCCAAGTCAGGCCTCATCACAGACTCTGGAGAACAGTGGAAGAGAAGCAGAGGCGCATTGCTCAAGATACCCACAGCTGGCAGCTTCTGCTGGGTAAGGGGACCCAGCAAGGGCAGGTGATCCTCGTAGCCCAGTGCTCCTCAACCTTCCTATGCTGTGCTCCTTTAATACAGTTCCTTATGTCGTGGTGACTCCCAACCATGAAATGATCCCACTGCTACTTCCTAACTGTACTTTTGCTACTGTAACAAGTTGATGTAAATAGCTGGTAGCCATGGTATCTGATATGACCCCAAAGAACCCACAGTAACCTGGCTGAAGGCCTCCAGGCAGGGCAAACAGGGAGGGTGTTTGCAGAGTCCCCCGACAGCCGACCCTGGAGTAAGAAGAGCTCTTCCTGCTTCCTATACCTCTCTCCTGGCTGAGCGCTCAGCTGAAGCTGAAGCAAATGTGGCGTCCCCTCACTGAGGCCGGTCTGGATCTCTTCTGTCTCTCACAGCCTTCTCAGATCATGGAGCACAGCCTTCCAGCAAGTCTCTTTCTTGACCTCAGCATTTTGAATCCTATTCAGCCCATCACGGCTTCTCTTTTAGCTAACAGTTCCACCAGGTAGTAATTAACAGTGTGTCGCTGCTCTTACGAAGGAGCCCAAGTTCAGTTCCTAGCCCCTATACTGGGTGCCTCACAACTGCTTGTAACTCCAGCTGCAGAGGATCAGACGCCCTCTTCTGGCCTCTGTAGGCACTGCACTCACATGCACACATGCAGACACATACACATAATTTAAAATGACTGTCTGGGTTGGAGAGATGGCTCAGCAGTTAAGAGCACTTGTCGCTCTTGAAGAGGTTCAATTCCCAGTTCCTATAAGGAAGCGCATGACCATCTTGTTTGTAACTCCAGTTCCAGAGGATTTGATGCTCTGTTCTGACCTTCTCAGACACTGCATGCACATACGTGCAGGAAGGGACACTCACATAAAAATACACATTAAAAAAAAACCAAAAACAAACTATATACACAAAAGCAGAGGGGATGGCTGAATGCACTCCCAGGGGGAATCTTTGCTCTGCCCATCGATGCTTCTTGCTCTCCCTTCACCAGGCCCGGGTGATTTTGAAGGAAATCTAAGACTAACATTTCAGCAGTGAGAAATCCAATGTGGATCTCCCAAAGACCCATTTCTACAAATGTAGGCAGCACACCACTCAGCCTGGTTGCTTTCCTGTTGCTATGATAAAAATGCTCCAACAAAACGACTCTGGGAGAACGGTTTATGCTGGCTCACCATTCTAGGGCTCACAGCCTGCCGTGGTGGGGAAAGCATGGGGTAGGAGCATGAGCTAGCCCATCAGAGCACGTGATGAGCAGTCTAGAAGTGGGGGGTGGGGGGGAGAAGAGGAAATGTAGCCGGGCTAGTATTCAAACTCATAAGCGTTTGGGGGACATTTCATGTTTAAATCACAACACCACTCTAACATTCTCTTCCCTCCTTCAAATCAGTAGCAGCACTATTGTGTTTTAGACAGGGTTTCTAAATTCCAGTGAAGGGGAATCATGTTGCTCTTCACAGAGGGTTCTCTTAGTTAGCTCGTCATCACTATAAGAAAATACCAAAGGCAGCCTATGGAAAAGAGAGAGAAGGTTTATTTTGGCTCCTGAATGAAAAGGTTCAGTCCGTGGTCAACTGACCCCATTGCTTTTGGGTGGCTGCTGCTGTCGAGGCCGTGCATGCATCACAGTAGGTGTAAAACCACTCACCGTATCAGCCAGGAAACGGGAAAAGGAGCAAGAGACCGGGGTTCTACAATGCTCTCAGAGGGCATACCCCAATAACTTAACAACCTTCCTCCACGCCCTATCTCACAACAGTCCACACCAACTTATGGACACAGATCCCCTCCTCCACCCCACCCCAATGCCCTACTCTAGGAACCAGGCCTCTAGCATGGGCCTTCAGAGGACATTGAAGATCTGAACTGTAGCAGTGAGCATTGCTTCTGACTCGGTCCCCACACCTCCTCTCTCTTGTATCCTTCTGATTCCCCTGATCCTGGATTCCAGGGCTTCCTGTCCCTGCAGGAAGTGCATTCTTTCACTTCTGCTCCCTTCCTGTCCCTATAAGCATGGCTGTGTTTTCCAAAGCCCAAGAAAACACCCAGGACAACAGTACACAATTCTCTGGCCATGGCAAGCTGATCTCCCTCCCTCCCTTCCTAACCTCCCTCTCTCCTTTCCTCCTCCCTCCCTCCCTCTCTTCCAAGCTCCCTGAAGAAATTTCCCAGGACCCGAGTTTCCAGCTTCTGACCTCGCCTTCCCGTCATGCTGCAACACTATGTACATCATCAGGAACGGCTAGTGCTGGGCAGGAACACTCCTGGCTCTCTTTTTCACAGTGCTAACCCTTCCTGCCATTTCAGGCTCGTGGCCCTCCCTACAGTCTGAAAAACCCTCTCTTCTTTCTCCTGCTTCCCAGGGACAGGCATTTCCTAAGGGCTCAGCCACATCTAATGCCTCAGATCGACCCACTGCAGCCCAAGTTCATAAGCAGGACACTGACACTTCTGTGTTGGAGTTGGTGGTGTCAGGTTAACCTCAGTGGATAAGGAGAATCATGAGTCAAGAGTGGAGAAGGTGTATTAGTCAGGTTACCAGTTCTGTCCCTCTAGGGGACACATGACTAAGAATTAACCTATTGACATATAGAAAGTGGATTTATTAGAATGCTTATAGGCTGTGGTCCAGCTAATCCAACAATGGATGTCTGCCAACAAAAGGTCCAGAACTCTGTAGATGTTTAGTCTGGTGATGTATATTTCAGCTGGTCTTCAGTTATTCTGGATCTAATGCCGGTGATGGAATGGATCTGCCAGTGGAGCAAGAAAGCAAAGAAAGCAAGCTGCCTTCTTTTGTCTTTTTTTTTTTTTTTGAGACAGGATTTCTCTGTGTAGCTCTGGCTGATCTGGAACTCTCTCTGTAGACCAGGCTGGCCTTAAACTCAGAAGTCTAAAGACCTCTGCCTGCCAAGCACTGGGATTAAAGGCATGCGCCACCACTGCCTGGCCTTCCAGGTCCTTCATACAGTCTGCCAACAGAAGGTAGAGCTCCTATTAAAGACAGATCTTCCTACCTTAAAATCTGGATTTATAATTAATCAATCCAAATAATTAAGATAACCCTCACAGGTGTGCCCAGCATCTTGGGTTTTAGATAATTCCAAATTAGTCAAGTGGATCACCAAGGACAGTCAGCATAGTAGATTATTAAACCTCTGATCCTCTCGCTGCAGTGTGGCTTTGGACTTGGTAAGCAGCAACTCAGACTAGTTGGTTCCCAGGGATGAGGCTGCTCAGGGTCCTCCTGGATTCTGCCTGCTACTGTCATTTCTAGCATAGATTACCATGGCTGCCACTGCTTCCCTCCAAAGCCGCATTCCTCCACATTCTCCAGGTCCCTGGATTGAAGTGCTCGATCAAGCACTTTCATCCCGAGACCCCTTCCTGGTTGACCCCCCCCCCCCATTTCTCTGCAGGCATTCCAACTCCCTGGATGGTTTGTTCAAGGAAAATATACTTCTCTCCATGTCTTTGCAAGCAGCCAAAACCTTCCCTGTCTTGACACTATAGAGCCTAGACACTGCCTCCTGGAGAGAGCCCTCCTAGGTCTGGTGACGGGAGTGGTTAGGGTGGTGGCTCATGTCTTCATCTCTGCGTGGCCGTGTGTCTCATTTCAGAATCTCCTGTCTCCTAAGCCTGGTGTTTTGCAGAACCCTCCAGTTCCACAAGGGAAGCCCCGACTCCACAGTGACAAGATTTGTTTTCCCTACAGCTGCCGAGTCCCCCAGTTCCCCTGGAGATCTAGCTGGGAGCCCAGGCTGTGACAGACACGCGGCTGTGCAAAGGCGGTTAGACATTATGGAGGAGGTAAGGAGGGCGTGGGAGGAAGGGATCATGACGCTTCGTGGCCATCTGCCAGGCCGGAAGCTTTGTGGATTACAAATGTCAGAAAACCCAGGCCAGTCCTGTTCCCCCACTGCCAGGTTAGTGACCCCATGCTCTCAGTGGGATGTTCATCTTATACAACCTACCTCCCAGGAGACGCTTTTTGCGCACAGCCTGAGACTCTTCCTTAGTTGTGTGTACTGGCTGGTTTGTGCATCAACTTGACATGAGCTGGAGTCATCAAAGAGGAAGGAGCCTCAGTTGAGACAATGCCTCCATGAGACCCAGCTATAAAGCATTTTCCCCTCAATTAGTTATCAGTGGGGAAAGGCCCAGCCCATTGAGGGTAGTGTCATCCTTGGGCTGGTGGTCATGGGTTCTATAGGTAGGTTAAGCAAGCCACGGGGAGCAAGCCAGTAAGCAGTATTCCTCCACGGCCTCTGTATCATCCCCTGCCTCCAGGTTCCTGCCCTGACTTCCTTTTGGTGATGAGCAGCAATGTGGAATTGTAAACAGAATAATCCTACCCCCACCCCCAACTTACTTGTTTTGGTCGTGGTGTTTTGTTGCAGCAATAGAAACCCTGACTAAGGCATTGGGGGGAGAGGGGGGATTCAACCATCAAAGTTCGTGATGAATCATAACTTAGGGTCCATAACTTTGTTCTGGGCAAAGTTTTATCTCCATTGCTGAAAGCATTTTGTTTTGTTTTGCTTTTTGAGACAGGGATGCTCTGGAACTCACTCTGTAGACCAGGGTGGCCTTTCTTTCTTTGTTCTCCTTAGACAGGGTTTCTCTTCTGTGTACCCAGCTGTCCTGAAACTTGCTCTGTAGACCAGGCTGGCCTCAAACTCAGAGATCCCCCCCCCCCCCCGCGCGCCTCCCAGTGCTGAGATTAAGGTGTGCACCGCCACTGCCAAGCCCCCAGGACATTCAAAATGAGAGAACTGACTCCTGAAGATTGTTCTCTGACCTCTCCATGCACTCCCAGTGGTGTGAGTGTGCCCCCTACCCCTGACACGTGTGCACACACACACACACACACTCACGGACAGCTCCTAAGATTGATTAATTTTTGACCTTTCTGCCCCCAACCCCCAAGACAATACTAATAATTTTTGAGTCAGTCTTTCTCTGTATCCCAAGCTGGTCTAGAATTTGTGGTCATCCTCCTGTCTCAAGATTTTGACCTTAACGACATCAACCACTAAAGTAATATATATTTTTTTTAATATTTGAATGCTATTACAGTGTAGCTGGTATCCTTATTTTTCTATTTTAATCATGAACACACAGTCCTGACATGAGGCTGGTAGGCTTTATTGGGTTGCCAGCAGGATCGGTAGCAACAAGCAGCCTTTTAAAAGTAACTCCCCTAGGAAAAACTTTAAAATCCCAAATATGTCATTTATGAAAGTTGCCACAAGGGGGCAGTGCAACAAAAGAATCCAGCCTACTCCCAAACAAAAAGGTGCTTAGGAGTCCTGTGCCAAGCCTGATACCTTTGAGTGCCAGACAGGGGGATCCTTAAAAGGGCAAAGGGAGCAAGCAGCCTGTGATGTTCTCACCTGGGGAAACGGAGCAGAGACTGGGTGGGAGCCAGGACTGGACAGCTCCCAGTTCCTTCTCCACTGAACACAGGGACTTGGGGACATCACTAAGCTAAGCTAAAGCTGGCCATCCCAACTTCTGTACTTGACTTTGCCTCACCCTCCCACTCCAGACGGTGGAGAAGACAGTGGAGCACCTGGAGGCGGAAGTGACAGGTCTGCTGGGCCTGCTGGAGGAACTGGCTTCAAACCTTCCCACAGGGCCCTTCAGCCCCAAACCTGACTTGCTTGGAGATGGTGAGTGGCTCAGATAGCAGAGGGATGTCTGCTGGACCTGTCACCTAGGGTCTCTGGCAGCAGAATGCACAGGGTATGTTATGCAGTCCTGGGCAGAGCACTCAGTTTTCAAGTATCCTGGCTTCTGGGCTCCTCCATCTATTCTCTGTCTATTCTGTTTATTCTCCATCTATTCTCCCCACCCTGGCAGCTGGGCCCTGACCCCCAACAGATGCTGAGTTCATCTCCCAGCTCCTTAAGCCCTGTGTTTGGGCTCTGCTGTCCCAAGGGAGCAGAAAGCTGGAAAGAGGCAGTCGCTGGGCACAGCAAGGGCAAGGGACTCCTTCAGCATCCTCTGCTGCTCTCTTAGGGCACCCCCTTTCCTTGCAGATGGTTTCTGACTTCCAGGGATGGTGGAGCCTGCCAGCTGAAGTCATCCCTCAGAGAACCAAGCCAGGTCTTCCTGCCTTCCTGCCCCACCTTTGTGTGAAATAAAAGCTCCGATTTGGACCCATCTGCTAGCCATGACCTCTGTTGCCGCAGCTCCAGCTCCTTCTTGCACCCTGAACCCCACACTGCTGTTCTAGCACGTGGACCTGGGTGACCTGTGCAACCGCACTTCCAACTTTCTAATTCAGAGACAGACCCTGGGAACTGACTGACAGGATGTGAGACACCAGAGGCCTAGAGTGGTAACCAAGCACAGAAGGCCCATTATGCCGCCTTGCTGCCCAGGCCACAAAACAGCAGCCACTGCCACCAAGGAGACTGTCAAAAACACAAGATCCAACTCACCCCATCAGAATCTCTGCTTTTATGTGATTCCCTGCCCTGCCCTCCTGGCAGTAAGGAGTTGTGTGTGCATTAAGAATCCTGTTCCCTGGTTGTAAATCCAAAGAGATGCATTTCCAGTTTCTTTTTTAAAAAATACACACACACACACATATGTATATATTTCAGTAAACAAAGTTCTTAATATATAAAATTCACTCGGGGGAATGGCACATCATGTAGACTGAGCTGGGATAAAGGTTTACACCCAGCGAAACTTACCATTTTAACCTGCACAAATTCTGTGGCTTCCAGCGTGCCTGAGGAGTCATCACCATTAATTCCAGGACGTTTTCAACACCCCAGAAAGAAATCTGAGCCTATACAAGAGTCACTTCCCTTCCACCTCTCCCCACACCAACACTCTAGCAACAGTGTGTGTTCCTAGACTTGCCCATGGTAGGCAGCTTCTGTGAATGGGACCACGAATCCTTCTGTATCAGGCTTTCGCCAGACAAGTCCTTAGAGCTCATCCATGTTGCAGGGAGTCACTCCTTCATATGTGCAAAATGACGTTCTAGTGTATCAGCGGACCACGCCCATCTGTATAATGTGTAATATAATGGTGCAAACCATAACATCAGTGTTTAGCTCACAGTCGCTTTATTACTCCCGAGTGTCATCCGTCCTCCCACTGTTGGGGAGACGTGAGGATTGGTATCCCTGCAGCTCAGGTGAGGTCTCTCTGGGGTTCTGGACAGGGTTCAGGAGGCTAGAGAGGCCCTTGTCTCTCTAGCATGTCATTGTCCGAAGCTTTCTAACACAGGAGAAATGATGGAAGGCTTCCAGCCAGCAAGCCAAGCTCTGTGCTCCTGGACATGGTGACAATGAATCCTAGAAACTGTCCTGCCAGTTTCCCTCTCCAGACACCAAGGAGCCAGGAGCCTGCAGGGCCAGAGCCAAGAGTGCCCTTCTCATGGGAAGCCCCTAGGTAGCTGGAGCAGTGTTGTTCCTGTCCCCTCACTAGTCTCCCTGAGAGGTCACCCTAGAAAGCACATGAACACCCCCTCTGTCCTTTCCCAGGACCTAGGTGACCTCACTCAGGAACTCTGCCAACCCTGCACCCGGCTCTGGTCTTGTGCCTCAGCACTACCTGGGCCCTGTGTGAATCTGGAAAGCATCTTTTGTATATCCGCAAAACACAATCCCTGCCAGGTAGCTTGTGCCTGGGACTCCCACAGCAGTGACGATGTTTCTAGTTCAGCATACCCATTTTCCACTGGCTAACAGGGCCGGGATCTCTGAGTCATAAAGCGGAAGAAAACATGCTGGCACCAGAAAGACATTTCCAGAATGTTCCAGAACTGGCTGACTTTTATTTGGAAACAGCTTTTGGCTACAGACATTCAGGTTTAAGGCACATTACAAACTACAAGGAGCCTTGTCATTGGCGGGGGGGGGGTGGGGGGGTGGCTTTAATTCTTGCATGGTTTTGCATGGAAAAATGGAACAAATGATTTTCTGCCCTTTTTTCTAAAAAGGAGTGAGTTTGGCAAAAACAAACCTCATGACACATTTTCACCAGACACCACAGTACCGTCACAAGGCCTCCCTTTTAAAAAGTCCTAGGCAAGGATGGGGAGCCCCTCTCACCCATCACTCCTCCCACAAACACGATACAGTAAATACGCTCGTATGCATCTGACTGGCAACGATGGTTTAAAAAACATTTTCAAATAAAAATACAAAATCGCATGTCTACCACGAAGCTAAGAGTCTTAGCCACAAGCAACAAGGAGTGAGTGCAGGAACCGGAGAGATAAACATCTGATCTGCCAGCAAGAGGCTATGAGGGCCAGGGAGATGCCCCCTGAGAACCCCAGCCCTCCTGGGCCCTTTCGGCACAATATGTGGATGAGGGGGGACCAGAAGGGAAAGGCCATGGCCTTGCGTGGGGGGGGGGGGGGAGACGGCGGCGGTAATTTGGGGTTATTAGATAGGGAAACCGAAGTGTGCTCTTTGGGACGTTTCCTGGCCAATGCCAGCAGGGGGCACAGGTGAGCCACTGCCACAGCTCAGTCGTTGCCACCACAGATCTTCAGTAGAATCTTTCGATAGTCTCCAGAAGTATCTCCCTGGTTGCAGAAACAAGAGCAAGGGTTAAGGGAGGCACGGCCCCGAGAGACCTTGTGGGGAGGCAGGCCTGTTAGAGGCAAGAGTTCCCACTCAGAGCATACAATGCAGATCTCCCCTGTATACGTGCTGCCCAGCAGCCCCCAGATTCTACTTAAAATGAAAGCCAAAGGCCAGGCAGCATGGCATGTCTGTAATCCAGCACTGGGAAGGTGAAGCCTGGGGCTGCTAGGCCAATCTAGCCTAACCAGTAAGCCTTAGGTCCCAGTGAGAAACGCTTTTAAAAATCAACATGGATAGCTTCTGAGGAGTGATACTCAGTGTTGACAGTGGCCTCTACAGGCATATGTGTGCATATGGGCATACATACATGCATACATACATATACACATACATCATACACACATACATACATTATTATACATACACATATATATCATACATACATACATCATACATGCATACATTATATACAACACATCATACATGCATACATACATATATCATGCATATATACATAAATACATCATGCATGCATACATATATATATCATATATACATCATATATGCATGCATCATATATACATTATACATGCATTATACACACATCATACATAAATATATCATACATACATTATACATACATGCATATATACATTATATATACATCATACATACATCATACATAAATATATCATGCATACATTATGCATACATCATTTATATATATATATCATACATACATTATATACATACATACATACATGCATACATACATACAGTAAAAGGACCCCACCCAGGGCTGATCATCACTGCTCTTTGTCTGGGTTCTACTGTAAAGCAATGCTGTGCTCTTCCTTGAAAGCATCATCTTGGTGGCCAGGCATGGAGGACATCATTGCTACTGCAACCTCCGCTTCTCCACATCTCTGTTTGACACCACTATGCTCTCTCTGGGATGATTGCTCAGGCTTAGCTAATTTCAGATGATTTTCTGCCACCCTAAGCTTTTTGAAGCTTTCTGATGACAAGGTCTGTGGCTTCTTCAGCTGTCACAGAACACTAGCGACCCAGGCCAAACTCTGACAGTAAAGACAGTCTCTGCTACACACAGCCTCATTTTCACAGCACGGGAATGGGAAATCTCTTCAAAGATGAGCCCAAGTCTGAAATCAGGCCCTGCAGTGCTTGCTGGTGACTTAGTGTCAACTCTGCCAGCCCAGCTCTGTGTAGACTGCCACCACACCCGTGAAGAACTGTTATCCTCAGAGATGCTGCACCAGAGCTCGGGAGGTTTGCGGACACTGCTCGAGGTCATGAGGTTACCAAGCAGAAAAACCAGGACCAGCCCCTGGCTGAGCTACCGATGTGGTCTCCACCATAAAGTGAATGTGGAGAAAGCCAGAACTCAGAAAGGAAGAGCTGAGCTCCACAGACCCTGGGGACATGAGCTCTCCTTGATGGGTCATATCTCCAGATTGATGGGGTCTCTGAAGGTTAGGGACGTGATAGGGGAAGGCCTGAGATTTCTTTATACCATTAGCAGACATTCCTGCTGAGTTACTAGGCACTGGTATCCCGGAGGGTAGGAACATGGGGTCACAGGGTCATGCCCTGTCCTGTCCTCAGGATCTTGTGACTAGTTTGCAGGTGACTAGACGAAGAAGCTGTTCTAGAGAGGGAAAGGAGACGGGAAGGGCCTGGAGGTGTGGAGATGAAGAGAAGGCCTTATTGGCCCCATCCCTTACCGTGATATCGTGGTACAGTGACTTGCCGTACATCCGCTTATACTCTGCTCGGATATCCAGCAGGTCAAGCTCGCTGCGAGACACCATGATGCGAATCAGGGTCCGGTCCTTTGTTCCTGCTCCCTAAATAGTCACCAGAGTATGTGCACGGGGCTTCCCACCGGCTCCAACCCTCCTGTATCTTCTACCCTCAGCCCACAGTGGACCCCTTAGACTCAGGAGGTTTTAAGATGTCCTAAATCCACCCCCACCCCCACCCTGCATACAAGAACTACGTACCCTCATAGCCTTGTTGAGCCTTTCAGCAAAGAAGGCGGGGGTGTTCTTGAGGCATTTCACTGCAAGAGAAACACAGCCTAAGTCCTGCCGGACACAGGAGGGCACGCACTACCTCAGTGTTCTCCTAGGAAACCTGGACATCAAATCTGTCACTAGCCATCTCCTTTTATTCTGCTGTGATCCCATGAACGCAGCTCCACACACAGTAGGACCACCAGCCCAACCATCACTGAGCAAAAGACACTGGGGTTGTGCATAGCCTGGGGGCGTGAAGAGGCACCCACTTCATGGGTCCCTAAGCATGAGGGGGTCAAACAGAAAAGCGCTCATGGAGAGAGGGTGGCCAAGGGGATGTGTGTCATTCTCGGGCCATGCCAGGAAATGAGGATCCATTTATTTCCTGTTCTAGCCAGGAAAATCCCCCAAAACTAAAAGAAATGGGCAAACTAATGTCCCTCAGCAAGTATAAGGGGAGGTGGCAGGGACGCAGAGCAAGAACCCAGCTCCATATTAGGAGGAGCTTCCTAGAGCTTCGGAGACTTGCTGTAGAGGGCACATGGCTGGAAGAGGCGCTCCCCACGCTGGAAGCTCAGCCAAGCACTCTCTAGAATGGGCTTGTTTTGCTGTTGCAAATAAAAAAGCCTTCCATGTGTTTCCATCAGAGACAGCTGACAATTGCCTACAGGGATGTATTTTTAGAGGAAACTTGGCAGGATGTGAGTCACCTTCCTCTAGGAGAGCAGCTGGACAGGCTCCCACTAATGCCCAGATCCCAGCTCCTTTCTGCTGAGCTGCACGGCAGACACACAAGAGCCATGGAACCCACCAGCCACATGGTCTAGATTAGCAAGCTCAGACCCCGTGCTTCTCTCACTACTACACCCTCGACCCCAGGACATTGAGCACCCAGCCTGCAACCCACACTGCCCAGTGGGTAGGCAGGCAGGTGAGGCAAGCCTCAGCCAGACACCTACCCACAGCCAGCATGCCCTGCTCCAGGTCCCCAGACATCTCCCGGCAGATGCTCTTCTCAATGTCTCGGCCCGTCATCCTCTGATACTCGTTGAAAACTAGTAAGGAAATAGAAGGGGGCATGCCATAGCCTTAATCACATTCTCTCAGATTTCCATGTGCTAGTCCCGACCCTCAGCAACCTGGATTATATAGTAAACACAATGCCATGATGGTGTGCCCTGAGCCAACGAGCTAACCAGTGCTATCTACAAACAGGTCAGGACACATGGTACGGACTGACAAATCTTGGCCTGCAATGGGTTGCTGTAGGGTCTATTGTCTTGTTTTTCACATAGACGCACAGCTCTTTCCAAGCCCCACTAAGTACTCCGTACGTTATATCAACAAGGCTCTACTGCATGTCAATCAATGATGAGTCTCTGTAAGTCACACTGGGCTGAACCATACTTTCATGATGTTAGGCATAATAAATGCATCTTTGGGTTTTTTTTTTTAAAGATTTATTTATTTATTATATGTAAGTACACTGTAGCTGTCTTCAGACACTCCAGAAGAGGGCGTCAGATCTCATTACAGGTGGTTGTGAGCCACCATGTGGTTGCTGGGATTTGAACTCTGGACCTTCGGAAGAGCAGTCGGGTGCTCTTACCCACTGAGCCATCTCACCAGCCCCCATCTTTGGGTTTTTGTTTTTATTTTGTTTTGTTTTGTTGTTGTTGTTGCTTTGCATGTAATGGAGTCATACCCTATAACCCTCTTGCTTCCATGAATCTCAGCCTCTCATGTGTCCAGGACTACAGATCTGTGTCAATACAACATCTTCAAATGGGTTTGTTGGATAGCATCTCATCATAACACTGAGGAACACCTATCTAGGAAGAGACCACATGAGGTCACAAGAACCGGGAGGCTCACCTCAGAGAGAAAGAGAGGCCTCACGAGAAACTAATCCTGGCAAGCTTACGAGTGTCTAAAACTCTTAAGAAAACACATTCCTGTAGCTTAAGCCCAGCCATGAGAGGAGACACACCCTGAAGAGTCCCGCCTCTTTTCCACTCTGCGCTGCACAGCCTGCAGTCAGATGATCCCTTTATCAGAGCGGTCAGTCTGCTGACCAATCTCAGCCCACACTCGAGTGTCCTCCTCAAATCTCCTCATCCCCAGCCCCGGCCCCTCTGATTTCACGAAGCAGGCTCACCTTGCTCTTCCCCACTATGACCCAAGTGAGCTCTGCCCCATTCAGACACAACCCACGTTGTTCCATTGTGCTGAAAGCCTTTAATTATAACCCAGGAGCTGCTGAGGGCCGCAGAACAAGCTGCTGTCTCCTATAGGAAGAAGCCATGCTAGCAAGCCCAGGAGCCCGAGTCTAGTGCTAACACAGGCATCAGTTTCTCCTCCTACCCCTGCCTCAAGTTTCAACCAACTAGTTCCAGATCCGTGTCCTCTGCGTACCAGAGCTGTGGTTTCTGCTTATCTGATATTTTCCTGAATATTTCCTCATTTTTCTCCCATGTCATAATGCTCTGAAACTCAACAGTGACACAAGTGTTCTATACTCATTAAAACAAATGAAGATAAATCCATATCACAAGTGTTCTGCGTGCATTGAATATGAGACTGGAGTACTCAGCCCTCATGGGGAAATCTGTTCCATACCCCTCTTCCCCAGGCTCTGGGGTCACCGCAGGAGAGAAGGCAGAAGAGCCAACATGGTGGAGGGCTGCAGCAAATATTTACCGGGCATGACAGGGCCACTGTACAGATGAAATCACAGAGGCTGTGCCTGGATGCACAAGACCTTCCCAAGATCAAGTCAAAAAGCTTAGCACAGACAGAGAGGACAGAGAGGGACTCAGGAAGCCCCAACCCTAGCGGAGGAGCCATTAGCAAGTGACAGATGGATGGATGGATGGATGGATGGATGGATGGATGGATGGGTGGATGCTAGAGTCTGTTTTCTTTAAGAACATGGTCCCTAAGAAGCTACCCACGCTTCAGTAGCCGGCACTACAGCAGCGTATATAATGGTAACAATAGGTAGATTCCGTGGCATAGGAGAGGGAGAGGGGGAGAAGGAGGAGAAGAGGAAGAGGGAAGGGGAGATTAAAGACACATGCTTTAACCTCAGCCCTCAGGAAGCAGAGGCAGACAGATCACTGAGTTTGAGGCTAGCCTGTTCTACACAGCGAGTTACAGCCAAAGTTACCTAGTAGGGCCCTGTCTCAAAAAGCAAACAACCAAAGCAACAGCAAAAAGAGCACACATAGTGTGTGTGGGGGTGGGATGGAGAGTATGGGGAGGGTATGGGGGCATCAACCAGATCAAAACATTATATGCATAAGTGAACCTCTCACACAGGAAAATTGACAATGAACACGTGTTCATGCGCATTCCGTCACGCAGCCAGGAGGGTAAAAAGCATGCCTTGGGGACAGGGCTCAAGCCCAAAGTAGCCAGGTCCATAGCCATGTCAGCCTCAGGCCAGTCCTGAGACCGAGGGAGGGAATACTGCCTGGTCCTGGGCCAGGAGCAGCAATGCCACCATCCTCTCCTCGCCCTTCCCCCTCCCTCGCTCCTTCCCCCTTGCCTCGTTCCTTCCCCCTTGCCTTGATCCTACCCTGCAGCGCCCACAGCCTTTCCAAGCTGACTCCGCTCTGTTCTCATCTCTCACCTGTCTGCCCACAGGGGCCTTCAGATACAGGTGACCATGGCTTCCCTTTCTCCAGGCCCTCCCAGCTAACTGGCTGCTCTGTATGTTCCTACAATAGTTCAGGGCCCCACCTTCAAACTGCTGCTCTCTTTCTGGTCCCCTCCCAGGAAGACCTCTCACAGTCCCAAAGCCTCAGCCGCCTGACCCCCCACAGCTCCCAACCATCCAAGCCCAAAACCTCTCCTGACATCTGAGCTTCAACACACCATGCCCAGTTTCTCAGCAAGCAGGCTGGATTCTGGTCCCTTCTCCTCCACTCCCCATCCAGGCTTCCACCAGCTCCCCCCAGGTCACTGCAGGGCTTTCCACCTCATCAACTCAACTGTGGATCCTTCACTCTCCCTGCACCACAGCTGAGGCCCAGGTCCTCTGGGGAATCTGGGCAGCACGTTGCTCTGCAAGCTGAAGGAAGGACACACGCCTCTGAGGGCCTTCCTGTGGCTTCTGACTCCTCTCAGGATGAACACCAAACCCTACACTGTCAGCAGAGCTGTCCACCACCTCTGACCCCACGTCTTGATGTTGCAACTGTATCTGCTCCGGATACCTGCATCCCCTTGGCTACGCCTGGGCCATAGCCAGCGGGGCCTTTGTGCCTGTCCTTTCAGGGCTTTTGATCATACAGCCTCATACCACACGACTGCCCCAGCCCCTCCCCCAACTCCATTCCATCACCTTCTACCCATCCCACACATTCACCACCAGCTCCAGGTGGTACTGTGTAGCTGTCTCCTGACATGAAGCTGAACCCCATGACGGAGACCACACCACTCCACCATCACCATCGGATGGACAGAAACCCACTTTAATGTTCAAATAAAATAAGCTAATGCTCCCAGCATGGCTGCAATGCTTTCTCTTCTCTTTTCGTCTTCACTTGCTGCTATTGGGTACATGCCATGTAGAGATCAGAGGCTGTGATTCTGCCTGCCCGACCACTCTGACATCCCTTATTTCAGAGCATGGCAATCCATTTCCTTGCCTTGTCCTTTAAGACACCACCAGGGGGCTCTTGAGGAAGTGAAGGTCCATCCAGAGCACATCAGGCAAATATCCTGTAGGCTTTTTCTCAATACAATGTCCTGCCTGCTTTCATCTAACTGACCCAGGACTGTCGTACCTGCCACCAGGTGGGCCCGGCTCCGGGAGCACAGGATGGCGTTGAACTTGGACTCGTCTGTTCCCAGGCGGTTCTCCCCAGCTGCATACAGCTCCTGGAGGAGAAGGAAGATGCATGTGTCCAGCAAGCATCCTCCAGGTCCCAGGCTCAGAGCACCTAGGCAGCATCTGAGCCCACAGGGAAGGAGCAGGGCCCTGGCAGTGGGGGCACCAGTTTGCTGAAGCCTGTTGGCTCTGCTCACTGCAGACCCAGACCCCAGCAATCCCCTCATCTGTCCGTGCGTAGCACAGAGGATTCAGCCAGCATCCAGCACCACAGAGGAGGAAGAAGAAGCCTGGACTCGGGTCCTGGCTCTGAAGCAGCGTGCGGTGGGATGCTGGGCAGGGTCTGGCTCCTGGGCCTCAATCTCCTCATACAAAAATATATAAGGATTAGGTCTTACTTAATATCATGGCCTTGAAGCCACAAGGACACATAATTTAGAGAAAAGGATGAATAGGGAAAGCTGAGAGAGATCCTGGCCCACTCTTCAGGGCCAGCACTTCTCAGTGGGACAGAGGAACACAGGTCCTCAGCTGATAGAGCCACATCACAACTGCCAGACTGAAGCCAGCTGCCAGATTTCTATGTGAGATTTCCTCATCACAGAAAGCAGCTTCCCTCTCTATAAGAAGCATGTGTGACAATGGCTATCACACACACACACACACACACACACACACACACACACGGTTCTCAGACAGGCATGCAGACAGGCATGCAGGCAAAACACTCACACACATAAAATAAAAATTAATCTTGAGCCGGGCGGTGGTGGCACACGCCTTTAATCCCAGCACTCAGGAGGCAGAGGCAGGCGGATTTCTGAGTTCGAGGCCAGCCTGGTCTACAAAGTGAGTTCCAGGACAGCCAGGGCCATACAGAGAAACCCTGTCTCCAAACAAACAAATCTTGAAAAAAAAAAACCTCCCCAGATGTGGGGCCTCATCAGTCCTTCCTCCATATGTACATCATTATGCTTGCTGAACAGCATAACAGCTTGGTAAAACCTATGAAGGTCTGAGCCCCAGATATTTGCCAACCTGTGACCTTGCCCCAGACCTCTAAGATGCCTCTGAGGCCTCAGACAATCATGGAAATGAAGGGCACTGATACTCTAGGACACTCTCAGATTGAGATTCCTCAGGCCAAGGTGAGGCTGAGCAGGTTGGGAAGGGAGGAAGAGAGAACCAAGGTCAGCTTTTGCCTGAAAGGCTTGGCGAGGTCTGGCCATCTCACCAAGAAGGTAAGACAGTCTCAACTAGCCACCATGCAATACAAACTTATAAAGCTAGGAATTCAGACACCTGAATTTCCTCCCTCTGTCTGTAATTCATAAGGTAACAAGGGCAGAAATTTAAGGATGCAGGGCTAAGGGCAGCTCATTTCTAGGCCCAGGAACTCAGCAGCTGGATAGACAGGTCCTTCGCACACCTAACAGTACTGGGGTGGGAAAGCGCCAGGACACATGACATCCCATGTCCTTGTGATCTTTAACAGCTGCAGCATTTATTACCCTGTGTCCCTCTCACAGGTGGGAAACCCAGAAAACTGGGAGCCCTGCTCAATGTCAAGTCCCCAAGCACCTCAGAAACCCACAGCACCCTGAACCCACCAGTATCCATGGTTTTTCAATTTTCAGGTACCTCGCCACAAAGCAAGAAGCGTGACCCCACACAGTGTGGTGGTTCAGCTAGCCCATACTGGCACCTCGCCAGCCACCAGACTCACCTGGACATCTCTCTGGACAAGGGACATGTCCACATTTGTGCTCTCATCACGGTTTCCCTGAAAGGAAGAGGGTATAAGGCCTAGCCACTCTTTGGAAGAGCATACCCTCTCCCTCCTAACTCATTTGTCAGTGTTTTGATCCCAGTCCCTCTCACCCACAACCTCCCCCCATATCCCCCTTCCAATTCCCTCTCTAATATCCTGTGGTGAGGAAGGTACCTGAGAGAGAGAGATGAGGAGCCGCTGGAAGTGTCCTGATGTGTCGCTTCGAATGGCCTCCTCCAGAGTTTTTTGGAACTCTGAAAAGACAGACACCAGGGTCTATCCTACAGGTCTGTTATCTCTAAAGACATACATAGTTAGTAGGGGACATTGGCATGACAAGGGTCCAGAGGGCTCGGGCTGGAGGTGACAGGTGACCTATGTAACTTTCCAGGCTTCATACAAGCTGTGACTCCAGGGTGACCTGGCCTGTGCTCAGACCTGGCCCAAATCCACTTAAGATTTTCTCAGCCCCTTCCAACCGTAAGCACCTGCCCTGTGTGTAAACAGCAGGCAGGGTTAGGCCTTGGGTCAAAGCCCAGTGAGTTGGGTGTGACAGGAAACGGGGGACAAGAAGGACGAAGGCAAGAGGGTGTGACCAGGGAGCTTCAGACCTGTTTTGTAGGCCCTGCTTAGCTCCCGGATGTGTTCGTTACTTCTGGAAGCGAAGATCTCAATCAGGCAGGCCTCATCAGTACCAGCCCCCTATGACAGTATAGAAAGAACAGATCTCATGCTGGTGACCAGGCTCATATTGGCATCCAGGAAGGACAGCAGGTGCCACTCAGCAACAGAGGCCCTGACACACACACACACACGCACACGCACACGCACACGCACACGCACACACACACAAAACTCATGTCTCAAAAGCCAGCTCCCCTCCTAGCCCCAGACAATGAGATGAGGACAAGGACAATGAGTAGGTATCACATGAGGGTCACATGGGCCAGGAAACTTAATGGTGTGTGTGTGTGAGTGTTGTGAGTGTGTGTGAGTGTGTGTGAGTGCGTGCCTCTGTGTGTGTGTGTGTGTGTGTGTGTGTGTGAGTGTGGTGTTGTGAGTGTATGCGTGTGCATGTGTGTAAGTGTGTGTGTGTGTGTGTGTGGTGTGTGTGTGTGTGTGTGTGTGTATGTGTGTGTACAGTGACTGTGCAATGGACACGGCGTGCTGGGTCAGGCTGAGGTGCAGATCATCTTCTGTTTCTAAAAGCACCATCATGATGGATGTAAAAAGGTTAGAGTCCTGAGTGAACTGTCTGGAGATAGCAAGGAAAGGAAGGCAGCAGAGAGGAACGGAATGGCTGTGCCCCGGATAGCAGAAGATAGAAAGTAGGGGCAGAGGCTTGGCTTTTATATCAGGCTGAATCTTGACTCTGCAGCTTACTGTGTGACCTCAGCTAAAGTGCTTAACTTCTTGTGCCAAATTTCTTGGCTATAAAGGGACCGTATATATACCTACCTCCTAAGGAGTCCTTAATGGGGCTAAATGGGCTCATCTATGCGGAACGAACAGCTGACACGCTGGTGTTTTTATGCTTAGTACTGCCCTAATGCTACCAGCAGCTTATTGGGACTTACAAAGGATGTGCATGTTAGCCCCTTACCTGAAACTACCTGTGTGTCCTGAAAGAACACCCACTGTCTCCATCATGGATATTCCTGTACACAACAGCTATCCAGCACAGTTAGCCCCTTGCCTGCTGTGTTTGAGCATTCCACCAACTTCTCGTGCTGGAGGTGGGTACTAGCCACTCCTGGGCCCAGGCCATTGCCAACGTGCCCCCCATCACACCCCACCCCTTACCACCCTCTAGACTCTAACAGGCAGCTGGGCTTCAGCCAGTCTCCTTTCCCTTCCAGATCATGCACAAAACTCTCATCGTCCAGTGGAGGTAGACTCCGTGCCCAGCGTGCCTCTGAGTGCGTAGTTCTTTCATGGTGCCTGACTAGAGAAGGACCCTCTACTCACAGAACACACACCGCCAGATGGCTGTAAAGCCCTGACAGGACTTGCTTCCTGGTCAAAATCAAACTAGATCTAGGGAGAGAGCGAGCCCAAGCTAAGATGCGGGATTTGGGCCTGTGTGGAATTCGGTTCATCTAGAGCTGGATGTCGGGGTGTACACAGAAGTGGGGACAGACATGGCAGACAGGTGGGTGCTCAGAAAGCTCGGGGACTGGTAGGACTTCTCTGTCTTCCACTGTCTTCGTTCTAGCCCTACTTCTTCCCACCTCACCTGGGTCCCTGCCTCTGCTGCTTGGGCCCCTTAGACATGTTGCTGTTATTTGCTAGTAAGAGTCCTGCAACAGCCTGGCACCCCTTCTTGTTATCACCCATGTCCTCCACAACCCTAGCCTGGCCATTTCTTGAAATGGAGACATAGGTATTTCCTGTGAGAAGATGGCATGTTATCTGCATCTTGGAAAAACTACCAGTTGCTCCTTCTAACGCTCATGGGCTGTAGCCAGGAACGCACAGAAGTCAGGCTAGGTAGCAACTGGTCAGTGGGTAACACGGCGCCCAGCCCCCCTCCGCCTGGGCTGTGGCTATGCGGACTCACACAAGCACAATGACACACCTTGATAGCTTCCTTTATCTCATAGACATCAAACAGGACCGGGGTCTTCATCAGGGCCAGGATAGTCTTCTCAAAGTTTCCCGACAGTTCTGATTTTAGGTCTTTGATCAAATCCTGATTGGATAAACAAATGAAAGCTCCACAGATGAAGAGCGTTGGAGATGATAGAGCCGACGGTGTCAATACCAGCCACGGGGAGCACCCTGAGCTGGAGCACTAACACAGGCAGTACTCGTGTACTGGAAGCCTTTTCCTCCAAACACTTACACCAACTAAACCTCCCAGGAGGCCCGAAAGCAGAGGAGGGGCAAGTGAGGCCGGGCAGGGAAGAAGTGTTGTATCTACAGGCTTATCTTGGCAAACCTACCCTAACTAAGCTCATGGTCATCCTGGAGGTCCAGCCTCAGCAGAGTCAGTGGGCCTGGAGCTGTGCTGGCGCAGGCCCTCACTGTCTTCCTGCCCTCCCTCTCTGCACCTCACCTTGCCATAGGCCGTCTTGAAGGATAGGAGGATCTGCTGACGCTGCTTGTTGGACCGGCTCCCCAGGCAGTCGATGATGGCCTGCTCATCCGTTCCTAGGAAAGAGGCAGGAGTAGGCACACTGTGGGATATGAGGATGCTCAGTGGCCATGGACTCTCCCGGCCTAGGGCCTTCCATAACACAGCTCCTCCTCCATCTCCCAGGGGCCTACACAGTGACCTGCACAGGGAACTAGGGGCAGGGGTGAGTTTGGAGTCAGTCTGCTCTCTTACCAAAGCCCTTCATAGCCTTGCGCAGGACCTCGGCATCTCGCAAGGGGTCAAATCCAGAAGCAGCAGTGATGGTACCTCGGTTTCCAAACTACTCAGACAAATAGCCACAGGTAAGATGACCCACCCATGCCGCCCCGAGGTGTAAGACTCTTCTACCTCTTCGTATCCCACAAACACCCCCTTCTCTAAGCACTGAGGTACCTAAAGGAGCAGGAAATCAAAAGCACTGGACAAATAGCCCCAAGGTTCACGGGTCAATGTGGTGTTTAGGAAGTAGCGGCTGGAAAGATATTAGGTCACTAGAGACGGAGCAGGTCCTTGAGGGGAATATTGGGGCCCGAGCCCCTTTCATTATTTACTTCCAGTCTGCTATGCTTTGGTTTACCAAGTGTTCTCTGCCACAATGTTCTGCCCACCACAGGCCCACAGTCACAAAGCCAAGAAGCCATCGATGGAAACCATGAGCCCTAATCAACCTTCCTCCTTTTAAGGTGTGCTCCCCTCAGGTGTTTACAAACAGGCTTATTGTAGCCTAGTGAGTGGCCTTTCTAGTGGCTAGAACACGCTGGTTATCACCGCAATAAGGGGCATGATGGGGAACAGACGGGAGCAACAGTGGGCAGCCGCTCAGGGTGGGGAAGAGTGGGCAGTGTTGCAGTGGAATGAAAGCAAGGAGGTGATGGACCCTCTAGAATAGTCTAAAACTAGGCAGCCAGCGCATACCACCAGCCCTGTGCTTGGCTGGTTTGGCCATGTAACCATGACAATGAATTCCAGGCATTGCTAACACAAACTGATCTCCAGAATGAGCCAAAATAAATCCTGGAGGAGCTGCCAATCTTCCCTATCCAGAGAGGATTCTGAGACTCCTTCACATTTGTCTAGGAAGTCACAGAAGGGGCCTACTGGGCATGAGGCCATGATGCTGGAAGCCTCTGGAGTAATCTCACGGAAGAGCAACCACCAGGGCTGTGCTTCCAGACCTTGTGTGTTTGCCTTCGGTGGGCACACAAGAGAAATTAGAGCTCTTTTGTATGTTGTAGCTGGAGGCCTGAGCCTTCCCTTCAATCCTCTAAGAACTTGTTGGCTAGACCAGAGATCTGTGCTTGAACGCAGTTTGGACAAGCACTTACCTGGGCTGGTGGCACAGCAGGGGTGATGGTACTAGATCCCGAGTATCCTGGGTAACTTGGCACTGGCTGCTGCCCAGGGGGTGGCATTGGTGACTGCCCAGGATAGGTCATTGGAGGCTGCCCAGGATAGGCCCCTGGGGGCTGCTGCCCAGTGGGTGGCATAGGCTGGCCTGGCACAGGGGCCCCTGGGTAGGCTGGATATGAAGGCATCCCAGGAGGTGGGTTTCCTCCTGGGGGCGGATACATTCCATAAGGAGGGACAGGCTGCTGGGCAGGAGGGGGCTGCCCAAAGCCACCAGGAGGGACTGGAGGATAGCCACCCCCAGGAGCCCCAGGATACAGATTTGGCACGTTGGCTCCTCCAAATGTTCCAGACATGTTGGCTGCCTGCCAAGTACACAAAACAGAGCCTGAGAAACATAGGCCCAGAAAGACAGCACCTTGTCTGTTTACCCTTCCCTTATAGAGTTCTGCAATGGCTCTAGGCAGGGAGCCTCCTACAGAACCGCCCCCCACCACTCCCCCAGCACTATGTATACCTAGCAATAGATGCAGGCATCACAATGCTAGGCTCAGCACACAATGCTAGGCTCAGGCTTGCTGCCACCCCACTATGGGACAAGAAGGACAATCTGGCCACTGATGATGGTACACTGGCTCAGTGTATGCAGGGCAGCTGGGCTCTGACATGGACTCTGCATGTGAACCAGAACTTCTAATCTGTCCCTTCTGCAAGAAGCATGGGAACCTGAAAGAGGAAGCTACTTCTTCCAACCAAGAGCCACTAACTAGGTAGAGCTAACCACTCAAAGACCCAGAAAGTACAGGGGTTCCTTCTGCAGGCATGAGGTGGCCCTGTCACACCAGTCTGCTAACAGTCAGTCAAGGTGAGGTAGGTGAGGCCCGGCACATGCCCAGAACAAAAGCCTGAATCCTCACCTCAGCCTCTTATGCCACTGAGAAATGGGTCCCAATATCTTCATCCCTCACCCTACCTATCCCTCACGTCCCCTCTTTAATGACCAAGGCCTGCTCACTGTCCCCAAGGTCATCAGGTCCACGGCACCTTAAGGACTGGCCATCCCTAGAAATTTGCATAGTACATTTCTCTACCATGTCAGATCTTTGTTTGAGGTCTCCTCCTCCTCCTCCTCCTCCTCCTCCTCCTCCTCCTCCTCCTCCTCCACAACAACAACAACAACAACTTTTCGAGACAGGGTTTCTCTGTGTAGCCCTGGCTGTTCTGGAACCTGCTCTGTAGACCAGGCTGCCCCTGAACTCCCAAGTGCTGGGATTAAAGGTGTGCACCACTACCACCTGGCTCAGGGTCCCTTTCCAGTCCCCACCAGCACCTCTGAACCTCTCCTGTATTATTACTGTCCTGTCCATCCCTCCCGCCCTGGGCTGGGGCTTGAGTTTATGGCCTCACATATTCTAGGTAAGCACTCTACTACTAACAGTACATCCCCATTCTCTTTCTGCTTCTTTTTCTTTTCCTTTTCCTTTTCTTTTTCTTTTCTCCTTTTTATTTTGAGACAATGTCTAAGTTGTCCAGGGAGGCCTTGAACTCACTTTGTAGCCCAAACAGGTCATGAACTTGGGATCCTCCTGCTTCAGTTTTCCAAGAAGCTAAGGTTAGAGGCCTATGCTATCAGGGCCGTGTATCTACTTTCCTAGCTTCTTGCTCTTCTCTCCCTCCCTCAACCACCTCTGCCCTTCCCTCGAAGACCGGGCCTCTCTATGTTGCCCAGGCTGAGTTTGAAGTCTTCATCTTCACAGATTCACCTACCAAATGTTAAGCATTTGCTGTGATGCCCAGAAGTGCCTGCCACTGATCAGTATTGTCACCTGCTAACTTACATCATGTCCTGTCTCCTTGACACAGATGCTAAGTGTGCCTGGACTGAGATTTGTGTGTGCGCAGATGCATGTGGAGACAGAAGTCCTCCTTTTTTGGCACAGTATTTATCACTGGTCATGGAATCACCATGTAGGCTAGACTGGCTAGTCAGCCAGTCCAATGGATCTGCCAGTCTCTGCCTCCCTAGCACTGGGATTACAAGGACAACGCCTGCCTTTGTACACATGGGTCCTGGGAACTGCACTCGGCCTAATGCTGGTATGGAATAAGCACCTTAGACCTGGCTATCTCTCTAGCCCAGGGGTTTTGTTTGCTGCACTCACATATTCCCAGCACCTAGAACTGGGCCTTGGCATAAATTTGGGTACCTTCTAGTAGCAGTGTTTCCCCTAAACACACATTTGGTTTCCGATTATAAAATAACATCCTTTAAAAAGCAAAACAACAAATAAAAGCATGTACATTCTAACCTACCTGCTTCACGGCACCAAGACCCAACCAGAACAGCCTTGTACGTGCTCGCCCCCGCAGCTCTCCACACATATGCTCACCTCCCTGCAGGCTTCGTGCTCAGCTCATGAGAAATTCCCAATAAACTTCCTGCAGGCACCAGCCTAACCCAATCTCCTCGGACCTGAGAGACCTTCAGTGCCAAGAATCTCTTCCTCTAATATAGATGGGGGGAGGGGGGAGCCAGAGTAGGGTGGGTGTTAAGTAGATGACCTCATATTCTAAGTTGCTGCTCAGCATTCTATGCTCACAGAAACAGGCATGAGGTCTCCCTGAGAACTTGGGGTAAGCAGCCTTGATCCCTATAGCCCTGGCCCAGGGATACCTTGGCAGGGGCCTGACTTACCATGCCTGAGAGGTAGTCCTGGTTGAACTGCCCCGCATAGTTGGCTACGTTATCCAGCCCGATAGGGGGCATGCTGGGAGGAGGGTAGCCAGCACCTCCCCAGGGACCACCACCTGAAAGCAACACCAAGCCATTATTAGCTCTGTATCCCTGGCCCACTGACAGAACAGAAAAGAGGGCTGCAGAGGGGCTGCTGTGATAACCAAGGAAGACCAGCATCCAGCCAATGTTATAAAGACCCAGAAAGAATGGAACAAGAGGGCCAGGGAAAGCAGAGGAAGAAGGCAGGTCCAGCCCCAGTGGGGAGTCAGGCATGCTTTGTCCTCTCAAAGCCAGCACCACTGGGTGAGAGGACAGATCCATCCTTAGGCTCTGTGCGGAGCTGAGCATGTGACAGCCATGGACTCCAGGAATGCTGAGGATTCTCAGATGGAGAGAAATGAAGCCACGTCAGAGGGCAGGGACACTGTGAAGGACGGTATCAAGGAGCCCGTTGGGAGACCACATGGCTGGCTGTGTGTCCTGGGGCAAGGCTCTGAACCACTCATTCATGTCTGCAGAAGTGTGACCTCCAGCTGCTGAGGTAAGGGCTGAGGAGTTGACATGTGATGTCACAGACGGCAGTGTTTTTGCTGAAGAGGGGACTGAGGTCACTACTGCCAGATCAGAGAAAGGTCTAGCTTGGCTAGATATGCTCTGTGACAGTGATCAAGGTACTTCCCTGGTCCGTTTGTTCGTTTCTGCTGGATTCCCTCAATGGTAACTATCTTTGCAGTGCAGTGGCCCCTGTCTCCTTACCCAGAATCCCTCAGTTTCCTTACTACCATGGAAACCAAATGTTTTCAGGAAACAGTTCAGGGTAGGGCAGGGCAGGCGAGTCTTCAGAAGGAAGATTAGCTGAGTCACTGCCCCAGTTGGGTGGTCTCACCCCATCACCAGGGGATCCTGGAAGCCATGGGGAAGGGGATACAGAAAGGGACAGTGGCCTTTGGTATTGGCCTCAGTAGGAGAGACCCCGATGCTGCAAAATCCAAAATCATACTCCTTGAAACAGAGTGGGTGTGTTAGTAGCAACACTTTGCAGGATACTCCTGTAGGTTGTGACTCCCTGTCTTGTCCCCTGGGGACAGCCAGGGGAGGGAAAGAGCCGTCAAGCTATTTTGCCAAAGAGAAAGAGTCTCAGAGTAGAGCAGGCCTCCCCAGTCCTCTCCAGCCCCCAGTCTGCAGAAAGAGTCAATCCCCTGGGTCCTCTTACCTGGTGCAGCTGGAGGGTAGCCACCGGCAGGTGGAGGGTAGCCTGGGTAGCTCATGGCTAGAGCTGGAGAAGAAGAGAGAGTGCATTCAGATCATGTGGAGGGGCTCCGAGCAGGCCTGCTGAGATCTGCATCTTGGGAACAGAGCCCAAGGCCAGGCCACTATAGAAGGGATTGGCTTCCCATGCCCCAGCCCACACTTCCTGCGGGGGGGGGGGGGGGTGTCCCCAGCTTCATCAGGCCCACCCAGAGCTACAGGAGGGGACAACACCATAATCCAGCTGCCTGATTCCTTGACAACTGCTCCTCCAGGCCTGGTTTCTGTTTCCACCAACACGCTCTCTGACATCATATTCTAGGTAGAGCATCGCCCAAGACTCAGAGTCTACTTGTCCTTATTACTATCCTTCCACAACAATGAAGGACCCTGTTTCCCTGCATCCCATGTACAACCCTCAAGCTCACCACAACACCAACCAACACACACATACACACACACACACATACACACACACACACACGCGCGCCTCTGGGTCAGACCCAAGCTGCAAGATGCAAGATGCAAGATGCAAGCTGCAAGCTGCAAGCATAGACTGGCTGTCACAATCTTTAATAGCAGGTCTGTGTCTCTCCTGAGCATTCCACTAACATAAAATAACCTGATTATTGTGGGAGTCATCATTCTTGGAAACAAGAGATGCCCTCAGAAGGGCCTGGCAGGTACCAAAGCCCAAAGAAAGTAAGAGTTACATGGAAATGAGGCCACAAGGGCAAGAAAGAGCCCAGGGAAGCAGACAGAACACCTGCTCTCGCTGCCCGCTGTACACAAGTCTTCAGCAACGTCCCATGTCAATTAAAAGGCCCCAGAGGAACAAAGGTCAGCCACTGCCCTGCAACCTGCCTGCTCTTGCCACACAGCAGCTACTGCTGCTGTAATAAGCACAGAGGTGCAGGCCAAGGCCATGACGAGAAATGCGTGGTCTCAACAGCCATGCCCACAGGTTCCAGGACAGCCACTGTTTCTCACAGGGGCATTATTTATGCTAGGGGACTATTAAAACGTCAAGGGCTCCACCTTTGTTTGGTCCCTATTCTGAACAAGTTCCCAGGTCACAGTACTAGATCTGGGGTCCCCATTTTAATAACTACTGTCTAGACAGTCTCCGTCTAAGATATTCTAGCTGCCAATCGTTGGCTTCCCTGAAGAACTCAGGATGCTGTCCCTGGGAAGCCGCAGAATTTCCTTAAGGTATCACTGGTCCCACAAAGGGGACCTGACTTTTATCCCACTTTTTGGCCTCTGAGTTGAGAGAGGACAGTGGACAATACAATAGGAAATGGCCTTGGAGGGATGGAGATCTGGCAGCCTACAGACCCTCGCCCTTTACACGGCTGTTTTTTCAGGACCCCTATGTATGTACAGTTCCTAACATGTATGTCCACTCTTGACTGCCTGTAACTCCAGCTCCAGGGTGATCCTGACACCCGTGCACATGCAACACACACACACACACACACACACACACACACACTTGTTTTTAAAGAAAGAAGGCAGAAACATGCAGACTAAGAGGTGTGGGGTATACACATGCACAGACCACCCTTGGCACTGTACACAGTTACTGGATAACGCCAGTCACCTCTGGAAGGAAAACAGGCTAAACAGACAAGATGCGTTCCATGTATAGACAAGATGTGTTCATGATTGCCTAGTAAAAGCAACTTTAAGAAAAGGTCCGATTCATTCAGACAGGCACTTCTAACCACACACGAAGCTACCCCCTTCCATCCCACACGGCCTTGGTGTACCTTCCACAAATAAAAATGACACACACAGAGCTCATTTAGCACCAACAGCCGGGACACCGGAGGGTAGGCCTCCCTCCGGGGAGGGAGAGCTGTGGCGGAGTTCCCTGGCTAAAGCAGCACCCAGCTCCTGGAAGGAGCCCTGCCAAGGCCACTCCACTGCAACTCTTCCCGCAGTGACCTTGGGTCCTTCCTCCCACCGGACTTAGCTTCCAGCCTCTCCCTCTCGTTCATTTTCACACCAACTTCCATCTGGAATTGTTGGAATCTGTTCCCTCGTCTCTTTCCCTCCTGAGGCCTGTCAGGACCCGAAGCACAGGGTAGCCCGAGATCCCAGTGCAGGTGGGTTGCTTCCCCCTCCACTGCATGGGAACTTGGTTCTCTGGGTGATAGAGCCATTATAGGGACTCCTGTGAACTCTCTCTTGTGGGTGGGTCTGCCAGTTTTCCGTCCCCCCTCAGTCTCTGGCTACGGTGACTCACTGTGACCCTCTTAGCTCTCTCAGCTGTTCCGTAACCACCGATTTGGTGTGCACGGCATTATGTTCTTCCAAGTAACTGATAGGAATCACAAGTGTCCCTTTCATAATATGAACACCTGTTTAAGACAGCGTGATATTTTAGAAGGCTGTAGAGTCTCAGGAGGTAGGGCAGGCTGAAGGCAGTAAGCCAATAGGGATAGCCCTTAGAAGGAAGGCTAGCTCCATGAAGGTCCCAGGCCTGCTTTTTCCACTCCCTAGTCCACAGGGATGTGAAGAGCCTCTGCTTTGCATTCGAATCCTGCTGTGCTTCCTCCATCATGGCAGCCTACACATCCCCTCTTATACTCTGTTAGGTGGTGTACTCACTGGGACCCAGAGATAATTAACCCACATGTGCGATACTCTGCAGCTAAGCACCTACAACTCCCAGGGCAAGAATCACCAGCTGAGCAGCAAGGCCTTCGGGCTCGCCTCAGCTCCCAAGGGGGCAGAATGAGAACATCTGGGGACCTCACCCTTTCCAGTGCTCGCACTCCGTGACAAATGGGACAATGTGGTGGGCTACTGTCCAATAGACCCACTTGCTACCTTCCACTTGACCAAAGCCTTCTCTTACTTTATCTTCCAACAGAGAAGAAAAATACACAGGTGAGTGATACTTCCCAAGGCTAATGTGATTTGGACAGCCAGGCACATCTGTCCCATATGCCTCCTTCTGGCATTCAAACATGGGACCTCATGGAGAGTCCACCTGCATAGGACAGACATCTGGCTCTAATTCTGATAACCCTGCCTCTAGAGAACTTCTAGCTTCTGGCTCTGACTCTCTCAGGAACACTACAGCACAAAGGTCACCCTTCCTTCCTCCCTGGAACCATGCAAATGCAGCTGTGCAGATTCAAACAGCTGTGGCCCTCTCCATCTTATAAGACAACTATAGGTGGCTTAGGGTCTCTATTGCTGTAATAAAAACATGACCAAAAGCAACTTGGGAAGAAAGGGAATTATTGCAGCTTACACTTATGCATCACTGTTCATCATCAAAGAAGTCAGGACAGGAACTCAAGCAGGGCAGGCCCCTGGAGGCAGGAGCTGACGCAGAGGCCCCAAAACCACCATCCCAGGAATGGTACCACCCACAACCGGCTAAGCCCTCCCACACTTATCACTGATTTAGAAAATGTGTCACAGGCTTGCCTACAGCCCAGTCTTATGGAGGCATTTTCCAAATTGAACTTCCCTCCTCTCTCATGAGTCTAGCTTGTGTCAAGCTGAAGTAAAATTACCCAGGACACCGCGCTTCCATAAAAGTCCTTTGTGGAGAATGATAAAACCCAGACGGCTGGGCCTTGATGAGTGTGGGACTGCTCCTTCATACAAGAGCACCAAACGCAGCCCCGCATCCTGGCATCCAGCATCCTTTAGGACTAAGCCTCAGGGTATCCTGTCGATACAGAACCCACCTGGGCGGCTTCTTTTGGAGTATGTGAGGGCTTGTATTGTCAGGGGCTTTGGGGAGTCTCTGGGGTTCAACAATAAAGACACAGAGACACCTGTATAGTATTAAGACTGTTGGCCTGTTTGATGGGGCAGTCTCTTCAGGGCCTCTAGAAACGGGAGAGTACAAATAGGCTGATTTTGCTGCAGGTCTCCATCTCTTCCTACTAGGGTGGGAAGCACGAGGTTTTACATGGGATGGGTGGGTGGGGGGTGGCTGAGTCTAGGGAGGGGAATTCCATTCTTTTTCCTCTTGTTCTATGTCTAGATTTTTGCCTATAAAGTAGTGACCCTTGAAATTTAAGGTTCACTGGCTTTAGGGAACAATCTACGCCACACGTGTTCTATCAACTGGCTATGAAAGTTTGTGAACACTTTTTTTTTTTTTTTTTTTTTTTGGAGACAGTTTCTCTGTATAGCTAGCCCTGGCTGTCCTGGACCTCTGTAGGCCAGGGTAACCTCTGCCAACCAAGGGTTGGAACTAAAGGCATGTGGCACCACACCAAGCCTAGTTCCTATTTTCTTAATTGTTAATTGCTTAATTGCTATGAGGGCATCAGCCGGGTGCCTGGCGGCAGGATAGGTAAATTTTTGACACTTCCTCACCCGCACAGGAGAAGATCCTCTGCGATTATCATGTTAATAAGCAAGCTGCCATTCCCATTGCTGATTGGCTCAGAGTGAGTAAATTGTAGACCTCTCCCACTATGCTAATAGCTTTTTTTGTTTGTTTGTTTTTGTTTTTCGAGACAGGGTTTCTCTGTATAGCCCTGGCTGTCCTGGAACTCACTTTGTAAACCAGGCTGGCCTTGAACTCAGAAATCTGCCTGCCTCTGCCTCCCAAGTGCTGGGATTGAAGGCGTGCACCAACACGCCTGGCTGTCAATAGCTTTTCTGTACAGAAAGGATAAGAGCTGGCTGCAGGTGCTGGGGAAGAATGGTCTGGCCTTTCGGCAAAGGGATGGAAGCTGACCAAGAGCAGGGCAGGGAAGCCAGGAGGAACTAGGTGGTTGGCTGAAGTACCAGGCCTGAAGTACAGGTCCAAAAGGCTGATGCTGACAGGCAGAGGTCTAAAGAGCCACACCAGGGCCCAGAGCCCCTTGGCACTCAAGCAGACAAATCAGGACTTACATTTTTTTTCTTGGGGGGGGTGGTGGTTGTGGTCTACCACTCTGCTTTCCCCAGCTGTTGGCTATAAAGAGCCACTTGCTCTCACTCAACACGTAAATAAACAGTTCAAATCACCCGGCACTGACAATCCTTACTGACATATTTTTTTTTTCCCCAAGTAAATGAAAGAAAGCCAGACATGGTGCTAAAATAAACCCTGTAATTTCAACTGCTCAGGAAGCTGAGGCAGGAGGATAGATGGATTCCTTATGGCCAAGGATTTGAGGCCAGCCTATGCAAAATAACAAGAGCTTGTTTCAAAACAAAAACAACCCACCCCACAAAACTACACAATGGCTGAATACATTCCTAAAAGATCTGATATAGTGATAGAGACAAATAATAGGAAAGAGACGGGAGAAGGTCCCTTACCAGAAGGTCCACAGAGGTGACAGTACACAGAGAGGAACCTGTTATAAATGGAAACAGGCGGCACAGCTATAAGAATGTCCATGCCCAGAAGAGAGAGAGCCAGCAAATACTGTGGGGAATGCTAAATGGTACAACACCTTAGGAAGAGAATTTTTTGCACTTTCCTACAAAACTAAACATATTTTGTGAAACCAGCAACTAGCATGATCTTGGTATTGGGCCAAGTGAGATAAAAACTTATAGGATGACAGTGTGAACCAGCCTTTTGTCACTGTAACAAAATGCCAGCGATAAACAAGTTAGAAGGAAGAAAGGTTCATTTTAAGACAGGGTTTCAGAAGTTTCAATAGAGGGGTGGAGAGGAAGAAAAGGGAGGGTTAGAATCTCGATACATTCCTCAAGAGCACCCCTAATGAAGACCCCACACGCTTCCTACAAGCAAGCCTTTGGGGTTGTGGCTCAGATCCCAGTGTAGCAGTGTTAGCCACAACTGCCCACTGGCAGATGGATGGATACACTGCAATCCAATCTTCAGAAAACTAAGCATTACCGGACATCAAGCCAGCAATGAGCCAGCCGGGCTGCAGCTGGTCCTGCGCTTGCTTCCTCTGGCTCAGTGAGGCCCAGGACTTGATCCCCGGCCCGGCACAAACTGGGGTGCTGGTGCATGCAAATAATCCACCTGGCAAAAGTAGGGACGCTGTGGGAGGAGGATCATGCGTTCAAGGCCAACCTGGGCTAAACAGGAAGACGCTGTCTCAAAAAGACAAGAGTCTGTAAATTTTATTTTGAAAATACAAAATATAAGCAATCCATAGAAACCCAAGGCAGACGGACAGGACACTATCCCCTCTCCCAGAGGCAACCACTAAGCCTTCGAACCTATAAGTTAACACACACATACATGTATGCATATATTTACAAAGCATCTGCATATATATAAAAACATACACACATATGTATTTGGTTCACCTGTTTGAAAACAGGTAAGTTTTTTCTTTCATATTCTCTCTGTCTCTGTCTCTGTCTGTCTGTCTGTCTGTCTCTCTCTCTCACACACACACACACACACACACACAGTGTTGCGATGCAGCCCAGATTGGCCTCAAACCCTTTCCCTTTCTTTTTTAATTCTATATGTACGTATGTTATTTCTTTACTAATTTATGTGCAGTGTGTGTCTACCCTGGAACTTACTTATCTGTCTCAGGTCACCAGGATGGAGGTGGAGACTTATCTGGCTCCCACAGCCCTTGGATTTGTCACTAGAGCACATCAGATCAAGGAGCCAGGATGTGGTAGAACGTGATCTGGGGTAGCAGTCAGAAAAGCTGCCCTCTTCCCAAACAGGGCTGAGTCCCTACACGGGTAACCATTGGTCTGATGGCCCCAGGAGGCTGACAGAGCCTCCTTCCAAGGACAGGAGAAATGGTACAGGGATACAGGGGACAGGTTTTAAACTGGAGGTTTCTAGAACTTTTAGCGTCTCAACCCACAGAACTTCCTTCCCTCTCCGGGAAGATCGGGCTACTGGCTTGAGGGAAGAGGGCAGTCAGATACACCCAGTCCCTACGTAAGCACACACTCAGAGTCATCAGGGCTGGCCTCGTACCACGCATACGCAGCAATGGTTTGCAGTTTCACGAAATGACTCATATGATCGAGGCTCTGATGAGCAATGGTTGGCATGTAGACTATCTATAAGCAGAATAGGACAACAGATGCTCAACCCTCAGCTTCAGCAAAGCAGTGTTTCAGGGAGCTGAAGGGATGGATGGCTCAGAGGTGGCTCAGTGGTCAAGAGCACCAACTGCTCTTCTAGAGGCCCTGGGTTCAATTCCCAGCACCTACATGGCAACTTACAACTGTCTGTAAGCAACTCCAGTTCCAGAGCTTCTGACACCTCACACTGATAGACAGGCAAAACACCATTGTACATAAGATAAAACTAAATGATGTATTAAAAGAACTAAAGTTAAAAAAAAACAAAAAACATTGCTTCAAGGCCAATTTTGCCACTCATCTGGACCAGCAGTTCTCAACCTGTGGGTCATGACCCTTGGGTCATTTCATATTAATGAAAATACATCCCGAATATCAGATGCTTAGGTTATGATTCATAACAGTAGCAAAATTATAGTTATGAAGTAGCAACAAAAATGATTTTATAGGTGGGAGATCACTACAACATGAGGAACTGTATCAAGTGGTTGCAGCATTAGGAAGGGTGAGGACCACTGCTCTAGGCCTATCCACTGCCCTGCTTGTTTGTTTAAGAAAATTCCAGGCACCATAAACTATTTCCTGGGTAATTTTTCATGTCTCTAAGTACTATCAACTCTTAAGTGTATGTCTTCTCTCTCTGTCTCTCTCTGTCTCTCTCTCTGTCTGTCTCTCTCTCTCTTTCTCTCTCTCTCTCTCTCTCTCTCTCTCTCTCTCTCTCTCACTACATGTTAACCCTGAGTTCCTATGACAGCCAACACACAGCACTCAGGTGTTGATTATCTTAGGGGAAGTGGGAGCATGGAATACTTGAAGGTACCTGTCCAGGCAAGGGGACCAGAGGCCCAACCTACCAAGGACCTGGACCAGGGAGTCCTGAGCAAGCCTCTATGGTCCCAGGTATCTGTGAATGGTGGAGGCAGGACTCAAATCCTGTCCTCCTGGCTTTGAATCCCAGGGCTTTCGCCACTACACTATACTTTTGCACAGGACCTACTGATGCTGGCAACAGTAATCTCAGAGGCTGAGCTTCACGCTCATGTGACAGAATAGCATGGAGTTAAGAATCAGGACACACCTGTGGTTTCTATAGCCAATGATCACCAACCAAGCTCCCACTTTTTCTGTTTGTTTGTTTGTTTGTTTTTTATCAAGACAGGGTTTCTCTGTGTAGCCCTAGCTGTCCTGAATCTCACTTTGTAGACCAGCCAGGCTGGCCTCAAACTTACAGAGATCCACCTGCCTCTGCTGGGACTAAAGGCGTGAGCCACCACACCCAGCTAAACCCCGTGTTCTTAATGGCAATGTAGGACAACAGGATGAACACAAAATTTGAAGGCAGACTACGTAAGTTCAAATCCAAGTGGGGTTCCTACTAGCTGGGTGGTCCTGGTCAAATTACTGAGCCTTCCTTTGGCCAGCTTCTCACCTCTATTAAACAGGAATACAACAGTCTCCCCTACTGAGTATGCTCTCATTGTATCATTTTGCCTTTCATCCATTGGGTTGTCCCGATATAAAACAGCAAACTGAGTTCGGGAGGTCCCAGAAGCCCCTGGGGCATGTGCTAAGGAGAGCTGTGGGGGCTGGGGGAGTGAGTCAAAGAGGGACTTGGCAGGGCAAAGGGGTGGGGGTGAGGTTGGAATAGTTTGAAAGGCAGAGGCTAGCAAGGGCAGTGCTACCACATGGGTCTAGAAAGGCCCCCAAAGGTCCGTGTCTGTTGGAGGCTGAGTCCCAAGCCCCTGGGGCATACTGGTAGGCAGTGGAACCTTTGGGGGATGAGAGACTGCTGCTGGCAGGTCCTAGGCCACTGGGTAAATGTCTGTGAAGGAGACACTGGGATCCAAGCCTTTCCTCACTGCATCTTGGCTGCCATGGGGTAAGCATGCTACAACCACACACCGCAGTGCACTGTGATGAGCAAAGCAGCAGCCCAGGCAGGACCTCTGAAGCCATCCTTATGGCTTTTTAGCTGACTGCTTCGGGCAGCAGCAGAGTGCACCTGTCTCCCAGATGAACCCCATTATAATCCTGAGGCCCATCGAGAAGCAATGAGAAAGCAGGGCACTGCGGTGGCTAGGTCACAATAGCAGAGCTCTCCGAACAGAGAGAGACTACTTTGTAAGCACACGGAGGGAAGTGGCCAAGCTACAGAGCCAGACCCAATTCCTCAGCAGACACTTGATGTGTGCTTTACAGCTTCTACTGTGAGCAAAACGCTTCTGCTGTCTAAGCCTTTCTCGTTCACAGTATTCCATTACAGCAGTTCAAACAGACCGAGGCAAGCTTAAAGAAACACGTATGCAAGGCTGGAAGGATGGCTCAGGTAGTTAAGAGCACCGGGACCAGAATTCTGATCCCTGCATCACAGCCCTCAACTACTTGGAACTCTAGCTCCAGCGGGTAGATCCGACACTTGCTTCTGGCCTTACACAAAACAGGTATCTATCTGGACTCTGGGCACTTGAACACACATGTGCACATACACACTCAGACAGAGACAGAAGGACACACACACATAAACAAGAGAGTGGGGAAGAGGGAGAAGGAGAGAGAGATTAGGTTATGTTTGAGCACAGTTTGGATATGGGAGTGCAGGTCTGTTTTTTTTGTTTGTTTTTTATAGAAACCCTATCTTTTTTTTAAGACTTATTTATTTATTTTATGTATATGAGTACACTGTCACTGTCTTCAGACACACCAGAAGAGGGCATTATATCCAATTACAGATGGTTGTGAGACACCATGTGGTTGCTGGGAATTGAACTCGAGACCTTCAGAAGAGCAGCCAGTGCTCTTAACCACTGAGCCATCTCTCCAGCCCCAGGTCTGTTCTTTTGTGTCACCATTCCCCACTATTGGTTATGCCCCAGGTCTGAAAGAGGGTCTACTAGGACTATCTATGGAGCACAGTCAAAGGGACCTGATGGCCATGGGCTCAGCATTGTGGAGCAATGGCAATATCTGAGAGTGCCCCACACACACCCAAGGTGTCTGGTCTCTCCAGCTCTGGCAAAGCCCAGCTGGGTTTCTCCCAAATCCCCCAGGCTGGAGATGCTCTATACACTAAGTCCTGCTGTGCCCACTCACTGCCTCTGTGCCACACCATCCTTCCAATAACTCAAGAGGGATAGGATCATAAAGGATCAAAACTCGCGAGCTCATCAAACTGGTGTGCGCATCTAATTACCAGGAGCTGAGCCATAGGGTGGTGGGCAGGCTGATTGGCCATTAGGGAGGAGAGGGTACCCCAAAGCCTGATACAAGGCCATTATCCTCCAAATCTATCCTAGATACAGTCTTCAGTCCCAGTGCTCCAGAGAACCTGAAAATGCCGCCTCCTATGGCCGAAGAGTCAGTCCAGAGTGACTGAGATTACACACTGGGTGAGCGTGGTCTGAATCTGGATTACCCAGGACAGATCAATCCAACTGCAGGCGCCCTTACAAGTGGAAACTCTTCCCCTCTATGGAACACCAACAATGGAAAGCCAACAATGGCCCCACCTGAAGAGGAATGGGCCACAAAGACCGGGATGGCTACCAGCACCAGAGACACCAAGCAATCAGATCATTCCCAGTTAAGGAACAACTCTGTGAGCACCTTAACATGACAGTCACAATCATGAGACTAGACTGTGAGATCAAACTGCTAGACAAGCCACAAGGCCACAGCGACTGCAGAGAACAGTAAAGGCTCCTAAAAACGAAACTCAACACAGAACTGCCACAGGATCCCACAAGCAAAAGCAAGACCTCTCTCAGCTAGCCACGTGATGAACAGATAAAGAAAATCAGCTGCTCACTCTGAAAACGGGGGCCATCCTGATGCGTGCGATGGCACGGATGAAGCCAGCACACTAACTGAAATAAGGCAGCCACAGAAAGGTAAGTGCTGCCTAATTCCACTCAGACAGAAAGACATGGCTGCCTCGGAGGCTGGGGCAAAAGGGAAATGGGAAGATTGTTAAATGGGGACAGTAAGCTTGGGACGATGAGAAAGTTCTGGAAACAGACTGTGGTGAGGGATGCATACAAAGTGAATGTTCAATGTCACTGAACTGCACATCTAAAATTAGTCAACACGGCAAACCTCATGGCATGTATACTACCACCAAAACATGTACTAAGTTTGTCTCCAAGAACAGGAATAGCAGACTAGCCTATACAGTAGCCACCTCTCCCTTCCTCCAGACCCCTTCCTGGCTGAGGTCTGCCACCAGCCCATACAGCCTGGCCAGCCTCTTTGACAGGAGAAGCACCAAAGCCCTGACACCACAACAAATCATTTCTACAACAAAAGCCAAAGGGCGCTCCCCCTGCCCTGGAGAAGGGGCTCAGATAAGGCTCGCTCACTTGTGTGATAGGTCAACACAGTCACCATGGTCACCGTGAGTCACCACAATAAGAGCTGGGTTTTCTGTGGTCAGGCAACAAACCCAGCCAGCAATGGGGAGGGGAACTAAGCACCTGACATGATTTAAGCATGCAGGTAACAGAGCATTCTGGCCAGCTGGTCAGCCAAAGCTGACCCCTTTTCTCCCCCACCCTTTACATATGGAGAAACTGACAACCAGAGAGGAAGTGGCTTGCCACCATGACACAGCAAGGGGCCAGCCCTGGACCTCTTGCCTCCTTACCAAGTACTATGAAGCACAGGGTGTGGCACCAGCACAGGTTCCCAGCTCAATAGGGACCCACTTCCCTTTATCAAAAGCTCTGAAAGAGTAAGAGTTCTAGGTAGGCCCAATGCCTCAACCTAAGGTAGGTAATGTGCAGAAGACCAGCAAGACCAAAGGATGATTTTACACAGGGAGAAGTGGTATAGAGCCCTGCCTGACACCTCCCTCGAGCCACGCCCAAGGACTCAGCACTGTTTGTGTGTAAATTGACAATGCAGGATCCCAGCACACTGAACAAGATCTCCAGTAAGAACAGGAGAGACCAAGAGAAGACTCAGAGGGTAGAGAGCCATTGATGAGACGTATCAGAGGGAATACAAGTGATATGCTCGGAGACACAGAGGAAATCTACTCATAAAGCAAAACAGAAAGGAAATGCTGTACACATGGAACACTGAGGAAGCAGTAAAGTCTCTTAGAAACTGAAAAGGGAAAATGTTATTTTTTAAAAAAATCAAAGTTCAATAGATCAGCAGCCAATGAAATGTTCATGTTAAGGAACTGAAAAACAGACAACTCAACCATTCAACACAAGGGTTAGAGAAAAGAGCACAGGAAAAATCCAGAGAAAAAAGAGCCACAGGAAGCTGGGTGTTGTGAGCGATGCCTGCAGTCCCAGCACTCAGTAGCAGAGGCAGGGGACCTGGAAGTCACTGAGACCTGGCTTTACTGCATGGGATCTTATGTGAAGACAGAAGCAAGCCAACAAACAGCAGCTAGAGAGAGGCCATAGTCAATCATAATGTGTGTATGCACAAGCATGACGACCAGGGTCTAATTCCCAGCACTCACATCAAGAGCCAGACACGGTGATATGCTTAGAATGTGAGTGCTGGGGAGGCAGAGGCAGGTGGATCCCTGGGGATTCCTCAAGGGAACAGGAAAGAGTGATGGAGAAGGACATTCAGTATCCTCTTCTGGCTTCTGTACACACACATAGGCACATACATGTCTATATCTCACACACACACACACACACACACACACACACACACACACACACACACACACACTAGGTGATGGTGGTGATGATATAACACTACCACCTGAGCAGAAAGCATAAGGTGAAAAGACACCATCAGCAAAGCTCACCCAGCGGACACTTGCCAACTCAGAGGCAGAGAGACAATACTACAAGCTTTGAGGAGAAGAAAGGACCTAAGGTTCCTCAGGGGAAGATAGCTCTGGACTCCTCGACTCCTGGTGGGAACTAGGAGATAGCTCCTCCCTTCAAGCTTCTCAGGAGAAACTGGTTTCAGCGGTTCATTCCTAAGGCCGGCTAAATCACCCACCTAGCAACCGGATGCCGCAGACTTTTCCACAAAGACTTTAAAAAAGGCACAAAGCAGCCTACCTCCCCCCAACACAAAGGGAATCTAACACAGATGTTTAAAAGGTGGTCCCAAGATGATAACTGAGTGACAGGCTTGGAGAACAACTTGTCCAGCTCAGGGCAACCGGTATGGAAAAAACTCAAAGCTAAGAGAACAGTGACTCACCGCAGGACAGGAAGTCACCTGGTAGCCCTGCACAGCGTAACCACACGGATGGCCTGGGGCAGGAGTGAGCAGTACCTACTGCAGTCGTAGTTTTGCAAGAATTAAATCCTGATATGTATTGATTCCTATCTACCCAAGCAGCACGCCAGCAAATAATGTCTCAGTTGACAAATTAGCAAGCAGAACTGTAAGCCAATCATTTAGTTAAACATATTAAGGAGAGACAGTTATCTATACAGAGGCAGACAAAGGGGCGGGTGCATGGGCAGACAGCTGGTTTCATTATAAGCCCTTCAGACCAATAGGGTTGAGTTTCCTCATTCAGCAAGCTATGCGTTTTATAATGCAGCTACATAAAGTGTTACACAGGACAGGGATCCTGACACCTAACTAAAAATGGACAACTGTCAGCACACCTGAGCTCCAGTATTCAACTACTCTCTGAAACATAAACACACTTCTTAGCTGAAAGCTGAAACACCATTTGTTCTCACTCTCTCTCACTCTCTCTCTCTCCCTCTCCCCCCCCTCTCTCTCACACACACACCTGTCCCTGAGTTTTTGGTTTATGAACATCTACAGACATAGATAGAGGTTTGTGGAGCATACCTCGTACAGGGTTGTAGGAGCCCACTTAAGGAAAGAACATAAAACACCTTACTTTATGCCAATGTTGTCATGTCCATTTGTGTCCAGAAAACACACACGGCATTTCAAAGCCATTCTTCCTTCCCTCGTGGGGGTGGGGAAAGCCTGAGAGGGTGGAATGTAATTTTGGGGACTACACCAGGGTGTGAGGAAATGATTCTCTCCAGTGGACCCAGGTAGGCTCAGACTCCCCACGGTTCCTCAAGCTCCCCTCTCCAGGAAGCCTGGGCTTCGTGAAAGTATCCACCATCAGGAAGGTTCTGGGCTCAAAGTTACTTCCTTGGAGAAACAGAAGGAATGAAGAGGGAATCTAGGACTCAAACTTTTTCAGAAGTGGAACAGGAGGGGCTGGGCCCTAGAGGCCATCTCTCTCCTCTGGAAGGCACTGCTACACCCTATTGCCCCAGCAAGGGACAGAGGGCAGGAGGCTGAGACCCTGGTCTACAGACTGCAGGGGCTCTGATCCTGTATCACTGTCGCGTGCTCATCAGCCGTTCATCTGCCCTGCACGTTCAGTGCCTTCACACCTGGAACACACCGACGTGCAGCCCTGCCTAGAAGCCTTGGGGTTTAAATAGCCCTTAGAGTCGAGTCTTCTGTAGTGCTAAGGCCAGAAACTGAAAGGAAGTCCCCGAAGAACACGCAGATCAACCAGGAGTAAGGTTCTCTGTCGGATCCTGGCCCTCTGCACTCGGGGTTACACTGAGCCACTGAGGAATAGCAAAAAGACAGGAGGTCCAAAAGACACCCCCAAGGAATGCACGTGACAGGAAGAAGCCAGGAAATATTCTGTTCCTCATTTATCCAAGCTTGGCAATCTCCATCTTAGACAACTGGTCAGCCAACTTCCCGGAGGCCACACATGAGGTCCCACCCCTTTCAGGGGTGTCCTTCCCACTCACAATGATGCCTCTTTCTGGAACTCTTGCCGCACTCAGCCTAGCATGCTCTCTCTCTGTCCACACCTTCCTTCCAGTTTCTAGGCTAGGCATCTCCTCACTGAACGGTTCATCAACCTTTCTAGCAATCTCTTGGCTGCATACCACCATACTCCCATTTTATACACCAGGGAACAAAGCTCGGAGGTCAAGGGGCGGTGCCAGGATGGCTTGCACTGGGCCACCCAGGAGGATGATGGGTGCTACGTATTATCAGATAGCCTGTTCTCCTTGCTGCTTCCCACCGAGGCCCAGCAGAGCTGCCATTGGGATATTAGACTTAGCCGCATCCCACTAGGACCACGAGTTCCCGACTCATCTCTCCTCGCTCTAGCTGGCTCCTGCCCTGAGAGCCTGTTGGTAAATAGACTCTAGGAATTTAGGAGACAAGCCAGACAATCTAGAAGATTCCCTTCTCCCTCCCATCCCAAACAGGACCCTAAATGATGCAAGAAGTTGTACGAACATCCTGGCTCTTGCAGGTCTACAGTCCCACACCCTGTGATCATGGGACACTAACCTCCCCAATGTGGGTCATGAGTGCCATTAGGTGACTGACACAAGCCGGAGAGCCCTCAGGCAGCATTCACCAACCGTGACTCCATTTTCCCAGGCACTACACAAAAGGCCCACTGAAGGTGGAGGCAGGCATTCAGCTCCCCACCCACATACCAGGAATTAAAAATAGCAGAATTGACATCAATCATTCTCGGGGCGGCAGGGCAGACGCCACCATCCAAGACTGTCTCTGGGGCAGCCCAACCTAGAGAAATTCTGGGCAAAGCTGGCAGGAGAGTAGCCACAGCAATTGCTAGGGCCCCACCAAGGAGCAGAGCCTGAGGGAACAAACCTGAAAGAACCTTCTTAGAAATAAAAAGCCAGCCCCAGTGGCATTTGGGTTGCTCCAGAACTGTGCCATCACTGAGCCCAATTGAGTCTGTGGCTGACTTGATTTGGTATGTGCCAAGGCCCAGGGAGCAGGAGAGATAGACCTGAGTTCTCCAGGCTGGCTGAGGACAACACAAGGCCTGAAACCGTTATCTGCTGACTTCCTGGCTAGAGCATCTCAGCCCGAGCTGACACTGTGCTCTCTAGGCTTCATCACACTCAAACCCGGCTGGAGGGAAAGCTGAGAGACATGAAGGTCAACCTGAGAAAACCAAACTGAGGTACAGACGGTAACCTTCCCAACAACTCCCACATAAACTGAGTTATACACAGAGTGTCATCTGTTTCAGGGAGCTAAGAATGACAGCAGAGAAGCCAGAGTGGGCAGCCGCAAATGTATCCCTCGTGAATGTGAGGACCCATAGAGACCACTGGCCTCAGCTCACCATTCACGACTGTTGCCATGACAAGAGTGCCCTACATGCCATATTTAGAGTTAAAGAAGCAACCTGGGAGAAGGTGACATAGTAAGGACTTTCCATCCCAAAGTTGGGTCTTGGAAACCACTGTGTTTCATGGGGACTGGAAGACCTGAGGGTGCAGATCACAGCATGAGCCAACAAGCTAGGCCTCTTAGAAGAGGGCGGAGGAATAGAGGCCTGCCAGCATGTTCCCTAACCCCCAGGGACAGAGCTGCCCTGCTGTATGCCCTGATGGCTTCCGGCTGCTACGACATACGGCTCAGTTCCCACTCCCTAACCTGTGTAGTGCCAGCTCAGCCAATGACAAGAGGAGAAACATCTTAATTTTGTACTAAGGAGAAAAGTGGGTGGTGTTCCCAAACCTTCTGACTGTTACCCCTGAACCATCTGTCCTGTCTCACTTTTAGGAACAGAACGCTCACTATAACCCGGCACACAGCAACCCCAAAACCATGTTTCCTGGATCTCCATCCGCTCTGCAGCGCCTGCCAGTGAGGACTGCACTAGGCTGATCTGGACCACACGGGTGAAGGAGAGCATCACCCACATGTGATCCTGGGACTGGATGTATTAGTACATCCTGGACACCCGCCAGAATTCAAACCCTCAGACGACACATACGCATACACAGATATACAGACACACAGGCACATGCCCCCGGTCAGCAGCTGGGATCTAGAACTGTGTTTCAGCAAGCCTCACACATGTTCAAGTGTGAAAAACACAGCCTTAGAAAATGCCTGATGTGATTAATGTTAGGAGCCTGGTGCCTGGACTACCCTGTGGTAAAAACCTAGCCTCTGACGTCTGGAGAGAGACAGAGACAAGTCTTCTTTGATAAACGAATAAGTCTGAATCCTAACAGCAGGGGCAGAGGAGTGATGAGGCACTGAATGGATCTAGCAAGAAACAAGACGGGAAAGAAAACAACCTCCATGCCTAACAAACAGCAAGGACAACACAGAATCAAATTACAGCCAGCCACAACAGGAAGAGTGTCACTCCCTCTATCAAAGTCCTCCAGAGAGGATGGTAGCAGGCACAGCCTCCAGCCACCCCCTTTCTCTCCAAGCCCAGAACATGAGATGATTAGAAGAGAAACACATTTTTAAAGTGTAAATGATTAAAAATTCACGATAAGTCAAAGAGATACAAAGAAAGCAAACATGAGGCGTGGAATATTAATATTAAAAATGTGTTGATGGTTGAAATATTTCAATAGATAAAATGCTTTGCAAGCATGAGGACCTGAGTTCAAGTCCCCAGCACCCATGTAAATGCCAGGTGTGGAGGGACATGCCAACAATCCCAGCACTTGGAGTGTAGTGGAGACGGGAAGATCACTCGGCCTGCTGGGCATTCAGCCTAATAAATCAGCACATTGGCAAGTTCTAGAGGCAGCGAGAGACACTATCTCAACAGACAAAGTAGAGTGACAGAGGACAACATCCGATCTAAATCTCCACGTGTGCATGGCACAGACACACACACACACACAGACAGACAGACACACAGACACACACAGACACACACAGAGACACATACACACCCACACACACCCACATTCCCCTTGAGTACTTTTTTCATAATCCTGCCCCAGCAAACCAAGAACTTTTCCAGCTATGTGTTCAGTTGTTTGTCTGCCTGAAAGCATAGGCCTTAGAAAATGTCTAAGCTCAGTGAGAGTTAGAAAACCAGGCTCCAGGCCAGCACAGTCCAGAGAAGGAAAAGAGCATAGATACTCCACAGCAGGCTTCTGCTCATTTGTCCCTCTGTACCCTTGTATAGTAACTGCATTGGCATTTCCAGGACGGAGAAAACCCATCTTGTTGCCTCAGATGAGAAAGGATGCATGCCCAGGATGTGTGGCCAGCCCTGACATCCCTGGACACCTAGGAAGGGGCCCAAAGCTGTGTGTGTGTGTGTGTGTGTGTGTGTGTGTGTGTGTGTGTGTGTGTGTGTGTTGGGGGTGAGGAGGATTTCCTGCCATGGTGCTGGTATAGATCTTGTATGGTTTGTCCCCTAAAGGCCCACTTAGTGGAAGCATGATGCTTTGTACAGTGGCACTGAGAAGTGACAGGGCTTTAGGAAGTGGGCTGAGGGAGATGTGGAAACTGGTTATTATAACACCAGTGGCCTCATCCTTTCTTCCTTCTCCTTCCTAGTCTGCCATACTGTGAGGCAGCAAACAGTTGCCAGAACAGAGCGGAATCAACTTCTCTTTATTTGCTACCCAGCTTCAGATATTTTGTTATAGCATCAGAAACAGACTAAGACCCCCAAGCGTTTACAGGTTAAGTCTTGTTTTATCCACTCTTTCCAAAAGCCTGGCTGTCATAAGGACAAGGACCACTGGGACACTGAGGGAGGGGTGCTTACTGTCATCAGCAGGCTGAGAAGCAAGACCCTACTACAAACTATTCCACCAGTGCCTAGCTTGAAGGGCACAGGGGCATAGCCTGAAGTCTGTCAGGACACTGCCTCTAAACGCCTGGGTCCTGCTGTTTCATAAAATGTGTTTTTATTAATTTTAGGATTGTAAGAAAAGACATTATCCCACCTCTTGGCTATTCCTAAAACATAAATAATACAGACCTGAACACCAAAGATCACACAATACAAACCACAAAGCAGGCCTGAAAAACCTGTTAACTCGAAACATGAAAGCCAAGTTCGTAAAAGCCAGAACCATTGCCAAGGACAAATTGAGCTTGATTTACAGTGAGAATTATTTAGTCTTTTTTTTTTTTAAGGACTGATTATATACAACCTAGGCCGGCCTTAAACTTTATATACAGTCCATGTTGGTCCTGAACTCATGAGCCTCCTGCCTCAGCCTCCAGCACACTATGACTACTGGTCCATGCCACCAGAATTGGTTTTATAGTGGGAATTTCTGATACATCTCTCAGTGATAAGAAAAGATCACGTTGAATTTGAAGGTACACTTTAACACTATCAGCTACAAGGAGGACTTCATGCAGTCGAAAAGAGACATTTGCTGTCCTCTGCTAGTCACAGTCCCCTAAAACCAGGACTCAACCTGAAGCAGTCAGCCTGTCCACGACACTACCAACTGGGAATTCAGGACAGTTTTCCTGAATAGTCCCTATATCAGAGCTGGTTTACAGTAACCAGGACTGTAAGGTAGAACCGGGTGCTTTGCATGTGCAGCCATTTAAATGAAAATGATCAGCTGGGCGGTGGTGGCGCACGCCTTTAATCCCAGCACTCAGGAGGCAGAGGCAGGAGGATTTCTGAGTTCGAGGCCAGCCTGGGCTACAAAGTGAGCTCCAGGGCAGCCAGGGCTATACAGAGAAACCCTGTCTCGAAACAAAACAAAACAAAACGAAGAAAATGGTCCCCGTAGACACACTCACAGGGAGTGGCACTATTAGGAGGTGTGGCCATGTTGGAAGAAGTGTGTCACTGGGGGTGGACTTTGAAGTTTCATAAACTCAAGCCAAGGCCCAGTATGTCCTTCTCTTTCTGATGCCTGTGGATCCAGTTGTAGAACTCAGGGTTCCTTCTCCAGCACCATGTCTGCCTGCCTGCCACCGTGCTTCCCACCAAGATGATAATGGACTAAACCTCTGTTCTGTAAGGCAGCCCCAATTAAATCATTTCCTTTATAAGAGTTGCCGTGGTCATTGTGTCTCTTCACAGCAATAAACAGTAACTAAGACTGTGGAAAGCCACCCGCTAGCATTATATCCAAAGGACAGAACTGATGGCGGTAGGGTTTTTCAATGACAAGAAAGCAACAAAGTGAACTAAAAATGGGAAGGAATGGATAAAAGTTAAAATTGATGCCCTCTGCACACATACACACATACAACATACACAACACACACTACTGAAAGCAACTAGAATCTTATTTCTTTTTTTTTTTTTTTTTTTTTTTTTTAAAGATTTATTTATTTATTATATGTAAGTACACTGTAGCTGTCTTCAGACACTCCAGAAGAGGGCGCCAGATCTTGTTAGGGATGGTTGTGAGCCACCATGTGGTTGCTGGGAATTGAACTCAGGACCTTCAGAAGAACAGTCGGGTGCTCTTATCTGTTGAGCCATCTCACCAGCCCCTAGAATCTTATTTCTTTATTTAGAGAACTTAAAAGCATTTAAAAAAATCAACACTTCCTAAATAAATACATTCTGGAACATTCCAAGGAGACAGTTTCTTTGACCCAACTCTGCTTTAAGTCAATAAAAACAGGAAAAGAACTCATAACCCACGAGCGAGGGGAAGACTGAATAAATTATGGTAATTCTGCAATGAGAACATTCCACTGCGGCTGACCTGGAGCAACAGTCACCCAGTTGGTTACTGTCGCAATAAACAAGTCATACACAGAAGCTGCAGTATGAGGTACAGGGGCTGTGGCCTCCAGCACCGACACTCCTCAGGTGACAGAGCCTGGGCTCGCTCTCAGCCTCTCCTCCTTCAGCTGCTCCTGAGGTTTGCTCCAGCTCTTCTTTCCCATCCCTGGCTGTCCCAACAATGCTGTGCAGACTCCTCTGTCTGTCTGTCTGTCTGTCTATCAATCATCTATCTATCGATTATCTATCTGTCAGTCAGTCTGCCTGCCTGCCTACCTACCTATCATCTCTTCTGCTGCTCACTTTCCTCTACTCAGCTATCCCAGGGGGTCTTTAACATCACCATGCCCTTGACTTCAAATATAAATACAACCTAGACAAAATTGCCTGTCTAGCCCAGACGATTCAATTCCTCAGTCCTGCCGGCCTCCACCCCCACTTAGTCTCCAACGACTCCCTCCTGAAATGAAACGTGAGGGTAAACAAAGTTCACGACCTTCTCCACCTTCCAAACTGGGTCCTCATCCAGTCTCATGGGTCACACACAGGGTAAAGCCAGCGTTCCGGTAGGCTGGAGGCCGCTGCAGATGGCTATCAGGGCTCTGGGGGAAGCCTGTTAAGGAAAAGCTCTCTCCCGGGTCAAATGATGGACTGAATCTACCTCTGGCTCTGGGCAGACACATGACATTTTGATCTACTCCAAAGATTAGATCCCTGGATACTACAGGCTCCTCTCTAAGAGTGAAATGAGCTGGGCCTGTCAATCACCTGACCAAACGTTAATTCACATTGCTGCAATCACTCCTAAAGTCATGATTAGGAGATAGGAGGATTTTCCTTCGTGGAATGCTGTCCTTACCCCCTGCAGTCCTACAGAGCTTCCCACGTGTGGCACTGTAACTACCTACTTCTCTGCACTACTTAGGAAAACAACTTTCCCGCCCCCGCCCCCGCCCCCGCCCCCGCCCCCGCCCCCGCCCCCGCCCCCAGTCTTCTTTCCTTTCAGATATTACACACAGCCTGGGCACGCTCTTCCAGACCCTCTGGGCTGCTTTGTCACTCCTTTTCTCTTCCCTTCGGCCATGTGGCTGCTTGTCAGCCAAGAGGCAATTTGCTGACCCCCATTACTTAACCTACCTGCTTGTTTTCTTTCTTCCTTTTCTTTCTCTTCATTCTTTCCTGCCTGTCTTTCTTTTCTTTTCTTTCATTTTGTTTCGTTCGTTTCCAGACAGGGTTTCTCTGTGTAGCCCGGGCTGTCCTGGAACTTGCTCCGTAGACCAGGCTAGGCTCGAACTCACAGTGGTCCCCTGCCTCTGCCTCCCAAGTGCTGGGATTAAGGATGTGGCCACCACCAGGCTCGATGGCATGCCTGCCTTCTCTCTTCCTCTCCTCCATCTCCTTCCTCTTGGTATCTACTGTGATTCACCGTGTGCCTGGGTTTTCCTTTCTAACTCTAACAAAACTGTCTTTGAACATCCTTCCAAGTCCTTTCCTAAATTCTCTTACTAACAAGACTAAGAACTCAAAGAGGGGGCAGCCCTTGATATCCCCAGGGACACTAGGTCTCCTTTTGGGCATACAGAACTGGCTGGACAAGCAGTGGTCAGTCACTAAAGATTTCAACAGAAACATGCCTTGTCACCCAATTACTAAAAATACCTGTGCCCTTTGTGGTGGGCACAGCAAGCTCTCGTTCATTGACGCTGGCCCTGCCCCGTTACACACCCTGTTCCCCCAAAGACGGTTTGAACACCAGGCTTCACGTTCTCCCTGTCCACAGTGTCCAGATTCTTCTCTCCCTCACTCGGAATTCTCACTCCTCTTGCAAGCCAGCCTCCACTGAAGGGCTCCGGTCCCTGAGTCCTTCGACTATCTTCTTTGCTGCTAAGACAGTGGGACCTTCAGGAACACAATCCCCAAAAAACTAACACTAATAATCACAGAGCCAGCTTTGACCATGATATGCTCCACCTTAAGGTTCCAGCTTCCTTAGTAACACACCCACAATATCAGGATCATCGCTGCTCCCTCAATAATCTCAAAACCGTTCCGCAAACATAGTCATCTGATTCTCTGTTGGAGGCAACCATTTATCACCCAGAAAACTGGGACCATGTGGCGACATGGCTTGTCTCCGACTAGCTGGAAGATGAATTGTCCTCTAATCCTCTAGTTCTTTATTACTTTATGGGTGCTATGCCTACATCTACCTATGTAAACACTTACATGACTGGTGCCCTCCAGACGTCAGAGCCCCTGGATGCTTTAGATGGCTGTGAGGGGCCATGTGGGTGCTGGAGGGAAGCCTGGGTGCTCTGTAAGAGCAACAAGTGCTGGGTGGTGGTTTGAACAGAGACTAGTCCTCACAAGCTCACATGTTTGAGCAGCTGGTTTCCAGTTGGTGGCTGCTGGGAAGGATTAGGTGTGGCCTTGCTGGTGCAGTGTGTCACTAGAAGTGTGCTTTGAGGGTTCAAAAGACCCACTGTTAGTTCTCTCTGAGTCAAGATGTGAGCTCTCCGCTGTTTCTGCTGCCAAGTGACTTTGCTCCACCATTATGGACTCTGACCCTCTGAAGGCATAAGTCCTATCAAACGCTTTCTTTTCTAAGTTGCCTTGGCCATGGTGTTTTGTCACAGCAGCAGCAGAGTACCTGATACCTGCTCTTAAGCACTGAACCAGCTCTCCAGCCCCTGTCCCCTAACTGTTCAGAGGCAGTCACTCCATTCTCTCTCTCTCTCTCTCTCTCTCTCTCTCTCTCTCTCTCTCTCTCTATGCATTTTATGTATGAACACTTTGTCTGCATGTACATCTGTACACCAGAAGGTGGCACCAGACAGGTATGAGCTGTCACATAAGTGCTGGGAATTGAACTCAGGACCTTCAGAAGAGCATTGAGTACTCCTAACCACTGAGCCATCTCTCCAGCCCCCTGGAACACCATTCTTTCTCCTGTCAGTGTGGGCTGACCATTTCACTACATTGCTGCTCTTCTCCCCTATGACCACCAGCCAAGTGGCCCTGGGAACTTTCATGAGTTATGGTCAACAAGCCTAATGTAGGCCAACCGGTTTTAGAGGTTATTGGACGGTTCCATTCCAAACAGAGTTCAACAACTGTTCTTAGAAATGCCAACTCCCACCAAGGAAACCAGATTCCATTTATTCTCAGCGCTGTCCTATCTAAGCAACACACAAATGCGTGATGCTCTGGAAGGAATGAGCTCAGTGGGTAACGAGAAGGTTAATAGAAACTGGAGTGTGTTCCCCTGGCTAGGCCTGTGAAGTATAGCCACACCAACTCTCCCAATCCCGTGGGACCCAATGCTAGAAACTGCTTTGGGCTCAAGAGGAAGCAAAGCATCTAGGAAGGGAAGAAGAGATCATCTCTGGCCTTCAGGAAACAAAATATGCAATCCCACTCATCTCTGTGAGTTTGAGGCCAGCCTGGTCTACGGAGAGAGTTCCAGGTCAACTAGAGCTACAGAGAAAATACTTGAAAGAGGACCCACATGGGCTCTTAGAAAGATTCAGAAAGTCTCCACCCTCCAAAGGCACAAAGGCTAAATATGTGGTCATACAAATCCTTCCAAGGCCTGTCTGGAGAACTGGGCCAATAACAGAGAGGTTAAAGAGAATGGCTTGTAAGTAAGGAATGGACAAACAAAGAAAAGAGAGCAGAGAGGTGTGTGCTGGGACAGGGCAGTTCAAGCTGGCTGCACCTTGTGCTCTTGTTATCGCTGTACTATCTACTAGCTGTCGCATTTGATTACTTATACACCACCACTTTGCCTTGTGTGCTTTATGCATCCTCCAGCCACCCGTGATACACAGGTACAGTGCATCAGTTGCCACTGGTTCTAACCGCTCAGTACCTGAGCATGGCAGAACTGTTAAAAACATCAACTTGTGCCAGGCAGCAGTGGCCAACCTGCACCATGCAATGGTGGCACACACCTTTGATCCCAGCATTTGGGAGATAAGGCAGGCAGATCTCTGTGAATTCAAGGCCTACTTGATCTATAGAGTGAATTCCAGAACAGCCAGGACTACACAGAGAAACTCTGTCTCAAACAAACAAACAACAACAACAAAAACCCAAACCCTAAAAACCCATTAACTTGCTGGGCATGGTAATACATGCTTTTAATCCCAGCACTCAGGAGGAAGAGGCAGGTGGATCTCTCTGAGTTTGATGCCAGCCTGGCCTACAGAGTGAGTTCCAGGACAGTCAGAACTAGAGAGAGAGAGACTGTCTCAGAAAAGAAAAAAGAAAAAAAGAAAAACAACTCAAGAGGCTGGAGTGATGGCTCAGCAGTTAAGAGCACTTGTAGCCCCATGGCAGTTCACAACTCCGGTTCAAGGGTATCCAATGCCCTCTTTGTCTTACAAGGGCACCAGCTACCCACATGGTACACAGACATACATGAAGACAAAAACACTTATAAATACAAAATGAAATTTGTTTAAAAATTGTAAAAATAAGCCTGGTGTAGTGGGATACAACTTTGATCCCAGCCCTCAGGAAGCATAGACAATCAAATCTTTGAGTTCAAGGCCAACAGAGTCTATAGAGTGAGTTCCAGAACAGTCAGGGCGACACACAAAAAAACAAACAAGAAAGGTAAAACTAGATTAACCATAGGACAGGAAAGCTCTCTCCGTGGATAAGAGTGAATACTGCTCTTGATGAGGACCAGATTTCAGACTCAGGACGTTCACAACTTGTAACTTCAGCTCCAGCGGAACTGAATATACACACACTTAACTAAAAATAATATAAATGCTTTTTTAAAAATATTAACTTGCTGGCCGGTGGCACAAACCTTTAATCCCAGCACTCAGGAGGCAGAGGTCTGTATGAGTCTTGATATTGAAGTTTGGGACCAGACTGGTCTACAAAGCAAGTTCCAGGCCAGCCAATGCTAAATTGGTAGACCTTGTTTCAAAAGCAAGCAAACAAACAAACAACAACAACCCCCACCCCAAATTAACAAGACAACAAATTAACTCACACAATCCTCACAGTGAGTCTATGAAATAAGAATTATAATTACCCTCATTTTACAGTGCAGAAATTAATGAGGTATCAGGAAGGGATGGAGGAATCCGAAGTGGACACCTGTCTTAGAGCAACAGACTGTGTGGGTGAGCTCACCTTGCTTCCCCAGCTAGAGAATCCCGAGAACAGACAAAGCCTTGGGGGAACAGCCCTGTTAATCCTCCAGGAATTCCCAACAACTGACGGAAGCAAGAAAATAATGAAGGAGAATAATGGGAGCAGGCTGAGGGTGAGCAAGACACCTGGCCCTTCCCCGCAAGGATCTGGGTCCAAGTCTAGTCATCCTTTCGACAATGACACACACCGCCATCAACAAAGTTGAACAGCCCAACCCAGGGCCGCATTTGTAGCTTTCTTCCGCAATAAGGCAGCCTCGGGGCAAGGCAGCCTCGGAGCAAGCAGGGAGCAAGCTAGTTGAATCCTGTAAAGGGATCAGACAGGTAGGCTGACACTCTAGGTGTAGGGTCTGGGAAACCCAATCTCCAAGGACGCCCACTGATTAGCCGGCGGGGAGAAAAATCTCTAAAGAGAATGTGCCCAGCATGAGTTTAGCTATTCTCCCCCAGATTTGTTTGACACCTTGTACGCCTTTAGGAGACTGGCCTGAGCCCACGGGACGTCCGGGTTGCCAAGCTCAAGCAAGCGTTCTTGAAGACTCTGGAACGAGAAGCGGGGGCAGGGGCAGAGGGATCCTAGCTGGATACGCGGTAAGGAAGACAGGCAGGCAACACGGCATCTGGCACAATCGTGCATTCTCTGGACCGCTTAGGAGCCTGCCTTATATAAACCCAGGGTGGCAGGTCCAGGAACCCGCGCCCTGCAGTTCCGGAGCAAAGTTCCCAAAGACAGCTTTCTCGGCCCGCTGGGCTCCGCTCAAGCTTCTCCCGGAAGCGCACTGAGGTAAGACCTCAGTCACCCCCAAGTTCGCACACCCTGGGACCCTGCGGTCCCAGGCTCACCTGCCCTGACCCCGTTCAACTCCGGGCCTTGTCCTCGGGGGAACATTGCACCCCACGCCACGCGCGAATACCCCTCATGCGGAAGCCGCCCGCCGGGACCCTCACGCACCTGGCACCAGGGACCGGGACACTGAGCTCGGATAGCAACTCCTTCCTACTCCCGCTTTCCTGGATCCTAACCCGAGAGTGTCTGCGCACGGTCGAAGGAGGAGCCGGCAAGGCGGAAAACTCTCCGGGCGCGGCCGCGTTTGTCGCCCCGGGGCGGAGCCGCACGAGATGGGCGGAGCCTCTCTGGAGGGGCGGGGTGCGTGGGACCACGCCCACAGGTGAGGGTTGCGCTTCAGTGGTAGCTTTGTAGGAAGCCCCGAGCTTTCCGGAGCAAAGCCGCTCTAGACCTCAGGATGAGAGGACATTCTCGCGGGTGTTTATTTTCAGGAGTTTGACAGCGAAAAAAAACTTAAAACAGTCACTGTGTACGGCAGGAGGAAACTTCACAATGGAAAAAATTACCACCTCAACCAGTGACCAGGGCCAACATCAGCAGTGGTAATTTATATTGATCTTCTGTCGTGTGGTGTCTTCCTCCTGGAGACACATGACCCCATAGTAATCGTGCAGAAATATCAGACAAGCCCCAATTGAGGAACTCAGGACTGTCCAAAACTCTCAAGGTTGTCAAAACAAGAGGAGTCTGAGAAGCTGTCACATGGAGATATGAAAACTAAGTAATGTGACATCTTGGATGGGATCCTGGGAAAAGGACACTAAGTTAAAAAAAACAATGACATCTGGACCATATATAGATTTAATAACAATGCATCAATATTGGTACATCTATTGTAGCAAAAATACTAATATGTTAATAACAGGAGAAGACCCACGTTGGTTGTTTATTTAGAAAAAGGTAGTATAGTGAGTATGATTGTGTAACATTTAAAAATAAAAATTAAGTCTCTTACTCTCCCCAGCTCACATTTAGGCACCTCCTTCCAGATGTTCAACACACTTCTACGTTTGTGTTGCTTGCTGTGCTTAAGCAAATGTATTTGTTTATAAAACAGGATTGCAGTATTTTTTTTTCCCCTCACTTTATATTCGAGTGTCCTTTCAACTGACGCCCCAGGACCAACCAGGTTCTTCGGAAGACTGCACAGGATCTCCCCCCACCCCTTACGGATTCTTCACTATCTAGCTCCCACCTGGGGTACACTTCTTTCATGGCCCACTTTTGATTTGCAAACAAGCCATTTGTCATTTGCATTTTAGGAGCCCAGTGGACTGTAAGAGCCGGAAGAAGCCTGGTTGGCAGGTGTGGTCTGCTTGCTCCAGCAGATCGGAATGAGCTAGCCTGCCAGGCTACTGCCTCACAGCGGGAAACTCAGGCTTAAGGTTTCAGAGTGAATGAATAAATAAATAAATAAATAAATAAATAAATAAATAGCAGAGGAACATGATTACTCCTAGGTATGGTGAAGGAGAAGGTTTATTGTAGAGAAAAAAGAGACATAGTCAAAGGCAGACACATCTGGGAGAATCCAGAATGGTCATGACCCAGAGCCTTGTGAGGAGAGTGGGGAGGGGAAAGGAGATGGGTGAGAGAGGAGAACCAGGTACAGCAGCTAGAAGCTAAAGGTACAAAATAAAGGGGGAGGGGTAACTAAAATCATTATATTATGTAGAGAAAAGCAGCCCTGTACCGTGGCCTGCAGAGTTGTGGGTAGAAGGCAGGTTATGCCAGCCACAGGCTGTAAGGTAAGGCAGGGTATGCCAGCCACAGGCTGTAAGGTAAGGCAGGGTATGCCAGCCACAGGCTGTAAGGTAAGGACTGAGGAATTCTGAGGGTCCAGGGTTTGAAACCTAACACAAAACATCACATAGAAAACCTCCAGGCTGGAGAGATGGCTCAGAGGTTAAGAGCACTGTCTGCTCTTCCAGAGGTCATGAGTTCAATTCCCAGCAACCACATGGTGGCTCACAAGCATTTGTAATGAGGACTAGTGCCCTCTCCTGACTTGTAGGCAGGCAGAACATTTAATAAATAGATAAATAAATCTTAAAAAAAAAAAGAAAGAAAACCAAAAGGGGATGGGGGAACACTTAATAAATAAATAAATAAATCTTTAAAAGAAAGAAAACCAAAAGGGGATGGGGGCAGGCATGGGGGCAGGCAGAAGGGCAGAAAGAACAGGGGGACATGGTGGGGACATGGGACTTGTGAAGTCTGCCACCAAACCAGCCCCAAGCCTTTCTGGACTCCAGGGAGCGACTGTTATCATACACTCTCATGGTGGGGGGGCGGGGGGGGGGTGGAGTCACCTGGCTGCAACCCCACTCCTCTGGCCCATTCTTGCACTTAACTGGTCCTCCCACAAAGGCTACGAATGTAGGCTCCTGATAGGCTGCTTTTCTCTGGGGTGGAGCCAATGCTTCTGAGAATATGAATGTAAAAATAAATCATTTAGGGCAGCGTTTCTCAACCTATGTGTCACGACTCCTCAGGGTCAAATGACTTTCACAGAAGTACCCCAAGGCGATCTGCATATCAGATATTTACATTATGATTCATAATAGTAGCAAAATTACTGTTATGACGTAGCAAAGAAAATAATTTTGTGGTTGAGGTCACCAGGACATGACACATCACCAGAGGTGATGCAGGTGGATGGGTGGGGGTGCATATCTTTAATCCCAGCACCTAGGAGGCAGAGGCAGGTAGATCTTTGAGTTCAAGACTAGCATGGACTACAACAGCGAGTTCCAGGATGACCAGGGCTGCACACAGAAACTCTGTCTTGAGGGGGGAGAAATTTGGACAAAGCATCATAGTTGGGGACAGACAAGGCTGTCCTGAGGCTCACTGGCCAGCCACTCTGGCCAAGCTCTAGGCTCAGTAAGAAAAGACTTGTCGGGATGGATCACAGGGCTCCCAATGGAGGAGCTAGAGAAAGTACCCAAGGAGCTAAAGGGATCTGCAACCCTATAGGTGGAACAACATTATGAACTAACCAGTACCCCAGAGCTCTTGACTCTAGCTGCATATATATCAAAAGATGGCCTAGTCGGCCATCACTGGAAAGAGAGGCCCATTGGACATGCAAATTTTATATGCCCCAGTACAGGGGGAACGCCAGGGCCAAAAAGGGGGAGTGGGTGGGTAGGGGAGTGGGGGTGGGTGGGTATGGGGGACTTTTGGTATAGCATTGGAAATGTAAATGAGCTAAATACCTAATAAAAAATTAAAAAAAAAAAAAAAGAAAAGAAAAGAAAAGAAAAGACTTGTCGGGCTGGTGAGATGGCTCAGCGGTTAAGAGCACCGACTGCTCTTCCGAAGTTCCTGAGTTCAAATCCCAGCAACCACATGGTGGCTCACAACCATCCGTAACAAGATCTGACGCCCTCTTCTGGAGTGTCTGAAGACAGCTACAGTGTACTCACATATAATAAAATTAAAATAGATAAATCTTAAAAAAAAAAGAAAAAGAAAAAGAAAAAGAAAAGAAAAGACTTGTCCCCAGCAACGAGGTAGAAAGTGACTGAGGAAGCCTCCTGATGCTGACCCCTGACCTCCACACAAAGCACACTCGCACGCTGCACACGCATCAACTTTTAGCTATTTTGAGCATGTTAGTTCATTTTGAAGTAGCTTTTTGCTATGACTCCTGCTTTTATCTTTGCGGTTACCTCTCTTAGGCTCACCATTGATGGTCAGATTTGTAGAGCTCACCATGGAGACGGAATGTTTTCACAGTCTTGGCTGTTTTCTAGTAAATGTATTCATTATAAATCTCCCTCTAAATCCTGTCTTAGCTTCTTGCCAAGTTTAAACGCTCGGTGCTGTCATCACCTCTCAGTTATAAATAAACAATTGGAGGACGTCGTTAGAAATTCATCCTTAATCTATGGGTTATGAGTACATTTCCAATTTTTATTTTAAAATTTAAGACTTTTGTAAAGAAATCGGTTCTTCTTGTCATTTATTCCTCCCTTTAATGCTTGCAGATAAGAAAATGCACTCCCTTTAGAAGGCCATCTTCCTCGGTGGCCCTATTTTTGGCCGTTCTAGTTTTTATGAACGTAGCTTTAGAGTACATGCAAACCTCACTTCTAAATCACTCTGAGCTTGCAAGACAGGCTGCTTAGGCCTTTCATCTGTTCTTTTCTCCTGTTTTCTCCTAGCGTTGCTGTCTCAGCTGTTTCTTGGAGAGAGCATCACTTTTCATAAGGTTCTAAGAATCCTACCCGAGTATAGTAGTTCTTTAGGTAGTTCATTTAACCAGTTCATATTGATAACAATGCACTCAATATTTGGGGTTATTTCTGCCCTCTGTGTGAGAGCTACCACATGCTCACCTAGAACTCATTGTTGTAGCCCTGTGAACTATCACATGCTGGAGTTCTCTCATCCTGACTGGTAGACAGCTCTTGCCCTAAAATCTTCAAACCCCTCCCCCTTCATTCCCATCACTAGGCTTCCCCTGATCTGGGGACCTAAGAGCCAGTGCAAGGCTGGGGTCCAGAGCATCAAACACAAGTAATGAGGCTTAGTAGTGTCCTTTATCCTCTGAGCCATCTCACTGGCCCTAAAAATACAGTTGCTAATGTTAAAGTTCACATATTTGAAAGAATGAAGCCTCAATTATTTTTTAAAAGATTTTATTTATTTTATGTATATGAGTGCACTGTAGTTGTTCTCAGACACACCAGAAGAGGGTATCGGATTCCATTACAGATGGTTGTGAACCACCATGTGGTTGCTGGTATTTGAACCCAGAGCCTCTGGAAGAACAACCAGTGCGCTTAACCTCTGAGCCATCTCTCCAGCCCCCAAAGCCTTAATTATAAATAGCTTTATGAAGCAAGACTAAAAACATTTTGTAAAAACAGATTTGTGTTTGTTTAGTGTGAATAGCCATTAATGAGGCTATCAATATCTGAAAGTTCATTAATCTTTTACTTTAATTAGTGTTTTGTTCAATAGACATTGCTTTTGGAAAATGCATACAGTGTTAAGACTTCTTTCATGATCTGTATTTAACTTTTAAAAATCACATTTATCTACTTATTGTGCATGTGTTAGCACATGGGTGCACTCATGTGGGGGTCAGAGAGCTACTGTTATTTTTCTCTCTATCACTTGAGGCACAAGGATCAAACTCAAATCATCAGATTTGGTAGCAAGTACCTTCACCTGCTGAGCCATCTCACTGGCTCGACTGTCTGCACTTTCAAAAGTTTATATTAAGTGTTTATGCACACTGTAAATGCATCCGCTAATGACATGGTCACTCCATGGTTCGGGTAAGGCAAAGGTTTTTATTGTAGCTATGAGAGAAAGAATAGCCGGAGGCATCTGGCAGAGCAGAGAGAGAAAGTTGAAGACTAAACATAGGGAGCAGAGTAGACATGGCCAGGCTGTCTGCAAGAAAGGTGGGACTAGCAGAGGGTAAAGAATAAAGAAAATATGTGGAGAGAAACAGAAGCAGAGCAGAGGGAGGGAGGGAGGGAGAGAAGGAAGGAGAGAGGAAACAGCAAAAATAGAAAAATAGTGGGGTTATAAGGAGAAGGTAGCCAGTGGGCTGGAGGGAGGGAATTTAGGGTAGGTGAAGAGCTGAGAATGGCTGGGATGCTAGCATGGCCTTTGAAATGTGTAACTGGTACTAGTGATAATGAGGGAGCCAGCATGCTTTGGCATGACAATAGGCACCACAGGTAGCCATAAGACTCCTTTTGGGGGCTGTTGAGATGGCTCAGCGGTTAAGGCACTGATTGCTCTTCCAAAGGTCCTGAGTTCAAATCCCAGCAACTACATGGTGGTTCACAGTCATCCGTAGTGAGATCAGACGCCCTCTTCTGGTGTGTCTGAAGACAGCTACAGTGTACTTACATATAATAAATCTTTGGGCTGTTGTGAGTGAAGTTGGAGCGAGCGGAGCCAGAGCGAGCAGAGGTCCTGAGTTCAATTCCCAGAAACCACATGATGGCTCACAACCATCTGTACAGCTACAGTGTACTCATATATACATAATAAATAAATAAATAAATCTTTTAAAAAAAAAGACTCCTTTTGGGAGAGGGAAAGCAGTTTCACATGTTCCTGAGGAATGAGGCTTTTGTTCAACCACCAGAAATTCACCTATAGTTCAGGGTGCCCTCATTTCCGGATATTTGGAGTTTGGGGAAACGGAGCTTCCTTTGGATCTGACAATAAGAAATCGCACTGCTTCTGTTTTGATTAGTCTAGATGTTTGTGGGCCCTGAAATAAATCTCGACTAAATGAAAATAAATATGTAAAGCTGGCTGTGCAGCTCAGTAGATAGAATGCTTGCCTATTTTACGAAGCCCTTGTTCAATCCCCAAATCTCCACAAGCCAGCCATAGTGAGACACACTTATAACCCCAACACTTGGGAAGGTAAGGCAGGAGAATCCGAAATTCAAAGTCATCCTAATTACATAACATCTTTGAGGCTAGCCTGGTCTACATGGGACCCTGACAGAATCTAATTCGTCACATCAGAAAACAAAGTTGTCCCCTCTTCCCACACACCCGCTTTTCCCCACAGGTTGTGAATCTCTGGAGTGTAATACTTCCCACCACATGATTCCAGCAGGCAATTTGATATCAACCGGTGTTCCCTCACCAGAATCACTTCTCAAGACCTATAAATAGGGACAGATTTATCTAGATGCTGCGGGACCCATTCCTGGATGAACTCTTTACACGGTTATGGAGGGAGAGGCTCAGCCTTGTTTAAGCCTTGTCTTACTTTGCTGCAGAATTTAAAAAGAAGGAGGAGGAGGAGGAGGAGAACAACAACAACAAAAACAACAACAACAACAACAACAACTATCTTATGTTCAAGTGCTTAAGGTGGCTGGATCTTCCATCCCGACTTCCTCTGCAACTCATTTCTCATGCATTTCACATTAAAGTATTCACAGGAGACCTGGTCAGAGATAGGAAACGGAGGTAGCATTTACAGTCAGTTCGAGGTGTGGCTGCTACATATCCCTGCTGGGTGTAGGACTGACCCCCCAGGAACGCTCTTCTGACTCAGCAACAGACTCCGAGATTCCGAGATCTCAGCAGCACCTGTGCCGAAGCACACGCACGCAGGAATGTGTCTGCACAGAGGAGGAACACGTGTTGACATACATGGAACCAGGAGCTAATCTATGGAAACTCTTCCCACCACCCTGTGTACAAAGTCATAAGCGGGAGACGCCATGTTTCATCCATACTATTTAAAACAGAAATTCTCTCCTATAGGGATTGTGCTCAGCAAAGAAACATCTACAATTACGTCAAATAAATATAAATACTTTTTACAAGCAACTTTGGTAAATGTGTCTTAGAATTTTTCCATGGTAAGCCACAAACCATAAAAGTACTGTGAATAGGAGCATGCCTGTGTGTAAAATGGGATCTTATCCTCTGCCTGGTGAGTAACCTTTCCTGGAGATATATGAACAATAAATAATGCTCATCCCAGATGGGGTATTAATGACAAATCAAAGAAATGATTTCACCCCAGTCTAGCTTAGTGAAGCAGTGAGTTGAGTTGGGGTTACCTACCAGAGTGTGGGTGAGGGGTTACTTTCAGAATGACTCAAAGACAGCTGTATTGCCACAAAGACGGATAAAAGCTGGAGCAGGGCTGGCCGGAGAGTCTCTTCTACCCCTATAATTGTTACTGGTTATAGAACCTTGGAAAGGGGCCAAGTGTGGATCTTGTAATTTCAGGACTTTCCTGAGGCTTCTGAGTTTCTTTTTACTTCCTGAGCTTGTAAATTTAAGTTACTTCCTGAGCCTTACCTGGCATTTAGGAGGGAAGGTTTCAATTAGATAAAAGAGCTATTCGATACCACCATCTTGACTGGATCTTGGTTTATTGGACCTACTTTTTCTGATGTCCTACATTCACTAAGAAAGATTAAACATAATAATAACTTAGTATAAAACATATCAACAAGGATAACAAAGACCTTGACCCAACACTACAGTAAGACTATGCAGTAAGTACAAGATTCGACACTGAGAGGCAAAAGCATGAAACTGTACAGAAATAATATCAACACTGACAGCTATCATTAAAATTTTCATGTTAAAGCTGGCTGTGGTGGCACACACTTTTAATCCCAACACTCAGGAGGCAGAGCCAGGTGGATTTCTGAGTTCGAGATCAGCCTGGTCTACAGAGTGAGTTCCAGGACAGCCAGGACTATACAGAGAAACCCTGTCTCAAAAAACCAAAAATTAAAAAATAAAAAAAAATAAAAAGTAAAAAATTCATGTTAAAAGTTACAATGGATGGTCCATGCCTATAATACCAACTATTAAGAAGGTGAGGCAAGAAGATCAAGAGTTTGAGGCCACTATGAGCTATGTTGAGATCCCTTTTTTTCTACAAAAGCATGTATTTTCAGTTAAAATAGCAAACTTTTGCAAGATGTGGTACCACACATCTGTAATCCCAACACTGAAAAAGATGAGATGGGAGGACCGAGAGTTTGAGACGTTGCAACCCGTGTTTCATATCAAGCTCAAGGCTAACTTGGACTGTATAATGAGGCTCTGTCTCAACAAAATAAAACCAAGGAACTAGGATGTAGCTCAGTGAGAGAGAGCTTAGCATGTGGAAGGTTCTGGATTCAATCCCCAGTACTAGAAGAAAGGAAGGAAGAAGGAACAAGGGAGAGACATGAACCTTGTGACCATCCTGAGAAAACTGAAGAGTCTTCGTAGATTTCCTGAAAACACTGTCAGAAAGCCTCTTCAGCTATAAACTTTATTTCCTCTATATTTTCTGACTGTAAGCCCTATTCTCCCCCACCCCCACCCCCCCAAGATCCTGGGCTGCAGGTCCTCGTGGTCTACACTGAGCCTCTGCTAAGCTGGCCTCTTGGGGCCTTCATTCTCATAGGTCTTCCTGAATCCCACTTCCCTCACATCTCCCTTCCAAGGTGAGCAAGATGCAGATCTAACTTTGCCACTGTCTAGAAACTTCCGCAGATTCTCCAGGAGCAAATTCAGTCCCTAACTTGGCTATGGACTGGAAATGGCTCTCGTGAACAAAATGGCTGTTTTCTCAGTAGACTGCCTCTTTCCAGCCCGGACTCAGCAGCCAGGTGCCCTGAATGTGCCCTCCCCCAGTTCGCCTGGGTCCTGACTCCGCCCCTGGCTCACACTGTCCCTTCTTCCTGGATCATCTTCAGCTTTCAGGAGGTTTATAGAATTATTTTTTTAAAGATTTATTTATTTATTTATTTATTTATTTATTTATTTATTTATTTATTTAATGTGTGTGAGTACACTGTCACTGTCTTCAGACACACCAGAAGAGAGCATCAGATGCTATTACAGATGGTTGTGAGCCACCATGTGGTTGCTGGGAATTGAACTCAAGACCTCTGGAAGTGCCCTTGACCACTAAGCCATCCCGCCAGACCCAGAAAGCACATTATAACAAACAGTAAATAAATGATCCTGTGTGTTAGCTACTTTGTATATGAGTTTCCCAGCCAGTTTAACCAGGAGGATCTGTTGTGGTGTGGAGCATGAAAAGTGGGCCATGTGGTTACATACCCACTTCACAGTTTTTCCAAGGGGATTTGTATTGCTAATGTAACGATGACCCGTTTGTCATATGCTGAAGGATTCTCAAAGTTCCTCCTGCAGAGAAGTCCAGTTCTGCCTTCGAGCGCATCCTTGACCTTCCCGCAGCTACAAGCTCTCCCTGATGCTTGAGTTTTCCTGGGTGTCTAAGTGAAGTCTCAGCTCAGCTTATTTTTAAAGTATGACTCATCCCGTAATTGGCAGTGGAAAGTAGCACCCTAAAGCGATCTCAGCTTCACAGCCACACTGTGCCTTTGCAAAGCCGAGTAAGAAAAAGGTCTCGTAGTGGTTAAGTGCTTTCAAAGCACTGCCTGTCTCCAAGGCTAGTGGTCTGAAGTACAGGGTGGGGTTTAGCAGAGCGGCGGTGCTGTGCGCTTGCGTGCCCCCTACCGAGTCCTTGAGGAATTGCTTTAACACTTGCCACTTTGGCAGCTCTCAATCGACGTGGATTGAGATAATCGATGTGTTATTTGAACTTGAGTCGCCTCTCTGTTGTAGGGGGTGCTGCTGAAGATGGGGACCTTCTACGAGACTCCAGAAGAATGCGCTTTTTCATCTCAGCAGATGGAGCAGGGTCCTATTTCTCCCCATCAGCTATAGAGAGCTAAACTGGAAATGATGGGAAACCATAGAAACAGGACTAACCATTCAGGTCTCCACAGTTGGGGGTACAGACACGGGTGTGTGTGTCATTGGCAAGATACTCTACAGCAGTGGCTCTTGATGTTTCTCAGGCTGCGACCCTTTAAGACAGTTTCTCATGTTGTGGTGACCCCAGCCATAAAGTCATCCAGTCACTATTTTATAACTATAATTTTGGTACTGGTATGAATTATGCTGTAAATGTCTGACATGTGACCCCCCCAAAAGGGGTCACAACCCACAGATTGATTGCTCTAAAGGCTTAGCTTGCTACAGGCAGATGTTGAATTCTGGGGAATCTCCTCTGAGGGACAGAATTGGAGACGAACAGATCCTACAAATCAGTTTTGTGCAGGAGACTGAAGGTCAGGCCTCCATGATGGAGAAGGTGGAACCTTTAAAAGGAGGATCCTAGTGTGGTGTATTGTCTCTCAGTATGGGTACTGCCATCTGAAAAAATCGATGCCCTTCTCATGGGACCTCTATCAGTTCCTGAGATTGTGAAGTGTTACAAATGGACAAGGCAGGAGCTTTTTCTCTTCTTTGCTTCTTGTCCCATTATGCAATCTCTCATTCCTTCTTGTATTCCCACAGTGATGCTATCACCACCTAGTGATAAAAGCAGGAGGTTCTTGCTGGAGATAAAGCCATGCTCTTTGAATTCTCAGCTCCAAAGCTGTGAGCTGAATCAGCCTCCTTTTGTGAGGCACCTAGCCTCAGGCAGCAGGACCCAGATTGACACCAGAATCTTGAAGACAAACATGGTCTTCTCCCTTGTTCCTTTCTCTCACCAGTTCATATTCCTGTTAACACACACGGACCACATCACTGGGAGCACCAGGGCCTGGGGGTGAGTCAGATACTATATGTTTCCCATTGTTTCACTCCTGGTCCCCAGGTCTAGGCACGTTCTCACCCTAAAGTTCATTGGTATTATGTGAGCCGAGGAATTTAAAGTGGAAAAAATGTAGGTAGATTTCTAGAGTCAGAAGGCCTATTGTTAAACTCTGGGGTCAGAGGGGTCAAGGATACCACAAGAAGACTGTAGGTCAACTAACCTGAGCCCAGTGGGGCTCACAGAGACTGAACCACCAACCAAAGAGCATGTGGCGTGGAGCTAGGAGGTCCCTCAAACATTTGTAGCAGATATGTAGCTTGAACTTCATGTGGGTCCCCTAGTTAACTGGAGTGAGGGCTCTCTGACTCTGCTAGCTGCCATTGGATCCTCTCTCCCTACCTGTGTGGGCCTCAGTAAGAAAGGATGAACCTCATCCTGCTGGGACTAGGGTGGGGTGGTACCCAAGGGGAGCGCCCCCTTCTCCTCAGAGTAGGGGAGGGAGTGATGAGAGGAGGGATTTGTGAGGGTGGGACTGGGAGGAGGGGGCCTGCAATCGGGATGTAAAGTGAACAAAAATAAATAAATTATCAAAGAAAAAAAAGGTATGGGTTTGGCTACATTCAAATTTTAACTCTCCTAAATTCAGCTGTAAAAATCTTGTATCTTCTTCATCTTCACCTGCAAAACAGGGCTGTTCCTACGAACGCAAGCACACGTGTGTCGATAACATCTCTAACTGCTAGTTAGTTTGAAGATAATGAGAACAGGAGCTAGAAAATGTCCCTGGAGGGCAGAGATTCCCCCAAGAGCAGCAATTCCAGTAAAGAGGTTAGGTTCCTGTTTCCTCTCTGAAATAAGCTCCTCCCTATAACGGATCTAAAACATCTGTTCTCAACTTCCCTGATGCTGCGACCCCTTAATATGTGTGCTGGAGACCCCCCAATATAGAACTATTTTTTAAAGATTTGTTTGTTTGTTTATTATATGTAAGTACACTGTAGCTGTCTTCAGACACACCAGAAGAGGGCGTCAGATCTCATTACAGATGATTGTGAGGCACCATGTGGTTGCTGAGAATTGAACTCAGAACCTTGGGAAGAGCAGCCAGTGCTCTTAACCACTGAGCCATTTCTCTAGCCCCATAAAAGTGTTTTTGTTGCTACTTCATAACTGTAATTGTGCTACTGTTGTGGATCATAAGGTAAATATCTGACATGTAGGATATGTGACCCCAAAAGGGGTGGTGACCCAGAGGTCGAGAACCACTGTTCTAAAGGCTCCCTCTACAAGATCACACACTCCAAAGAGTGAGAGGAGGCACCCAGACACCTGGCTGGGCCTCCTAGGCTGGCCAGGACATCACCCTCCTCACAGCTCACCCCAGGTTCTTCCATAAATCCTTAACAACCCCAGGCTAGCAGCTTGACACCCCACTTCCCAGAGCTCCACTAGCTGACGAGATACTCACTCTGCTTTCTTTTTCTCTTAAGCCCCCATCATAAAATACTTCTTTCTAAAAATCACCCCCCCCCCCTTTGCAGTCTGGGACTCTAAGTTCTTCACACCTGAGAGACTTTCAGGTTAAAACAAACAAACAAAATAAAAACCCGAAACAAATGGCTATCATTTTGTCTATTAGCATACCAAATCACAAGCTGGCCAGAAGGTGCTCTCAGCTTCACAGATACCTGTAACAGAGTCCTCACTGGCACCCTGGCTCTTCTTAGCTCGTCTCACCATGCCCGCTATCCTAAACCTCTCCAGTGCCTGGGCTTTGCTACCCAGCTTCTCAGTCCCATATAACTTTGCCATTTCTCTCTCTCTCTCTCTCTCTCTCTCTCTCTCTCTCTCTCTCTCTCTCTGTCTGTCTGTCTCTCTCTCTCTCCCCTCCACTCTTCTTTCTCAGTCTCCTTTGCCCACACTCCCTTTGTCTTCCTCTCTCATTCCCCTGCCTCCTCTCAGTCTTCATGTCCTCAGTTTATACAGAGACAAGAACCCAAACCACAGGTCTTAGGTGGCTTTGGTGGCTGTTGAGTGTCTGAGACCCTAGCCTCTCAAGCGAACACAGCATCTCTCTCAAAGACACCCCACTCTGATACTCCTAAGTCAACCCAACTCTGTTAACAAACAGAGCCATACCTTGGACGAACCCCTGGATCTTTATCTCCAACCTGTAGCAGCAACATAACTGCTTACATTCATCATTTGTCACCTTACTAGACAATGAGCTAAGTGGTTTCATATTTACATTTTACCCGGGACTAGGCAAGGTGGCTCTTAATATCCGTGATCTACAAGATTTTTTGTTTTGTTTCTTTCAGTTTGGGTCCAATGAGGAGAGAAGCAATATCATCGAAATTCTAATTTTCATTTTAATGTATTTTGTGTGCATGTGTGTGGAGGCAAACACAGTTTGTGCCTGGAGATCAGACTATAATTTACAGGCGTCCAGTCTTTCCTTCTAGTGTGTAAATTCACAAATTGAGCTCAGGCTGTCGGCCTTAGCAACCTGCACCTTTATCTGTTGACTCCCAGGAATGGTTGGATTCTGACAAAAGTCTACATATATTTTGTACAGAGACCCCTATAGGACTATCCCCCCATACCTGAAGATGATCGTACCAATAAAGAGAGCCTTGAAATGGGGCCTCCTTCCCCAGGCTGGAGCGAAGTATCACTGAAACACGTAAGAATCAGACAAAGGGGCTGGGATGCCTGGGCTAAGCCACTCAGTAGTCACTGGCCAAGCTGGAAACAAGCCTTAAAGGACACAGTGGGGCCATGACCACAGGAAAGGTGAATGGTCATGTGGAAAGAATCATGTCTCTGGTGAGGACACTGGCCGTAGTCAGAAACTCCTGAAGAATGTTGGTGAGTCCCTCAAGTGTTCATCAAATGGATGATGCAAGAACAGTGGTACTCAGCCTCCATCTCATATATATCTCATAAGGAGAGGGGCCCAGGAACTGGCTGCTTCTAACTAAGACTAGGCCCATACTAGTATCCCGTCCCGCGGGATTCAGTTATTCGTGGGTGCGAGGGGGACCGCAAACCTGGAAGGAGATGGGAGGAAGAAAAAGAGAAACAGGAGACCAGGAAGGGTACCTATCAAGGTCTCGTTTATTATGCTGAGGTGCCTTCTTTTTAAAGCATACATCGTGGGGAATAGGGGAGGGGTCGAGGGGGAATTTTACAAAGAACAAAGAAGTGGGCATCTGCTGACATGGGGGCCAAAATCAGGCGCCAGGCAGCGGGCACTTTGCATCTTATCTCCGCAACATTGATCCTCCTTGACAGCCTTGGGTGTCAGGCTGGGCTCAGGCGTAACTCATGTTCTTGGATGGCATGGGAGTTCAGGAAGAGATAGGGAAGAGGGGACTATAATTCAGCTTTTACAGCCTCAGGTGCCAGGAAGGGAATAGGGAGGAGGGAGTGATAACCAGCTCCTAGCACGAGGCCATTTGGTCTGTTAGGGAGATTGTGAAGGGCTCACTTTCTCACGGGTTGGTCTCTGACATACTAGCTACGTCATCTTTGACAAAGAAGAGGCCTTTGGAGTGTCATGTGTTCTTGGCAAGTCTCTCCCTCCCGTCACACCACTACATCACATCATCACTGTGGTTTTTTTTTTAATTTTTAACTATGTATTTGATTTATGTAGTGTGTGTGTGTGTGTGTGTGTGTGTGTGTGTGAGAGAGAGAGAGAGAGAGAGAGAGAGAGAGAGAGAGAGACATATTAGCTACGTCATCTTTGACAAAGAAGAGGCCTTTGGAGTGTCATGTGTTCTTGGCAAATCTCTCCCTCCCGTCACACCACTACATCACATCATCACTGTGGTTTTTTTTTAACTATGTATTTGATTTATGTAGCGTGTGTGTGTGTGTGTGTGTGTGTGTGTGTGTGTGAGAGAGAGAGAGAGAGAGAGAGAGAGAGAGAGAGAGAGAGAGAGAGAGATTATGGCGATTATACATGTGAGTGTGGGTGTTCATGGACTCTAAAAGAGGGTACCCTATCCCTTGTAGCTGAACTTACAACAGGTCATGAGAAACCTAGTATGGCTGGGAACCAAACTTGGGGTCCTCTTCAAGAAAAGCAAGTGCTCTAAACTGCCCAGCCATATCTCCAGCCATGCACCTCATCACCACTGATTTTACAACTCATGTCATTAGGACCTTTATCCCTGTTTGTATCTATCACTACAGGAAGCTCAGGGCTATCAGTCATCCCTTACCTCCCAGGCTTGCACGCCCTACATCCTGTGTGGTTCTCTCCATAGCTCTGTCTTTCTTCATAGCCGGAACTTCAACCAAGATACAATACTGTAAAAGTAACTTTTATTTGCTAGATGTAATTGTCACCTCTGAGGCTTACTGCTGAATAAGCTCACCCTTTCTAGCTCTTTCTGTACTCTGACTGACTGGTTCAACTCAGCTGTTTTGGCCCAAACTCTTCTCCAAGCTAACTGATTCAAAATGACTTCTTTAGGCTTCTGACTGAGTTGCTCTGCTTGGTCTCAAACTAACTCCGGCAATCTGTTCTAATCTTCTGGCTCCTTCTCATTCTCTGGCTTGTTCTATCTTCACCTGAAACCTATCTTTGTAAGACTATCTCAGTAAAACTGCCTCTGATGACTGTATGGAACTGTAGGGAACTCACAGAGGACCTCAACTCCACTGCAATAACTGAACGGAACTCAGCTATACTCCCGAAGAGCCCAAAGTAATTCCCAGCATTGGTCTGTATCTATTGTATATATCACTACATTGTATCTATCGCCCCCATTTCACTGCATATCCTCTAGCCCTACATTCTTTTCAGCTTCAGTAAAACCACCTGGCCTGTGTTAGCTCCATAAAAGCTGAGATAAGACTGCTGCCTTGTTCAAATAGCCTTGAGCCTGTACAAACATCCTGCTATCATAAAAAGTCACATGCAGGACTAACCCTCAATTTATGAATTCCTTCTTTCCCACCCCCTGAACATCGGCTTGTGGTTTTATGCTTTAAGAACCTGCTCCCTCCTTCCAAGGTTGAGGCTTCAACTCCCTATCCTGACTGCCTCCCTAGCCAGCTAGAAGTGCTTCTCGAGGTGAATAAAGTTGCTTCTGGTTTGTTTCTGACTCTGGTGGTCCTGCCCTCATTATTAACACAACCCTAGACCCCACCCCACCCCAACACTCCACTCTGAACTACACCAAACTGACTCAACTGACTTACACTCACGAATTGTTCTCCACTCACACACCGTTGTTGGGGATTAAGGGCGTGTCTGTATTCCAGCCGGAGCGATTAAAGATGTGTGTCATTGAAGCCAGATCACACAGACCTAGAAGGTCTTAGGCTGTGATCCCTTGTCAGAGCAGCCGTGTTGCTGGATTAAAATTCCTCTACACAATACAGCCAATCTACATGTTCATCTCCCATGGTAAGGGATAGAAGGGACTCCCAGGTCCAAAGGAAACTTCATCTTCCCATATTCCAAAAGGCAGAAAAGATAAATGGTCAGCTGTGGTACCTATTAGCATAACACAATTGACGTTGGCTTCCAGGGTCCCAACATCACAAGTGGCTGTTACACATTGCAGAGTCCATACTAGCATCCCCAGCTCTCCTCACCTCCTCCCCTGTCCCAAACTACTGAGAAGACACCTTCAGGGTGTGTCCATGAGCAAGTGATGGCAGGCTTTCGGTATTGTCATTTCTGTGGCCCTTGACCAGTTTTCTTTTTCTTTCTTTCTCCCCCCCCCCCCCACCCCCCGAGACAGGGTTTCTCTGTATAGCCCTGGCTGTCCTGGAACTCACTTTGTAGACCAGGCTGGCCTCAAATCCAGAAATCTGCCTGCCTCTGCCTCCCAAGTGCTGGGATTAAAGGCATGCGCCACCACACCCAGTTTATTGATCAGTTTTCTACTGTAATGCAAATGTTTGTAAATGCTTGTCTTCCCAAAAGGTGATTCCCAGGGATTATTATATTAAAAAGCAAGCTCCTCCGGTGGGGAAGGTCAAACAGCCCTCAGTGACAAAGGGTAACCCTTAAACAATGGATCAAGTGTTCTCTTGCTGCGGATTGGTTCAGACTGGAATGACAACTGGATCTGGGGAGGCCTTACGGAGGCAGGACTTCTGAGCAAGAGAGGAGACACAGGCAGGGAGCAGAAGGGAGACAGACGGGGCTGGAAGCATACAGTGAGAGCCACGAGGAGAGACTGGGAGGGGATAAGTCAGGATAAGTTAGATGAGCTAGCTAGAGACTGGCCCCAGCAAAAGGCCACAGCTTTAAACCAAATAGATACCTCTTACCTCTGTGTCTTAATTAAACTTCAAGTGGGACAGGTCAAGTTATTCATTCTCATTGTGGCCCTGCTATTTCAACTAGGTCCCCCCCCTTTTTGCCTACTCTTCCTCTCTCCCCCCCTTCTCTTTGTCTTCCTTGCTCTGTCTCCCTCTCTCTTCCTTGCTCTGTCTCCCTGCTCCTCCCCCCTCCCCCGCACTCTTTTGTTCTCTCACACTCTTCCTCTATTCTCCCTCCATCCCACCCTGATCAGGTGCAGTCCGATGCCCATCTTCAGTCTTTCAATCTCTCCCCTGGACTCTTCCAGATGCCCCTGGATGTCTCTCCCCCGTACTCTCCAATAAAAACAGTCACCCTGACTGCAGCCCACATCAGTTTGTCCATCAGGTGCCAAGACTGAGGAGAGGCATACAGGACATAAATGGACTCTGCCTCTCCTAACCAAACCACGTTGCTAATTTGACTCTCCTAAGGTGTGGCTCATTTGCATCTGCTGGTTTCTACCACCCACTACTTTCCACTCTAGATTTTAGGGTCTGCCTCTCCAACGGCTTCTTCCCTCCCTGCCTCTCAGCTGGGATCAGGTCGTCTCTTGGAGCCTGCTATACACCCTGGGTGCCCATCAGGTGCAGATGCTCTGCCCCTCTCCTCTTACTTGGGTGTCACCTCAGAGCCACCTGCTCTGGCTCCTAGATCCCGCTACTGCTACGAAAGTCACATAGATACATCAGGCAGCGTCTGACATCCTATGGAAAGAGATGTCTCTCCTTTGTGATTTGGGCATCTCTCCCTGGCACGTTTCTCTTGTCTGCTTGAGGGTGCCCTGGATTGAAATTCTTGTCATGAAAACACTTCCCCTTCTCTCTCCCACCTTTGCTCTCCCTCCCTGCAAGCTCTCAGCTTGCTTCAGGAGCTTCCTGGAATCCTTGCTCTGGTGGAATTCCTGTTTATGACTCTTTCCCTAAGCACATTTCCCACTAGGGGCTTCCTGCTCTAAGATAAATATGTGCTTCCAGTATCTTAGAGACAGAGGGGCTCTTAGACAGTGAAATCCTCCCTCTGTTTGTGACAAGTTTCTTAGGCGCTCTTACCCCATCTTCTCTCCCGCTTGTGCTGTCTCTATAGCCATGAATTCTTCCCAGTTAGAGCACTTCTCACCCGCTTTCTCTAATCTCTTCCTCCCAAGAAATCTATTGTCTTACAGCAAGCAGCTTGGCCTCAGTACAGTTCCAATGGCCAAAGATGATAGACTTAATTTTCAAATTCTCACAGATTGTAACAACTCCTGCCACTGTACAAATAAATAATCCCCAAATCCTTTTCTTCAGACTTTCTCTGCTCTCCGCTCTCAAAATACTCTTCTGTATGGGGCTCCTTTGTCTCCTGTTCTTAAGTCTGAGCCTTCTTCGCTCTCTGCTTGTTCTAGTCCCTCCCTCTAATCACTGGATTTAGTCTTACTGGATTCAAAGGTCTTTTGGATATGGGTAATATTTTAAAATTTGTTTTATGCTGTTCTACTCCATAAAAAATAGTTGGCTCTGTAGTTGGGTTGTAACACTCCTTCTCCAGACCCATTCCTGTGTATTTAAAAGTTTCCTCCAAAATCTCTGTCTTGGGACAGGCAGGCCACCTGACTTTGTGACTGGGAGAAGGATAACACAACAGAGCTTTAAAACAGCTGCAAAGTAACCTATTCCCAACATCTCATATCCTCTTCTGGGGTTACTCAACTCTCCAAATACTCCCCTCCCTTAAGTCTCTAAAACTTGGGCCAAAGTATAAAGTTTATCTCAAGATTTGTAAGGACAGTTGTGTAAAGTCATTGGGTGTAGTTTAAAAAAATCTATAAAATCCCTAACCAAAAGTCAGTTTAAAGCTTATAACAAGGCAGGTGGAGAGATGGCTCAGTGGTTAAGAGTACTGAATGCTCTTCCAGAGGATCTGAGCTCAATTCCCAGCACCTACACAGCAACTCAAAACTGTCTGCAACTCCAGTTTCAGGGGGTTCTGACACCCTCCCTTTGGCATACATGCTGGCAAAAGACCAATGTGCAGAAAACAAAAATAAGAAATTATTTTTAAAAAACTTTTGTAACAAAAAAGCTGATAGTTTAAAAAAATCTATACATAGGTAATCTTAATTTGCTAAAGCATGCTTGTATGTAACTTGGAGTCAACTCTTTTTTTTTTTTTTAATGTGAGTACATTGTAGCTGTCTTCAGACACACCAGAAGAGGGCAGCAGATCTTATTACAGATGGCTGTGAGCCACCATGCCGTTACTGGGAATTGAACTCAGGACCTCTGGAAGAGCAGTCAGTGCTCTTAAGCACTGAGCCATCTCTCCAGCCCCTGGAGTTAACTCTTGCTTATAAAAATAGGACTTATTGTTGGCATTCCTTCTAGGCTCTGCCCAACAGTTACCTGGCAACAGCCAGGTGGACATGGCTTCCTATAAAAGGGCCTATTTATCCCCTCCTCTCTCTTACTCTCTCTGGCCCTTCTCTCTCTGACTCTCTTCTTCCCTGGCCCCTTTTCTTCCTCACTCCCCCTCTCTATCCATGTGTTCCTGGTTGGCCTCTTCTCTCTCTCTCTCTCTCTCTCTCTCTCTCTCTCTCTCTCTCTCTCTCTCTCTCTCTCTCTCTCTCTCTCTCCTTTCTCAATTCCCCCTTCCCATGCCCTAAATAAACTCGGTTCTATACTATACCATCATATGGCTGGTCCCTCAGGGGGAAGGGATGCCTCAGCATGGGCTCACAGGGGCACCCCTTCCATCTCACCATACCTGGTTCTACAAAACACATCCCAGTTCTCCTTTTCGTAAAACACAACACTTATTATCAACATATGTTTGATGAATAAGGTATGTTTGATAAATAAGGCTTATAAACTCCTAAGGCCTACTCAGTTTGGAAGAAATGGACTTGAAGGTATAGGTCTAGCCTCTTTGTCTTTGCTAAACTTTGCTAAGTTTTAGCTACTTGGATAAATGGAGTTATACAAGAAATCATATTCTGTAATGTTACACTATGAAACAATCAGGAAAGTAAAGTTCTCTGCTGCTATTTAAGGGTTGTTTTTGTTTTTGTTTTTGGTTTTTTAGAGGCAGGGTTTCTCTGCGTGGCCCTGGCTGTCCTGGAACTCACTTTGTAGACCAGGCTGACTTTGAACTCAGAAATCTGCCTGCCTCTGCCTCCTCCGGAGTGCTGGGACTAAAGGTGTGTGCCACCACCGCCCAGCTTAAGTTTAAGGTTTTAAACTTTATTTAAACTGTATTTCTTTACAGTGACTGCTCCCACTAATCAATTTGACTCTACAATTCCTCCAAAACCAGCTCTGGCCTACAAAACCAAAGGATCCTCAACTTGCTCACTGCTGAAAGGGGAGGCACCGGCTTCCTCCTCAAAGAATGCTGTTATTATGTAGAGCAGTCTGGCCAGGTGGAAGACCATATTAAAGACTTACTGAGCTGAAAGGACTCTACAGCCTCCAGGAGCCAACTCTTTTACAGAATTCTTGTCCTGGTCCTCTTTGAGGCCATAGCTCTCACATGTCTCTATCCCTCTGATTTCCATATTCCCTGTAATAATGATTGTCCTCTGTCTCTTTCAGTCCTTTCGGGGAAGAATTGATGGAATTACCCAATGGTCGGCAAACCGGATGCTTCTGGTGGAAATTCCTCAGGTCTCCTACCCTTACCTTGTGTACTCCTGCTCTCATCTTTACCACCTTGAACCCTGCTTTGGATCAGCACTCTCGACTGCTGCCAAGCAGCCTGCACTTCCCTGGTCTTAGGTGGTTCTTCAGAACCTGGGAACTGAAGATGTTCCCTGCTATTGCCTGACTCCCTTCCCCAACTCCCAGCCTTGGCCAGTGTCTTAGTTTGGGTTTCTAGAGCTGTGGAGAGACACCAAGACCACAGCAACTCTTATAAAGGAAAACATTTAATTGGGGCTGGCCCTTACAGTTTCAGAAGTTTAGCCATGGCAGGAAACATGGTGGCATGCAGGTAGACATGGTGCTGGAGAAGGAGCTAAGAGTTCTACAGAGTTGATCTGCAGGCAGCGGAAGCAACTGTGTGCCACACTGGGCCTAGCTTGAACTTATGAGACCACAAACCCACCTCCACAGTGACACACTTCCTCCAAGAAGGCCACACCTACTCCAACTAGACCACACCTTTTATTTATTTGTTTGTTTGTTTGTTTGTTTATTCTGAGACAGGGTTTCTCTGTGTAGCCCTGGCTGTCCTGGAATTCACTCTGTAGACCAGGCTGGCCTTGAACTCAGAAATCCACCTGCTTCTGCCTCCCAAGTGCTGGGATTAAAGGTGTGTGCCACCACTGCCCAGCTACTGCTTCTGCTTCTGCTTCTGCTTCTGCTGCTTCTTCTTCTTCTTCTTCTTCTTCTTCTTCTTCTTCTTCTTCTTCTTCTTCTTCTTCTTCTTCTTCTTCTTCTTCTTCTTCTTCTTCTTCTTGTTTTTAAAGAATTATTTATTTATTTTATATACATGAGTACACTGTAGCTGTCTTCAGACACACCAGAAGAGGGCAGCAGATCTTATTACAGATGGTTGTGACCCACCACGTTGTTGCTGGGAATTGAACTCAGGACCTCTGGAAGAGCAGTCAGTGTTCTTAAGCACTGAGCCATCTCTCCAGACCCCTAGGTCACATCTTCTAGTAGTGCTGTTCCCTATAGGCCTAACATTTAAACCCATGATTCTGTGGGGGTCATTCCTATTCAACACACCTGGCATTCCAGCCTTGCTGAGCCCTGACAAGCACATCCAGATTTCAGCTGAGAAGCAGTTACAGAAGAGATAATGTCGTCCCCTTTCAGCAACAAAAGGCTGGGGCCTCAGATCCGAGGAAAACTCCATTTCCCTAAGTCCCAAAAGACAGAAGGGACAGATGGCTAACTGTGGTGTCTGTTAAGCATCTCAAAGCTCAGGCTGGCCTCCAGGCTACTTCAGTGTCACAGTACCTGTTACACATTTCAGAGTCCACGGTAACATCCCAGCTCTTCTCCCCTCCTCCCTTCCTCTCAACTCCCTCCAGTTCAGGACACCGCCGCCCCCATTCTTCTTATAACACTGATACTTCAGCGATCTCCCCCCTTCTGCCCCTTCTCCCTCTCTCTTCCTTGCTTTGTCTCCCTCTCTGTCTCCCCACGCCCACCTCTCTCACTCTCTTGCTCTCCTGTGCTCTCCCTCTCTCAAGGCCCCAACTTTGCTCCTGTTTTTCTCCTGGCCAGGTTCAATCTGTTGGCCATCCATGTTCAGTCTACTCTTTCTCTGCTCTGACTTTTCTAGATGTCCCTGGCTGTTCTCTCCCTCATATATACAATAAACGCCCTTCCCCCTTAACCCTACCATGGAGTGGTCACGCTATCAGTCTATACAGAAGTGTAATAGGCTACTGAACTATAGCTTTTCTCAAGGATACTTTAAGTGCTAAAACTATCTTGGGTAAAGCTGGTCTCTGGTCATGTAGACCAGCCATAAATTCACTGGTCATGTAGAATAGCCATACATTCCTATACACTGTGTCCCTGACCTCAAGGCCATGAGAACTGTCTGACCACTTACCTGTTGTCTCTCTGCTTCCGCAAACAAGGATTGCTTGGTGCAAATGTCCGCAGCTGTCTTTCTAGATACATCACAGAAGAAGGTTTTGCCTTGAAAACTTGAACAAATTGGAGGTTGGGGCTGCTTCCAGCTTCTCTGCCTGGGACTGCCCGACCTGGGGTGAATAAAAACTCTGTATAATTTGATATATTGAGGCCTCTTGTGTGGTTTTATTTCTCCAGTAGGTACCGTGTAACAGAAGAGTTTACTTTGTGTCGTCCTGCTGTCAGTGAGGTGACCTGATGTGAAGAAACAAAGAAACGAAAGATCTTTCAGACTACACTGCAGACTGGCCCCCCTACCATCTCCAGGCTTAAACCAGGCTCCCCGGCCTTCTCAAAACAGCTTATCAGGAGCCTGGGCTGTGGACAAATTCACTGTTAGATTTGGGTTCTGCCACTGTGAGATTCCTAACATCCTCTCAGCCTCAATATATCTCAACTGTGAAGCAGATCAATGCCCAACATCTGGGAACTTATTGGCAAGTGGGTTGAATGGAAAACACTCAACACAGCTCTAGGCACAAGTCGGCAATTATGACTACCTGGAAGCTAATGCACGGTGAAAAGAGGGTACAGGGTCCTCCTGCACCTCCTTTTGCTTAGTCAAGGAGCACATCGATGGTACACAGTGCACAATGATGAGATGGATTCCAGACAGGCTGAGCTAAAGAGTAAGAGTTCTACAGTTGATTAATGATGTCTGCCATAGGCTTGGGGGCTAGAGGGAGAGGTGAGAAAGAATTCCAGCCAGTCTACAGTGGCAGCAAACCTGTCATTTACACCACTGTGCTTTTTTATTTTCCACATCAGAGCTATTTGGAAGGGGGAGGGGAGTTCTCTTCCAGGAACCCTTCTCTGACCCCACAGTTTCTTTCTCACCCTGACCCAGCAAAGGGTGAATCCTGTTCCTATGGAGTCCTGATACCCTTTTCTTTCTTTCCTTTTTTCTTTCTTTTTGGGTTTTTGAGACAGGGTTTCTCTGTATAGCCTTGGCTGTCCTGGAATTCACTTTGTAGACCAGGCTGGCCTCAAACTCAGAAATCTGCCTGCCGCACTGCCCAGCAAAAGTTTTATTTATCTATTATTTATATGAGTACACTGTAGCTGTCCTCAGACACAACAGAAGAGGACAGCAGATTCTATTACAGATGGTTGTGAGCCATCATGTGGTTGCTGGGAATTGAACTCAGGACCACTAACTACTCAGTCAGTGCTTTTAACCACTGAGCCATCTCTCCAGCCCCCCTCCCACCCACCCCCACTCCCACCCACCCCCACTCCCATACCCTTTTCTAGGCAGTTCCCGATTATTCTAACTGTTGCAGTTTGTATTTTCTTTAGCCTTTAGGTCTGCTTGATACATATATGTGGTGGTTTGAATGAGACTGGCCCCAATAGGGTCACATATTGGAATGTTTGGTTCCTTGTTGGTAGACTGTTTAGAAAGGATTGGGAGCTGTTGGAAAATGGGTTTACTGGGGGGGTGGGGTGGGGGGTGGGGAGAGGAGCTTTGACGTTTCAAAAGCCACTTGCTGCCTGTAGATTAGGATCCCAATGCCAGGCCTGTCTGTTTCCTGCCATGATGATCACTAAACTGTAAGCAAGCCCCCCCACCCACCCAAATGCTTTCTTTTAGAAGTGTTGCCTCGGTTATGATGTCTCTTCACAGAGATAGAAGAACAGTAACTAAGACAGCATCTGAACTGGAAATGCACTATATTTCTTGTCCTCTCTCTCTCTCTCTCTCTCTCTCTCTCTCTCTCTCTCTCTCTCTCATTTGTTTTGAAGACTAGGTTTCTGTGTGTAATCCCAGCCGTCCTACAACTGGCTTTGTAGTTCAGGCTGGCTTTGGAGATCTGCTTACCTGACACTGGAGTGCTGACATTAAAGACACCACCACACCTGAGAGAGTACACGACATTTTGATCAGACAACCTGACCTTGCCCTGTGGACTTGAGCATGCCTTTGTCTTCTTGCCTTTGTCTTCTTGCTGTTGAGTCTCAGGGTCGTGAACTGAGGAGGAACTTAAGGTGTAGTTTCTGCTCAGTGTATCACAGAGCTCCTGGGAGACTCCACATTTCCTAGTGTAACTGGCTCACCAGGAATGAAGATAATCCAAACAGACGATGCCTCTCAATCTATCAGACCATGAAAGCATGGATGCACACAAACGGCAGTTCCACAGGAATCTCACACTTGTCTGGGATTATGATTTGTTAGACCACAGGATGAGATTTATCTCCTGGCTGGAAGACAAACTGGGGTAGGGTTGGTGCTGGGTCTCTTTGTCGCTCTTCTCTTGGTACCCCATTAAGTATTTTTCTGCTTCTCACTATTAATTTGGATTTTAAAAGCTTTATTACTGCCTGTGTGTATGTTTACTGTGTGGCTAAGGTCCACAGAGGTCAGAGGCATTGGATCCCCTTGGGACCAGACACACAGGCGGCTGTGAGTTGTCTGATGCAGGGGCTGAGAACCCAACTCCGGCCCTCTGCAAGGGAGGTGCCTGTTTTAACTGCTCAGTCTTGCCACCCCCTAGTTGGGCTCTTTTAATTGGTTTGTTAAGAACAGGTGGCAGAACCTGGCTTAGGGCACAGGCTGACCCCCATGTTCTGTAACACCAAGGCCCGCTGTCTAAAACTGGGGCGTCTTCGCATGCTTATTTTAGTGTTTTCAGCAGCGGCAAAGGGACAGAGCCATCTGCGAGGCTCCAGAAGTCACAACAACCTGAAGCAGGCACTTCTCTGAAGCCTGCCATGGGGAGGAGTTGGGAACTGGGGAAAGCTAAATGCTGTCCTCTGCTGGTCACTTTCCGTGCAGCGGCATCCAGGCCGTTCCCTGTCCTGTTTAAATTTAGGTAATTTCTAGGCTCCAGCATCGCTTGTCCCAGTTCTCTCTCTTCCTCCCTATCTCCCTCCCTCCTTCCCCCCACCTCTCTTTCATTTTGGGGCTGTTCTGAGACTTTCTCTGTAGACCAGGCTGGCCTCAAACACAGAGATCCACCTTCCTCTGTCTACAGAGGGCCAGGATTAAAAGCATCACCACCACCCCCTGGGCTGGGAAGCATGTATTTTTAACAAATTCGACAACATGTTTGTATTCATTTGTTAGTCTTTTGAATTCCTTCTGGAAATTTTTGTTTATATTTGGTCTGTTTTCTATTGTTTTGTCTTTCCCACTAATGCAGAAGACATTAAAATATATATTCCACACACACCCTTTATCATTTCTCTGTATGTATTATAATTTTTTCTTCCTGTAGCTTGCCTTTTCTGTTCCTCCATGCATGCCCCCGCTGCGTCCCATCAGAAGAGTTAACTGCGGTCTCATGCTCTCTGAGTAAAAGTGCATCTGTGAGGGCTGGGGACATCGCACATGGCCTAAGAGCATCTTCTGCTCCAGTCTCAGGGTTCATTTGGCTATCCCAGGAACTGCTGGCATGTGATGCACTTACACACATGATGGCAAACACTCATGCACTTAAAATAAGAATAAGACAGAGAGCCGGGCGTGGTGGGGCACACCTTTAATCCTAGCACTTGGGAGGCAGAGGCAGGAGGATTTTTGAGTTCGAGGCCAGCCTGTTCTACAAAGTGAGTTCCAGGACAGCCAGGGCTATACAGAGAAACCCTGTCTCGAAAAACAAACAAACAAACAAAAAAAGAATAAGACAAATCTAGGGCTGGAAATTTGGCTCATCAGTTAAGAGTATGTAATGCTTTTGAAAAGGAGCTGAGTTTGAGTTTGAGTTTGATTCCAGTCAGTCGGCTCACAATGGGCCACTGCTCCAGTAGCCAACTCCTTTAGCCTTCTATGTGTGTGCACAATCAAAATAAATTTCAAAATAAAGCAAACACCTGTTTGTCTATTTATTTATTTATTTTTGAAACAGGGTTTCTCTATATAACCCTGTATATAACCTATGTAATCCTGGAACTTACTCTGTACACCAGGCTGGCCTTAAATTCAGAAATCCACCTGCCTCTGTCTCTCAAGTACTGGGATTAAAGACGTGGAGCTTACTGAACGCCCTTGCACTGAACGCCAAGCACAGATGAACTTGAACTTTCTCAGAGCACTCACATCAGCCTACAGCTAGGGAGGACCATCGAGCACAAAGCCTAACCTTTGACAATGCATTGAGCATCTCGTGTAATGCCTGGAATGCGTGTATCCAGAAAATACTGCAACTCATTGCACGGTACAGGATCTGCAGTTTCTCTTTGTGTTGTGTGTGAGTTGGACCTTAGGCTTGCTGTTGCCCAGCCTCACAGGAGGTACCACAACCCAGACCACAAGCTCGGAGAAAGGCTGAGATTCAAATGGAAATACAGCTTCTACTGCAGGGCCCTGTGCATGCTGGGTAGTGCTCTACCACTGAGCCACACTCCTGCCCCTTCCCTGGTATTATTTTTTTGGGGGGGAGGGGGTCGAGACAGGGTTTCCCTGTATAGCCCTGGCTGTCCTGGAACTCACTCTGTAGACCAGGCTGGCCTCGAACTCAAAAATCCACCTGCCTCTGCCTCCCAAGTGCTGGGATTAAAGGTGTGCTCCACTACTGCCCGGCTTCTGCTATTATTTAATTTGTTCATCATCTAATTGTCCTAAATCATACTGCCTTAATTATGATAATATAGCATTTTAGTTGGCTGGTAAAGTCACTTACCTACTTTGTTCTTTTTATAAGAAAGCACTCAGGTTTGTTTTTTTTTATAGACCTCAAACATTCTGGACAAGTACTCTGCTCTGAGCTACATCTCCATTCCTGGAAAGAGCTTGTTTTGATTTTTTCAGCCTACAACCTTTCTAAATATTTTGTTATTTTAGGTGTGTGTGGTGTGTGTGTGTGTGTGTGTGTGTGTGTGTGTGTGTGTATGTGTGTGTATGTGTGTGTGTTTCACAGGAAAGTTATTCCTCAGAGCCCACCTACCTTATTGTTTTAGAGATACTCTGTATGTGACATGGGACTTGCTGATTAGGCTAGCTGGCCAGTGAGCCCTTGGAGGTTGGACCCAGAACTTTGTACATATTAGGCAAGCACTCTACTAACTGTGCTACATCTCCAGCACATTTTCTCTTGAATTACAGGCCCCATGTCATACTTTTAAAAGCATGTTTGTGTGCAAACACACTCATGTGTGCTTGGTGCAGACTTGAGTGCTGGTGTGTGCTTGCATGTCACATGTGGGGAGGGTGGAAGCTACAGGGCAACCTTGGTGTTAGTCCTCAGCTACTTTCCATATTTTATTTGAGACAGGGTTTTTCACTGTCCTGGAAATTAACCATGGGGGCCAGACCGGCTGGTCGAGGCTTCTGGGGATCTGTCTGTCTCTGCCCCCCCACCTTGCTAGCACTGTTTAGAAATCATTTTATATTTTCTTTTTCTTTCTTTCTTTCTTTCTTTCTTTCTTTCTTTCTTTCTTTCTTTCTTTCTTTCTTTCTTTCTTAAGATTTATTTATTTAATATAAGTACACTATAGCTGTCTGTACTGGCTAGTTTTGTGTCAATTTGACACAGGCTGGAGTTATCACAGAGAAAGGAGCTTCAGTTGGGGAAATGCTTCCACGAGATCCAGCTGTAAGGCATTTTCTCAATTAGTGATCAAGGCAGAGGTCCCCTTGTGGGTGGTGTCATCTCTGGGCTGGTAGTCTTGGGTTTTATAAGAGAGCAGGCTGAGCAAGCCAGGGGAAGTAAGCCAGTAAAGAACATCCCTCCATGGCCTCTGCATCAGCTCCTGCTTCCTGACCTGCTTGAGTTCCAGTCCTGACTTCCTTAGTGATGAACAGCAATGTGGAAGTGTAAGCTGAATAAACCCTTTCCTCCCCAACTTGCTTCGTAGTCATGATGTTTATGTAGGAATAGAAGTCAGATCTCATTAAGGATGGTTGTGAGCTAACATGTGGTTGCTGGGAATTGAACTCAGACCTCTGCAAGAGCAATCAGTGCTCCTAACTGCTGAGCCATCTCTCCAGCCCCCACTTTATATTTTCAAATAAGTATCTGAAGTAGTTTTCAGGGACTCTCTTCTTAGGTGGCAGTCTGTTGACAGAAATGACCCCCCCAAACACACACACACACCATCCTCCCCTTGCCAATAGGCTCATGTACTTGGTCCCTGGTTGGTGACTATTTGAAGGCTATGGAGCCTTTAGGACACAGAGCCTTGCTGGAGGAAGTCCTTCACTGATGCGTGGGCTTTGAGGGGTAATAGTCTCACCCCACTCAGTCTCTCTTCTTCCTGTGTGTGTTGGGATGTGATCCGTCCACCTCCTGTTCCCCTCCACCATATGGGCACACAGCCCTCGGAACCATAAGCCAAAATAAACTTCCTTAACTTGCTTTCTGTCATGGCGTTTTGTCACAGCAGCAGAAAGGTAACTAATGTAGGTGGGTTCTGAGGTGAAATGCCAGGATGCTTTTGTTCAGCCTTTCAGTGCTCATGCTTTAGTTTTTGTTCTCCCCCTCCTGTGTGAACAGAGCTGGTATAGCAAATGCTTCAGGAGGTCGTGCCTACAGAGTTTCAGAATGCTTCACTACCCTACCACTAAGTTCCAGCCCTCAGCCCTGGGCTCTTCCCCACCCCCTTTTTAATTCAGAGTCTCAGAGCCCAGGCTGGTCTCAAGCTCACTGTGTAGCTGAGGATGGCCTTGAACTGCTGATCCTCCTGCAGCGACCTCCTGGATGCTGTTATAACAGGATGAACTACCATACCCAGTTTATGTAGTATTGGAGCTCAAACCCAGGGCTTCAAGAATGTTAGACAAGAGCTCTACCATACTACCCTCCCCACCAAACCCCCAGCCTTTCTCACTGATAACTTTTTTTCAGTGCTCACTGCTCTGGTAATGATAGATTCATTTTAATCTCCTCCCCAAGGCACATTGTCTAAAGCCAAATTAAATAGTTGTTGCTTAAACTGTATGTCCAGGGCTGAGATTTCACAAAATGTTCCAAGAAGACAATGTAATTGTGAATCCCAGGATCATCTTAATTTATTTTTCAACTCTTTGGTCATTCCCTTTGCACCAGGATCACTGTGTTCTGCCCAGATCCTGGCTCTCAACGTGGTCCAGAGTGGCCTCCCATAGGGAAGCAGGGCAGCTTCTGGGATACCTCCACCAGCATCCTCTCAGGGAACATGGTCCTGTGTCACCTCTTACCTATGTCTATCATACATTTTGCCAATGTCACAAGGGTCATTCTGACTTCTGTTACTTTGTTATGGTTGAAGCAGAATCATTTTGAATTTAATCAATGCTTTGTCTCCTTTTTATCCAAGTTCAATAGTATACTAGTTACTTTTCTCCTGCTGAAATGAGAACACCATGACCAAGGCATTTTATAGAAGAAGTGGTTTATTTGGGCTTATGTTGTATGAAATATTCCAGTGCTTGTGCCATGCACTGCTGGGCAATGGGTGACCTGTTTTTATCTCGTGGAGACTCTCTGACTTAGAGCTCCAAAATCTCTCCACCCAGCTTGCTAAGTTCCTACTGGTGGGTCATTACCCTATGCTTCAAACCTCCCACGACCTTTGTGGTGCACATCAGGCAAACCCATGCTTTGCTGACGTACCTTTCTCTCTTGAACCCAGACGAGCTGCTGCATGAAGGAAAACGCAACACAAACTTAGTTCAGAAACAATGGTAACTCAATCGCTGGGGGCAACAACTAAAATCCCAATTTAAAAAAAAAAAGATTTATTTATTTATTATATGTAAGTACACTGTAGCTGTCTTCAGATGCACCAGAAGAGGGTGTCAGATCTCATTACAGGTGGTTGTGAGCCACAATGTGGTTGCTGGGATTTGAACTCAGGACCTTTGGAAGAGCAGTCAGTGCTCTTAACCTTTGAGCCATCTCTCCAGCCCTAAAATCCTAACCTTGTAAGCCTTATTAAATCTACACAATCCAGTGGCAAATCCTGATGGATCCTCCACTGAAACCAGGAGACACTAGTAATTACATCTTGTGCTGATGCTATACCCCTCCAAAAGGACCTAACTCTCTCCTGCTTCCTCTCTTCCTCCATCCAACCCAGAAGTCCCGCCTACTTGCCCAGTGATTGGCTCCTTTATTCATTAAGGGATTGGTTCACAAGAAGTCACCTGGGTACATGACTCACTCCTTGTCCATAGCCCCTTCCAGGAGAGTGGAATTAGCATCAAAATACAAACAGCAGCAGGCCCAGCCACAACAGGCTTATGGTTACAGAGGGATCAGAGTGGGTATAGTGGAGCAGGAACATGGCAACCAAGGTAGGCACAGAGGCAGGAAGCTGAAGTTCACATCTTGAACTACAAGCATAAAGCAGAGAGAGCAAACTAAAATGGTGTGAGTCTTAAAACTCTCAAAGCCTGCTCCAGGGGACATACTTCTTCCAGGAGGCTACATGGCCTAAACCTAAACCAACATCACCACCAACTGGGGACCAAGAGTTCCAATGCCCAAGACTATGGGGAACTTCTCATTCAAACCACCAGAAGTAATCTCTACAAGTTTTCTGAAGAGGCTGTCTCTGTCTTCTCACTCCAAGAAAATTAAAAAAAAAAAAAATCTAAATAAACAGCAGTGATGACTTTAATCAATTTTAACGGCAGAGAGAGAAGATAAAAGCAAAGAAACACTAAGATACGTTTTAATTTTAAAATTTATTATTACTATGCAATTGTCGGTGTGTGATGTTTGTATGTAAGTTTGGACACGGGCATGTGCTGCCACACATGTGTGGAAATCAGAGGACAATTTTTGTGGCTCCAAATGGGATCCGAGAATTTAACTGAGATCATTGGGGTTGCATGGAAATAGTCTTTACCCTATTGGTCCCTCGCCGGAGGTTACTCCTCTGGTATTTCTTCTTGTCATCTACTCAGGATTTTAAATGACATGTTCTCCCTGCTATTCCCTCTACCCCACCCATCCACAAGTTCAAGAACATCAATATATTCTCCAAGCATATTAATACTTAATGTTTTTCCAGATCTACATTCTGTGGGAACTCTCCAAACGTCACTCACAGCTAAGTCTGACATTTACAATAATTACTTTCCTAATTATTAACAACTGAGAAACTTCCCAAGTACTTTTTATTAATTTACTGTATTTTATATGCACTTAGCAATTAAAAAATATTTATTTTTATTTCATGTGTATGGGTGTTTTGCCTGCATCTATGTCTGTGTAACACATGTATATGCAGTGCCCACAGAGGCCAGAAGAGGGTGGGGGGTCTCTTGGATTTGGAGTTACAGATAGTTGTGAGCTGTTATATAAGTACTGGGAACCAAACTTGTGCCCTCTGCGAGAGCAGCTAGTGCTTTAAGGGCTGAGCCTTCTCTCCAGTCCCATATTTAGTGTTTTGGTTTGTTTGTTTGTTTGTTTTTTTTTCCCAAGACAGGGTTTCTCTGTGTAGCCCTGGCTGTCTTGGAACTCACTCTGTAGACCAGGCTGGCCTCGAACTCAAAAATCCGCCTGCCTCTGCCTCCCAAGTGCTGGGATTAAAGGCGTGCGCCACTGGCTGCTGCAGCAGGGATCAGATCTGAGTGAGCAGAAGAAAAGGGCGTTCTACCGATGGTGGCAACTTGAGAAGACAAACCCTGGCGCTACGTTAAGTATGAGACCTGTCCCCATTCCAATAGAGAACCCTGAATGGAGACAAACACCTCCCCCAGTCTCCGCCACACCTGGAACCTTCCAGCTTCGAAGAGGGAGTAGATTTACCTGGAGAAAGGAGAGTCTAGCGATCATGGAAAGGACTCGGTATTTTCTGGCTTTGGTTCATCTTACCAGGCACTGCTAGAGAAGGTGTGGCTCAGGCCTGACTGATCAGAAATGCTGAAAGCCTTTCAAAGTAGTAGCAATTGTCTAGATGATCTGCACCCTCCAAAAATGGAGCTTTGTATTCCCGGAAGTGGAACATGAAGTCACCTGCCTTAGAGTAGGTAGCATCATGCTTTTTGGCATAGACTGAATGTTTAGATAAATACATATGCCCAGCCAAGTAAGCCTTATTCAAATATGCTAGCATAGGATAAACGTCCAAAACTATCCCATTCCTCACATACAGCAAGATGAATTTCAAATCAATCAGAGAAGTGAATTTATATACATAGAAGAAAATGTAAGTTATCCTTTCATATCCTGGAAGTGGGAGACATGTTTCCTAATGGAATCTCATAATCCAAAAGCAAACATGAAATGATGGATAAATATAGGTGGAAAGAACTTCTGGGGTAAAACTAACAAAGTAGAAAGGTATCACCCTATATTAATAGAGAGAGCTCATAAGTAAGGTAAGACCAACAGCTGGACAGAAAGAGGGACGAAAGGGACCAGGACAAAAGTACTGCAAAGGCTTCCTGAGCACAGGTAAAGCTCCAAGATGATGGGTGCTATTCTCCCTTGTTTCCGCTGTCCTTGAGACTCAGTCCACTCAGCCCTGGGAGTCCCCAGCTCATGGCAGGCCTCCTGGGCCAGCAATCACTGCATCCCAGCAAAAACACTTACACTGAATCAAGAGTAAGTTGAACTAAAATTCTATTGAGGTGCCAAAAAAAGAAAAGAAACAAAAACAAACAAACAAAAAGAATGACTTTGATACATACAGCATGTGTGTGTGTGTATGTATTTCTCATTTATTTCTATCAACTATACTTCCCTTAGCATAAAACTTGGTGCTTAGATGTTCCTTCTGTCCCTGTATTTGTGCTTAAAACGAAGGGGTTTTCTACCCTAGCAGTCAACAGTCCAGAATTGAACTTAAAAACAATCCAGAGCTGGGAGGTGGTTCAGGGGGAACAACAATGCTTGTCACATAAGCGTGCAGACCAGGATTCATGGCCCCATCTCCCACATTAAAATCAGGCATTGCCAGGTGATGGGCAGGTGTAAGTGGGGGGTTCCAGAGGGACCAATGGCTAGGCAGACTAGCCAAAATGCTGCAGCAGGCTCAGGGAAAAGATCCTGTTTTAAGAAAATAAGGTGGAGGGACTGGAACAAGGGCTCAGAGGTTAAGAGCACTGGCTACTCTCCCAGAGGTCCTGAGTTCACTTCCCAGCAACCGTATGCTCATAACCACCTATAATGAGATCCAGTGCCCTCTTCTGGTGTACATGTATATATGCAAGTAGAACGCTATACATAATAAAAATTAATAATAGTAAATAAAAATAAATAATTTTTTAAAAATTACAAGCACTTAAGAGGCAAAAAACAGGTGGGTCTTTGTCAGTTCAAGGCCATCCTACATAGGGAGTTGCAAGATACCCCAGGATACATAGGTATCCTAAAGAGGCAGAGAAAGGAAGAGGGAGAGGGGGAGGGGGAGGGGGAGGGGGAGGAAAGAAAGGACTGGAGAGATGCCTCAGTGGTTAGGATCATTGGCCAAGCCTTGGTGGGCACTATATGTATGCATGTTCACAGACATCCAATCCCAAGCCTAGTCTATAATAAACTTTTAAATCTTTGCCTTCTAGAAGTAGCAAATACTCCAAAACCACAGTTTCTTTGTTAAGTGTCACATGATAGTATCCTGATTGTTATGCAGGATAGATGGGAAGAAAAATTCTTTAATTCTTAAAAAATCCTAATGTTCTTCCTTCTCCCTCTTCAGGAACAAAGGACAGAGTTGCTGCCACAAAGGTACCTCGTAGGAACACTCACCCAACCCCATGGGGCAACAGAGACGGTTCTAGAGAGCTCGGTCAGATTTGGTAGGCTGCTGCTTTATTATGGGTAAGCTCCTGTGCTGTCTGGGTATGGTAGGTGGATAGACTGTGATATGTGTGGTGTGTACGTTTTACATGCTTGTGCGTGTGTTTGGGACATGATGGGCTGTATACACGGATGTGCAGTGAGTCTGTGTAATAGATAGATAGATAGATAGATAGATAGATAGATAGATAGATAGATAGATAGATAGAGTGAGAGTGAGAGAGAGAGAGAGAGAGAGATGACTAATGTCTGTGTGCCTAGTAATCTTTCTGAGTCATGAGGGGGGTGTTCTGGTGTGGGCTGGTGGGTGAGTGACAGGTGGGTTTGTGTAGGATCGTGAGTTTGTGAACCACATGAGTGTGTGTGTGTGTGTGTGTGTGTGTGTACAGGTCTGGGATTGAGGGAGACAGGATGGACATCCATGCCTCTAGCCACTCTTGTAGCCGGGCTCCTCCTAGAAGCAAATACCATATTCCCCAGGTGAGGCAAACCTGAACCCTCTTTTGGGTTGCTTCTATTTCTGGCTGAGGCCTGTTTCAATGTACCAACTGGGGCATCTGGCTATAGCAGAGGCCCAAGTGCTTGGCTTGGATATAGACTTCACTTTGCCCAGTTTCTAGCTGCTGACCCCTTCAAAGCCACGGTAGCATCCCTGAGCCCCTACAGGACTTCCACCCATAGGAAAGTCTCTCCCACATAGGAAGGAAGGACACCCTCTCTTGGCCTGCCTCTGGGGAGTCCTACCAACAGCTAAGCGTCTTCTCTCTAGCTTCTGGAGAAGCAGAATGGAATACTGAGTAACGATGCTCTAAGAATCCTTGGGTGACAGAGCTCTGGAGATTTCCCTAGCCGCCATTCTTTCACGGATGCCTGTCTGGACCCGCCTCTTCCTGTTCCAACGCCACTGCTTCCTGTCTGCCCACTCCTAGGGCCCTACACTGTTCTACTGAGATTTCTTCTGCTGGGTTTGAGACCAGAGTCTCACACATGCTTAGTAAGCACTCACCACCCAGCTATAGCCTCAGCCTGTTTTTAGAAAACGATTTGTTTGTTTGTGTGTGTGTTTGTAGGAGAATGCCATGCATGTGGAGGTGAGAGAACTCCTGGGAGGCAGCTCTCTCCCGCCACCTTTTGGGCTCTGGGGCTAGAACACTGGTCGTCGGGCTTGGCTGCAAGTGCCTTTACCCACCGAGCCATTTTTCTCTTACCCCCCTCACCCCCCCCCCACCCCGTTTAGCATCCTGTAGGATTCACCTCACTGCAGATGCCGCAATCCTCTATTCTCACTGAAGTGCCACTTCCGGGACTTTCTCTGTTTCTCCATGTGCCTAGAAGAGTGTTTGGCATTTAGAAAGGGCTAAAAACTGCATGCAAGGACAGGAGGGACCTAGGAGGCTCAGGGATCCCGTCTTTCCCTACTGCCTAAAGACCAGCCAGGGCCAGGGAAGGCACGGGCGACTGAGCATGGGAGGTCCTGTCAACTTTCCTCTGCCTGACGGGAAGCCACAGCTGTGGGTAGGAGGGACATAGGAAGAAGAATGTGCAGTTTATAGGGACAGAGCTGCTGGCCAGTGATGCACTTAATTTAGTCCAAGCCTGGCAAGACCAGGGCAGATTAATGCAGATCAGGTGCAGCCCTTTCCTCAGGCGAGGCTGGGAGCCAGGATTTGGCTCAAGTGTATTGCTGGCCAAAGGGGCCTAGGCCAAGGCCAGAGCGGGTGGAGGTAAATACGCCCTTGGGACAGAGCAACTTTCTTTTCAGGAGAGGGAAAGAGCTGGAGTCATCTGACTAGGCTCAAGGAGCCAAAAGGATCAACCTGCTCATTTCTCTCCAGCTTAGAGTCTCACGGCCTGGAAGCTCTGTTCACAGGCATGATCTCATATCTGCGGGGGAGACATAGGTGAGCATTTTATAGATGAAGAGAGGGAGGCAGAAAGACCTGCAGGAGCAGCTCTTGGCACCCAGGTGGAACCCAGGGCCCAGGGCCCAGGGCCAGCCCTTCCCCCACACTCTCCACATATCTGATGGAAGTCTACTTTGAGTAGAAGGGTTGATGAGGCCACCAAGGAGCCACATTCGGCCTCTTGGAGCTGACCTCAGGCCCAAGTTGATTTCAGGAAAAAGAGAATCCATGCTGGAACCAAAGTACCAGGGTTTGATTCCCTGACTCTGCTGCTTCTTGTGTGAACCACTGCTGTTTCTTGGGACTCAGTTTCCTCGTCCAGACAAGCCCGTCCATCTGATGGCTTCAGAGCCTAGAGCATGACTGGGTTTTGTTCACCATCAGAGTCTATCTACCATCAGTCAGGAGCTTCCAGAAGCTTCTGGGGCAGCTCCCCCCACCCCCTGCCTTCCCCTTTCCTTTGCTTCTGTCCTGGGCCTTGGAGGCAGAATAAAAGACAGCTTAGGGAGTCTTCAAGGCTACTGCCAAACAGCTGCTTCAGTAAGCACCACGGCAGCCATGACAGCTGCCTACACAGGTCCCACCAGAGGCCGACACTTTGTGCTTAGGGGATTCTGTTCAAAGGCTGAACAGCAGTATATTCTAGATTCTCAGACTTTCACTTTCTAACAGGGACAACCCTAATGTTTATCAGCGTGCACACAGGAACAAGCTCTGGCCTGGGGCTAGTGAAACGGCTCAGAGGGTAAAGTTGCTGGCCACCCAGGCTGGCACCCTGAGTTTGATCCCTGGGACCCATGTGGTGGAGGGAGAGAATCAACTCCCACAAGTTATTGTCTGACCTCTATACACAGGTTGTGGCGTGCATGCCTCTCCCCCCACCCCCACCCCAGGGAAATAAATAAATACAGGGGAAAAACACTTTGGGGGGGATGATGTAGTCTATATGCATAATGGTTTTATACCCCTAAACAGGAATATGGTATGGATATACCACATAACTAAGAGCACCTTGGGAACATCGTCTTTGGTGGGAGAAGCCAGATAAGCACAGTCTTATGTTGTATGTGGAAACTTGTTCATACAAAACAGAGGAAAGCTAGGGCAGTGGGTAGATGTCCTGGTACTAGATATCATATTCATACTGGCCTTCTCTGTCTGTCTGTCTGTCTTCTAACATGGCTAATGGCTCTGTGCACACTGGGCTCAGTGTTCAGGTGAGCATTGCACAGCTGCCCACCTGCTTCTGAGCAGTTGGTGAGTGGAGAAAGACTACCGGCTCAAAGGTCACCGAGATGATGTTCCCATCTCGGCTCTGACTAAAATTTGCCCCAGTTCCCTGTATAACTCAAGTTTCTTGATTTGTCTTTTGGCTTATCGGGTTCTCACTCGTCAAGTGGGGAAACAAGGTGGTTAAGGAGAGAATAAAATAAGTTTTTCCTGTCACTGGTATTCAGGACACAGTAATGAGTACAAGGGCATGTGTGTGTATAGACACACTCATACACACATGCACACACTTATACACACACAGACAAACACACTCATACATGCATGCATGCATGTGTGCATGTATACACACACACACCCCTCTGGGGTGGGAGTCTGCTAGGAACAAGGAAAGGACAGTCAGATGCCAGTTCCTTAGGAGACAGACCAGAGGGACACTTGGAGTCTGTGGGCCAGGGGAATCTGAGAAAGCTTACAGGTGGAGTTTTGCTTACACCAAGAGGCTCCCACCCCAGAGCCAGGTCTTGCCCCACCATGCTGGGTAGAAGCTTTCCTGGGAGGCACAGCCAGTTCAGGGAGCATGGAGTTGTCCGAACGCCACAAAGTAAAGCTGGGCCCAAGGTTTCTGACCCAGTGAGTAGCATTCCGAGAGGCCTGAAGCCTGAAAGGCCTGCGGAACCCCAGGTATCTGAGACCCCAGGCTTCACAATGACTTGGGTTGAGTGGCTACAGCCTCTGGATTCTTCTCAGACCCCTGCCTGGGCCTGTCCTGCAGCCTCTGATACTCCCGTTGGGGGCACAAAGGAAAGTTGAGTTGGGGGTTAAGGGTTGGGAGGGGAAGCCTACAGCTGAGCTGGGGGCCTGGGAAATTTGAGCCCAGCCACAGGCGGCCACAGGCAGGAGAAAGCCTGCTGAGCCCTAGCCCAGCCTCCCCAGCAGTCCCAGGATTAGCTCAGCAGCCTTCACTGTGCCCTGGACATCTGTAGTCTGCTCCCCTATCTCCCAGGTTCATGGAGGTGAAGGAGCCAAGGGACAGCTGTGTCTTAGAGCCTAAGACTAAGAGAATCCAGCAATGGCAGTGGAGCTGTCTGGCCTCGGTCCAGAAAGGCCCTCCCCCTTCCCCTTGCTTATGAGCCCCAAGGAACTTGGATGAGGAGGAGAGGAAGAGCAACAACACTTGTGTAGCTCACCAGACACAGGGGCACTGAGGGCCCCTTACCTCATTCTCAAAACTGTCACAAGGCTACCAGCACTTGTTGCCTTAGCTTAGAAGACTGGCTCAGAGGGGTTAAGGAACTTGCCTTGAGTAACCCAGTGGAAGTGTCAGGATAAAAATCCAGGTTAAAAGCAGTCTACTTCTGAATCTTGAAGCCCATTTGGACCCCAAAGAATGAGAAGGCAGTAGCAGGTTGCCCTGTTTGCTGACTGAGAGCTTTTGGTGACCCTGACTACATCATTGGGTGGCATGCTGAGACAAGAGGCTTTGTGAAGGTGGCTGGATGATCTGTCCCATGGATCTGGCATCAGTTGAGAAGGTCACAAGTAGAGAACTCAGCTGGAAAAATAGAGGCAATTCGGCTTAGAGAAGTCTTTGAGGAGGACGGATTGTTGATGGCCTAGTACAGACTCACCAGCATGGGGACCCAGTTCAGCCAGGATAGGTTAAGTTTTGCTACAATAACAAACAATCCCCACATTTCATTGGCTTCCACAACTCTTTGTTTCCTGTTCCTGCTACTCATTCAAAACAGGTCAGCACAGGGAACAGGGTGGGGGCAGGGGGCTGCTGTGCATTCTGCTAGCTCATGGATTCAGGCCAAATCAAGCTTCATCCAGACAGTCCTCCCCATATTTTGGCAGAGCTAAAACTGCACACTAGCTTTTAAAACTTTAGCCTAGTTTTTACTGGCCAAAGGAAGTCACACAGTGTATTAGCCAGCTTTTATTCACTGGAAAAACATCTGATATAACTGAGAGAATAGTTTTATTTTGGCCTGTGGTTGGTTAGCATCATTGCTTGGGCCTATGTTGAGGTTGTACCATGGCAGAAGTATGTTGGAGAGGAGAATACTACTCATCCCATGTTAGCTGGGAGAAAGGACCAGGGTCCCAATATTCTCCAAGGCCATACCCTGTCCTAGTTAAGTTTTTCATTGCTGTGAAGAGACACCATGACCACAGCCACTCTTATAAAGGAAGTTTCACTAGGACTGGCTTAAAGTTTCAGAAGCTTAGTCCATTGTCATCGTGGTGGGAAGTATGGTGGCACACAGGCAGACGTGGTGCTGGAGAAGGAGCTGAGTGTTCTACATCTGGATTGGCCGGCATCAAGAAGAGAGAATGACACTGGGCCTGCATTGATTTTCTGAGATCTCAAAGCCCACCCTAGTGATACACTTCCTCCAAGAAGGCCACACTCATCCCAACAATGCCACATCTCCAATAATACCACTCCCTGTGTGTGTGTGTGTGGGGGGGGGCGGGGGGCATTTTCATTCAGGCCAATGGGACTTCCAACTTGGCCTCACCTATTAAAGATCCCACCACCTCCCAATCGTGCCCAGACCATATTACCACTTACCAAAACCACAGCCAGGGAAATATCTAACTTGATGCTGAACATAAGCATACATGCACCCTATCCTGCCACTGCTCAGAAGCAGACAGGAATGTCTCATGGATAACAACAATGACTACCATAGAGCCAAAGGGGCAACAGGAAAGGATGTGGGGGGAGGCACATTTCAGCATGATCTTCCCGGAAAGCAGCGTCTGTCAACGGCAGTTGGTAGATGCACCACGGGAAAGTACTAGAAGGTTCTTCATGGTCAGCGGAAGTTGGGATGAGGGCTTTACAGCCAGAAGTAGTTATGTCCAGTCCCTATTCTTCCCTCTTTCTTTCTTTTTTCTTTCCTTCTTTCTTTTCTTCCTTCCTTCCTTCCTTCCTTCCTTCCTTCCTTCCTTCCTTCCTCCCTCCCTCTCTCTCTCTCTCTCTTTCTTTCTTTCTTTCTTTCTTTCTTTCTTTCTTTCTTTCTTTCTTTTTTTTTAAAAGATTTGTTATTTATTTTATGTATGTAAGTACACTATCGCTGTCTTCAGACACACCAGAAGAGGGCATCGGAACCCATTACAGATGGTTGTGAGCCACCATGTGGTTGCTGCGAATTGAACTCAGGACCTCTGGAAGGCCAGTCAGTGCTCTTAACTGCTGAGCCATCTCTCCAGGCCCCCTGTTCTTTCTTAATGGCCATTGCTATGTGCAGACTATTTACCAGCTCTTGGCTCTCACCTCTTCTCCACAATGTGGGAATGAGACATCCAGTAGATTGCTGTGGAGACTAAATGAGATACTATTTTTAAAAAATGCCCGTACCATCCTCTACACCTGGCAAATCCTCCCCAAATCCATTGTGTTTCTTGTTGTTTCTATTTCTACCCCAGATCCCATGACCTTGCCCCTCCCAGAATCCTTGACTGCATCCTTTCTTCAGCATCTCACATCCCTAAGACATTATAGTCAGCAGCCAGGGCAAGGCAAGGAAAAAACTGCATTCTGGCCAAGAACACTAATTTTTCTGCACTTCTGCCCCATGGGTTGGTGAGGTTGGAACCTTCTCTGTGAAGCTTCTGATTTCTTATCCACTCCTATCTCCAGATGTTCTTCTCTTCCCATGGTCTAGACGCCTGCGAAGCAGCTACCTTGTTTATCTTATCTTCAGGTCTTCCCTGACAGTCACTGATCCAACATAGACCTCTGTGGTTTTTTTTTTTTCCCCATATAAATGGAGCCTTTATGTAAGAGCTTTTTGTGTGCAGCCGACTGCTATATCTGTGGCAGATTCGGATGAGAGGTTTCCCTGCTCCGCTCCTATCTAACACATCACTACTATCTGTTTCTTGTCACTCGGCAGACTTTTCTGCTTGCAAATGTGGGCTCTTTAATTTCTGATATAAAACTGTCCATACTCAGACCCTTCCCATAAATTTGAATGGTCCATTTGGGAGACATCAAGAGATGTGGTGTGGGCCAAAAGGGGGGGGGGGCACAGAAGCACAGAGGAAGGGCGGGACTTAAGGAAGCCTAGCCTAGCCTACTTACTCCTCACAAACTCGCTGCAGCTCGCCGAGGTTGGTCTGCAGTACCGGTTTTGGACAGTAGGGGAGGACCAGCGACTGTGCCCGGGATGCCTCGCTGGGCTGATGAGGGTTTCAAGCTTCTCCCCTAGGTCCGTTTGTGCTGCAAGGGGTGACAGGGTTCTGGGCTCTCAGCTCAACTCTCTCCGTCTTCCAGGAGGCTCCTTTCCAAAAGTGCTGTTGCAACTGCGGCTTCCGCTTCTGTTCCCTAGAACTGTCTCATCCGAATGCCTTACCTCCCAGGGTGTGGGCTCTTGCAAAGAAATCCGTGTATTTAATACTCAGAGCTTGTGTGTCTCATGAAAGGATAGCCTGGCAATCCCAGATTCAAGGTTGTCCATGATCTCAGTCCTCGGTACCTTTCCACCCATTTTCTCATATGTGCGGCAAATAAAAGGCCTGTCACTTGGGAAAGCAGGTGATTTCTAGCTGTCTCTGGCTCCCATCATCCCGTTAAGGATCCTGCAGTAAAGAAGCCTGCACCAGACAATTAACCTAGCATTTCCCCAAATTATTTAACAAGCAAGGCTATTTCCTCATGTTAGCACCTTACATCTCATGTAATGGAGTGACCACCTCTAGGTCTGACCTCATGGTCCCCCCATTATCAGGCTCTGGCGCCCCTCAGCTCCAGATCTCAGTGGCCCATCTAACATGGGTCTTCTTGGGGCTCTAGCATCAGACAGCCCTCCTTAATATGCCACTTTCGGTGATTTTTGATGTTCTAGTTCCGGGCATCTCAGTTACAGTGTCTGCTCTCTTGGCTCTCTCGGTTCTGTGTGCAGCAAAAGTCCCAGGTCTCCAAAGAAGTCCTCTAAGGAACAAGAGGAGCTCACCTTAACTCCTAAGAATCCAACGCACTCTGTAGCTCAATTCCCAGCAGGTACCCCCCCCCCCACACACACACCATTAGCACTGTCTTGGGCAGAGTAGAATACAGGCTTGCTTGCCGCTGCCCTGGGCCCAGAGTGAACTTCAGGGCTTAGTGGGAATCAAAGCCTGCTGGAGCGAGTCAGAGGCTACCTGGATTTCTACTTGCCCCCAGCCGGCACAGTGGTTCCAAGAGTTAGGATGCGTCCTTTGAAAGTTCATGTGTCAGAAACTCAAGCTTCAGTCACATGTTCGTGGCATTTTAGAGTTGGAACATTTAGCAAGTAGTGAGGATTAGGAAAGCTCACGAGGGGGAGGCCTCGGGATGGCATTCAAGTTTATATGTCAAAATGAAGAGTGCAGAAGCTGGCACGGGAGCTGCCTCACCACAATGCACTCTGCCATGCTGGGACTCATCACAAGTACCCCAGCAGACTCCAGTACTGTGCTCTGGATTCCCTAGACTCCAAAATGCTAGCCAGACAAATCGTTATACTTTATAAATTCAATTGTTTGCTGTTCCTTTATAGAAATAGAAAATAGACCAAGTTAGCCTGTAAATGTGCTGAATATCTGATCCAGATGAAGTGCACAATAGGATCCTAACTTTTTATTTTAATGGTTTAAAATGTTCACTTTTTATCATTATTATTACTATTATTGTGTGTGTGATATGTGCGTGTGAATGTGAAGTGTGTGTGTGAGTGTGAGCATGCTCATGGAGGTCAGAGGGCAACTTTTGGGTGTTGGTTCTCTCCTTCCATCATGAAATCCAAGAATGAAATTCAGGTCATGGGGTCTGTGCTCAACCTAGCGAATCTTACCACTGGCCCACATCTTAAAACTTTTACTTGCTAATGTGCTTATATATCTATCATCTGTGCTACAGGTTTCACCAAGTGTAGTTCTTGGAGCCTTTGAATGGGAGCCATCTATCATTGAGTCAAATGATTTTAAGACAAAAAGTAATGATACGTGGTTTTATTTAACTATTAAAACATGTAAAAGCAACAGAAATTATGAAAAAGGGGACTGGGGAGATGGCTCAGCAGTTAAGAGCACTGACTGCTCTTCCAGAGGTCCTAAGTTTAATTCCAGGCAACCACATGGTGGGTGGCTCACAATCACCTGTAATGGGATCAGATGCCCTCTTCTGGTGTGTCTGAAGACAGCAACAGTGTACTCATATACATAAAATAAATAAATAATTCTATTTTAAAAATTACGAAAAAGGAAAGACTTTCTAATAAATTTAACCTTGCAAAGTTTGTTATATTGTCATCATTAAAAAAAAATTCTGCATAAGCAAATAAAAACTTTACCATACCAGCTTGCAACCTTGGGCCAGGGTCTGGGGATTAAGATATGTGTACACCTGTTGTGGTACAGGTCCAACCAGTACCATGTTACAACCACACTGCAAGGCTGATCACTAGTTATGGACTTCTCTAAGCATTTTGTGTTATATGAAGACTGATATTTTATATTTTTGGAAGCTATTATCTCTCTCTCTCTCTCTCTCTCTCTCTCTCTCTCTGTGTGTGTGTGTGTGTGTGTGTGTGTGTGTGTGTGTGTGTGTGTATGTGTGTGTGTGTGTGTGTATGTGTGTGTGTGTGCAGGTGCCTGCAGAACTCAGAGGAACCTCCTCAGGCTACACACACACACACACACACACACACACACACACACACACACAAGGCCTGGAACCTGGAACCTTTGGGCAGCTGTAGGCACTATCTTCAAGCAGTGTCATCTGGATGGTGAAGGGCAGCCATCTCCACAGTAGGAAGAATGAGGCTCTCCTCTGTGCAGAAGATGAGTCTGAAGGTCAGGACATCATCGTTATGTCTTTAAGGGAATAGTCGGTGCTTTTAACTGCTGAGCCATCTCACTAGCCCCTCATCTAGTTTCTTAAGGAACAAATTTATGCAAGGTTTACATTGCAGAACACCATTTATGTAAAAACATTTTTCTCTGTTTTCTTCACAGCTGTATATGCTCAGTCTACCATCTCATGTAGTCCAAATAATTTTTTATTCCTCAAGACTATTTTGAACTCAGTTATACCAAAAAGACCTGATTAAATGTCAAGCACATTACACTTAAAATTATTATTTTCACTTAAATATGGTAACTCTCTATACTGATGACTATCCAAGTTCCATCCAGTATTTAAACACTCACTTGTTTCCTATAGTTAAACATCTCTGAACCCCGAAATATCCTTTCTGTGCCCTCTGGCTCAGAAAAGGATATTTTTAAAATATCCACTGGCTCTTTTTAAAGTCTTAGAAGATCAACATATTTTTTTTAATGACGTAGCCTGAAGTCAACTACTCCGAGACTATGTCCCTCTTCATCCTCCCTCTGATCTCTGTGCCTGCTTCTGATGTATGTTGATTTGTGGTCTCACCGAATCATCAATATTCGGTTGTCCATCTGTCTATCCAGCTTACTGTCTCATTTGCCAGACTGAACTCCTCAAAGAGAAGTCTTCATGCGGTCACCCAAGCCCGGGCCATCAGGCATTTGGCAGCATGTGGCCAGGGAATGGCTGGAGTGTGTGCACTTCCGAGGATGCTAAGCTGCCGGGTTGGTGGCCTGAGGACCAAATCCTGGCCACGGGCCTGACAGCGGTGGAGGAGGCTACTCCATTAGGTCCCTGTGGGACTCTCCCAGGCCTGCCCGGTGGACTCTGCCACCCTTGCTTTCCTCCCTCATCCCAAGGCTTATCTGCAAATCTCAGCACTCCCCAAGGCATGTTCAAGAGCCAAGTGGAGCCTTCCATCTGGATCGAATTAAATGGCTGGAAGACTTATGTCTTGGAGTCAGCAGGGCTGGAGGAAGACTTTCAGAGAGAAACCTGACCTTCTTCCTCCGAGAACTAACTGAAAAGAAAAACAATGAGCTGGTGAGAGCCGTCCGTCCGTCCGCCCGCAGGGGTAGAGATCGTGAGGAATGAATGATAGAGCAGGCCTTTGCTATCTGTCAAGGTTCTGAGTCCTGGGGCCTCTCCTCACCTCGGCAGCATGGATGGACAGTGGTTCGTGCTTTGTGGTGGGAACGGAGTGAGGCAGACATGGATGGACAGTGGTTCGTGCTTTGTGGTGGGAACAGAGTGAGGTAGACAGAAGGACGTACGTAGACGGAACAGACAGACCATTATTTTATGACAACAAACCTAGCTTCCTATCCTGTGCCCCACCCCTACATCAGCCAGGAGGCAGCCACTCTCAAACCTTTTAAAAACAATTCTTTTGGTTATTGTCTCTATATCTCCACTGAAATAACTTGCTTGCATCAATGCTATTGAAGTTTCCATTTTAAACCTCTCTAATTGACTTTTTTACCATGAGAGATGAAAGGCTGGACTCTCATAGAGATCCTTCATCTTCATCCTCTCTCTGTCCCTCTGTCTGTCTCTTACACATGCACTTACAAGCACACACACACACGCACACACACACACACGCACAAATGCACACATGCACACACACTTCCCGTGTTTGACCCCCGTTATGACTGTGTCTTAATGCTGGTGGGAGTCACAGGATTTACATCTATGGTGATTAAGTAAACAGTATTCTCTGCTTAGACATAAGTTTCACCACAGTCTCTTTTTCTCCCCCAAGCAGAATTTTTTTTTTCTTGTGGAATTAGTAGTTATGATCTTGTTTAGTTGGGTTTTGAATTGCTTGGTGAGGTTTGACGTCCCTCCCACCCTCCCCACACACACATTGTGTAATCTGCTCTCTCCCAGCGGCATCTGGGAATCCAGTCCTCCCCTCTGTAGTCCCTCCCCTCCCACCAGCTGGCGTCTGGCCCCCTCTCTGCACAGTCAGCCGCGGGATCCTCTTTCGCTTCTTGTCCCCTTTCTCTCCTGTGTTTGGCCTCCTGTTTTCTACATCCCAACTCTCTGTCTACAGCTTCATTTTCAGTGGGACATATCCCCTACTAATGGTTTTCTTTCTTTTTTTTTTTTTAAGCGATCAATGAGGCAAATAGTTAAAGATTATTTTTCCACCCTTGAACTTGATCGATGGCTTAGCTGAACATGGAGTATAATTCTATTCGACTAGAATGCTTGGGAGATGATTTCCTTTAAAACCCTGTGCTCCAGAACTTCCTTTTAGCTTACCAGTGCTTGTGTGCTGATGGCTGCTTCTGTTTATAGCCAGGCTGTGTCTCCGAAATCTTCAGGGCTTCCTTTTTGTTCCATGCGCCCCAGCGTTTCGCCCATCATCTTCTAGGCGTGGATTTATTTTCACCTATTATGCAGGGCCTTTGCCAGACTCTCAGCCCTGGGAACACAGTGTGTGGTTCTAGGAGATGCTCTGGAGTTATTTTGGTTTTGTTTTTCTGTTGTACTCTCTGATCTCTAGTTTCTGGAATTATGACTACTCAGATGTTGGACCCTGAATGGGCATCCCTCTGTCTCAGCTTTTTCACCCTGATTTGCATATCTATATTTTTGTTTGCGTTTCTCCCAGATAATTATCAGTTTTTTCTTCCTTCCTTCCTTCCTTCCTTCCTTCCTTCCTTCCTTCCTTCCTTCCTTCCTTCCTCCCTCCCTCCCTCCCTCCCTCCCTCCCTCCCTCCCTCCCTCCCTCCTTGCCTGCCTGCCTGCCTGCCTGCCTGCCTGCCTGCCTGCCTGCCTGCCTGCCTGCCTGCCTGCCTGTAATCTCAGTACTCAGAAGACTGAAGCAGGAAGAACCTTATGTATTTTAGCTATTCAGCTATTAGGATCTCTACTGCTGTGAAGGGACACCATGACCTTGGCAACTCTCATAAAGGGAAACATTTAAGTGAGCCTGGCTTACAGTTCAGAGGTTCAGTCCTTTATCATCATGATTGGAAGCATGGCAGCATGCAGGTTGACACGGTGCTGGAAAAGGAGCTAAGAGTTCTACATCTGGATCTGCAGGCAGCAGGAAGAGAGAGTGACTGGGCCTGGCTTGAGTATTTGAGTCCTCAAAGCCCACCACCTACTGCTGTACTTCCTCCAACAAGGCCACACCTACTCCAACAAGGCCACACCTACTCCAACAAGGCCACACCTACTCCAACAAAGCCATACTTCCTAAGAGTGCCACTTTCTGTGAACCTGTGGAGGCCATTTTTATTCAAACCACTGCACAGGGAAATATAGAAACACTCACAGCAAGGGCTGAGAAGATGGCTCGGGAGGTATTTAGGGTTCTTCCATGCTTCCAGGTAGTTTGATAGTACAGTTCATACATATATGACTTATTTGTTTTATGTATGTGAGTACACTGTTGCAGTCTTCAGACACACAAGAAGAAGGCATCAGATCTCATTACAGATGGTTGTGAGGCAAGATGTGGTTGCTGGGAATTGAACTCAGGACCCTTGGAAGAGCAGTCAGTGCTCCTAACCATCTCTCCAGCCCTGATAGTACAGTTCTTTTTAACTCATTGTAAAACATCTCACTATCTGGATGCATGACATTTTATCTAATGACCTGTCAGAGGACATCTTGGCTGCCTCCATCATGGAGCAATCCTGAACAAAGTGAGAAGCAGAGGGCATGTCCTCCAAAGTGCTGCCTTATGCTGTTCACATGAGGGCTCCTGTCACTGCACATGTGTGCTGTGGCATTTGGGGTTCTTGGCATTCTAGGAGATTCGTGGCAGTGGGCCATTACTGTCCTAATTTTTGGTTCCAAGCACCTCTCTCTATTTTTGTTGTTTTTGTTGTTTTGAGATAAGGTTTCTCTGTATAGCCCTGGCTGTCCTGGAACTCACTCTGTAGACCAGGCTGGCCTTGAACTCAGAAATCCACCTGCCTCTGCCTCCCACATGCTGGGATTAAAGGCATGCACCTCTCTATTTGCTTATTTCCTCTATTTGCTATCTAGTAGTTTGTCCTCCCTTACTTGTGAAAATATGTCTCAGCAGGTTCCAGGGGTTCCTGGAACCTCAGATAGTGTCACACCCTCCATGGGGCACACGTCTCCTGTTACACTCACTGACTGGGGAAAACCTGGATTTCTATTAGGCCAGTATAAGATGAACAAAGACTCACAGCCAGACCACAAATTTTAACAGTATACTATAATGCAAGTAATTCCAAATTTATGAGCTATTTATTCTAGAATTTTCCATTTAAAACATTTGGAGCATGGCTGACCAAAAATAACAAACGCTGGAGAACAAAAACCAAGGATTAAGGGGAACTACTACTGTCTGTCTTCCTTTCGGTCACGCTGTTCCACCACAGCAATGGAAACCCTAAGCAAGCCGTGCTGTGGTGTATGGCTACAGAGCAGACGGGGGAGATCGTAGAAGGACTTTGGAACTTTGGCCTAGGGAAGCCACTGAGTCACAAAGCTTGGTAAGCTGCTGAGGAAACTTGGGGGATGAGATTGAGAGACACGCAGAGGCTGTGAATTTCCAGAAGAAGAGACTGTACCAGGGCTGGGATTACAGGCATGTGACACAACATGGTTATATGTTTGTTGGCTTTACTTGGTACTTGGAAGCAAACCTAGGGCTTCATGCATGATAGGCAAGCATCTACCAATGGAACCACACCCTCGGCTCTTAATAACACTCTCATAGTAAAAATATGATGGTGTGATTTTTGTTACCCTAGAACAAGATTCCACTAGAAGGACCTTCAGAGTCTACTGTGGTAGCTCAGAGCTTTAATCCCAGCACTCAGAAAGCAGAGGCAGGAGGATTGTGAATTCTAAGCCAACCTGGGCTATATAACAAGACTGTCTTAAAGGAGAAGCAAACACACACACACATCACACAACACAACACACATAACACACACACACACACACACACACACACACCACACAACACACACAACACACACACACACACACACACAACACAACACAACACACACAACACATACACACACACACATCCTGTACTTTAAAGATCCAGATTTTTAACTCAAAGTCTGTTCAAACAATGGGTGAGTTTGAAGGAATATTACTATCAGAAGCTATTTCAGGGGCTGGTGAGATGGCTCAGTGGGTAAGAGCACCCGACTGCTCTTCCGAAGGTCCGAAGTTCAAATCCCAGCAACCACATGGTGGCTCACAACCATCCGTAACGAGATCTGACGCCCTCTTCTGGAGTGTCTGAGGACAGCTACAGTGTACTTACATATAATAAATAAATAAATAAATCTTTAAAAAAAAAAAAAAAGAAGCTATTTCAGTAGCTTCTGTTTTGTTTTCTGAGACAGGGTCATTCTCTGTAGTCCTGGCTGTTCAGGAGCTTGCTCTGTAAACGAGGCTGGCTTTACACTCACAGCTATCCTCCTGCCTCTGCCTCCCAAGCGTTAGGATTAAAGGCGTGAACCAGCACATCTATCTGGTAGCTTTATATTAGCCCCTCCAGGAAAGGCCAGATTGAAGCTGGTCTCCCTGAGCATTTCTTGTTCCCATTTGTTTATTTTTATGTATGTGAGTGTTGTGCATAGTGCCGGGGGGGGGGGGGGGAGCCAGACGAGGGCACCAGACCCTAGAACTGGAGTTACAGACAGCCACGTGAGTGTTGGGCATGGAACCTGGGGTCCTAGAACTGGAGTTACAGACAGCCACGTGAGTGTTGGGCATGGAACCTGGGGTCCTGGCCGGAGTGAGATTCTAGCTTGCTTTCTGTTGCTGTGATAAAACACTGGCCAAGACCAAGTTGGGGGAAGAAAAGACTCGTTTGGCTTACAGGTTTCCGTTCATTGTTGAGGGAAACCTGGGATTGAACGCAGGTTGTCGGGCTTGATGGCACACGGCTCAGCCATCTCACCAGCCCTTTATTTTATCTGTGTTTGTGTGCGGTGGTGGTGGTGGTGGTGTTGGTGGTGGTGGTGGTGTTGGTGGTGGTGGTGGTGTTGGTGGTGGTGGTGGTGTTGGTGGTGGTGGTGGTGTTGGTGGTGGTGGTGGTGTTGGTGGTGGTGGTGGTGTTGGTGGTGGTGGTGGTGTTGGTGGTGGTGGTGGTGTTGGTGGTGGTGGTGGTGTTGGTGGTGGTGGTGGTGTTGGTGGTGGTGGTGTTGGTGGTGGTGGTGCTGCTGCTGCTGCTGCTGTGTGTATGCCACAGTGGTTGGTTCTTTTCTTCCCCCACGTACATCCCAGGGATTGAACTCAGGTCATCAAGCTTGGTGACAAGCACTTTCACCTACTGTCACCAGATCCTGTTTTATTTTATTTTGAGATCAAGACTAATATGTAGCTCTGGCTGGCCTGGAAGTTTCCAGTACTTGAAATTTAATAGATTATTTATTTTGTCATATCTTCATTGCATCCTGAGATCTGCTAATATCTTAAACGAGTAAAATAACTTTCATATAACTAGGTTCATTCTTTGTGCTGTAATGTCCTATAGGTTTTGACAAATGCATGATGTAATTATTGTGCAATGGTAGTTCCACAGCCCTGTTTTTCCCTCCCCTCTTGCAATCATTGGCCCGGCCCATTTCTTTCTCTGGAGTTTGCCTTTTCCAGAGTGCCGAGTGCCAGGAGTCAGGCAGTTCACAGCCTTTTCAAATGTGGCCCTTTTAGCAACGTGCATTGAAGAATTGTGAACATCGTTTCAGGCTCAGCAGGTCTGTTCCACTCCATGGAGGGAGCACAGCTCTCTTGTCCCTTCACACACTGCAGGACACACTGCAGGAAGTTGTACACAATTATGAACGATTTGTAAGCCAGATTTTGTGTGAGTACAGCTTGTCAATATTTGGGAAGTTAAGCAGACTGTTGGCCAATCACTTCTCCTTGTTTCCACCTTCATGATTGTCTCTATCAGAAAGAAAGCCTTCTGCTGAGCCCACAATGCGAATCAGCTTGTTTCCTAGCCCCGCTGCTCACCAGCCAACTTGCTGTAGCTCGCTAATTCAGTTATAATTCTTCCCTCAGTTTTTCATCCCCCACCCACTGCCCCCAGTCTCATTATTCTAGGGAGTTTTCTGTGTCTTCTTGTCCCTTGCTGTCATTTTAAGTGGGATGGAGTGTTGGAGTGAAAGTATCAGCCTCCAACTTGCCAACCAGTACTGACTCCCTTCCCACTCCCTGACGCTCATACTGAGTTCCCAGGGATAAGGAAGAATTTTGGGCTCTTTTCTGTGTCTATGACAAAATGCTAAGGGCCGAATATATTACAAAGAAAAGATGAACTCCATTACTCTTTATTAAAAATTATCTTGTTTAACCATAACAACAACAACCATTGTAATAAATAGAAAATGTACTTAGCTTACTGCTTTGAAGGTTGAAAGTTCAAGACTAGGCAGCCTTATCTGTTCAGCCTATAGTAACAGACTCTTTGGCTGGGTTGCAACATGGCTGAAAATAGAGAAGGAGTCAATTACATGCAGAAGAGGCCAGCTGTATAAGGTGTCTTTATAATAAACCACTGCCAAGCCAGCCAACACTAATCCCTTCCCGGGAAAGAGACCCATGATGTAACCATGCCTCATGTCTTAAAGGTTCCACACTCCCTCAATGTAGTCTAAGCTACATGTGAATCCTCTGTCTCTGTCTCTGTCTCTGTCTCTGACTCTGTCTCTGTCTCTGTCTCTGTCTCTGTCTCTGTCTCTGTCTCTCTCTCTCTCTCTCTCTCTCTCTCTCTCTCTCTGTGTGTGTGTGTGTGTGTGTATGTGTGTTGGGGGCTATCACTGCATCCTAATCCTAGCTGACAGATAGGATATTAGTGAAGCATTGCCTTCAGCCTTGACCTCAGGCTTTTAAGAATACCCTGTGCCTACAAGTCCCCACCCCTTGTCCCCACCAGGGTCAAGGTTCAGAGTTTCAAACCTTTCCTCAGACTTGGTGCTTTGTTTGTCCAGACCTATGGAGGGAGCATGGTTCAGCATTCTGAGCTAGAGGTCTCAGAGCATGGTGCTGTCTGGATATGACTCAGCCTGGGGAGTGGACAAAAATAGGGAGGGGGGCTGTAAATGCAACAGGAGGACTAGGAATCAGTTTGCAGGTGTATGTATGTATGTATGCACACATGCACACACTCACATGCACACACACACAGAACCCAGAATAAATCAGTAGCTCTCAACCTCTTGCTAGTCTCTACTTGTGAAGACATGCACATTTCCCAATAGTGCCTGTGGCCAGTCTTCTGGGGAAGTGACAGAGATTTTGGTGTGTGGGGTAGAGTCAAGTAGGAAGTGATGAATCAGCCATTGAGAGGAACACCTCCCTGCCTACCCTTACTAGTCTCTGCTCTCTTCTTTTGCATCTTTCCCTCTACCATGACATCTTCCCCTGAGGGATGCCAGCAGCTACAGCCCCATCCTTAGCACTGTCCTGATGACATCTCCAGCCATAGTTCCCTTCCTGAGAAAGTGCTGATGGGGACAGTGCATCACAGTGGTCCAGCCATACAAGCTTCATAATGCACTCTCTTCAATTCCTGACTATCCGCTTGGGGTTTCTTGAGGCTCCCTTGGCATGCTCAGTTCTCTTACACTTCTTTTCCTTCTGAGAACTCTAATGCATTTATTTGAGAGCATTAAAATATCTTCATTAGCCAGGTGGTGGTGGCTCACACCTTTAGTCCCAGGACTTGTGAGGCAGAGGCAGGAAGAACTGTGAGTTTTAGTCCAGTTTGGTCTAGAGACTGAGTTCCAGGTCAGCCAGGGATACACAGAGAAACCCTGTCTCAAAAAACAAAACAAATAAACAAAATTGGTAGAGTATTTTAGCAAAATTTGTGTCAAGTCAAGGCAGGTGTACGACTCCGGGCTAGAAGAACAAAGCACCTTTCTTTTCCTGGGCTGCTGCACCTCCTCCTCCCATCTCTATTCCTCCTCCTCCTCATTCTCCCTCTTTCCTCCTCCTCCTCCTCCTCCTCCTCCTCCTCCTCCTCCTCCTCCTCCTCCTCCTCCTCCCTCTCTCCTCCTCCTCTTCTTATGAATTCAAGAACTGTCTGGTCTACTTCATGAAGCCCTGTCTTAAATACAACAATAATAACAAAGAAACAAAAACACTAACATGGGGTTGCCCTCCTCTTTGTCATCCTCGTCCTCCCTCTTCCTCCTCCTCCTGCTAAGTCCTCTTCCTCCTTCTCTCCCCTTTTTCTCTTACTCTTTTAACTCCTCCCCCTACTTCCTCTTTTTTGAGATAAGGTGTCACTTATCTGTGGCCCAGGCTGACTTTGAACTCGTGACAACCTTCCTGCCACCGATTCTGGGATTACTGCTATGAAGCCACCATGCTTTGTTCCTGGCATTCAGACTTGAAGGGCCCTGATGTCTCCCTTCAGCTCGAATCCCTTTTGGTGTTTTTGTTTCTTTCTTAATTGTTGCTTTTTAAGACAGGGTTTCATTACGTAGACCAGGCTGGCCTTGAACTCAGAGATCCATATGCCTCTGACTCCTGAGTCCCGAAACTAAAGCCGTGTGCCAACCATGTTTGCCTTAGCGTTAGTTTTAAAACTGAGATTCACTATGTATTCCTGGCTGGTTTAGAACTGTCTGCGTAGCCCAGGCTGGCCTTAGACTTGTAATAATCCTCCTCCCCCAGCCTCGTGAATGCTGTGAGTCCCAATTGACACAGCTGTACACAAGCCCAAGACGCTTCAGTTTGGGGGGGGGGGTCAGTGTTTGCCAACTGCTTTTCAGAGCCCACGTTTGGTTCTCTCAGGCTGTAGATACTTTTGGGGGGTTATTTGAACCAAGAAGAGCCTATCTCAGGACCCTTCAAGTCTGAATGCCAGGAACGAGGCATAGCAGCTTTGTAACAGTAACCCCAGAGTTACAACCACGGATTCTTCTCCTGCATTACCGAGCCGTTTTCCGCCAGGGTCAAGCGTCTCCCAGATGTTCCCTTTCCTCCCTGGAAAGCACACCAGGGGTTTTGTTCCCATGAGAAGGATGGGGTGAAGATCTGGTTGCTAGGATGACTCCGTGGCTATTTAACCAATTACTGTGGGTTTAGGCAGTGTTCCCACTTCCTCAAGCCTATGCCAGTAAATTCCCAGCTTATAGTGCACACCTCCTTCTCCGACCACACCATGTTCGCATTAATATTTTCTCACGCTGCAAAGAGTCCACAGGACTGAGTTTAGGGGTGCAGGATGCAGCCTTGGTTATGGTCAGCGTTTACCACACAGAGTTGCAGTGAGAGATCGCACAAGCAGCTCTACTCTGTGCCTCAGTTTCCATCCTTGAAGTGGGAAGTGACAGCCTGCTTCACAGAATTTTGGGAAGACCAATGAGAAGGGCTCAGAGCAGTTTGGGCTCCGCTGAGGCTAACCCTGTTCTTCCTGCTTCACTTCCTAGAACGGGCTTTCCCTGGGTCCAGCAGCTCCCCTCCCTAGTGCTGGAGCTGCTCTTGGCCAGTCTACAAGGATCTGGAGGGCTAACGGGTGAGTTTCATCCTCTGAAGCCCTGGCCAGTCTCCAGGTCAGCTGCAGTTTACTGCTCAGAACCAAACGGCCTCCATCACAGGGAGGAGTCCAAGCTCTCCAAGGCTGTGCTTATTTGAAGGGTGTGACCTCTAAGCCACCTCCTACACCAGCTCCCACAGGACCTATAGTGCCTTTGGTGACCACATGTTCCGTGGCATCTGTTGCTGAATCTAAGCTGACTCAATCTGGCCTTATCCACTTAGGACCCACCTCGAGGCCCTCTCATTAAAAAATTTTTTTTTTCCTTTTAGAATTTTACATACAAATATACTGTATTTACATCATTTCTACTCTTTTCTTCCCCCTTCAATTCTTCCCATGTCTCCTCATTCTCTGTCAAGTTTATTACTCTTCTACAATTGTTATTGTTATACACACACACACACACACACACACACACACACACACACACACCCTACCGAATCCAGCTAGTGTTGTCTCTACGTACACATGTTTACGTCTGATCACTTAGGCTTGGGAAGGCCATTCCTGGGGAAAACTGATTATCCTCCCCTCGGGTAACCACTGACTGCCTGGAGCTCTTCATCTAAGTGTGGAGCCTTGTTAAATTCCCTTCATCCATGTTGGCATGTCAGTTGGTGATCTCGTATGAGCATCCCTGTCATTTCTAGAAGATACTATTTCAAAGCAGTTGCCCCGGTCCTCTGGCTTTTACAGTCTTTCTGAACCCTCTTCTAAGATGTTCCCTGAGCCTTTGCCATTAGGGGTTGTTCTATAGATGTCCAAATTGGGTTTGGGCACCCCATGCTCATGTATTCTCTGTCTTTTGACCAATTGTAGATCTCCCCAGTAGCCTCTATCTGCTTTATGATGAAGGATGAGATGTGTGCTATCTAAGGGTATAAGGGTAAATATTTAGAACACAGTTGGAGGCTGTCCTCAGCTTTTATTACTGTGAAGAGACATTATGACCAAGGCAGCTCTTATAAAGGAAAACATTTATTGAGTCTGGCTTATAATTTCAGAGGTTTAGACCATTATCCATGGCAGAAAGCATGGCAGCGTGTAGGCAGACATGGTTCTAGAGAAGGAGCTGAGAGTACTACATCTTGATCTGAAGGCAGCAGAAGAAACCTATGTGTCCCACTGGACATAGCTTGAGCATGATAGACCTCAAAGCCTGACTCCACAGTGACACACTTCCTCTAACAAGGCCACACCCTCTTCAATAGTGCCACTCCCTATGGGCCAAGCATTCAGATTCACGAGTCTATGGGGGCCATAGATGTTTAAACCACCACAGAAGCTTTACATGGAGATACCAATAGTAGGCTCTCCTCCTCGGCCCCATGGGTTTCCACAGAAAGAATCCCCTCAGATTCCACAGTTTGCAGCAAGACCGCAAGAGAAGCAGAAAACAGACGCAGCTGGTGTCTTGCTCACAGCCTAATGGTACAACCAAGAGACAAGGAGCAGCCCTTCTCCACCCCTTTCAGAGGCCCAGCTGGTTGGAGTAGATGCTTGGTCAAGGTAAATGATTTCTGAAGCCTAGCTGGTCCAGGGTCTCGCAGCATTGGAATCAAGTCAATGCCAGCCAGGCACCTGGTGGTACTCAGCTTGTAGGTGAGCAGAGAAAGCTTTCGGGCAGGGCCCAGAGTGTGACAAGTTAAGGGGCTGTAGCAGCCAGCTGGGAGAAGGGTGCTATGGCTCCAAGAGGCCTGCCCCTCAACTTCCTCTCCTTCAAATGTTCTGCACCGTGGGCACTGTTGAGCCCAGCCTTGTAGCAGCTCTTCCCTTTTGCTCAAGCGCCTGTGGCAGGGCCCTAGTGCCACAAAGCCAGAGATGAAAAAGCCCACACTCACTCAGGGGTTGCTGGAGAGGCACTTCCTGTGGTGATCCTGGAGGTGCCTCAGCCTTCTTTTTCTTTGATATCAAGATTCACACACAGAAGAGTGACCCCTTTAAAGTGAGGGGTTGTTCCTTATTGTAGTCCTGAGTAGGACAACTATCAGTACTATTAAATTCCAGGTCATTTTCAGTCCCAAACGAAAACTCATGCCCATTGAGCACACGGTCACCATTGTCCCCCAGCCCTTGGTCCCTGCAGATTGCTCTCTGAGTCAATGAATTTGCCTATTTCAGACATTCATTTAAATAGAATCCTTAAACAATGGATCTTTCCATATGGCTTTTGCACTCACGCTAAGGTTTTCTAGGCTCAGCATGCTCTACCTGGACCAGCAACTTGTTTGTCCTCTTGGATGAATATCAACACTTCCTCCCCATCCACCAGATCATGGGGTTCCTGGTCCCTGACCCTTGTAACGTGAGCACTGCTACCATGGTCATCTGTGGACATCTGAGCCCCTGTTTTCCGTTCTTCTGGGTAGATTCTTTTTGCTGGGTCATGTCATAATTCTGTCTCACGCTTTAAGCAACCTTCAAACTGTGTGTAGTGGCTGCATCATGTCCAACACCAGTATTCAAACTCCAGCTTCGCCACATCCTCCCTAATCCTCGTAGGTGTAAGAAGGTATTTCACTGTGGTTTTAATTTGCATTTCTCTGCTAACTAAGGAGGCTCAGTGCCTTAGGGTGATTCATTCATTTTCTTTGGAGAAATGTCTTAGTAGATTGTTTGCTTGTTACAAACATTTATTTATAATTTATTATAAATTTATAATATACAATTTATTTATAAAGTAAACACACACACACACACACACACACACACACACACACACACACACAAACACATGGGGAGACAGGGTGTATATAGCCTAGCCCAGGTTTGCCTGAAGCTCCCTACGTAGTAACTAAGGATAACATGAAACTTCTGATCCTCCTGCCTTTGCCTCCTAAGGGCTGGTATTTCAAATGTTCACTACCATACCTGGTTTATGAGGTCCCGTGTTAGAACCCCAGGTAAGGATCCTGTAGACTAAGCTGTGTGTGTGTGTGTTAATATGCATACACATGTATGATGGTGCTCTCATGCGTGCGCATGTAGAGGTCAGAGGTCAATGCCAGGTGTCTTCTTCTCTCACCATTTTACTTTTTAATTGTTAGAGTCCATGGTTGGTTGATTGATTGTGCGGTGTGTGTGTACCTGGTGCGTGTGTGTGTGTAGAGGTCAGAGGTCAATATGCTGCGGGTGATGGTTATTTCTTCCATCATATAGGTCCTCTGGGTCGAACTCAGGTCATCAGACTTGGCAGCAGGTACCTTGACCTGCTGAGCAATCTCTCCAGCCCTTTACTTGATTTTCTGAGACAGTGTCTCTCAGTGAACTTTCTCAGCTAGACTGGCTGGCCCGAAGGGGCCCCAGGGTTTTCCTGTCTCTCCTGCTCCGACTTTGGAGTTTTGGGCACAGATACCATACCCAGCTTTTCTGTGAATGTAGGGATCCCAGTTGATGTCCGAATACTTGCTCTGCGGGGCCATCTTCTCAGCTCCTAGGCTGGTTTTTGTTAAAGACTGAAAGTGTTGTTCGTCTATTGCAGAACAAGCTCCTCTTGAGGTCTGTGAACTGTGGAATATTTCCCTTGTCCTGTGGGCTGGGCTCTCACTGCCTTGTTAATGGCCTTCAGAACACAAAAGATTCTCGGGTCTCCTGAAGTCCTGCTTTCCTACTGGGTCTCCTGAAGTCCCGCTTTCCTACTGGGTGGCCACATGAGCCTTTGGTGTCAAATCCAGGACGTGAATTGATTTTCCTCTGTCCAGATCCTTTCCATCTGTCGAGTTCCAGATTCCTCCTCGTGTTTGCAAGCTTGCCTCTAGTGCTGGCATCTTGAACAACTTTATCTGTCTCAGATAGCAAATTCCCCCAGGGGCAGTGACCAACCCTGAAAAAAAATCAATCTAACGTTATGCAATCAATTAAAGCTTTTAATGGTGACTGTTGATGACGACCAAGGATCATTAAGATCCCTGGGTCTGCTTCACACTGGAGAATAAATCCATTTTACTTTCACAGACGATAACCCTGAAAAAGGGAACGTCAGTACAGTAGAGGGGGGTGTCAAAGACACTGTCCTACTTGAAACAAGATCACCATTCATCCTGGCTTCCTATCAAGCTCAGGGCAATGCATTTGTTAGGGCGTGGGATCCTGCTCCAAGAGAAAAAGATAAAGGAAATGTGGCACTTGCACTAGGTGCCCAGTGCTTTGAACCCAGGCTCAGGAGGTAGAGTAGTCACTCAGGAGGACTCTGCTTAGCCCCTGGCCCCAGACAGGAAATTAGAACCTATCCCTATAGGAAGCTTGTTGCTGGAGGGTATTTCCAGATCACTGAAGAGCTTTTTCCAGGGCACAGGGCCCCAGAGCATACCAACTTCAGATTCCAGACCTTCCACCCTGAGAGGCTCACTGTGCGTCTGCATCTGGATAGTATTTCATAGCAAACTCAGCCCTGGTCTTTGCCTAGGCCAGCGTACCTGCATGAGTCTGAGGTAGAGTCCAAGCCTATCGTGTTGGATTGCCACTTAACTGAGGTGATGCAGAGAAAAAAAAAGTCTTATGCAACCGAGGTGACTGCAGCATTGTGGTGTGAGCACAGGAGGCAAGATGCATGCAGCAGCCAGGTGCTCCAGAGAAACAGCTGACAGGGCAGAAACCAAATGCAGACAGAGGAGGAGGGATAGGTAGTGCTCACCATTCTGGAGGCTGAGAAGTCACACGGCATGCCAGCAAGCCCAGGATGCCTCATGCTGCCTGAGACTCCACAGCTCTGCTTTGTCTTAATGCCATCATCTCTGCTTTAGGGACACAGCCAAATGGCCCCTATGTACCACCCAGCCACGAAGCAGCTCTTCTCTGCAAGCCCTGGCACCTCTTGCCTGGATGTGGGCAGTGGTCACTGCCCAGTGTGTATCCTTCCCTTGCCGGCTTTTAGGCTTGTTCAGATGGTGCCACTTCACTCAGGACCCACGGGGATCCCTCCAACCCACTCACAATGGGAGCTCCCATCTTTGCAGGGCCCCGTGAAGCTCTGCAATTCTCTCTCTCTCTCTCTCTCTCTCTCTCTCTCTCTCTCTCTCTCTCCCTCCCTCCCTCCCTCCCTTCCTCCCTCCTGTCCCCTACCCTTCACTGGCCTCCATGTCCCCTGGGTTCCTTGGCTCTTCTTTATGTTCCCTGGACATTTGAGACACGGTTCCACCTTGCAACCTTTGGCTTTCTGATTTCTGGCCATGGACCATCTTCCTCCTAATATTTCCAAACTGCGCCTTTCTTCACCTTTTTATTCAAGTCTTCATTTGTCAATTCTCAGAGAGGCTATTTCCAATGGCTTCATTAAAGCAATTCTTTTTTTTTTTTTTTTTTTTTTTTTGGTTTTTCGAGCAGGGTTTCTCTGTGTAGCCCTGGCTGTCCTGTAGACCAGGCTGGTCTCGAACTCAGAAATCTGTCTGTCTCTGCCTCCCAAGTGCTGGGATTAAAGGTGTGTGTCACCACTGCCTGGCTCATTAAAGCAATTCTTGACTTGACTTTTTCTTTTAGTTTGAGACAGTGATTCCTTATGTAGCCCAGGTAGGCCTTGCTTTTATTTTATTTTATTTTATTTTATTTTATTTTATTTCATTTTATTTTATTTTATTTCATTTCATTTCATTTCATTTCATTTTATTATTTTGAGAAAGGTTTTCTCTGTGTAGCCTTGGCTTCCAGGAGCTCACTCTGTAGACCAGGCTCTGAACTCAGAGATCTGCCTGCCTCTGCCTCTGCATCCTGAGTGCTGGGATTAAGCGTGTGTGCCATCACTCCTGGTTTGGGCCTTAAATTTGTGATCCACCTGCCTCAGACTCCCAAGAAGCTAAGATCAAGGCTCTTCTTCTTCCTCCCCTCCCCCCCTCCTCCTTTTCTTCCCTTGGAGACACGGTTTCAGGTGCCACAGGCTTGCCTCAAGCTCACTATGCTGCTGAGGATGACCTGGAACTGCTTATCCTTCTGTCTTCCTCAAGTGTTACAGGCCTGTACCACGGTGCCTGGATTCTGGAGGTTGAGTCGAGGGCTTTATGGATGCTGGCCCAGGATCCCACCAGCTAAGCTGTAGGCTCAACCCCCCCACCTGGACTTTTCTATCCCACTTTCTTGCTTTGCTACTCTTGATTTTTCTTAATCTAATCTCTCTTCTTTATCCTTTGATACGTTCATACATGCAATCAAGGAATGCCAATCATATCCATCCCAGCCCCTCCCCTCCCCGTACTCTGAACATGTCCCCCTCCCGGCTTCATGGCTCTTATTTTTGTTTTTAAATGACACACCAAATTCATTTCTCCTTTTTGCTTTCTTTTTTAACAGCACACGGAGGTCAGTCAGGGCTGCCTGTCAGAACGTTGACTAATCTTGTTGGCTTGATCTCGGTGGGTAGCCATAGCAGCGGTAAGCTCATGTGTGTAATGACTAGATCATGTCCGGAAGACAGCATTTTACAGCTCTTACACACTCTCCCCCCTCTCTTCCCCGCTGCTTCCTGGGTCTTGGGGGCAGGGTTGGTAGAGAGGTCCCATTTAGCGCTGAAAGCACGCAATAGTCACTGCTTTTAGCACTTTGGCCACTTATGGCTCTCTGCGCTTGTTGCTGATCACGGAAGAGAGAAGGTATTTTTGGTTTGAGGTTGAGTGTAACTTTAATTTTTTTCCAAATCCTACTTTTAATGATGGCTCTTAAACACTTCAACCTTCCTTTCAGCTCACCACCCACCAGAGGAGTGGAGAAAAAAGGGTACAGGGATAGTGACCTGTTTTGAAAGGGATCTTTGGAGCAAATCCCATCTGCATTGTCAGGAAATCAACAGTTCAGTTCACAGGAGTCATCACTGGCAGATCCATCCACTCACAAACACTTTATCCAGTTCAGTAGAGCCAGGCTAGCAGCAGTGGTGGCATTACCTAGCAGAACAGCAGGCTTCCGCCTCGGCACAAGTCAGCAGGAGGGACCAGGGCCAACAGGAATGCCAGGAAAAGTTCTCAGCTGTGCCTCTCTCAGCGAAGAGATGATCAGGAAGGCCTGAGATCCACAAGCGTCGCACAGCTAGCTCTATAAGCAAGCCAAGCTCAGTCCCTGTCACTGTCTGTTGGGTCCTTTCTATACACCTCCAAACATCACATGTTCTCCACGGGTCTGGCCTCAGCACGTGGGTCTCTCTTAGCTGACATCACTCTGCCAATCAGCCTGAGACCTTGGAAGCAGCAAGAAACTGCAGCACACCACCAGAAGGTTTTTGGTGCATTCCAATACATTCATGTCATTAGCAAAGAACCCTTCACCACATGTCCTTCCTTCCTTCCTTCCTTCCTTCCTTCCTTCCTTCCTTCCTTCCTTTCTTTCTTTTTTTTTTTTTTTTTTTCGAGACAGGGTTTCTCTGTGTAGCCCTGGCTGTCCTGGAACTCACTCTGTAGACCAGGCTGGCCTTGAACTTAGAAATCCACCTGCCTCTGCCTCCCGAGTGCTGGGATTAAAGGCGAGCGCCACCATGCCCGGCCACATGTCGTTTCACGTGCTTGCTTTAGCAGAACATCCTTTCACCTGTGTCTGCCCCAGCAAAACCCCATCCAACACAACTGACTTTACAAAGACATTTAAGTTTCCACTTTAGTTGAGGCCAGCACTATCTATCTATCTATCTATCTATCTATCTATCTATCTATCTATCTATCTATCTATCTATCATCTATCCCTTCCTATGTATGTATGTATGTATGTATGTATGTATGTATCAATCATTTATCTTTCTATCTATCCATTCATATCTATTTACCTATCCACCTCTACCTACCAATCTATCTATCTATGCATCCATCCATATACCCATCCATCCGTCGATATTTAACAACACAACCACATAGCAAGGTAACAGTTGTAGGTATTACCTTGGACCTATGACTGTCCTAGCCATAGGCATGTGGCCATGTTTATGGTACCAGGTATGAGTTCCTTCCTATGGCTCAGGTCTCACTTGGAATTAAAACCAATTACCACTATTGCATCAAAGGGTACAGCTTTCCTGACAGGTTCATAATGGAAGATGCAGGGTAATATTATTGATGGCTTTTCTCCCCCGGTGGTGTGCATAGCACATTTCAGGACTATGGAATTTAGCCAGCTATAAGGAAGTTCTCAGTTAGTTCCAGCTTGATGGCTCTGTCTTGCAACCAGAGTGTGTTTTGTGCTCAGCAATGGGCCTTACCAGTGTTCACACAGTCTAATGTGCTGTTTATCACATTTACTTACTTATAGTCTAAGTCCCTCCTGTAAAGTGGGAGCTTACAGACTTTCCTATTTTTCATTGATGGTCTTATTTCCAGCACATGGTATAAGGGCCCAGGATTTCACCGAAGAATGGTACTCCAGACTCAAATAGTATGTAAATGCAAAGAGTATTTTATTCTGCAGAAGTCCAGCATGCTGGGGTCTCCCATTACCAAGATAGAGAGGCAATCAAGTGAGCTTGCAGGCCTGATTTAAAGCACATTAGGGGACTCCAGGGTAGGTGACCTCTATTGGGTCCATCTATTGGGTCCATCTCTACAGACCTCTATTGAGTCCATCTATTGGGTCCATCTCTACAGACATTCCACTATTGGGGTGTGGGGGCTGGGAACTTGCTGGGGGGAGGGTCTGGAAACTGTTGCTGAGGAAGTAGCTGAGAAGTCTGGAAACTGCTGCTGATCCATTGTCCTTGCCTCAGGCCAGGAGGCGGGGCAGCTTCTGAGGCCTAGTTTCCTTAACTGCCAATTTGAAGCCTGTCATGGAGTCAGCCTGGCCTTCACATGTGTTCTGCTACACAAAGCAGTGACTCTGTGAATCTGGATGAATGAATAACTCCTCTCCCTTCCAGACCAAACCAAGCTCATACAGCAGCCAGTGTCCTGACAGAGCACACTGATCACACCTGAACACCTTTCAGCCTCCACTTCCCCGCCCCCCACCCCATCCACCACCCAGGTCTAGCCATCTATTATCAGGTCGTGTCTATCCACTCCATCATGAAACTCTATGAGGACAAAAGCACATGTATATGTGCACATGTGCACACACACAGAGAGACCCACATACATACATCTGTACACATGCAGTAAAGAAAAGTCTTTTCTCAAAAAAGTCTCTTCTCGAGATTCTGGGCAGCACAGGCCATCCTCCAAGGCTGAGGGACTCCGTCACCACAGTTGAACTGAGCTGTGACCCTTAAAGAGGCTGCTCCTCCACAATCTTCACCCCAAGACATAGAGATGCAGAGATGCAGATACTTCTGCTGGGGTGGGAGGGAGAGCAGGGCCCTTCCCCCTTCGTCTTTCATTTAGCTTTCAACATGTCTCCCCAAGAAGAGCATCTCAGAATGGTTGATCTCCAGCAATGCTGACCTGAGAACTAGAGTTGCAGGATGTTGAATGGGGGGCGGGGGGAAAGGCTGGGAGGGGCATTGGGAAGAGCCTTGTCTATGGTCATACGTAATGGGACAGCTGACATCTTGAGAGGAGATGGACTCACTGGCTGAACTTGGACCTATGGCACTGCATATTCAGTGGCAGACACCGCATCTAAGTCTTTTTTTTTTTTTTTTTTTTTTTGGTAAGGGGGACATTCAAGCAGGTCTTGCTCTTAGCCCAAGTCTGAAATTCACTGTGTAGCAGAGGTCGTCCTCATTCTTCCCACCTTCTCTTCCCTGATGTTTCCTGAGCCGTAGGGGAAGCATTAATGGAGAGACCCACTTAGCGCTGAGCACCGATAGCCATCATTCCTAGAGCTTTGCCCAGTTATGGGTCTCTGTGTTAACTGCTGATCACGGAGATCCCTTCGCCTCAGTCTCCATGGTTTCCATGTTCGCTAAGAGACCCTGCCTTCATAAAAAAGGTAGAGAGAGACTTAGTGAGACACAGGCTGCACATGCAGGCATACTCACTCGCACACATGCACACATACATAGAATTGCACACACACACTCACATATACACATATACAAAAGGGAGGCAAAAACTGTTGCTCTGCCTAGTTTTATGTCAGCTTGACATAGGCTAGAGTCATCTGAAAGGCAGGAACCTCAAGTGAGAAAACGTCTCCATAAGATCAGGCTGAAAAGCATTTCTTAGTGATTGGAGTAGGAGGGCCCAGCCCATTGTGGGTGGTGCCACCCCTGGCCTCGTGGTCCTGGGTTCTGGAAGAAATCAGGTTGAGCAAGCCTTGAGGAGCAAGCCAGTAAGTAGCTCTCCTCCGTGGCCTCTGAATCAACTTCTGCCTCCAGGTTTCAGGCCTGCTCGAATTCCTGCCCTCACTTCCTTCAGTGATAGACTTCAATGTGAAAAGTAAGCCAAATCAACATTTCCCTCCCCAGGTCATGGTGTTTCACCACAGCAATAGAAAACCTAACTAGGACAACAGACATTTATGATAAGCCCCATCCCTTCAAAGTGATGTCACTCCACTCAGGAGGCAGAGCCTCTATGATCTTGAGATGCAGGGAATTGAACCCAGGACCTCACATATGCTAGGCAAATATTCTACTTTAGAGCTACATCCCCAGCATCTAATTGCCTCTTGAAAGCTCTGCCTCTCCATACTGATAACGCAAGGACTACTTGTCCAGGACATGAACCTTGGGGCACATTCAAATGTAGCAGAGGACACAGATGGTCAGCACATGCTGGCAGTTTGCAGTCCCTGCTGGGGCTTCTCGCCATTCTTCAATCCCCGTCTCTCTGAGCTGTTTCATGACATGCCGATAGTCTGCATATCTGAGCTTATAAACCACAAGGACATACTGAGTTTATTACTTCATCCCTTAAGTAAACAGAAGGCTTGCTGTGGCGAAGAGCTGAGAGAGCAGAGGAGATTATAGCTGCCAAGCAGCTCACAGTCCAGGGGTGGGCTGGGTGGGAAGCGAGAGGAAGGTGGGTTTCACACCTGTCACACCACACAAACACCAAAGAGTCAAGAACAGAGGGGACCTATCGAGTAGGTAGGATGGGGGTTACGATCACAGGAAGTCAGTTTTCAGCTGATCTTGAAGTGGGAGATACTGCAGGAAGACTCCCTTAGGAGTCAGGATACTGGCTTCCTCCATGTTCTAGAGGCATGGGGGAAAGTCAGTTTCCTCACTTATCTGGAGGTCGGAGTCCATGTGTGTTGGATCTGGGAGACACTTCAGGTAGAATGTAGACGGAGGATCAGGAATGAAGTACGGACAAGCCCTTGGGTGCCATGCCAAACGAGCATTAGGTTTCCATGCCGATAGCCAGCATAGAGAGAATCTGAGTGGGCCAGTAAGAAGACTAGGGAGGTGGCCGTCAACTCCCCCTTGGCTCTTTGATGCTGACAAGGATGTTCTCAAAATAACATAGAGAGTTCTGCTCACTCAGTTTTGGGGCCGTTCATCCCATCTTCCAAACAGATGTCACATAAGCAAAAGCGCAGGAGAACGACAGACTGCTTCCCACTGCTGTGATGCACGGGAGGCCATGTTCTTGTTTGGGCCATTGACCCTGGGTGATGACAAATGCCAGTGTTGAGTTGATCTTGAAGGGTGGACACTGCAGGAAGACCCCCCTAGGAGCCTGTTCTAGAGGCACGGGGAAAGTCAGTAGTCCCACTCCTCTGGGAGATGGGCTCCACATGTCCTAGAGCTGGGAGCCATCACGTGTCCCCTGGAGACCTGGGATCCCTCCAGAGGCGGAAGCTTGCTGACAGACAGTTGATGGAATGTATACCACCTGCCTTTCCTTTCCCTCTTTTCATTTCTCGGAATTGGGTGTGAACTCAGAAGGCGAGAATGGAGTGGCTGCTGCCCACCCACTACTGTCTGGTGGACACCTGGCTCTGTGACTTCCAGGTTCCTGAAACTTAGAGATTCCATCAGATTGGCTGGGCTATATGTGTAGGTTGTCCAGGCCTTCAGCATACAGGCTGTCCTTCTAACGATCACCTCTCCGTGTTCTGCAGCCCGGAGACCAAGCAGGTACCGCCTGAGGCCTCTCAGTAGCAGCAGGCCCTCAGGCCACTCGTTCCCCACAGTGGTCCTGGGATTCAAGCAACAGTGGGAGTTTTTTTCCTCCTCAATGGGATACTTGTTCAGGTGGAACACTCAGCTTATCAATGTCTAATAGATAGGGAGAGTTTGGTTTCTAAGGGGGAGAGGGAGGGAGAGGGAGGAAGAGGGAGGGAGGGAGAGAGAGAGGGGGGGAGGGAGGGAGAGAGAGAGAGAGAGAGAGAGAGAGAGAGAGAGAGAGAGAGAGAGAGAGAGAGAGAGAGAGAGAGACCAAAAGTGAGCACAGTCACCAACCTTGGGACTCAGTCTCCCAGGGTGCAGGTTGTGAGTGGTGGGAAGGGTTGGTGGTTGTGGTTGTGGTCTGTCTCTCTTGCCTCTCTCTCCTTGTCTCTCTGTCTCGCTCTCTGTCTCTGTCACTCTGTCTCTTGGGGCTGGGCTTGTAATACAAGGCCTAACACATTCTAGGCAAACAGTCTTCCAACTGAACTGTGTCTCTGGTCTCTTGCTGCTCTCTGAAGGCTGGTCAGGAGTCTGTGTGAGGGCTCCAGTGTGGTCAGGCTGCTCTATGGCTTTACCGTCTGTTCACTACAGAAGGGTATCTGGGGTCAGGGGAACTGAAATCTAGCCAATGTCTAGTGCCCTCATGACAAGGGTCTGTATCCCCAGATGAGAAGTTGTCTTCAGCGTAGGCACGCATGGAAGGGGGACAGAAAGCTGGGGTGCAAAGGAATTTTCACTTTGTGGGTTAACGCCAGCTTCCTGTGAGTGGGAACCTGGAGTATTGCATTAAGGAGGACCAGAAGTCAGATCCGGGAAGATCTGTCTGCCCTAGAGAGAGCTATCCTGGTGGGGGATGGGGCAGGAACAGGAGTAGGGAGAGCATTTGTCACTTTGCCCTCTCTGCTGTAAACTGACACCTTCTGTGTCAACACATAGTCTGAAAACACCCAAGTGCCTGGCCCCGGCCCAGGGGGAGAAGAACCCCAGCCTTGTCCGATGTGGGCACTTCACTGGGTTCCTGATGCTGTATGGGAACACCAAGAGATCCTCGGATTCCTGGATTTCCTAGAGGGATAAATCACCATGCACTCACTGTTTTGGAGACAGATAAGCAGCCTGACTTGTAGCAGCTAGTGAAGTCCCATCTTCCCCACACATTCCTTTGCTTTACAGGCCCTTCCCCAGGGCTGACCTCCCTCTCCTTCCTCCAGGTCTTCCTACTCTTTAGACCTCTGAGTTCTTGGTCCAAAACCCTTCTAAGGCTTCTCAGACCCACTTCCTGGGTGACTTCAGGATAGAGATGTCCCCACTACCTCCTTCCTCATTTTTCCTAGACAGCATGAATATAATTGTTTTTGAAGTGGCCAGTGCCACCCTTCTTTGCCACATGGTTGCCAACAGCACGTTCTGGTCAAACACTCTTTTAGCTCCACCAGCCCCTGGAGAAGAGGGTAGGGATGGGTAGAGCAATCCTTCCAGTTTAAACAGAGGGTAGGAACGTGCCCACACTTCTCAGAATCCTGATGTCTTTCTCTCTTTTGTTCCATCCTGCAGACCATAGAGTAGACTCCTCGGGTATGAAGGAGGCAGAGACTGAAGCCTCATAGGAACACTCTCTCCTACTCCAGTTCCAAGGTTACCAGCTGGGTAACCTTGTGTGTACCAGTGTGGGAGGAGTAAGGGAATCAGGGTCTGGCTAGGAGCAGTTACTGTGTGACTCCAGCAAGTCCCTTTCCTTGCCTGGGTCACAACATTCCCGCTTGTTAAAGTGTGTGCCTGGGCAGGGAGGCACAGGGAGGGGTCTGGAGAGCCTATTGGCTGAGTACCCGTCCTCTCGTTCCCTCCTGTCACTTCTACCCACAACCCCATCCCACAACTCATGTTATCTCAGGAAATTTGTAGTATTTGTCTCCAGCAGCCATCTGGGGGCTGACCTCAGGCCAGCTAGCTGCTATCCAAACAAGCTGCCCAGAGGTTGCTCACATTTACTGATCATTTACTGGGTACAGAGCCCACAAGTTGAGCAACATGTGCTGAGGACAGAGGGAACCAGAGACACAGAGGCCACCCAGACTTCGAAGGAGCCTAATCTTACTATTCTTCCATCTACCCATCTCTCAACCCACCAAAGATTTCCCTACCAACCCCTAGTCATGCAACGGGCTCTGGATAGGAAAGGCAAGGAGAGGGAGGAGAGAAAGAAGCTAAGGTCAATCACTTAAAACAAGTACCTTTCTGACATCACAAGCATTCTGGAGGCCAGGAAGAGACCAGCATCTCTCTCTAAGTAGGCATCAGACCCTTAGTCTCAAGGTGGAAATGGTGGCTACCTGTCTGACCTCTAAAGCAGTCTGGCTCTGCAATTCATACTAGGGGAGGATACCATTGTTTGTGAACACCAAGGGGTGACTTCATCCAGAAAACTGAGGAGACAAATAAAGCCAAGACTAGCTGGGCATCTCAGGCTCTCCTCTGGGTTCTCCAGCTGCCTGCTGTGCAGTTGGTAGATTTTACCTATGTAGTGGTAATTAGTGAAACCACTTTGTGCTCCTGACGTGTTACAAGTGAATACCCACCCAAGAACTATCTGGATTCACAAGTGAAACACACACACACACACACACACACACACACACACACACACACACACACACACACCAGTTAATTTTAAATATGCCTTGACTAGCTCAAAGGTGGAGCAGTTCTAATCCTTCGCTGGGCCAGCATACATTTCCCTCCGGTACTCCTGGTTCCATACCTTTTAAATCCATGCTTCATCTTTACTGCCCTGTTACCTTCTGGGTAGCCCTTCCCGTAGCCTGCTTTCCCTTTCCACCTAGATTTTGGATGCATTTTCTTCTGCAGCTCTAAATCTGATCTGTCTCCCTCTGAGACATGGCAATCTCTCGTCTTCCTCCTTTCCAGTTCCTAGCCTGTGGCAATCTAAAAGTTCCATCTCTGTCTCTCTCCACCCAGCCATTGGCCATTGGCTCTTTTTTGACAGATCAAAAACCACTTGGGGACAAGGACCTTCAGTGTTTGGGCTCGCAGATTCCTGATTTTGGGGGCAGGATTAATTTAAAGCATTAGAACCAATCCCCAACATACCCATCATTGTAAAAACACATTATTTTACTTTGAATATGTGCATGTATGTGTGAGTATGTGATGAGGGATGGTTTATGGTCATGTTGAGTTTGGGCACCTAAAGAGACCAGAAGAGGGTATCAGAGTCCTTGGAGTTGGAGGTTTTGGTGGCTGTGAGCCAGCAGACAAGGGCACTGGGAACCAATCTCAGGTCCTCTGCAAAAGCAATACTTGCTCTTAATGGCTGAGTCATCTATCTCTCCAGCCCTTCTCGCTTGTCTTTATAAACTCTGAGGAAGGTGGTTTCAAATCCTAACCTAATTTTTAGGAGCTCAAAATCTCGAGATGCTGAGGTATTCTGTCTTGTTTGAGACAGGGTTTCATGTAGCCCAGCGATATAGTAAATAATATTTAGGGGTTTCTATCTCACCTTAGATCATTTAGTTCCCAAACGAAAGACATAAGACCTTTATATTTATAATAAGCCTTAAAGTACTAGAGCGGGGCAGATACCAACCCTCTGTGGTATTTTTGTCTACTTCCCTGTGATAATCCCCAAGATAACACCTGTCCTGTTCTGCCTGGACAGCTTCTACTCCAGCAGGCTGGCCCTCAAGGCCATGGGCTCACAATCCATTTACCCTTGTGAACTTCCTTTTCTCCTCTCCCCTTCTCCCTCAATAGTCCCTGCTTCAGACCCCAAGCCTGGGAACTGAGGCCCCGCCCACCTCTCTTCTGCCTAGCTACAGGCTACAGGCATCTTTATTAACCAATCACTGATAGTAATAGATGTTTAATTCACATCAGCAGCAGGCATTCCACAGTACCTGCTCCAGTGTTCTAGGTTCCCGGATGAAACACACACACACACACACACACACACACACACACACACACACACACACAGCCTTATAGTTTAATATGCCTCAAACAGCTCAATGGCTGGGCCACCCCCAAACTTCCGTGTGCCTAAAACCTGCCTCCTCCGATATTCCTGAGTTATTACTTACTAAAATCTATATTCCATCTTTGATGCCCTAGACCCAATGCGGGGCCCCTCTGGAGCCACTCTTATGTGATTGATATGCTCTCTCTTCTATACCTCTCAGGCTTACTCTTTTCCCAGCCTGGTGGTTTTAAATCATCTTCCTTGGTCCCCTTGCCCGAAAATCCTAAAGTCCCTCCTCTGTTTCCCTGCCCAACCATTGGCAACTTTAATTTCCAATCAGAACCAACTTGGGGCAGGGACCCTCAACATTTTACATGCGTATTCTCCTGCAATTTTGGGAACCCATTTAACACAATACAAGCGTCAGACCAAATTCACAACACTTGGGGCAGGGGGGCAAGGTTTTTACAGCAAAAGATGGTATGCAAGAGGATCTGCTCACCTTGAAGCAACCAGAACTTGGGGTACAGATTTTAGCATTTGAATACACAACAGCACAGGACCAACCCACTACAGCCCAGGCTAGCATCAAGCTCACTACATCTGGCTTAGAGATAAGTCTTGAATGAAGAAGCATATTGGGATTTTATTAGCATACGTGTTGTCATTTGAATTAGTAACTGCCAATTGTTTGATAGGCAAACTGGTTCAAAACAGGGAGATCAAAGGGTCTCTCAATTGGTGACACAGGCTAGCTCTCTGTCACACTGAAAGCTGTTGAATTCAAGCATCTACAGATGTGCTGAGGTGTCCTGGCTTGGTGACTGGTTGGGGGACAAAGGACCTTCCTGAAACAGCTTCTATTTACTGAATCTATTTTTCCACTCAACAGCTACCCAGTATGAATATAATCATTCCCATAGTACAGAGAACACAGGCTGGTTGGCAGAGGGGAGGTGGCTCATCAGAAGTCCATTTACTGGCATTTTAACACCAGGCTGAATGGCTTCAGGGCCAAATGAGGTGAAGGTGACTTGAGTCCCCATAGGGCAGTCAGTTCCTCTGAGTTGGCACTGAGAGGTTGGACCTGGTTCTTGGGTCCCAGGATATGGGGCAGCACACACCATTCTGGGACTGTGAGGTGAATGAAGGCCTCAGGATCTGGGAAGCCACTGGCTAATGCGGGCTCCTCCAGGAAAATGTGGGTTTCCGAGATCTTGTAGGCCAGGGTCCTGGAACCCCTTCAAGACACTAGGGAGAGCTGACGCTGGACCCAGGGAGCAGAAGAGGAGAGAAAAGCCAGCCTGGAGTAGAAACAGGAGAAGTGGAAGAGATGGGAGGGGGTGTAAGGGGGGAGGAGAAGGGGAGCCCTTCCTTGGGCAGGAACCTGGGGCCCCCCTCAGCGCAGGCTGTCCGCAAAACGATTCTGCAGATGGAAGGAATTAAGTGGGAGGGGGAGGGTCCTATGGTGATAGCGCGAGGAGTGTGTGTGTGTGTGTGTGTGTGTGTGTGTGTGTGTGTGTGAGTGTGTGTGTGTGTGTGTGAGTGTGTGTGTGTGTGTGTGTGTGTGTGTGTGTGTGTGTGTGTGTTTGAGGGAAGCGAGGGAGACAGAAGGAAGCTTCAAACGAGACACGTTTAAAGTGTCGTTAGAGAACATCGAGACAGTCACAGAAACACAATCGGACTAACAGCAAGAGGAGGGACTGGGAGAAGGAAAAGCTGCAAACGCCTAATTAACTAGAGAGCTCCTGGGAAGTGATGGGAACCAGCATACAGTAGAACCAACTGAATGTTTGGGCCCAATTGATTCTGAGCTCCTAGGCTGGGGAGCTGAGCTGACCCCGGGGCGGAGGGGGGAAATTCGGGAGGGGCCGCTCCTGGTGTGGGGGTCGGCGGCGTGCTACATGTGCGGACCCGCCTTCTTTCTTGTCTTGCCCCTCCCCCACATTCATATTCAATAAGACAACCAATGGGGGAGCGAGGATAGGACCGAACTGGCCGGGGTGGGGCGGGGTCTCTGTGGACCCCACCCTAGGAGCGGTCCCCGGAGGGGTCAGCGCAGAGGCAGATAGCGGATCCCCGGGCGAGGCGGGGCTGGCAGCAGGCGGGGCGGGGCCAAAAGTTTCCTGCCCAACTTTCTCTGCCTCTTTCCTCCGCCCGTGCGCGCCCACTGCTGCAGTTCGGGGAGGCGGCGGCGGCGGCGGGCGGCTGCGGGCAACGCGCGGGGCGCGGGACGCGGGGCGGATAGCCGTCGGGGCCGGGGCGGCTGGCAGTGGGCACAGGCTCCCCGGTGCCCGCCCCTCCGCCGGGAGGGGGGCGCGAGCGGGCGGCCGGGGAGGGGCCGGCACCGCCACGGCAAAATGAGCCTGCTGTCTGCCATCGACACGAGCGCCGCCTCGGTGTACCAGCCAGCCCAGCTACTCAACTGGGTCTACCTGTCGCTTCAGGACACACACCAGGCTAGTGCCTTCGATGCCTTCCGGCCCGAGCCTCCCGCCGGCGCCGCGCCCCCGGAGCTGGCCTTCGGCAAGGGCCGCCCGGAGCAGCTGGGTTCTCCCCTGCACTCCAGTTATCTTAACAGCGTCTTCCAGCTGCAGCGCGGAGAGGTGGGTGCCCCAGCGCGCGCCAGCCCGGCGCTCACTGTTTCAGGCCCCTCTTCTATCTGTTCCGCTCTTCCTGGCATGGCCCAAGCCGGCCCCGCATTGCCCAGTTCGGCTTGGCTTGACTTCGATCAGCTCTGCCAAATTTGCCGCCCGAAGTCCCTGGGGCACCAGGAGCGCGTCACCTCCCGGCAGAGCCTCCCGGAGCAGCTCAGGCCTGGGCAGGGCCCTCCCGCCCCCTCTCCGAGTTTGGAGCCCTGCTCCTAGTAAGCAGGCTCAAGGGTGTCTCCGGATTCTCTGCAGACTGCCGGGGTGCGGCTAGGGCGGGGAGCCCCTTCCTAGTCTTTCCTTCGCCCAACCTTATGAACTTTTCTGGCTGCCATTCTCTGGGACGGAGGATTGCAGAACCTGCTCTGAACTCTGAAAGGGCCTAAAAGAATCCTCCCACCGACCTCCATAGTTCTTAACCTGGAGGGCTCCCTGGAAAGTAGTTGCTCTTCCAGGGGCTTTTTCTCCTGTTCCCACCACTTGGGAACCCCTAGATCCACCCTGCAGCTGCTTGCCCTCCCCCAGGCACATAGGAAGTGGTTTCTGAGGGCTTGACCTAGCAGACTGTTCTGTCCCCTGCCTTCCCAGGCTGGAAGGAAATGAAAGGGAAATCCTTGGGGGGCGGGGGGGGGAGGGTTAGGCTGTGGCGATGGGAGGGCTCCAGCTGCCTAGTGCCTTCTCCCAAAACCTGGGATGTGTTGCAAAGGCTGCCTGCTCAATGGATTCGGTTACAAAGTCTACTGGACAGTGCATGTTACCAGCTAGATAAATACACAGGTGGCCGTGACCTCCCAGCCTCCTTTGCGGGTCTTATCCAGAGCCTTCCCAGAATCCATCTACTAATGGCACCCCACATCCGTTTGCTCCATTTTGGAAATTGCCAATACCCTCTGTGCCTTTCCCTTGCCCCCTGTGGTTTCCCTCTGCTAAAAGACGCAGGAGGTAGAGGGACACACACGGGGTCACTTTCACCTCTGACCCAGAGGTCATTGCGAGTGAGGCCTGTATATGCTGGAGTGTGCTGGGGTTGAGATGTGGCGTCAGGAGATCACCCTTTCTGGTCTCAGGTATGTGTTCAACACTGCCATGGTTTACGGGAAGACTCACAGACATGTGAAAGGCCAGCACTCCCAAGGCTGCCCTGCTGCCCTATGGAATAGAAGCTGTGCAGGAGGTCTGGGTATGGGGGCAAGACTGGAAAGGTGCCTGCAGAGCCCGGGGTGGGAGTGGGGGTGGGGGTGGGGGAAAGCACTTACATGCCAAGGCTCTTTATAAACCATAACACATGCTCTCTGCCCTGCGGAATGGTTCCTGGCTGGGATCTTCTTTCTTGTAACAATGTGTTGTCTCTTGGGGAGCTGACTTTAGGTGACCAAAGGCTTTGGAGAACTGTTTGTGGAGTATTTCTTTACTGGCTGGGTGTTTTCCATTATTAATTCTCTTAGCAAATATTTGTTGAGTTCTACACAGGACAGGGGTGAGGAGCCTGGGGCTGGGGGGGGCAGGGGGGAGCATAGACAATACGTGTGTGAGAGGAAGGTGAGTGATGGAGTGTTCTCATGGCTCATAGTTGGATAGAGGTGCACTCAGGGAACATCTTTCATCTAGGGAGATGACTGTGACCCAGAGGTCCCATGACCCAGCAGGGTCCCTAAGGAGCCTTTACTAAGACTCCCTCAGCTCCCATCCCAGCATCCCTCATTCCTTACATGTGGTCTCTGCTGGGTTGCCCATCAGTCAGAGATCCTGTCTTTGGACCCCAGCTGTGGTTCAGGGATTCAGGGAGACCACAGCTACCCCCTACCCCTTCATTGCTGTGTACCGCAGGAAGCAGCCCAGTGCGGGAGGAGCTGGAGCCATGGTGGGGAAAAAGCTCCGTCTCTCTGAGCCTCCCACTCAGTAGATTGAATCTTGGTCGTCACAGGTGTGTGTGTGTGTGTGTGTGTGTGTGTGTGTGTGGCTGGAGGTATACATAAACAAGAGAAGAGAGTGTCTGCCTGCAGACAGCCAGGGCTGGGGAGATCAGAGGGATTTTTCACACTTCCAAGGCTTATGGCTCCCATGGAGGGCTGAAGAGCTGTGCCTGCCAACTTCCAGAAAACTCTCTTGGGTTCTGGCTTTCTCTTCCTCACCTCCTAGCCTTTGACCTCTCAAACTCTTTCAAACCCCCAGCTATGTTTTGGGGGCTTAGTTGGTGTTCTGATATGGCTGAGAAGGTGAGAAGCCCCCTCCCCACCCAGTCAATGCCACCACTAAGGGACTGGGTGCAAAGGCAACAAGTTCTTTTTCTCACAAGAGGGAACTTTAGGAAGGGACCCAGGGTCCATCCACAAGCATTGCCATTCTGTTCAAAGCCTGGCAGGCCCAGTGGCAGTGCCTGTGGATGTGACTTGCATGCTGACCGCTGACCATAGCCCGTCTGCACCGGCCCCCGTGCCAAGAACCCACCCCCTCCTGCACCGCCCCCAGGCTGCTCCCTCCACAATAGCAAAACACCATGAATGCAGCTGGCATTGGGGGAGGTGAGGACACGGGGCCACAGAAGCCTATTGTGCCCCTGGAACCTCAGCCCTGAGAGCTGAAGATATAAGCCAAGGGTCCTGAGTAACCCTCTATCCCCGGGAGGAGAGAGGAAAGTGGTCGAGTTTACATGCAAGTGCAGGACAGACAAGTTCCAGGAGATGGCCTTCAGGTGGAAGTGTGTTAAAACCCCTCTGGGTTCTGAAATGAGGTCTGGTAAACTCGGGTTTCAGAAATGGCATCTGTGGTCACAGCTGGATGGAGAGAGAGAGAGAGAGAGAGAGAGAGAGAGAGACTCCTTGGCTGAGCCCCTCTCTCCAGGTGCTACAGGAGGAGGTGGGGCTTGGGGGGGGGGACTGCATGGATCTTCCTTGCCAAATTCTGTTTGGAATTTAAATTCCCAGCAGTGTAGACTCCAAGAATTCCACTTCTGGAAAAACAGAGTTAGGCATTACCTCTTGGACCCTTGGAGGAGTTCTCAGAGTTGGCCCTGGCAGGCTTTTTATCCCACTCCTGCCGCGCAGGGAAATGAGGCTGCCCCGTGTCGCTGAATTCAGATTCTTAGGGCAAGTTTCCCTTTTTCTCTGAGAATAGATGTAGCCGGGAAGTGTGGCTCCACCGTGGAATGACCACCCCTCCTTTGTGCATGCTGGGTGAAATGAGGGCTCCAACGGTCTTGGAAAGCACAGATTACTCACCGTCATCCCCTTTGTTCACACAGTGCTCGCCAGTGCCAGCATGATAAAGGCCCAAAGAAGGCCTGTCATTCAAAACCTGTTAACAAGTCTTCACCCCAACATCCCGTAGACTTAATTCAGCCAGAGGACGGTTTTGGCTCAGGATACAGAGCAGTGTTCTTCCGATCATCTCCAGGTCTGGGGATGTTCCACTGAGTCAGCTATGCGGTCTCCTGGGCTGCATCGCTCTAAACGTCAGAAAGCTCTTCTTGGTGGGGATCTCTGGGTTTGTTCATCACTTTCCACAGTACCACAGACCCCACGCTTTGCAGCTGTGGCCCTCGCATTGCAGACTTGTTAATGGCGTGAATGGACTTCAGCTCCTTAGCACAGAGATAGCAAGGAGAACACAAAAATACTTATACAAGAGAGTCTTGTACAAGATTCCAGATGGAAGAAGTGGCTCATGTCTGTATTCCTAGCATAGGAGGATTGCCATGGTTCAACAAGGCCAGCCTGGGCTCGAGTAAAACCCTGCTCAAAAAACAAAAGAGGTCTGGCAAGAGGGATGGGTGGGTAAAGGCTCCTGCCACCAAGCCTGACCCCCTGAGTTTAATCCCTGGGTTGCACATGGCAGAAGGAGGGAACCAACTCCTGCAAGTTGTCCTATGACTTCTATATGTGTGCTGTGGTCTGTACCCATAAACACACACAGCTAAATAAATAAGTGCAAACATTAAAAACAAACTAAAGTCCCCAGCCTAGACAAATATAGGAAGTTTGGATGAAAAACCACCTGTGTCTACAGCAGCTATCCAGAGGTTCTCCAGTGTGGACCCGTGGAGCAGAGTCACTCTACTCCTTAGCAGGGCGCTAAACTTGACTCCCATAGTCTCTGTAGTCTGGTTGGGGTGGGAGGCAGGCAGCTCGAACCTGGGAGGAATGTCCCAGAGGTATGACTAGGGAAGAGTCCCCAGATATCTGACCCCTCCCCTTGGGATGCTGAACAGTAACTCATGCAAGGAGGCTGACACTGGGGAAGGGTTGTCATAGGCAGCTCTACTCTGCTCTGTTAAGTTGATTGCCTAGGTCTGGGCTCAGGGAAACCATGCCTTGGGCCATATAAGTCAGGTATAGGGAGGGCAAGGGCTTCCTTCGGTAGTAAATGATCAGTGGCCACAGAAGTCCGAAGTGGCCTAAATGGGGGCTGGTAAGCAGCAAGCTGCTTTGCTTTGTCTTCTGAGGCAAGGCCTCACTTGCCCTAGCATAGGCTGCCCTCGAACCCAGGGTAAGACTCCTGCTTTAGCCTCTCAAGTGCTTGGAATAAAGGCGTGTGCCACCACCTCCAATGGGACCATGGACAGCAAGGCTCTAGAATGTAGTTCCTTGTCATTGCCATAATCTAGAGAGCAAAGCAGGGGTCTAGATGACTCAATTCATCAGCAGAGCTAGATCTAAATCAATTCTGAATCGCAGCCAGGAGCTATCTCTGTAGCCTGTTACACCTGATCTCCAGGCTAGCTCCTATCTGCATCTTCCTCGGGCGCCTGTGTATACCAAGCACTGGGACTTCCTATCAAACCACAGTACCTCTGATGTTTTGCCTGGATCCAAATCTTTTTTTTTTTCAATAGTCTCATATAGAAGAGGTTGGTCTCAAACGTGCTCCATAGCTAAGGATGACTTTGAAGGTCTGATCTTCCTGCCTCCACAAGTTCTGGGACTACAAGGCTATGCCATTGTGTCCTGTTTAGGTGATGTTGGCTACCAAATCCATGGCTTCCGATAGCTACACAAGTACCCTACCAAGGGCCACACCCTCAGCCCTGGACCCCAACTCTTTTGAAGAGTCATGGGCTCTTGTTGTATAGGTACTGGGTTTCTTACTATGTTCCTGCTCCGTCCGATTGGCCTGGTTTAGGAGACACAGAAGAGAAAAACCATATTTTCCTATTTTATGCCTATGTCCCTCCCTGGGAACATTCATTCAGAGACCTAGGGACAGAACTAAGTGTGCGACATTGGATCTGTCCCTTAACACTCCTCTCTCTCTCTTTCTCTCTCCCTCTCTCTCTCTCCCTCCCTCCCTCCCTCCCTCCCTTCCTTCCCCCTCTTTTTCTCTGCTAATAGATCTTCTGTAGCTCAGTCCTCCTTTGGTTACACTGGTTAACTTGTAATTTCTGGAAGCACCCAACAGTCTCGAGTGTCTGAGCCTTGATACTTGCTGTTGAATCTACCTGTGATATTTCCAGCCCTGTCCCAGTGGACAGATCCCAAGGCATTTCTTTAGGGTACAAATGGATGTCTCTTCTGGGACTCATGGGGTGGCTGCTTTAGGGAGAAGTTCTCCCTCTAGCTGCTCCAACAACATGGGCTGTGGTAACCAACGTGTAATGTTGTGGTAGCCAAGCTAGGCTGCCATGAACTGTGCAATGGCGTTGTCTCTCCGTAGCTCTGTTGTCCAACTTGGGAGTAGGAATCCTACCTCTGATTGCCCAGTCAGTAACTGGGCCACACTGGATGTTCAGCTCATCCCACTAGGTGGGTGGGGGTAGGACAGATGACTTTAAGCCTGCTCTCTCTTCTGCCTTCAGCCCTGTGATGAAGTAGGTGGTCTCCCTTGTCTCAGCCTCCTATGTTATCTCAAGGAACGAGTGTTTATTAGTTGCTAGGTTAATTGCAAGGGGCTGACTTGGGAGATAGTGAAGCCCTATCCCTAGCCATGTTCTGGTAGTGGCTAAATGTTCAGACAGTCCTTACCTTGTTTGGTCATGAGTGCCTTTGGAGTCCCTGGTGTGAGCCCAGTGTACATGGCACAAGCACACATGCCTGCCCATGACTTCACAGCTTGTGGACAGCCTCACTTCACAGTGGATTCCAGCGCCAGGCCTCTGCTGTAGAGGATATGGCTTTGGTCATACCCTGGACTTGCTAATGCTACAGTCCTGCTGAGCCCTTGGTTTTTTTTTCAGATTCATGCTTTCTGCTTTTGCTTGACAAGTGTGTTTCACAAGTGTCAGACACAGGGTTCCCAGCGCTCTTGTCCTAGCTGGGAAGTGGGCAAGGAGCCATGGCCCATGAGCACCATCAAGTAAGTGGTAACCCTGGGTTGGGGGTCAAGAAACTGAGGTGGGGATATAGTCTTCCCATGACTCTAAGTCTGCTAAGCTCTGTTTGGCAACCACTGTCTACTCCCCCAAGCCCTGGTCCCCATTTTTCTCTGCCCACTTCCTTCATCTAAGAGAACTCAATGTGACCATTAGTCTTGGATCTTTTATTGAGCCTCATCTTTGTAGGGAGAACGATTTTACACGTGAAATGTGAGCAATGTCCGGACTGGCAAAGGATCATGATCTGTCCTGGCCAGTTCATATGTTCCTGGCCCTGGAAACAAGAATATGGGCAGAATTGTGTGTGATGGGGGAGGGGAGGTTCAGTGAGGGTGTGTTTCATTTTCCTGTGGTCCTCCTCTCACCTGTGTGTACTGTCTCCTACACCCAAACCCAGCGTGTGCCCTCCTGTCTGTGTTCAGAGGCTAGGGACAGAGGTGCAGGTCTCTTGGAAGAAGGGGTGTGGTCAGTGGTGATATGGTTTCTTATTATAGTGTGTGTGTGTGTGTGTGTGTGTGTGTGTGTGTGTGTGTGTTTGTGTGTGTGTGTGTGTATTTGGTGAAGAGGTAAGGGGTTGGATGGTTTTAGGAGATAAGAAGATAGTTGTGTGGCTGATGAAAGAAACCCCACAGAACTAGGGCTAGACTCAAGCTCTTTCCTCTAAGGCTGTCTTGGGTTAGAGAACAGAACAGAGAAATAGAGGTCTACCTGATCTCCCTGGGGTACTGGGCCTGGCCCTGAACACTACCTTTGCCATTGGCCTTGCACATGGCTGTGTCTTTCCTGGCAGAGGTGGTCTCATTCCCGCCTGCCACCCTGCTAGTCCTGCCTGAACGATCTTTATGGTTCGGACTCTGTCTGGGCCACTCTCAGAAGTGTCTGCCCACTAGCACAGTGTTTGCCATTGCCCCCTTGCTTGTGGTATCTTGTGATAGCCCTGCTGGGCAGGCTTCTCTGGGGAGACGGGGGCACAGCCTTGTGACCCTGTGCCTCTGCCCTTCAGAGTCCACAGCAGAACTGCTTTCCCCAGATTCCAATCCCCTCTCAGAGACCAGAGAAGCTGGGACTACGCCCTCCTCAGTACCAAGGGGCTTTACATATGAAGTCACCTGATGTCAACCTCTGGCTCCTTTTTTCTATGTGGAGCCGGGCCTTAGAGGCTGTGTGTGGGTGAAATATAGCTGGCCGACATATTTGACTCTGTTGCCTTGGGCAAATTACTAAGTCCTTTTGAGTCTCAGTTTCCAGTTCTACAAAAATGAGATCGGTGCTCAGATAAATGTTGTCTTAGCAGTCAAGGGGAACTAAGGAAAAGAAAAGGTTCTGTAGAGTGTACAAGAACAATTTGTGGTCAGAGAAAACCAGAGTCTTCTAATCTACTTTCCCCTGTCAGACCCTCAAGAACCTTAGAAAAGGTTCCAGCAATGACCATGAGCCTGATGCTGTGTCTCCCCACGTGTGGTAGAAGGGCCCCACGCTTCCTACCAGCTTCTGGGACCTTTGATGCAGGATGATGATGCAGCCCAGAGGCTGACATCCATCACGTAGTGGGGCTGCCCTCCCTTGAAGAGCAGGGCCTTCAGAATGCATCCATCTCTGCCCTGCTAGCTGGCCCTGCAGCATAGTAGATTGTTGATTACCCTTTATATGCCAGGACGAGGGTGCCTTTCAGAAACCGGGTGTCTGAACCCAGCAGTGGTGAATCTGCAGGGACAATCAAGTTTGCCTTATCTCCCTTCTGCTCTAAGGAAGAAAGCCCAACCTACACTCTGCCTAGTTCCTGCAGGCCAGAAAACAGCCAGGACTTACCTTTCACCTCTGTGGCCAGGGCTCAAGTAGGGTTTTACAGAGAGGAAATGGCTTTCTGACCTGCCCAGTCCACCCTGACCAGGCAAATTGGACTCCTGGCTCCCGGTTCCAACTGGGTCTGAGCCTCTGCAGCCCTCAGAGCCTTGGTTTCTCTACTAATAGCATGGGAATGTGGTTGAACCGTCTGACTCCTCCTGGACTCTTAGTTCTGCGTGGTGTTTGTCTTGGGCTGGTGCTCGAGGTAGAAAGCTGTGGCAGTTATGAAGACAGCCCGGGGACAGTGGATGCCAGGATTCTGGGAGGGGGACTTTAACTTTGCTCTGTCCATGGATCTATTAGGGAAGCCTTATGTGCGACCCTCGGTGGCATCTGGAAGAATTGAGCTGCCAGGGAGAGTATAGGAGGCCTTTGGCTGTTTGGGGATGCCTGAGGGTCTGTCGTGAGTCAAGGAGTATGGCCACAACCCTGTGGAGAGAACTATTTAGGGTGTAATTAGTGTAGCATTGGCATCCACCAAACTTCCCCTTCCTCTTAAAACAGTCGTGAAGGCTGCGGACTTGTTTAAATCCTAGCCAGCAAAAATGAAAGAAAGGAAGAGGGGGGAAGAGAAGAGGGTTGTTATTTTGTGAAATTGCATTTCCCAGCCGTGAGCATGAGTCACAGGGTTTGGAGCTTCGGATTTCTTGTTTGGATAAACTTCTCTCTAAGAGGCCAGGGCTGTGTTGTCCTCAGGGCGGTTAAGGATGATGGAGCCAGTAGCTTCCTGGCATGGGACAGGTCTCCCAGTTAAGATGTAGAGGGACCCAGGAGTTGGTGCTCTGAGGCCAGTAAAGTGGCTGCCGCTGCCTGGATTTTTAGGACTGGTGGGGGCGGGGCTGGCAAGGCAGATTCATGTCAGGATTTACTGTCCAGTGGGTTCAGAGTTTGGGCTTGGGGAGGTAGAGGACTCTGGAGGTGGGTGGTGATGGCCACTGTGTCTCAGCGAGGATATGCTCAGTGCCTCAGAACTGAACACTTTAAAATCATTACGCTGGTAATGTAACAATTATGGATATTTGATCACACACAAAAATATGCTCTTGGTCCCAAGCCACCGCTGTGGTGACCCTGAGGTGGAGCCCAGAAAACGGTTTTTGTTACTAGTTTCCAAGTTATCCAATACAAGTTTTGAATACTCATTTCATGTATGAAGCAGTGGGCAGTGGCTCACAGGGGGATGACAAGAAGCAGCTGTCTCCATAAGGGCACCGCGCCTAGGTTTGGCCTGTCACCATGGCCACCTTGTCTGATTTCCACCAAAGATGTCCTATAGTCGCATTGCCTCCAGGATGGGGGCCGTTGCCTCTCCAGGAGCCACTCTATTCTGGGCTTGCTCAAAAGCTAAAGAATTGGTTCAGACGGCATGCATGTTGGTGCTGGAGCGCGCTGACTTGGGTTTCATGTCGCACCAGAGGGCTAAGGATCCATGGGGCTCCCACGCCGCAGGAAAGCTGTGTGCTAGCCCTGGGCAACTCCAGGTATGGTGTCTGTGTTATTCCATGCCAAGGCTCTGGTTGAAATAATGTAAGATGGATAGAGGCTCAGAGAAGGAGAGGGCCATTCAGGGTCACTCAACAGGTGTCCAAGGTACTGTCTTACCTGGAAATGAGGGCTGGGTCCTCTCAGAGCTGAGGGATCAGTTTCTGAAGATGGAAATGTGAGATTAGAAGCTACTCTTGCCGGGCAGTGGTGGCACACACCTTTAATCCCAGCACTTGGGAGGCAGAGGCAGGCAGATATCTGAGTTTGAGGCCAGCCTGGTCTACAGAGTGAGTTCCAGGACAGTCAGGGCTACACAGAGAAACCCTGTCTTGAAAAACCAAAAAAAAAAAAAAAAAGAAGCCACTCTTGTTGGAGTTGGGCAGGCTGTACCCCATGCCCTAGACCACTTCAGTTCTTTTCTCTCTCCTTCCCACACTGAAGAGACAGAAGATTGCCCCTTCTCTAGGCTCCTGCCAGGCCCACTTTACAAAGGAGCCTAAGCTCTCGGTTCCAGGAGCCTTGTTTCTTTCTCAGCCTAAGGACTCCTGGAAGCCACATCTCCCCGTCAGCGGGGGGCTGGAGTTTATCCCTGCATTTGGGGCATCTGGAGTGGGCTCAGAGGCCTCCAACCATTGTGTCCAGGTTCAGCATCAACTTTCCTCAGGAAGCTGCTGCTTTCTAGCCTTGGCCCTTCACTAGGAAAGGGGAGCCCTTGGCCATTCCTTGCCAGCCCCACCTTTACTAAATTCCAGTGTGCCATGCCACCCAGAGCCTGTGATGCCTATAAATAGAGGTTGTATACACCAGGAGGGCCTGAGCCACGTCTGCTTGGGAGCTCAAAGGGGTGTCTGGTTCCTGTCATGTGGAGGTGGGAGAGGTAGCCACTCCCCATTCCAGGCTCTCAGAGAGGTGGCTCAGGCAGACTGGGCTTCTCTGTGCATGGACCTCCAGTTCTCCAAAACGGTAGTCACACTACACGCCCTGGAGTATCTTTCTTACTAGGCGGGAAATAGAGTCAACGGAGATGTGTCTGAAGTCTCCCCATACCCAACAAGTGGCTTCCCACGAGGCCGTCTGTGTCAGTCACTTTTCTCGTTTCTGTGGCAAAATATCAGGAAAAGCAACTTAAGGAAGGAAGACTGCTTTAGCTCCCTGTCAGAGGGTACCGTCCATCAAGGCAGAGAGGTAGTGTACCAGGAGCCTGGGGCCGATGACCACAGTGTGTGCGCAATGGGAAAGGGAAGAGGGGTAAAGGCTATTGTGAACCCCATCTGCCTTTTTGTTGAGTCCAGGACCCCAGCCCATGGAATGGTGCCTCCCACATTTAGGGTGGCTTTCCCCAAGTTGCTTAACCCAATCTGGAAGTTCCCTCGCAGACACCCGGAGCAATCTATCTCCTAAGTGATTCTAGGTCCTGTCAAGCTGAGAGTATTAACCTCCTCCACATCTGGTGTGGTGTGTCAAGAACCGATAGTTACAACCCTCGCAGCTGTTAACATCATTACCGTGTAACCCAGGGGTCCTAGGACCCAGACACATGACCTCCCTTTACCCTTACGGAGGCCTTAGAGGGTCACCCACAGAATAGGCGGGGCCTTTGAGGTCAAATCCACGACTGGAGTTAAGATTTGAACTCAGGCTTTAGATCTATGTGGATCCATGCCCGGTGGTGTTTAAAAGCCTCCTTTGCCACAGTCCTGAATAGCCTCTGTTCCCACAGGCGCTGAGCAGCAGCGTGTATAGGAACGCTTCGCCCTACGGTTCCCTCAATAACATCGCTGATGGCCTCAGCTCCCTCACCGAGCATTTCTCAGACCTGACGCTCACCTCCGAGGCCCGCAAGCCCAGCAAGCGGCCTCCTCCGAACTACCTGTGCCACCTGTGTTTCAACAAAGGACACTACATTAAGGACTGCCCTCAGGTAAGGCAACTCAGCCCAACTGGGCTCTCCCGAGCTTCCTTCCCGGCAGGGTCTGTGGGTAGATGGGCACCGTGTTCTCCCCAGACCCTTCTGTTTCCATGGTGCTGTTAAGTAAGACAAGGCTGTCTGAAGTAGAGGGGTCCAGATCCCACTTGGGCCCATGGTGCTTGCTCAGCAATCGGCATGGGGGATTCTGGACCCAAACCAGGCCCCCACATGAGGTTCTGGCCCCTAGGTTCCCACAAGTGTTCCTGCAGAGTGGGTCCCGTTAGAGTGGGGCAGGAGGCAGCCAGCAGCCTCTTCATAACTCTCTGGAGGCCCCATCTGCTCACATTCACCAGGAAGGAATGTGGGCTCCTGGCCAGGAATCCAGATGTGCACCCCCTCCCTCAGACCCACCACTGCCTCCTCTGCCTACATCAAGGAAGGATGAGGGTCCTTGCCTGTTTGTGCGCCAGAATAGGTCAGGGTAAAGGCATCAGCTGCCAAGAGGCCTGGCATCCCTCTCAGGGTGCAGGGCTGGGGGATGAAAGGGGTTGGTTGGGAGCAGCCTCATTCTCTGCCCCATGCTTTGCTTTAATGAAGCAAGGCATCTGCAGCCAATGCCACTCCCTGGGTGACTGCCGCCTGGGCAGATACAGGATCCTGGGGAGCGAAGACAGCAGGCATCTTTTTAAGTGCAGTGTGAGTTTATCACACTTTTCCTTTTCCCCTACTTTTTTTTTTTCTTCACATTTTCCATTTTTTCTTTAACAACGTGGTGCTGGATTTATTTTTTATATGTAATGGAAATGGAATCCCATCAATTTTGAAAAGCTATGCAGTATTGCCCTCCGGATGCTGGGAACCAGAGTGGAGCCAGGTAGGGAGCCAGGATGGGGCTTGTCACCACTGCGTCCCTGGCATTTCTCAGGAAGGGCTGTGCCGGGCTTCGGGTCTTTGCTGCTTCAAGCTTAGCCCCGACACAGGTTCCAGGGAACTTGATAGAGAAGCAGAACCCCAAGGCCACCCTACACCCCCATGCCAGCTCAGTCTCCACGGTGACGCGTGTGATCACCTCCTGGAGCCCTACAAGGTAGGAGCATGCTGCTGATGGCAGCATCCCCCATGCTCTACACCCCATTCTTCCATGGGGGCAGTGAGCAAGAGGCCCTTGGGATCCTGTGACTTGGCCAGAGGTTGAGTTCTCCTTCTCCCCCAGGGCTCTCTGACTGGGCAACAGATAAGGACTCAGAGGCTGTCCACCCCTCCCCAGCTAAGTGCTCCCATGTGCAGCAGTTCAGGACCCCTCAAGAACTATCCCACCCATGGGCAGCTTGGGAAGTGGGCAAGCAAGATCCACTCCCATCGGGGAGGAGACAGACCCTGTGCCAAATGTCCCCTGGCAGCCTATCTATCATCCACTTCGGGTGACTGCCTGTGTGTCAGGTTCGAGCGAACCTCTTTCTGGGAGGCTGGGATGAGTTTTTTGAGCAAGGGAGACACTCATGCAGAAGTTGAACTGGTTAGGGGAGGAACCAGTATTTTAACCCAGCAGGTGAGAGTCTTCCGACTACTGGATAGAGGGTCCCTCAGCTTCCAGCACTGATCCTGGCTTTCTTTCCCATTAATCATCCTCTCTCAGCTGTATGTAGATGAGGGAGGAGGGGCCCGTTGACAGCCGGACAAATGAGTCTCTGAGCACCTCCATGAGTCCCTGGGCCACACCTATCTGAGACCTGTGCAGCCTGGGTGAGCTGTCCTGATTTGTTCCCAAACCTGACAGTATCCGGGACTGCTAGGAGCCCAGGGATCTCCCTGCCTGCCTCAGTGGTAGAGGCAGGGTTAGGATAAGGCATAGGAGGACTCTAACTAACACCTGGATACAGTGACCTAAGGCAGGCAAAGTACCTGGCGGGACCTGGCACAGGGAAAATGCTGTCACAGGCTGTACCATGAAGAGCGTACCCCCTCATCCCTGCTGGGTGCCGGATGCTGGGGATTAGGGTGGGCTGGAATTTAGCTGGATGTTCTCCACCCTCCACTGAGCAGGAGCAGCTGCTGGGTCACATTCCTCTCTGACTCCTGAACCAGCTGGGGTTCTTATCCTATCAGGTGTTGAGCACAAGTCTTCCCGAAGAGAGGAAAGGGGCAACTGAGTTTTTATACACCCGTGTTTCGAATGAAATGTTATACAGCAGGTCAGACTAATTAGTATGTAAGTGACTCCCCTGTACTGTGGACTCTGAGACAGGAAGATCACATGGCTCATCGATGGCGTATCACGGGTCATCATTTCTTTTATAAGGCTGGGTGTTATCCCACTGAACTGATAGGCCTTTATTGCTTCTCAGTGCACAGCTAGGCTGCGTATACCCATGACTGCGGGCGGATAGTACTGCTGTGGGTGTGGCCTCACAATATCGCTGAAAATCTTTGACTTTGGTTTTCCACTCTGACAATTCTCGTTCCTGTCTGTGGAGTCGCTTACTTTGTCTTTATTGTTTCTCAGTGTGGAGGCTGAGGTTGGGGCACTGACTGTAGGCTTCCTCCTTGTTATGAGATTGGGGCACTGACTGTAGGCTTCCTTCTTGTTATGAGGTTGGGGCACTGACTCTACGCTTCCTCCTTGTTATGGTTTATTTGTTTTGGTTATGAGATGTTCTCTCTCTCTAGTCCAGGTTGGCCTCAAACTTGGGATCATCATGCCTCGGCCACAGGCTGCCATTCCTGGCCACACCTTCATTTCTGTTTGGTTTCTTCCCCCCCCCCCCCCCCCGCCTCTCCCTCCCCCTCCCCCTCCCTCCCCCTCCCCCCTCCCTCCACCCTCCTCTCCCTCTTTCTTTCTTTGAGACAGAATCTTATATAGCTCTTGATCTTCCTTATTCCTTCTTCCACTGCCCAAATGTGAAATTGTGCCACCACCTCTGCTTTCCCATCTTTGTGTGTATGTGATATGTGCATGTATGAAATATGTGCGATATATGTGCATGCGTGTAATGTGTGTGTGTGGTATGTGTTCCTGTGTGAGACCAGAAGCTGGCATCTGTGTCTTCTTTCTCTTTTTCAAAAAATATTTATTTATCTATTATATGCAAGTACACTGTAGCTGTCTTCAGACACACCAGAAGAGGGCATCAGATCCTATTACAGATGGTTGTGAGCTAACATTTGTTTGCTGGGAATTGAACTCTGGACCTCTAGAAAAACAGTCAAGTGCTCTTAACCACTGAGCCATCGCTCCTGCCCCTCCAACTTACTTTTTAAGCCAGTTCTCTCACTGGAATTAACCAATCCATCTAGACTGGCTGGCCAACAAGCCCCAGGGATCCTCCTATGTCTCCCTCCCCCCGTTCAGAGAATATAGGCACACGTGACCACACCAGGCTTTCACGTGGGTTCTGCAGATCCAAGCTCAGGTCTCTGGTGTGCACAGCCACTGGGCTACCTCCCTAGGCCCCATACCTTCCTTCATCCTTGTCAGTATTTGTAGGTATGAATTGCTCCGTGAGGCGCATCGCATGTTGCAGGGCGTCATGACTTTCATATGCCACCTATTAATGATCCGAGTTTTCCTTTTGGACCCTAGGGTTATTCAGAAATGTGTTGTTTAATGGCCACATATTTGTGAGCTTTCCAGATATCTTTTGATGATTTCTGAGTTTATTCCACTGTGGTCAGAGAGCGTGCTTTGTATTGTTCATCCCTTCTAACTGCACTGAGGCTGCTGTGGAGCTCAGCATGTGGCTGGCCTGGAGACTGTCCTGTGAGAAGGGTGGGTGGAGCGCGCTGCGCTGGGCTGTCTGCTGGGCTTGCTGGCTCACAGGGCTGTTTATGTCTCCTGTTGCCTTGTTGATGTTCTGCCCAGTTCTCTACCCATTAACTGCAGATACCAGTGTCTCCACCTACTGTTTCTGAGTTACTCCTTTGTCTCGATTGTTTTTTTCTCTTCATGTGCTTTGGTGTTCTATTATTAGGTATGCCCTATCTTTCTAATGACCATATCTTTCTGACGAATTGATCCTTTTACCATTACAAAATACCCCTTTTTAAGTTTTTACGCTAGTAACATTCATTTTTGTTTTAAAGCCTGTGGTGGGATTAGAGATGCAGCTTGGTGGTAGAGCACTTACCCAGCACTTGCAAGCACATTTTGGGATGAATTTCTAGGACCAAAAGAAAATAGAACTAAAACAAACCACAAAGTCTAGTTTTTCTCACAATGGGACACCTGGCTTTCTAGTGATTACTTTAATCCATTCAGACATTCGAATCTGAAGTTAGTCTCCTGGAGAGAGCATCTTGAGTTTTATGCCCAATTCAAAAAATCCCTGCATTTTGATTGGATTCTTTAATCCATTCACCTTTAGTATTATTGGTGTAGTTTGATTTATGTCTACCATGAGTTTCTGTTTTATACATTGTCTTCTTAATTCCTCTATTTCATTCTTATTTCTTTCCTTTCTATTAGTAAAATGATTTTAGTGCTACTTTGTAGTGATCTACCTGTTGGTAGATCTACCTGTTTACACCATGCATATTAATTCACTAGCATGACACACAGAAAATATCACTCCTGCACAGCTCTGTGAGCTGCTGGTTTGGGCCTTCAAGTGTGGTTTGGGCCTTCTGTGCTGGGTCTGTTTCTGTTTATCCTACATGGAGACTCTTGAGCTGTGTGGATGTGTTGTGGTACCACACACCTTTAATCCCAGCACTCAGGAGGCAGAGGCAGGAGGATCTCTGTGAGTGTGAGGACAGCCTGGTTTACAGAGTGAGTTCCAGGACAGCTAATGCCACACAGAGAAACCCTCTCTTCAAAACCACCAATAAAAAGCTGTCATTAGACTTTGAGAGTTTTAAGCCACTGTTCCTTCAAATGCTCTTTCTACTCTTTTATCTTTTGTTTGATAGAAGAATTTCTAAATGATCTAAATGTGTTTAGAATTATCCATAGTTTAACTGGGGTAGAATGGACCTTGCCAGGTCTCCAGGTTGCCCACAAGCCCTGGCATTTCACAGAGGCAGCAAAGAGCTCCATGGAACTCTGCTACATATCAAGTTCAAGGCCAGCTTGGGATACACAAGACCCTATTTAAAAGAAGAGGACACAGTAAAAAGATCAGGAGAGCAGTCTCCCAGGCTCTGTTCGCATGACACTGGGGCACTGTGGGGGATACCAAGTCTATAAGAATTCTGGCGCCTCCAAAGCAGAGGTGAGAGGTGGTGGAGATCTGCGCATGGGACATCACTCCTTGGGGCTGTGGTTATGCCAGGTTCGTCTCTAGTAGATGTCAGAAAGCTTAGGGGTCAAGAGTGCTGGCACTTCATTCTTGGAAAAGCAAAACAAAATGTAACAACAACAACAACAACAACAAACCAGCCTTATGGTCTGTGCCTTTAAATATACGCAGTGCTGATGAGATAGCTTTGAGACCTGAAGGTAAGGAGTAAACTCGCCGTCCCATAGCCCATAAGCCTCTTACCTTCTCAGTACACATGGTGAAGTTCCTTGGCTTCCTCCTCGCAACACTGAGGCTCAGGGACGTTAAATGGCTTGCCCATGGCCGCACAGCTGGTAGCTCTCAGCTCTTGGAACTCAGGTCCTCTGAGTCTAGGGCCCAGGCTTTTTTGTTTATATCCTATATCCACTGCCTTTAAGATCAGAGGTTTGGTTTGGCTTTGTTTTGTTTTTTTAAGAGGGACTGTTGGAAATAGAAGTCAAGAAGCCACGCCTGCCCATTCTGACCAAGTTGGCCGTAACCCATAATGGGTCCAGCCTCAGGGATCTGCTGCCTGGTAATGCTGAGAGGTCAGGGTAGTATTGGACTGTCAGCGCTGGTGGCAATAGACACCTCTTATCTGCAGGGAGGCCTAGGCGGTACCTGTTAGCTACCTGCAGGGTCATCTGGGCTCAAGGTGTTGATGTCTGCAGGACCCTGAGGATCTGAGCCACACAGAGGCTCTGAACCACCAGTCCTCCAGTGTTTCCAGCTTGGCTTGTGTGTTTGAAGTCGGGGCTATGAAGACCTCTCTAAGTGTCTCTTGGGGCCTGCTTTTAGAATAGGCACAGCCTGGGTGGTGGTTCAAGAGTTTGTCCCACTCTGCCTGGGGCCCTGTGGGAAGTTCTGAGGGGAGGAGCTAGCCAGGGAAGGAAGGCATCCCAGGCCTCTCTGGGTACTGCATGCCCTTGTTCATAGCTGGCACTCCCAGAGGAGAGGCGAGAGGTGTGGTCAGAGCATGTGGTGAAGGCTTGCATGCCAGGCTGTAACCCTGAGCTTAGTGTTGAGGGCAGGGAAGCCATCTGGGTTTAGGTAACAGGCTCATGCTAACAGTTTAAAAGATCACTCTGAGGGCAGGTTGGAGGCCGAGTGGAGCTCAGAGACTCAGAACATTGCAACACAGAGGAAAAATGAAAGCCCCAATCAGGAAACATTATACCTGAAGAAGAGCCAAGAGTCCCCTCTGGGCAACCACTCCACAGCACAGACAGCATCAAGGCTGTTCATGGTCTTTTCAGGGGTCCACAGAAATGGTTCTACCTTATGTGGTTTAAGACCATGAAAGGGAGGAGACATGATCATCATCAGCATCACCACCACCACCACCATCATCATCACCATGATGTAATTAGACTCTAGCCTGAATAGCCACACTAACACAGTTAGAAAATATAATTTTAAGTAACTTATGAAGGAAGGCCACACAAAAGAAAAAGTCTATGGACATAAAAGTCATCAGGTAGCCCTAAGAGGAACTGGCGGCTGCTTACAATTGGATGGTCTTGCTGATTTCAGGAAACTTCACCCAGGGTCTCCATGCTACCAGGAAGGATCCTGATGCTGGACAGGGAGTCCATTAGAAAAGGGGAAAGAGCCTTGACTTCATAGCTAAAAGGCCAAGTTCAAGTCATTGTTCTATATGTTGCTCTGCTGTGCAACACTGCATAAGTTGCCTAACCTGTCTGGGTTACTTTTCCACATCTGCAATTTGACCTTGCACTTCTGTGCAAGGACCCAGTGTCCTTTCTTTAGGTCCCCCCTCTTCCCAGCGTGGCAGCTGCCCTTCAAGCCTTGAACCGCCCTCACTCCCAATCCTTTCTTGATGAGTAGTGGTCCTTGTGTTGGGGGAGGTCCGGTGGGGGATTGTCACCTGTGCCTCCATGTCCAGCTGAGGGCTGGAGCCCAGGGGAGCACGGGTCTGAGTCAGCATGCCTGCTAATGTGATCCAGATGTCAGACGGAGCAAAACCGTCACCCCCACCCAGCTGGCAGCTCCGGTTTCTTGGAGATTGCAAAAGAAAAAAGGAAAATAGAGCAGAGAGAGACTCAGATCCCAGAACAGCTGAAATCTTAGGATGTAAATAGTTTCAGAGTCTTGCTAGGAGGTCATTGACCTTCTGCCTACCCTGCCTGGCCTGCCCTGTGCCTCCTACCACAGGCCAGAGGCACCAGTCCCTGAGGGCTTGGGTGTTTAAAGGCGATAAGCAGAGCTGAAGGTCCATAGCTGACCCTAGCCTGTGCTGGCAATCCTCTCATTCCAGACCTGACCTCTCAGCAGGTTTGTTCTTCTCTGGGGTCTGAGTGGGTGGAACTGCCCAGGGGACAGATGGAGAGGGACCACGGATCTGTGGGGTTTCCCCCAAAGAACTCAGGCTAAGGTCTGGAAGTTCCTTACAGCCGCCAAGCTGAGAGGCACGGAGTGCTGAAGGGAGGTGCCCTGTTGAGTGGCCCCAGGCTGGCCCTTCCCTAGGCGTGTGAGCGCCTCCCATAGGAAGGGACAGACAAGGGAAAGCTCTCAGGCTGAAATGTTTAAAGCCTCCATGCATGCCAGAGCTGCTGTAGCTTGGACTTGGGGTGAGCTCAAGTCGGTCTCGAGGGCTCATGTGTGGCAAGCTTGGTTCTCACAGTGTTGACGGGTAAAGTGAGAAACGCTGGACGGGCCTTTAAGAGGTGGGGTCTCGTGGGAGGTGGCTAAGTCATTGAAAGGAAAGGAGGTAACTCCTCCAGGACCCTGGCTAGGTTGTCATGAGAAAGCAAGCTTCTTCCTCTTAGTCCTCTTAGTCTTCCTAGTGTTGGTGGCCTTCTCCATAGGAGCTCCAAAGGACTTGATGTTAGGACTTTTAGCCAAAACTGTGTGTTACACAAACCCATTTCCTTTGGGAAGTATGGACCTCGGGTATTTTATTACAGCAATAGAAAGCAGAAAGGAGCACTAGCGAGCTGGTAGGGAAACTGAGGCGTTCCCACAGAGCCTGAGCTAAGATCGCTCTACGAAAAGATCTATGGCGGGGAGGAGGTAGGGAGGAGGGGGGGCCAGAAGAAGGGAAGGGAGGAAGGAGGAAGAAGAGGAAGGAGGAGGGGGGAGCAGGAGGAGGAGGAAGAGGGGGTAATCACCATTCAGTGATTCCCAGGAGGGAATCTGGGCTGGGGGTAGGTGGCAGGTGGCAGAGGGGAGTGTCTCTCCTGTGGGGACCTGAGCTATCCTGCTCTAGCACCTGGCACAGTACTTGGAATGCCACCGGAGCCTAGGGAATGTTCTCAGGAACATGGCTCGGAGCCTTGACTGCTGCTTGGCCCAGTCTCATGGGTCCTGGTGTTGGGAGGTGACAGGACTGATGTTCATCCTGGCCTTCCCTTCCTCCCTCCTCTCTGGGATCCCCCCTCCTCCCCTGCTGCCTCATACCATGCCAGTGTGGCCTCTTTCCAGCTGTGAGCCTCTGGGAAAGTGAGCCAGTCTTTCCAGGTCTTGTTTCCTCCGATTTCTAGTAAAGACACTGAAAAGTCCTGCCCCAAAGCATGCTGGGAGCCGCTATTTATCTGAAGCTCCCCCCACACTCTCTGAACTTGAACGAAGTCTGTTAGTGGGTGTTGTTATTTTTAGGCTGCAGGTCAGCTCTTACAAACTGGTTTGGGGTGGCCCCAAAAGTCTGGAGTGTGCCTCAGAGCTGTGGGGGTCACCAGAGGGCTCTGGGCCTCTCCTCTTACCCTCTGTCCACGGAAGGGGCTAATTCAGGGATGGGCTATAGGGGGCTAGGTGACAAGGCTGTTTCTTTGGGGGCTTGGGAGGAACAGGGGAGAGTCCCAAGAACTTGGGACCACGCGAGGAACTTTCTGAAAGGGGCTCAGGGAATCTCTTCTGTCCAGGGTGGTACTCCAGGGAAAGGCTCGGGGCAGCACAGCTGTCAGCTCCTGCTGGCTCCCATGGAGGGACGGACTTGTCAGGTCCTCACCCTACCTAGCACAGACAAGAGGGGACAGCTGCAGAGGCAGCATGGGAGTGTGGAGAAAGAGGGGTGTGGTGCAGGGCACGTGACCGGAAGGAGCTAGCTGTGGACCCGGTTTCACATCCTCAGCTGGTGGTTCTCTTTTTAAGCATCATACAGGACAAGAAGGAGCTCCCAGTGTTTCCATGACCAGTGAGGGCTTCATCTCCTAGACCCTGAGGGATGGGGATGAGGGCAGAGCCTGGGAAGGAAGGCTCATGCCTCAGCCTTGAGCAACTTGCAAAGCCTGGAGAACAGAGTGCTGAAACAAAGCCACAGCGCACCATCCCCATCACAAGGTGTCTGACACAGCTGCTGTTCTCTCGAGGTTTAGAAATCCAGTAATCGAGCCTGGAGGGTTCACCAAATGGTTTACCTTAGGCTCGGGCTGGGGCCACCCCTTAGCTGTGCGGCTGCGTGGCTAATGGCGGTGGCAGACACATACGGGAGGTTGTGAGTGATTCAGTACAGAACAGGGAGAGAGGCAAGGGCTTGCTCTTGTCACATGGCTTGTGTTTATCTTGGGACTGTTCAAGGATGAGCTGGCGCTGAAGGCCCAGGGTTCTCAAAGAGCTATCCCGAACTGGACGCAGCCTTTAGCTTTGTGCTTGCCCACTGCATAGCCTTGGCTGGGGCTGGGTTCCAGTGCCTTGCCGAGTGCAGTGGGGTATGTGGGCCACACTGCCTCTCCCTTACTTGGCCTCCTCTAGCACTTGGTGTGCAGCTGCTCTTAGAAGCTTTGTTGTTGCTCTTGAAGCCGTTGGCCCCAGAGCCTTATCCACCCTCGCTGGTAAACTGAGACTGGGACTAGAGCAAGACTCCTGAGATATAACCGACACTGGACCCTCCTCTTGCCTTCCCATTGTCTCCAACGGCTGTTGAGCCTATATTCTTGGGGACACACTCATGCACACACACATATAAATATGCACACACACAGACATGTGCATACACATATGCACACACATATACATGCACATGCATACACACGTGCGCACACACACACACACACATACAGGTGCATACACACATGGACACACTCAGTGTTTCCCCAGCTGCTAAGCCCTGCCTCACACTGCACCCCATTGCCTTAACTCAGCCGCTTCCCTCCCGCTCCCTTCAGATCCTAACTTGAGCCGGCCTCTCTTGGGACTCGTCCCCAGCCGTCCCATGCCTGTGAGAACCTGGCCTTATGGCTGGGCTGATTCCTGTTCCCTTCAGCTTCTCACTGGCTTAAGCTCCAGAAGGCCAGCAGGTCCTCTAGAATCTGCTGGAGAGCGAGGAGACCTGAGGTGAAGACAGGACAGGAAGTTGGTTGCTAGGTAGGGCTGCTCATTGCCCTGTGTCTGGTTCTGACCAGCTTCAAGGGAGTTTAGAGGCAGGATAGTCAACTGGGTGACCCTGAATGAGTCTCATGCCCTTGCCATGCCTCAGTTTTCCCTTCTGTATAATGGTTCCATGGACACACATCCAGCCCGTCCCTTGGGGCTTCTGTGAGAATCGTCTGAGCTGACAAGTTACAGACGAAAGGAAACCCAGATAAGCAAAATTGAAGGGCCTAAAAAGGAGTGACTGTTCTGGATATCAGCAGGCTAGCCTGGAGTGTGGCCCTTGAGCCAGCTGCTGCTTTGAGAGACTTAGAAAAGCAAGCTGGGGTTGACAGTATGGCTCAGTGGCAGAGCTCTTGCCTAGCACGGGATCAGTTTCAAGCGGCAGCAGGGTGGATGTGATCTCAAGCCTTCTGGGTCACTCCTGTCCACACCAGAGTTCAGGAGCCACTGTCCCTCAGCACAGTGACCCCTACTGTCCTTGTGGAGTCAGCAGCATGTGCCTTCCCTCTCCAGCCTGGTGGGACCTTGCCTAGGAATCCCCACCTTGCTATAGTAGCTACCTTGCTCGTCTGCTTAGGATCCAGAGGCATTGGGTGAAATGGAGCAAAGAGCTGGCAGCCCTGGTGAGGCTGCTCCGATTGTCTGGGGAGTCAGCAAGGCCTGTCAGGGCTGGGGCAGAGCAGGCAGAGCTGGGGAGCACCCTCAGCTGGGTGCAGGAAGCTCCGGCTTCCTCTAAGCAAACCAAGGGCGTTTATTTCTGCCCAGGCAATCACTATCTATACCAGACACAGCAAAAGGGCCAAATCACAGCTGGAGTGTTTGGGTTAGACAGAGGACAGGACTTTCTAATCGGTCAGGAACACACCAGGAAGGACACTGAGGGCCTCCATCCCCTGAAATGCAGTGCGAAGTCCACAGCAGACTCTGTCCAGCCTCCTGCTCTGAGACACTTTATCACTGTGATGTAACACTGTCATGTACAAACGCCATGCTGAACACCATGCACGGAACTGAGTTGTAAATATAAACACACATACACACTCACATTAAGTAAATTAACGGGGTTTTGTGTTGGTCTGCATTCAAAGCTATTCTGGGGTGTGTGCACCTCACAGGTTGGCTGGACATTCCTAGAGCTCTAGACAAGAGAGGCCACATCATTTGTCTAAGTTCACAGCTAAGCCCAGACTGTCACAGCAGAAGTCCTGGATTTTAACTGCTGTTTTCAAAGCCTCTCTTTATAACAGGCCTCCTGAGTGAGGACTGGCATTAAGGACCCTGGTGACCCTCCTGGAGGTTGTTTGGTAGGCACTGCACGTAAGTGGGGCCAAAGGCTGTCTTGGAGCCTAGAAGAAGATCTCTCTCTCTCTCTCTCTCTCTCTCTTTCTCACTCCCTCCCTCCCTCTCTCCCCCCCCCACCCCCTCTCTCTGAGGCAACTGAATCCCTAAAGCCAAAGGGGTCTAAAGAGGGTACAAGGAAAGGTTTAGGGGACCTGAGCCTGATATGGAGACTGGGAGACACTTCTGTGTGTCCTTGGCCTAGTTGCTTGTAGTCTCTGTTTCCCTATAACAGGAAAGAGGGGTGGAACCCAATCACATCCCTCTGGGACTTCCCCTTAGGGGTGCCTGGGATGTTTTGTCCTGTTTATTTGGGGGTGCTGCAGGTGTTGGCTGGGACATAGACTTGTCTGCATGTTCATTAAATGATGGTGACGGACAGCTGAGCAAAATACGGTACCCAGTGTGAAATGGCATGGTGTCCTGGTGGGAGCATCTGCAGGTGAGCAAGCTCCAAGTCCTCCTCAGGTCCCAGGGCTCCTGCTTCCTCATGCCAGTGCTTCATCCCAGAATCTTGGTCCGTGCGGCCATAGAGCTTGTGACTTGGAAACAGGCTTCCTTCCAGGTGGCTCTGGCTGGTGGGCTTTGGGTTGTGTGTTTGGGTTGTGTGGTTTCAGATCTGAGGGTCTCTGATCCGTCCATAGCTGAGTTCGGCTTTCTAAGCCTCACACGGGTATCTGGGTTCTCAGGGGCTCTCATTCTGGGGAGGAAGCCTCTTGCCTGAGCATAGTGTGCATTACTGTCCCCATTCTAGAGTCTAAGACATGGTGCTGTTGTAGCCTTAGCTCTGGCAGAGTCTACACTCAGCAACTCTGCAATGGTCCGCCAGTCCCTCTAGACCAATGGCTACTGGAGCCAGGAGTCTGGACTTAGTCTTCTTTTTTTTTTAAGATTTTATTTATTATATATGCAAGTACACTGTAGCTGTCTTCAGACACTCCAGAAGAGGGAGTCAGATCTCATTACAGATGGTTGTGAGCCATCATGTGGTTGCTGGGAATTGAACTCAGGACCTTCAGAAGAGCAGTCAGTGCTCTTAACCCCTGATCCATCGCTCCAGCCCCCGCCTTTGTCTTCTTGAGGTGAAACAGTGAGCTGTATGAACCTGGACACAGGCCATTCTTTCCTGCCTTGGGGGACAGTGAATTGGGGAGAGCAGGACCCTGTAGAACTCCTGGCTCCACCCCCAACACTGCCGCAGGAGGAGTCAAAGCTAGAGGAGAGAAAAGGCACCTCCCATCACACAGCAGGGACAGCGGTGCGGGCACCGGAAGCATCTCTTGGTTATGTTTTGCATCGGTACATCTCACAGCAGAGCTCTTGGTGCCCAGAGTAGCAGATTAGGCATAGTAGATAGCATGAGGGGCTATCACATGCAAAGACCCTTCAGTCTCTGTGCTGACAAACACCCCGATTCCAGACGGAGAACAGAGACCTAGCAGGGGATGAATCGCTTAGTAAGAGTGGTAGCCTGTCTTCCAGCTGTTATGGCATGGGCCTTTCCAGTCAGCCCGGCCTAGGCCTGGCTTTTTGTATGGAACCATCTTGTTACTATAGGACCCAAATGACCTTCGGTCCCTCTAAGGTAACAGAGAGCATTCCAGCAGTGTGTACTTACCGTCTATAGCCTAGAGACTACACCAAGCCTAGGAGGGCTCTCTCTAACCCTAGGCCATTTCCAAGCCTAAGGGCTGGTGCCCCACTATACTCCCTCTATCCCCACTTCAGCTATGCTAGAATGTCAAGCCTGACACAGAATGTCACTTGTGTCCCTCACTCTGTGTGACCTTGAAAAATGCCCCTGCATCTCTCTGGTTTCTTCCATGAGGAGGGACAGCAGAGTATGGCTGACAGAATGGCCACAAGGATTAGTCAAGATCCTGTAAGGACAAAGCTGGCACACCGAGAAGGGGGCAGAGGCTGCCCACGTGCCTGCCAGCTTATCAATCTTGGCACAAAGCCTGCCTTGGAGAGAGAGCTTGTATTTGCTGAGCGAGACTGGGTGGCCACCCTTACAGCCACTTTAGGAGTGAAATTATGCTTTTCAGAAAACTAGGCACATTGGTAATGTGAAGATGCTGATGGCGATGATGATGGTAGTGACGGTCATGCTGCTGCTGATATAGTGATGAGGTGGTAGTGGTAATGATGGGGTTGGCACTACCATTGATGGTGGTGGTGGTAATAACAGTGGTAGTGATGGCAGGGATGCTAATAGTGATAATGATGATGGTGGTGATGATGGTGATGATGGAGGTGGTGGGAGTCATAATTGTGATGATGGCTACTCTAAGTGAAATTCCAACCATGTGTGTGCCAAGCATTTGCTTTCAACGAGCCAGTCTCTGTCCTCATTGATGATAGGGTGATGCCAACCTAAGACTCAGAGAGAGGCAGACATTCCTCTATACTCTTGCTGCTGCTCAGTGGCATTGGCATTTGAACCCGGGTCTCTTGGCCATGAAAAGATCTGTTTTCATTGGCCATCACTGGATGAGAGGTTGTGAGCCACTAGATGAGCACTGGCCACCTCTCTGTGGGGCTACAAACAGCTCATGGCAGGGACAGATGACCTTTTCCCACCCACCCCCCCAGGAGAGATGGAAGAATTGTGGGATTTCTCCCTCCATCCCACAGGGTCTTTTCTTTTCTTTTCCTTTCCTTTCTCCTTCCTTCCTTCCTTCCTTCCTTCCTTCCTTCCTTCCTTCCTTCCTTCCTTCCTTCCTTCCTCTCTCTCTCTCTCTCTCTCTCTCTCTCTCTCTCTCTCTCTCTCTTCCTTTCTTTTTCTTTTTGGTCAATTTTATAGAAACCCAGAGCTACTGTGGCCATGCACCCACCCCCAGCCCATCTTGGCTATGTAGATGTGCGTGTTTGCAGAGCTCCTGAGGCAGGGCATTGCGTGGGGGGCGGTGCCCTTCATGCCGGGCCTATGTGTATTACAGCAGGGCCAGGGCTGTGCTGTGTGCCTCTCCCTGCAGGAGCTGAGGTCAGGGGAAGCTCCACCTGCAGTCGGCTTTTTTTTTTTTTTTTTTAAGATTTCTTTATTTTATGCATGAGTGCTCTATCTGCATGTACACCTGCATGCCAGAAGATGGCATCAGATCCCATCACAGATGGTTGTGAGAAACCCCATGTGGTTCCTGGGAATTGAACTCAGGACCTCTGCAAGAGCAGTCAGTGCTCTTAACCACTGAGCCATCTCTCTCTCCAGTCTTTCTTCTGCTCATCTCTTGAGCACTCTCAGTCACTGTCATTTGGCAGGAGGACCCAGGTCATCCTGAGGTGTGAGGGACACACTTCTCATGCTTTATTTTCTATGCTCTGTGCTGCCCGGCCTGGCTTGCACGTAGGTCTAGGGCCTACATGGACAGAGCTGAAGCACCAGCCCCCTATCTGCTCCCCATCCATAGGTGGTATCCCGGGTCCCAGGATTCTTGCTTTTTAGGCCTTAGAGTGCTCCATGTGCCCCTCCAGCTCACCTGCTGGGGACAGAATCTGTCTGCATCTGTGTAATTACAGAATAGCACCAGAATGCCCTGCCCTGCCCCCAGACCAGCTTTGGGATGAGCCCTTTACCTGGAGCTCACCTCTGTTGGCCTCATGTCATCATGTGACTGTCCCACGTGCTGTGTCTTGCTCCGGACTTGACCAGATCTCCTCCACCCATCTCTATTGGATGGACACAGCCATGGCTGTGTCCAGGCTCCACCCACATCACTGGCACAGAGAAGCTTGCCTGCAGAGTGCTGCTTCAGACTTCCTGGGCCTCACAGTCTCTCCCTGCCAACATCCATCTGCCAGATGTGGCCAGAGAGATTTCAGAAGGCCACAGGGACCTGTCCATACCAATCCTAAACTGTGGCTTCCCGTGGCTCCTGGGCTAAAATCCGGCCTTGTGATGGGGTCCTAGGGCCCCTGAGACCTAGCCTCTGCCCCTCCAAAGCCTTCACTCTCATGCTTTCTGCGCCCAGCTCTGCTCCGACTGCAGTGAACCCCTTCACTGTCACTGCCTCTGGCACCCCGCATGCTCCCTGACCCCTCCTTACCACCCGTGTTCTTCCAGCGTGCCCTGTGATGGGCAAGTTAATGCTCAACTGATTTCTCTTCTATGCTCATTCGCTGTGTATTTATTAAGCTCCTACTGTGTGCGTGGCATGGACCACAGTGAACAAGGAAGACGGAAAGAGCTTGTCTTCACATCCCTGCGGAGGTGACAGCAAAGAAATAGAGACACTATGATATAAGTCATAGCTCAAACAGGGCCATCAGGGACCACCTCTCTGAGGAGGTGACAACTTGATTAGAGACAAAAGAATCAGGGAGAAGATGTTTGGTGTCCTAGGGCAAGCAAAGGCCCCAAGGACATCCAGGCAATGAAGTTCTTAGCCTAATGGCTCCAGCTCAGAGGGCACTCAGGCTGCTTGGGATGGGCTGAGGTCTCCAATTTTAAGAATGTTCCCAGTGCCACTGTCCCTTCTCTCCATCCCCCTGCCTCAAGCTGGGCAACTCTTCTCTAGGGAACACAGATGGATGCTTGTCTGAGAGTCCCCCTCCCCCCCACCCCAACATGTGCAGTGGGGACAGGAAGTGTCGGAGCTCGCCTCCCAGCTGCCTGGTGGGATGCCACCAAGCCAGCCAGGACAGCCTGCTTGGGAAGGGACAGAGGCCCCATTGAGCCAGCTCTCTGGGCCAGCAGGGGCAATAGCCACACTGAGAACTAGGAACATTGGCCAGCATGCTTGTCCAGGAAGTTGCCAGGCCGCTACTGCCCCCTTCTGTGCCACCCTGCCCCCAGCCCTCTCTCCTCTGGCTTCTCAGCTTAGGGGATGGCAGATGCTTGTGGCCAGTTTGCTCTGGCACTGGCTGCTTTGCACTGGACTCATGCTGTCCCTGAAGGGGGGGAAGTACAGAATCCTAGGCATATTGCCTACAGAGAGGCACAGGTGCAAGGGCTGGAGGAGCCCATAGCGGAAGGGGTGTGCACCCTGAGAGCTGAGTAGGAGGGCTTCCAGGAGGAAGAGTCATGGTTCTAAGGTAGGTATGTAGCCAGGGTCATGCTTTGAAGGCACAGCATCCATGAGGCATCAGAAGAGCTAACTGGTATGAGGCCAGGAAGAGGAGGAGGAAGAGGAGGAGGGGGAGGAGGAAGAGGAGGAGGGGGGAGAGGAAAAAAGGAGGAGGAAGAGGAGGAGGAGGAGATAGAAAAGGAGAAGGAAGAAGAGGAGGAGGAGAAAGAGGAGGAAGAGGAGGAAGAAGAGGAAGAAGAGGAGGAGAAGGAGGAAGAGGAGGAGGAAGAAAGAAGCCATGGTCGGGGCCACCCATCACTCAAACCATTTGCTTCTTAATCCTGAGTGCTATCTATAGGTGGGACATTTTTTCCAGAAAGATCTTCATTGGCATTCTGCTGTATTTGCCTTCCAAGTTCAGGGGCAGCTGCAAATCTTAGGCAGATCCCTGGGTGAAAGCACCTGGGCGAAACACCCCAGTGCAGATTGACCTTCCTGACCCCACACACCCCACTCCCACTTGCTGACAGATAGGAAAACCGAGCCCTGGACCACAGAGCATGGTGGTGAGTGTGTGGGAATCAGGAAGTCACCTTTAAGCAGATCGAATCATGAAGTATCAGATCTAGGAAGGGTCTGCATTGCCCTAGACACCCTACAGTGTGGCTTCTGACTGTAGAGTCAGAACCCTGTTCAGCTCCATTCCAGCACCCTGTTCCTTCCCAGCGCTCAGAATCATTCCAATAAGATACTTGCTGTGTGTCCTTGTCTACTGGCTGAAAGTTCACCAGGTTGGGGTGTGTCCTATTCCAGAGCCTCAGATATGTTGCCGCCTAGCACATTCTGGTTGAGATATGAATCTGTGGGGCAGGCAGGAACACAGACCCAGACATTGACTGACTGCAGCCTAGCACTTTCCAGGTACTCCCTTGCCCACCACCGACCTACCAAAGACAAGCAGGGGACCTGGGGACAATTTGGTAGTCAGACACATGTCACCACACAGGAAGCCGCCAGGCCAGCTTCGACAGACCCCGAAGAGAAGCCGAGGCCCAGGGAAGCCAAGTCACAAGCCATTGATCTTGCAGGCAGGGCAAAGAGTTGAGCTGGGGTCGCCTGGCTTCCATCCAGGCTCTGGAGCACCCGCTCTGGCCATCAGCGGCCATGTCCACAGCTCGGGGCTGACGTGACGGCTCCCGACAGTTGGGCCCATTGGGAGCCACAGATGCCGGTGCCAAGGCAAACACTGGTGGGGAGGTGGGAGCGGGAGGTGTGGCTGTCCCGTTCCTCTGCTTTCTGAACAGAACGCTGCAGAGCAGAGCCAAGCGGCCAGGTCTGCAGTGCAATCATTGTTCCTGTGATGGTTTCCAGATGCTGTGGACTCACAGGTTTGGGGCTTGGCCAAGCAGCCAGCCCTCCTTCCCCGACAAGCCATCCCTGCCACCCCTGCCAGTACTGTACTATGTTGCTGGACCAGCCAGCCAGCCTCAGGCCGACACCTTCAAGCCTGCAACCTGCCCAGCTCCTGGGCCCAGGAACCCAGGCTGCATTCCTGGCTCTCACTCCTAACTTCCTGTGTGGTGCAAGGAGGTTGCTTGTCTTCTCTGAGCCTTATTTTCTGAGCTATAAAATGGGCACCAAGGGTAGCATCCCCCCCCCCCATCCCCCTGGGGATGAATTGAAGATGAAGATTCAGGGACTCCAGGGTTGGGGCCTGCACTGTTACTGTGCCATCTCGTCTCCTCGGTGTGGCTCAGGCATAAATAATAAACCCTCCAGATCCTGAGCCCCTGGGGTCAGAAAGGCGAGAGCTGACTTCAAAGATGTGTGGCCTTGGGGAGACAAGAGACTTTGCTTGAGGTGAGGGAGAGGGTTTTAACCACACACTCACCTCAGTGTGTGGCAGGGTGGCCATGCCCCAGGGAGACGCCAGCTTCAAAGTTACAGGTCTTTGGGACAGACACCGTGTGAGGACAGGTCTGTGCCTGGGGCCACTGTTCCCAGCACCACAAAGGAGCTGTGTGCAAGAGCGTGTGCACCCCCCCCCGTCACTCAGCAGCCCACAGTGAATTCTGGATCTGAGTGGGAAGCTCTGTAAGATGTGAGACACCAGAGGACTCTGGCATAGAAGGTTGTCGGGGAAGCATCTAGAAGAAAGAGTGGCTTCCTTTAGATGTGACTAACTTGACACAATACGCCAGGCTGTAGGACTGAGGTGGGTACTGAGGGCAAGAGTGTCCAGTCACTGACTAACCCTGACCTGACTGACTTCTGTCATGGCTTCCTTTCTTTCCTCCTCTGGATTCCTGTGGGTGAGGCTGCCCATAGACAAGGCAAGGAGACCAGCTGGAAGTGAGACTGCAGGAAGCACTCAATTCAATGGGTGAAGTCCACCTTGGGCTTGGACCCCAGCTCTGCTACTTCCTGGCTGTGTGACCTTGAGTGAACTGCCATCCTCTCTGTGCCATGAATCCTCATCTATAGGAGTTTATGGCCCAGCTCTTGGGGAGAAGCCGCACCCAGAGCAGGCAGCTGGAGAGTGTTCCATCCTTTGGCCTGCAGAGCAAGCATGTTGCTCTGGAGGACAGCGGTGAAGAGTGAGTTCTGCAGCCATGATCCAGCCCTTAGATACAGACGCAGGATGCAGATGGAGACTTCGGGCCTTGCTTCCTGCTGTGGCCTCCTGGGCAGGAGACTGGCATGGGGCTCATCACCTGCAGGGCACTCTCTCTGAAGAGGTGGGACACTCAGGTGTTCTACCCACACAGTGGCACCTCACACCCACTTCTCTCCTTTCCAACACCAGCTGAAGGTCAGGAATCGTCAGGAGAGTTACAGAGGCTAGAACTGACCTCGGGCCACCCACCCTGCCCACTTGGACCACCAGAACTGGACCTCATACCCCGGTGACAGAATCAGACAGTAGTCAGAGGTCCAGGGTTCAAGCCCAGCCTCTCCTTTACTTAGGGACCTGAAACAGCTGACTTAACTTCTCCGGACCTTTGTTTCCATATCTGGGAGCAGTTGCAATGAGGTCACAACTCTCTGTGTAGCCAGCCTCAGCTGGACTGGGTATAATCAGTGCCTATGGCTCTTGGGTCTCCTGTGGGCTCAGAACTCCGGTGCTCATAGGTATGCAGCTGAAAGCTTGTTTCTGTCAGCTGTCCAGGCGAGAAGGAGGGGACTGACGAGAGTCTAGAACTAAGGATGGAAAGGCAAGCCAGCAGCAGGCAGCTGAGGAAGGCCCAGCTTCAAGCTCCTGCCAGAGTTGCCTCAAACAGCTGACTTCAGCATCCCCCATCCAGGGTGGAGCGGATCTCTTTTTTGGCACTTGGCCACCCCACACTCTTCCCCCACTGCTATTTTGAGCTGAGCTCACTGTTCCCTCCTCCCATAGCTGTGGCCCTCACACCCAGAGTCTCACTGCAGCCTGTAGCCTTCCCACCTCTTACACAGTCACCTGCCGTCCCTAGAACTGGGCAGGGCCTTCCTCCAGCCGGGTGGGCAAGCTCTTCCAGAAAAGAGCTCATGGGTACACAGCAGACTGCACAGCCAAGGAGAGCCATCTTAGGGGTGGGCAGTAGCCTGCCCAGGGCAGACCTAGCCGCTTTCCAGGTCTCCTGTCTGAGAGACCTGTACTCTTTATACCTCTGCTAGAAATCTCATGCCCAGGGCCTCTCTAGCCACTCCTAGGAGAAGCAGGAGGGCCCTTGCATGGACACACATGTACACACACACACACACACACACACACACACACTCACAGTATGATGGTAAGCCAGGAAAGTTTGCAAAATGTCTTTAAGCACCGAGATGAACTCTGAGTTTGGCACACTGGAGATGGGTCTAGGGAAGGACATGACCCAGACCACACAGCCCCTGGAAGTCCTGCCTTCTCTAAAAGAAGAAGGTTCTCAGCTAGCCACTAACATGGGACAACGGAGTGAGAGTACTTGGAGACCAATGAACCCCAGGGAGACTGGGAAGAGCGGCCTTTGAGCTTTGCCCTTGAAGGATGTCGGAAAAGCGTTAGTGCTCCAGGGTACCAAAGGAGCAGGGCGGGGCTGTGAGTACTGTTATTGGCAAGAAGTTGAGTTTTGTTTTTAAATTTTGAGTCTGAGTTTTACAGAGAGAGTTAATAAGGGCTACAGTTAGGGCAGCTGGGGCCAGATGGAAAGGGGCCTAATTGTCATGTGCGTATGTGCCATCTCTGTCCTGCAGTACTGGGCACCTCAAGTCTGGAGTGGCCACTGAAGTACTTGTTGGGGGACTGGTTAGCTGAACTGGGGTCATATCTGCTGCAGGAGAGAGGGACCTGCTGGATGGATACACAGAACACACGTGTACACAGGGTTCTGGACTCTCATGAGAAGTGGCCGACAGTTAACAGCAAGCTACAGGGTGGCTGCAAATTTTCCCTCCACCCCTCCCTCCTTGGGCACTACTGCAGCCCAAGTCTGAAGTCACGGCAGGGAGGAAGCCCGAATCTTTTGCAATGCCTGCCATTCCACCCCTCCACAAAGGCCCCTCTTCCCCTCCCTGCCCTCAGCCCCAGTCCCATCCCTGCGGCCGGTGGAGGGAAGCCAGAGGCAGGAAGCAGATAGCCAGGGAGTGGCTGTGCACATGGTTGGAAGTCCTGGCTTTCCAAAGAGTTTTGCCCATGATTACTTCCAACAGCCTGGTGTGGGATTTGGAGAGCGAACTCTCCTTTATGGTTCATGACACAGCCTAAAGGCATGTGGTGCACTGGGGTGGGGGTGGCGTTCTCTGAACCTCTGGGTCCTGGGGAGCCTTGTGGGCTCTCTCGTGGGGTTCATTATTTCCAATGTGTGTCCTCTTGGTTGATGTCACCCATTGTTGCACCCTTTCTTGTCATCCTGCTGAGGCATGTCCTTTCTCCCTGGCTTCTCCCAGCTCTCCCCCTCCTCTCCATCTTCTCCTCTCTATCTCACCAGGCAACCCCCTCCCCAGGGTTTTCCTGAGGCCTTTTCCTGTCACTGTGAAAGCTTCCATTGTTCCCTGGACTCTTACAGACCCCAGTGTTGTGGGTTAGGGATGGCATTTTTGTGGCGTGGGAGGGGGTGCCCGGGGGCTGGGCCTTCTGGGCCCATGTAGGGCTGTGGCAGGAACCCAGAAAAGGGAGGGGGCTGGCAATGCGACACGGACAGTCGTTGAACTCAGACAAGGAGGCCCTTGAGGCTCAGAGGAAGCCAGCCTGGCTTCTCTCAGTGGCCTCTGTTCCAGCATCCTGCAGGCTGCATGTCCCCAGCCCACCTGTCCCTCCACAGCCTGCTTCCCCTAGGGTTGTCGGGAGCGGGCTGCCACGGCAGGGGCCTCCTGCCTGCCGGGTGTGTTGTGCAGACATATGAGTTAGGGGACAACAGGGTCCTGAGGTACGAAGGAGGGAAAAGTACAGGTCTGAGCACTGGGGGGAGACTTGACCTGACATGACCCTGTGAAGATGGATGGCTCTTTACTCTGCCCTAAGCCTCCATTTCTTTCTCTGCCGCCAAGATCAAAGGCTGATTTTGAATGAGGTGTTGCACCAGTTAGAGATCATCACCTAGGAAGCCAGGGTGACCTCTGCCTACAGACAGTTCAACTGTCCCACAGACATGAATCTTTGGGCTTGACCTTGGGGGCTGTGGCCAGGTGTGGGCCATGAGCCCAGAAAGGGTCTTCTTTGGAAGGCCCCAGACTGTGTACTCTGGAAAGGCATGACAGGCCCCATCTTGTTTATTTCCGTGTTCCCGGAATTTTCCACAATGTCCCGTCAGAGTAAGTGTACAATACATGTTAGTCGAACGAATGTTGATGTGTCAGCCTAGGGTCACAGGTCAGAGGGTTGTGTTACTGGGGTTATGATTTGTATTAGTCAGGGTTCTCTAGAGTCACAGAACTTATGGATAGTCTCTAGATAATAAAGGAATTTATTGATGACTTACAGTCGGCAGCCCAATTCCCAACAATTGTTCAGTCGCAGCTGTGAATGGAAGTCCAAGGATCTAGCAGTTACTCAGTCTCACGCAGCAAGCAGGCGAAGGAGCAAGAGCTCGAGCTAGACTCCCTTCTTCCAATGTCCTTATATTGTCTCCAGCAGAAGGTGTAGCCCAGATTAAAGGTGTGTCCCACCACACCTTTAATCCCAGATGAAAGGCGTAGCCCAGATTAAAGGTGTGTTCCTTAAACTCGGAGATTCAATCTTCTGGAATCCATAGCCACTATGGCTTAAGATCTTCAAACCAAGATCCAGATAAGGATCTCCAAGCCTCCAGATAAGGGTCACTGGTGAGCCTTCCAATTCCGAATTGTAGTTCATTCCAAATATTGTCAAGTTGACAACCAGGAATAGCCACTACAATCCACCCCTTGTCAACTTGACACAAATAATATCTCATGTTCACATGAAACAATAACAAGGTTGTAAATACACCTAACATGATATAACTATCCCTCGTACAATCGCAAACGCATTAGTAAATTTACAATGGGCATTCATATTACTTTATAATCCTCGTTTCTGCAACTGGTTACGTGGCCTTAATTGGTATTTATAACTACCTTCCTCTACTACCCATTCTGTATTTCCTTCACCTTCAGCCAGCACCTCAGCAGGTCTTGGCTCTTTTCCTGGAGGATTGACCCATACCTTCATTCCTGATGGGTCTGCGTCCTTTGTCATCCTGCTTGGATTAGGCTGTTGTAGTTTCCCATTGACTTTAATCACAGGACATGGTAGTACTAAGAGACGCCCTAAGGGATCTCCTGCACTCCAGACATAATCTTGCTTACCACCATTGTGAAGAGGTAATCCAATTTCCCCATGGTAATCTGGATCTATCACCCCTCCTAACACTGTTATTCCTTTTTTAGCCTGTTGGTTTAAGGGCATTAGAAGCCCAAAATGACCAGGGGGAAGTCTGAGCTTCCAGTTCAATGAAATGTTTGTTGTAGCTCCTGGTAGGAGCACTCCCCTCTCTGGAGCCAAAACTTCTAAGCCAGCAGAACCTAGAGTTATGGGGACAGGAAGCAAAAATTTTCCTAGAGGGTCACTAGGAGTGATAGTAAGTGGAACTATTCCGTTTTCCACCCCTTGATTCCTGGACCCATGAATCCTGGCTATGGGTGAAACTGTACCATATATCGAGCGCTGATTCAAAGCATATACTGCCTTCTGAAGAACTCTGCCCCAGCCTTCCAAGCTGTTACCACCTAATTGGCGCTGTAACTGCGTCTTCAAAAGGCCATTCCATCTTTCTATCAGCCCAGCTGCTTCAGGATGATGGGGAATGTGGTAAGACCAGTGAATTCCATGATCGTGAGCCCACTGTCGTACTTCTCTGGCTGTGAAATGAGTTCCTTGGTCAGAAGCAATACTGTGTGGAATACCATGACGATAGATGAGGCATTCTGTCAGTCCGTGAATGGTGGTTTTAGCAGAGGCATTACGTGCAGGAAAGGCAAATCCATAACCAGAATAAGTATCTACTCCAGTAAGAACAAAACGCTGTCCTTTCCACGAAGGAAGTGGTCCAATGTAGTCAACCTGCCACCAGGTTGCTGGCTGGTCACCTCGAGGAATGGTGCCATATCTGGGGCTCAGTGTTGGTTTCTGCTGTTGGCAGATCTGGCAATCAGCAGCAGCTGTAGCCAGGTCAGCCTTGGTGAGTGGAAGCCCATGTTGCTGAGCCCAAGCATAACCTCCATCTCGACCACCATGGCCACTTTGTTCATGTGCCCATTGAGCAATGACAGGGATGGCTGGGGAGAGAGGCTGATTGTCCACAGAACGGGTCATCTTATCCACTTGATTATTGAACTCCTCCTCAGCTGAAGTCACCTTTTGGTGAGCATTTACATGGGACACAAATATCTTCACATCCTTTGCCCATTTGGAGAGATCTATCCACATACTTCTTCCCCAGATGTCTTTCTCACCAATTTTCCAATTGTGATCTTTCCAAGTCCCTGACCATCCAGCCAATCCATTGGCTACAGCCCATGAGTCAGTGTATAATCGTACATCTGGCCATTTCTTCTTGCAAACAAACTGTAATACCATGTGTACTGCCCGAAGTTCTGCCCACTGTGAAGATTTCCCTTCACCTGTGTCTTTCAAGGTTGTCCCAGAAAGGGGTTGTAATGCTGCAGCTGTCCACTTCTGGGTGGTGCCTGCATAACGTGCAGAGCCATCAGTAAACCAGGCTCTAGTCTTCTCCTCTTCGGTCAGTTGATCATAGGGAACACCCCATGAGGCTATAGGTGCATGCTTGGCAGCAGATGGCATTGTAACAGGAGTAGAAACCATAGGCATTTGAGCAACTTCTTCATGTAACTTGCTTGTGCCTTCAGGACCTGCTCTGGCCCGATCACGTATATACCACTTCCATTTGATAATAGACTGCTGCTGTGCACGTCCCACTTTATGACTTGCAGGGTCTGATAGTACCCAGCTCATGATGGGTAGTTCAGGTCGCATAGTGACTTGGTGTCCTATTGTCAGACGTTCAGTTTCCACTAAGGCCCAATAGCAGGCCAAGAGCTGTTTTTCAAAGGGAGAATAGTTGTCTGCAGATGATGGTAGAGCTTTGCTCCAAAATCCCAAAGGTCTTTTCTGTGATTCACCTACAGGGGCCTGCCAGAGGCTCCAAACAGCATCTCTATCAGCCACAGACACCTCAAGTACCATTGGGTCTGCTGGGTCATATGGTCCAAGTGGTAGAGCAGCCTGCACAGCAGCCTGGACCTGTTGAAGGGCCTTCTCCTGTTCCAGGCCCCACACAAAGCTAGCAGCTTTCCGAGTCACTTGGTAAATAGGCCTAAGTAACACACCCAAGTGAGGGATGTGTTGTCTCCAGAATCCAAATAGACCCACTAAACGTTGTGCTTCTTTCTTGGTTGTAGGAGGGGCCAGGTGCAATAACTTATCTTTCACCTTAGAAGGAATATCTCTGCATGCCCCACACCACTGGACTCCTAAGAATTTCACTGAGGTAGATGGTCCTTGAATTTTGGTTGGATTTATTTCCCATCCTCTGATACGCATATGTGTTACCAATGAGTCCAAAGTGGTTGCTACTTCCTGCTCACTTGGTCCAATCAGCATAATGTCATCAATATAGTGCACCAATGTGATATTTTGTGGAAGATCCAAACGATCAAGATCCCTTCTAACTAAATTATGACACAGGGCAGGAGAGTTAATATATCCTTGAGGCAAAACTGTGAAGGTATACTGTTGGCCTTGCCAACTGAAAGCAAATTGCTTCTGGTGGTCCTTATGGACAGGTACTGAGAAGAAGGCATTTGCCAGATCAATAGCCGCATACCAGGTGCCAGGAGATGTGTTAATTTGCTCAAGTAAGGAAACTACATCTGGTACAGCAGCTGCAATTGGAGTTACTACCTGATTTAGTTTTCGGTAATCAACTGTCATTCTCCATGATCCATCTGTTTTCTGCACTGGCCAGATAGGAGAGTTAAATGGAGATGTGGTGGGAACCACCACCCCTGCATCTTTCAAGTCCTTGATAGTGGCAGTAATTTCTGCAATTCCTCCAGGAATACGATACTGTTTTTGATTCACTATTTTCTTTGGCAGAGGCAACTCTAAAGGCTTCCATTTGGCCTTTCCAACCATAATAGCCCTCACTCTACAGTTCAGGGAACCAATATGAGAATTCTGCCAATTTCTGAGTATATCTATCCCAATTATACATTCTGGAACTGGGGAAATCACCACAGGATGTGTCCGGGGACCTACTGGACCTACTGTGAGTCGGACATCAGTCAAAACTCCATTAATCACCTGCCCTCCATAAGCCCCTACTTTAACTGGAGGGCCACAATGTTTCTTGGGATCCCCTGGGATCAGTGTCAACTCAGAACCAGTATCCAGCAGACCCCGAAAAGTCTGATTATTTCCTTTTCCCCAGTGTACAGTTACCCTTGTAAAAGGCCGTAGGTCCCTCTGGGGAAGAACTGGAGAAAGGGTAACAGCAAAACCTTTGAGTGTCTTATCAAGATCCTTCCTCAGAGGAACCTGGCCACCCCTTCATTCAAGGGGTTCCGGATCTGCAAACTGTCTCAAGTCTGGAAATTGATTCACTGGCCGAGATTGCTGTTTACCACGATCTAATGTAGCCTTTCTTTCATTTGTTTGAGAATTTTTCTGCTTATACAGATCAAACAAATATGCAGTAGGCTTCCTATGTATTTCATTCCTGGAAACACCATGATTGATTAGCCAGTACCAAAGGTCCAAGCGAGTCATGCCATTATAAATTTCACCTCTCCTGTGCTGACCATTACTGGGTATGTTATTATAAACATTCTTTTGTCTACGCTGTCCATTATAATAACTAGGATCACCTTGTCTCCGGCGATTCAATGCTGCCACCTGGCCCTTGTTACCTCGGGATCCAACTAAACCCAGTGAATTTAATTCATCTAATTGAGCAGAAGCATCTCCAATGCTAAGATCTGGCACAAGGAAAAAGGGAAAGAACAAAACCCTTCAAATGTGCTGGTGCCCCTCTCACCAATTTGCGTCTTATAGAGCTGGTGAAAGGCATATCTTCTGGACCTTCCCATTGTGGACAATTATGCTTTACACAATATATCCACTCTAGCATTGCAATTTCCCTAAGTCTTAAAATCCCTTCATTAACACTAAGCCATGGAATATCAGGCATCTCCAAGTCATTTCCAGTAGGCCATCTTTTGATAAACACCTCAGCCAACCATTCAAACAAACTTTTGACACCTTTTTTAACTATGCGAGCTTCCGTATTAAACCTAGAATCTCTACTCAGAGGACCCATGTCAATAAACTCAGCCTGCTCTAGTTTTATGTTCCTTCCACCCTTATCCCACACCCTTAAAATCCATTCCCACACATATTCACCAGGTTTCTGCTTGAATGAATTAGCAAACTCATTAAGCTCCTTAGTAGTGTAGCGAATTTCCTCATGGACTATACTTTCTACCTCCCCTCTAGGAGCCTGTTTTGCTTTGAGTCTGGTTACAGGTCTAGAAGAAACTATTGGTGGGCCGTGAGCAGACTCTGCAAAATTAATTTCCTCATGTGGGGAAGGCATTATTTCAAGAGGTGGGGCTGAGGGTACTACTTCCTCAGGTGGGGCAAACCCTTGAGAATCTGAGGATTCAAAATTCTCAGCTTCAACATGGTCTTCCCACACATCCCCATCCCATGTTGTAGGATCCCATTCTTTGCCAATTAGAGCCCTTACTTTAACTGTCGACACACTCTGAGGCTGAGACTTGAATTTTCGCTGTAGTTCAGCCAACCTTACAATGAGAGTTTCTGTTTGATTTTCTGCAACTTGAGCTCTATTGCTACAAGAGAGAAGATTCTCCTCAAGGACACACTTAGCAACTTTTAGATCGTTTACTTGTGTCTGGAGCCTTTCGATTTTATCACACAACTCCTTCCTTTCATTCATCATTTTTTCCACAGATACTAAGAGCAGCCAGCCAGTAAAATCATTTTTCGATTTTTTCCCCATCTTGTAGAAAGCTTTGTGCACTGAATCACCTAATTCATTAAGAAAATCAAGGGCATTAGCTTCTTTAAGTTCGGAATATAGTTTCAACCATGGGTCTTCAAAATTCTCTGAGCTCCCAGGAGGGAGAGAATCTGGAGAGGTTTCAATAGTTGAAAGTGCTGGTGGATCAACAAGCCAATTCCAGAATTTTAAAAGATTCATCCTTGTACTTCTGTTACTCTAGAACCACTCCTGGTACCAACTTCTGTATTAGTCAGGGTTCTCTAGAGTCACAGAACTTATGGATAGTCTCTAGATAATAAAGGAATTTATTGATGACTTACAGTCGGCAGCCCAATTCCCAACAATTGTTCAGTCGCAGCTGTGAATGGAAGTCCAAGGATCTAGCAGTTACTCAGTCTCACGCAGCAAGCAGGCGAAGGAGCAAGAGCTCGAGCTAGACTCCCTTCTTCCAATGTCCTTATATTGTCTCCAGCAGAAGGTGTAGCCCAGATTAAAGGTGTGTCCCACCACACCTTTAATCCCAGATGAAAGGCGTAGCCCAGATTAAAGGTGTGTTCCTTAAACTCGGAGATTCAATCTTCTGGAATCCATAGCCACTATGGCTTAAGATCTTCAAACCAAGATCCAGATAAGGATCTCCAAGCCTCCAGATAAGGGTCACTGGTGAGCCTTCCAATTCCGAATTGTAGTTCATTCCAAATATTGTCAAGTTGACAACCAGGAATAGCCACTACATGATTGTACTCTTGTTTTCTCGGCCATTTCGGGGAAAGGCCAGGCACTGGGTGGAAAGGGTCACACTGGAGTCAGTGAGTAGGGTTCAAGTCTTGGTTTCTCAGGAGCGGGGCCCTGTGCAGGTGCCTGGGCCGCCCATGACAACTATTTGCTTTCTTGCAGCAGAAAGGGGCTGTGGAGGGGCAAGCTAGGAATTACTGGCTCGTGGTAATGCTCACTGACGGTTAGGGTCTCTTCCAGAGCCCCAATCCCTCTCACTGGGCAGACAAAGAAACAGGCTCCGAGAAGGGCCTGAAAGAGCCTAACATCACATCTGTTTCCCAGCGCTTCTTTACTTGGAACTGAAGGGCTCAGGAGAGGCAGGAGGGAGCGAAAGAGGAAGGGCTCGCAGTGACAAGTCCTGGCCTCCAGGGAAAGCCATCGAGCCTTACAGAACCCTGGCTGGGTGAGTTTGTGGTCAGCCCTCTTGCCTCTTTAGCTTGACCATAGGAAGTCCATGTCGGATCCCAAGACCCATGGCTGGTACCCCCAAGGCCAGGGCCACCTCAGCAGCCAGTCTGCATGAGAGCACACAGACAGTGCAGGCCAGGGCTGGCTGGAAGCCCATCTGTTCTTAATTTCCTCTCCCTGTCCCTCTGGCTCTGGCTAGAGTGTCTCATCTGGGTGCATGGAACCAACTCGGGGTTTCATGAGGAGGCTATCCAAGGGGCTGCATGAGGCTGAAATGATGGACGTCCAGGGAGGTGAGTGACCCTGCCCAGAGTCTACCTACGCTATTCCGGAAACAGGGAAACTGAGGCCTAGAGAGACCTGTGACAGTAGTAACCACTTCCTGTTTCTCACCACCCGGGCATGATGGGTTCTCTGTGCTGTTCTGGCACATCCCACAGAAGTTCAGAAAGTCCTGGCAGACAGCTAGATCCAACCATTTGGTCGGCGTAGCCTTCAGACACTGCGCCCATCTTCAAGGCTGGATTCATCAACCCTAGGCAGCTGGAGGTGAGGCCCTCGGCTATTATTCAGAAAAGTATCCAGCCCAAATTCAGAATAGGCATCCCACCCTGCTGCCTGTTCCTGCGAACAGCAGCTTTGTCATGCTCCACCCGAGGCACCAGTGGCTATTGTGGCTGACATCTCTGCAAAGAAGGGACCGTGAGGGGACCAAGCTTACTCAAGAATGACTCACTCTGTAGGGACTTCAGATAGGGGTCTCAGACAAGGATGACTTCCTGCCTGGATGACGTAGCTCTGCAGATCATGGTCCAACAGAACCAGCAGCCAGAGTGGCCCAGTGCCCTCTCCACTGTCCACACCTGCAGGGATAACAGTAGGGACTAATGTGAAAGAAGTCACCTTTGATTCCAAAGGGGTCCCACTGCCTTCCAGGCGCCCCCTGGTGGGCAGGGCGGGTAATCGCCATTGCTTTCCTTCAAGTTGCGCTTGCTTGGTGCGGAGAGCATGCATTTATTAGGGCAGAGTCTGAGCAGAAACGAATGCATCTGCAGACCCATGCCCTGCAGGCAGATTCTGAAGCCTAGCGTGTTCCCTTGGTCTGTTTCTCATGTGTTTTCCCTTTTCACAGTGTGCCATCCCTTACCCTCCCTTCCCTCAAGCACTTTCCCAAACATCTAGCAATACTCACTATAACTTTAAAAAGTACACTGGGGGTTGTCCCATTCCCAGGTCTTCATTGCCCCAAATCCTGTGGCAGTGAGATCATTGCAAATGCTTTGGGTCTGTATTTCTGATCATAAGGCCATTTTTTAAGATGACTATTAGTAATGGATCAGGAGACACCTGACCAGCCTCTGCTCCCGTCAGCATCTGACTGTGGCTTTCTCTTCATAATCTGCCTCAGGGGCCTTCCCTAGCCCTCAGAGTTACCAGGCTCGACTTCCTGACCAGGGCAAAGGTCCCCTTGGCAAGCTTCCTGATGGTTGTTTTCCCAGCTCTGCTTGCATTGCCTGAGGGATGGAGGGACTCACTACCTCCCAGTCCTTCTGATGGAAGGCTAAGACAACCTCATTCTGATGGGTGAATATTCCGAGGTGGAAGCTCCTTCCCCTCCTCTCTCTTCCTTTCCAGCTCTGCCCATCACACACCAGTGTGGCCTCCTGCCTCTCGGGCTGCCTTTCTGCTACTGTTCCAGACACAGTCTTAAGGCTGGAAAGGCCTTCCTTCCCCAGCTCTGTCCTGCATCCCTCCTGGGCTATCTGTCAAATCTCCTGGCTTCTATGGTACCTAGGACCCGTTTGTGATACCGAGGGTGGGGTGGGGTGGGGTGGGGGGGGCGGGGGGGGGTAGCTCCTGGGAGCCACAGAGCCATGCCTGAGCTCTTGGCAGATGTATTCCCCCGTGTGGGTGGGATAAAGGGAGTAGGCAGCCAAGGTCAGGAAAGCCTGCTGGGGCCTGGCAGCCTGCTTGGCTAAGTGGTAACCCCTGCAGAGCTGTCTGTTGACATTTATGAGAAGAGTCCAGGCCTCTGCAGGGAGGAGGCCAGGGGAGGCAGTTTGTTAAACTGCCTTCTCTCTGGGCTCTGGGCCCTGCCCTCACTGGTCAGTATAAACAATGTCAGGACAGAGCCTTCCAGGAAGTGCCTCCTTGAAGCTGCCCGCCTGCTGGCCTGTGTCCCTCTCTCCACTGCTTCTGAAACTTGCCCTGTACGCCACCTCTGCCCCTGCAGGAGGGCACAGGAATACCTGCTTGCTTTGCGCGCGCGCGCGCGCGCACACACACACACACACACACACACACACACACACACACACACCATGATATCTCTGCCAAGCCACAGCAGGAGGAAGAGCCTCCTGAGCCTTGCTTTCAGTATGTGGATGTTCTTGGGCCTCCTGCTCTTACCCTGAATCTTCAGTTTCATCAGCTGTCCTATAGTTTTCTGTAGTGGGAGGCTCGACAGGCTGTAAACCCTGAGAACAAAGCCCAGGACACATGCTTGGTCTTGTCTCTCCTTCCTTGTCCTCTGTTGGCATGTGTCCAAGCTTCTGCAGCCTTCTTTTTGAGTTTTTGAGGGTCCTTATGGAAGAATATTCCAGAAGATGAAGACACCTCACTCCTCTTTCTTCGATGGCTTGCTAGTCTCCCTATGTGCAATCCTTGGGATAGAGGACTACACCGGCTGCCAGGCTGTCATCTCATTTCTAAAATATTCTTTGGATTTTTCCCAGGCCTCAGCCCCTCCCTCTGCCTTAAACACCAATGGTCACTGATCGAGAGTGTGTTGCATGTGCCTGGTCTGAGCTGAGCACCTGCAAGGGTATCAGGTCTGCAGCTCGGGCCCTTGATCAGCATCTGGTGCCCAGATGCAGAAACAGGCAGAGATACCAAAGGGCTTGTAGGTGACCAGGTAGCAACAGGTCCAGCCGGCTTGTGATTTAGGAATCTGACCCTGGAGTCCAGGATCTGAGCTTGTCCTATGGGACAAAGGCATCAGGGAGCTGCCAGCATCTGGCCCGTCAGTGATATGGCACATCTGGGCCTATCGGAAGCCAGGCATCCCAGCCCTGGGTACCTGTCAGACGGCTCCACAAAGACCATGTTAAAACTTTGAGCTGTGGCTCAGCTCCTTTCATTTCCTATCCATCTGCCTGTTTCTCTCTTTGGTTACAATCTACACCTCATTACTTTTGTGGTGCTTCTAACTCTGAATCAGACACCCTGAGACCAAAGTTCACAGTTTATTTCAAATCCTGACTAGGATGCCATGTCTTGCTCAGATGTGCTAGGATGAATTGATACCCACTTCTGCCCTTTGGCCTAGATATGGTAGATAAGCCTCAGGTCTTGAGGGCTCTCTGAGCAAGACTAGATATGCAGAACCAGATGCCAGAGCCAGCCTGCTGGGGACAGGCCCTCTTCCTCCACCAGCTAAGGAAAATCTCAAAGCTACCAGTGGTGAGACACCTACTTATTTGTAGGTGTGTGTGTGTGTGTGTGTGTGCTTGCACACATGTATGTATAACTGCATGCATGCATATGTGGTATGCATGTGAATATGGAAGTCAGAGGACAACCCAAGTGCTATCTGTCTTTCTTTTGAGACGGGTTTTTAATTCCACTGGAGCTTCACCAAGTACGCCAAAGAACAAGCACTTCCAGGTTAGGCTCTGCCTAACCACACCAGACTAACTTACGTGGGTTCCTGGTCAGATTCAGGTCTGCACGCTTACAGGGCAGACATTTTATCAATGAAGCCACTTCCCCAGCCCCATCAACCCCTCAACAGCGTTGGCAGACACCTTTGGAAACGGACACAGGAGAGCACAGGCACACGGTGCCTTGTTTGTGGATGACAGAGAGCAAGTGGGCTGTGGATACAGGCAGCTCAAAGCCAGGGTACTGGGTACTGGGTTCTGGGTGCTGGGTGCTGGTGGAGAAAGTGGCCTCAGAAGGACTCAGAAAACCTGCAAACCAGGTAGCTAAAGAGCTCAGCCTCAGAGGCGCCCTCTTGTCCAAAGTGCATAGAACACCTCAGACTCTGTGGGGTGCATCTCTTACAACATGGCTCCCTCTTGGGTCTTCCCAGGGCTCATAGTGAACCTGAAGTCACAGTGACATCAAGCAGGTGGCCCAAAAATCAGCACTGTGTGGTGCTTACTTTCCAAGTTTTGATGTTCACACCAATCTCCCTTTTGTTATTCTGTCTGAACTCTAGTCAGATACCACCTAGTGGTGTGCATGACTTCTGGGGAAAACAAAAACAAAAACAAAACAAACAAACCACTGACCACTCATAAGTAATAGAAATGATTATCTTATGGACTGGTACTACTTCAGGTTAGCAAATAGTAGTGCCAATAACCCTATTTTACCTTGTGTACCACATGCTGCTCTTGGGGCTTATCTGTATCATCTCCTTTAATACTCGGAGCACTCTTTTAAAAGGTTTTATTGCAGTATTAGTTTCTCTCTCTCTCTCTCTCTCTCTCTCTCTCTGTATACATACATACCACAGCATGCATATGGGGGTCAAAGGACAACTTGTGGAAGTTGGTTCTCTCCACCATGTGGGTCCTGAGGATTGAACTCAAGTCAATGAGAATTGGCAGCAAAGGCCTTTACCCACTGAGCCCTCTCACCTTGTCCAAGATCACAGAACTAGGATGTGGATCAGAGTCTGCTTTTTTTTGAGACAGGGTTTCTCTGTGTAGCCCTCACTCTGTAGACCAGGCTGGCCTCAAACTCAGAGATCTGTCTGCTTCTACCTCCATCCGGAGTCCTAGAATTAAAGGTGTGTGCCACCACCTCCCAGCTCAGAGTCTGCCTTTGACCTCTATACCATTTCCTAAGTGGCAGTCACTCCGGGAGTTACCATGGCAACGATCATCCCACAGCCCCAGCTTTCTGAACCTGGTAGAGGTTGTCAGAATTCAGGTTCTGGGATGGCTCGATGGGTAAAGTGCTTGCTGCACAGCATGTGGATCTGAGTTTAATCTCTGGTACCCACAGAAAGAGCTGGCGGGGGTGGCACCTGCCTTTAATCCCAGCACAGGGGAGATAAGACAGGAGGATTCCTGGAGCTTGCTGGATGGCCAACCAAGCCGACTTGGTAACCTCCAGGTTCAGTGGGGAACTGTTTTTACAAAAAATAATACGTGGAGAGCAATTGAGAAAGACTTGTGTTTGACCTCTAGCTTGTACACGCACGGGTACAGCTATGCATATACAACACACACACACACACACACACACACACACACACAGAATTGGGGGGGGGTGTTTCTGATTCACTGAATCGAATGTGAGTCTTAAGATTCTTCCTCTCTAACACGTTGCCGGACAATCCCGCCACTGCCAGGCTGGATACCACACTTGATGATGACACACGGAGCTTTGTCCAGGCCTCTCAAACTCAAAGCCCACAAGAGCCAAGCAGGGCAGGTGTGTGGAGGGAGCTGTGGCAAGAAGAGGTGACTTGAAAAGAGTGAACACTGGCTCTAGTGGTCAGCCACTCCTCCACCTCAGCTAGTGAAAACCCACCGCTGGTGACGGCCCACAGTTCTGGGTTGTCTCCCAGTTTTAAATCCTGTGGTAAGAAATCCAACTTTAAGAAACCCTCCTCTGTGTGCATGTGCAGGCTCACATCACTTCATTTATAACAACCCTGACAGAGAAGCAGCCCAGAGTGCCCTGTGTCACGTCATTGGCATACAGTGAGTATTCCTAGGCAGCAAGAGAGGGTGAAGTATGGACACATGTTTCAGCATGCTCGAGCCTCAACAACATTACGTGAAGTGGAAGAAACCAGACAAAAGGATGAGTGTAAGCTAGGGAGATCTACAGAGACAGGAAGCAGATTATATGCACAGAGAAGTAGAACAGGAAGCAGGCATGAAGGAGCACAGAGTGACTTTTAGAGGGTGACAAATGTATCCTAAAATCAGACCGTGCACAACTTTGAATATACTAAAAACCATTGAAGTGACCATTTTCAATGAGTGAGGCATGCATTATTTGGATCATGTTTCAACAAAGACATCAAGCTGTTCAGGAGAGTACTAGGTCCTTTCATATATAAAATGCAGTTGCAAGTCAACAAGAAAAAGGGTAGGGTTGAAAAGATGGCTCAGTGGTAAGCCCTTCTGCAGCTGTTTCAGAGGAACAGAGTACAGTTCCAAGTACCCATATTGATTGGCTCTCAGCTGCCTGTAACTCCAGCTCCAGGTGATCTGACACCCTCTTCTGACTGCAGCAGGCACCTGCATGCATGTGCATAGAAAATATTTTAAAACGTGCACAGAAAATACTCTGAGGAATATGAGCAAGCCATTCTTTTGTTTTTAAGACTTATTTATTTATTTTATGCATGTGAGTACACTAGCAAATCATTCTTAAATACATGCAAAGATGCCTCTTGCTCGTTATGAAAGATGTCTGTCAAACCTGCTCTGAGAGAATCTCATACCTTTTAGATTAGTGATACTATAGTCTCCCCTCATGGAGAAAGGTACATTTCAAGATGCCTGCTCTGGGGCTGGAACTAGGGGATACAATGGCAAGATCAAAACTAGCATGAGGGACTGGCAAGATGGCTCAGCAGGTAAGAGCACTGACTGCTCTTCCAAAGGTCCTGAGTTCAAATCCCAGCAACCATGGTGGCTCACAACTACCTGTAATCCTCTTCTGGTATGTCTGAAGACAGCTATAGTGTACTTATGTATAATAATTATAAAGAAAAAAAAACTAGCATGAATCTCTCTTAGATTTCCCAGCAGAGGCTTGGTTCTCAACACACATTTTTAGCAACTTGGACCTTCATGGTATTGGTAGATTTCCCCCTTTCAGGTAAGAGAAGCACTTTACAACACCTCCTTGGAATATGGGTTGACCTGTGCTTCAGGTCAATTCGTATGTAAAATGAGAGCCACTTGAACATAAGCACTGTAGATGGTACCATTCATCAGTATCAGGCAGTCACTGAAGAACTAATGAGCAGGTAGCGGGTAGCGTATATACTATGGACTCACGGAGCAATGAGACCTCTGATGCTTCAGGCATGTGGCTCTCATCTTGTTCCTCAGAACTGTGCACAGTTTAAAGCTTATGAGTTGTTTCTGGGACTCTACTCCAGAGGGTCCGGAACACGAAACTGGTGAAGCATTGTGGGAGTTGAGGCAGCGGCAATAGGTCTTATCGCTAAAAAATGGCGCTCATAACCTTTGCCTCAGGAGTTTCACTTCTGGAAATTTACTCTACAAATCCACTCACAGGCATGTATACAGGCATGTATACACGTGTACCAAGCACTCATTGTAGCACACGACGAACTTGCATGAATTCTGCCACCGTGCAGCCCTGAAGGAGAATACAGTAGCTACTGGTGCTGGCCGTCGTGACAGAAACGCCAAGCTTAGTTGGGTTGGAGTTGTAGCTCAGTGGGTAGAGGGCTTGTCCAGTCTGCACGAGGTCCTGGGTTTGATTCCCAGCACACCGTAAAGCAAGTATGGGGATGGGATGCAGGCCATGAGAGCTGAAGGCTGAGCCCTCATTTTCCTGTATTTACTTCCTGTCTCTCCAGGCACGCCCCAAAGGTGAGGGTCTGACGCCGTACCAAGGCAAGAAGCGCTGCTTTGGCGAGTACAAGTGCCCCAAATGCAAGAGAAAATGGATGAGTGGGAACTCTTGGGCCAACATGGGGCAGGAGTGCATCAAGTGCCACATCAACGTGTACCCGCACAAGCAGGTGGGTAGGCGGGGCCTGGGTAGGGGTGGAGCTAGCTGTGGGACTGAGCAGCCTGCAGTGGGTGGGGCTGGGGGAAGTCGCAGGGCGCTCTTTCAGGCTCCCTGCAGGGTGATTCTTTCCCCCTTCTGAGGCTTCACTGGCTCTCTACTCTGGAACCTGAAGCTGAGGTGTGTGGGTGGGGTAGGCAGGAAGGGTAAGCCATGGTGGATGACTGGGAGGACAGGGAATTAGGACAGCTCAGTTTCTACAAGTCTTCTAGTGTCTGGGTTCCGAGGATCTGGGCTGCAGGTCTGGGGGACTCACAGACTGTCTTATGACCTAGACAGAAAGGCAGAACCAGTTCGCACACTCAGAGGCAGAGGAACTGGACACGTGGCAGTTTTTCTGTGTGGGCCAGTGTCTGGCAGGACAGGCTAAGTATGGGGTCCCTTCCATCTTGCCAAGATACCCCTCGGTCCCTGATGGCTTTCCCTGCCTTCCTCCATCCCACATCCTACCAGCATAGCCTAAGTGTAGCCTGCTGACCTGCCAGCCTGGCTCTACACAGAAGAGCCCAATCTAGATGAATCTTTCAAGAGCTCGAAGCTCCATGCTTCCCACTCACCATCATCCAGCCAGTATTTGTTGAGCACCTACTGTGTGCTTTGGGAAGATTGAGGTACACAAAGGCAATAGGTTTTGAACAATCGCACCCTGCAGCACACACACCAGCCACGTTCTGGGTTCCTGGGTCCTTGTGTTCCTTTCTTTGGCTTGAGATTTGGGAATACCTCCCCCTTGCTCTCCTTGTGAGGGAGTGGAGCCTGTCCTCTTGCCCCTCCCCCAGTGCTGACCTGGGCCACCTCACTCCTCTGAGAAACCCTGCCCCCACTACATCTGTTTCCTGTCAGACTCCAACTGTGTCTCCCCCAGACAACCCAGCCCCCCTCCCACCCCAGAAGAGAGGAAAACACACGGGCTTTGCTCCCCTGCTGGGGGCTGGGGGTGGGGTGGGGCAGTTCACAGATCAGTCCCAGCTGCTGGGTGTTTCCTTCCACGGAGGGGAGTCATCCTGACAGCTCCCCCAAGCTCCCCACTGGCAACTTGAGGCTGCAGGCTGAGTAAGTCTTAGCAGCTGGCTAGAATCCACATTGACCAAGGCCAAGGAGAAAAACAGTTTTAAGGAACCTCAGGCTTGGGCCGGCCAGTGTAGGCCAAGAGTATTTCCCAAGGATTCAGCTGATGGTGGTCCTGCCCTTTCAAAACATTACTGATAATATTCAATATTAATACTAATGTATGGACAGTTCCCCATGAGCCAGGTACCCTTCTAACCACAACCCCATGAAACAGGACTTCTATTACGTATATTTTATGAAGGAGAACAATCATGCAAAGAGATGCTAAATTACTTGCTGACTGTCCACACAGACATTATGAAGTCTTTGTGGAGCTCGGTAGTTATAGAATCATTTACTGTCTAGTACACACGTGCACACACACACACACACACAGCTAAGCCTAGATGACACCTGTCACTAACCTGCTAGCTCAGGCTGTAGAAAGATGAGCTGAGGTAGCAGCCATCAGCCAATGGATGGCAGAGGTGGTGTTCAAAGCTGTCTGACGTGTGATACTACGAGCTGTGGACACACTGCAGAGACATGGGCAGAGCAGTTTTCCAGAACACTCTGCAAGCCTCTCAGCTCTCCTCATTGGCTCTGCCCTTACCCGTGGGAGCTCTGGATCTCTGTCAGCCCCTGGCATAGAAACCAGGACAGCAGTGCCTGGCAGGGTGGGCAGAGCAGTGCAAGCGAGTTCTCAGGACCACAAGGGTGGAAGCGGCCGCAAAGGAGGATGCCGCCCCAGGGACCGAAAGCCAGGGACCTGGAACAGGCTAGGAGAGAGCATGAGATCTAGAGCTCTGGGAGGAGGACAGGCAGCATGCCTGAGAGTATGGGGCTTGGGGTTCACTGTTTCCTCTCTGGAGTACTCTGGGTAAGACTTTTAAATGGCTTATGGTTTCCTCATCTGTGGTAAAACACCAGTCTTATGGAAGCTGTCCCCTTGAGTCAGCCTGAGTTCCATGGCAGTGCCTAGCCATACAAAAGGAGGAGCAGAGACAGTGTAGACTAGCCCACTCTTGTCCCTCTATCCCCTACTAGAAAGCTGGCTCGTGGAGGGCCTGGGAAGAGCTGAGGGGAGCCGTGGAAACTGACTAGACAGCTTGGGTTTGGCCTGGGGTAGATAACATGCTCCACTAGTCACCATCCTGAGCAGAGAGCATGGGAGGAGGCCCTGGGTGCTGGGAACATCCAAGATGAAAGCGTAGGGACCAGATTCCAGCTCAAGATGGAGTTCTTCATATAGAACATACAATGACCCCGCCCTGGAGGCATGCAAACCCAAATGGAGAGATCTGTGCTGCTCTGTTTCTGGGACCCTTGGACCAGCAGGGGGTGGCTTAGCACCTCCTACTCTGAGTGACCCTGTATCACTGTCCCCCTCCCATTAATTTTCAAACTCAACGACATCAGAAGGGGTGTTTTTCCATCTAGCCTTTGTCTTTACTTGGTTTGCGGACTCATAGAAGTCAGGTGGCCAGGCCATGGCCACACAGTGAATGGAGGGTAAGCTGCCCTCTGGGACTTGGTCTGCCAGGAAGTCAAGCTCTTTCTCCTCTCCCCTGCTGGGACAGAATAGGAGGGATGAGGCCAGTCCTCTGAAAGGCCCCCAGTTCCAAACCCAGGCTCTCCTTCTTCCAGGCCTTTCCTCTGTAGCTAAAACTTAAAAGGCTGAGTTATGGGATACCCCCTTCTAGGGCAGCTAAGAGGTAGAACTCTGGCCACTTGCTGCCTAAACCTTCACCATTTAGAACACTCTAGCCATTTGCCTAACTGCCCTGAATGTCAGCTTGGGTCAAGGCCTGGTCAAGGCAGAAAAGCAGCTGGTACTCTTGAGTAATTAACAGTCTACACAGTGGACTGCGTCCATATCAGCTGCCCTTCCCTGACCATCCTGGGCATGTCACTGGTATCCAAGGGTCTTTGCCCCAACCCCATGTCAGCCTATAGTTTCTGCTCCCCTCTTCTTGGCAGATGGCTCCCAGCTGGCCCTGACCAGCTTCCTCTGAGCCTCTGAGTCTGAGTAGAGGACCCTTCTGTTGCCATGGTGTCATTCTGGGCTTGGAAGGAGAATAGTCTTTGTAGCCAACTGAAATACTGTCCACTACAGAGCCACTCCTCGTGATCTTTGCGATGTTTACAGGTCTTTGGCTGGCTATTATGGGTAGGTCAGGGAGGGAGAGGAAGCCAAGAACCCCAAGCCATCCAAAGTACAAAAAAATGGTTGAGGGCTGGTGAGGTGCCTCAAGGGAAAAGGGACTTTGCCACCAACATTGATGACCTGAGTTTGATCCCAAGGACTCACATGGCAGAAGAGAACGGGCTCCTCCAAGTTGTCCTCTGACCTCCACACTCAAGCTGAAGCAACACATGTATACATGTGAACACACACTTAGCACATGCAAGTTTTAGAGGGGTACTTGTGTGTGCCTAATGCTGCCCAGGTTACCATTAGCCAGTATCCCTTGGGGTTTCTCCAAACTTTGCAAATGAGCAGTGTGACAACATGCTTTACAGACAAGGATCACGCTAAAGTGGCACAGTAGGCCTAAGTCACCTCCTTTCCCTGGGCCTCAGTTTCTCTGTTAGAAAACGAGTTCATGTAGTCATTCGATAAATGGGCAGGCACTAAGCCAGGAATTGGCTGGGGTTGACCCCAGACCCCAGATTGGCTTTATGGAACTAAGAGCCCTGTTGTCTCTGGGGCTGAAATGTAGCTATGTCCAGGGTAAGTGACTCCCAAAGCCACTGGATTGAAGGGACAGATGTGAGTTGGGGCTTCTCTTGACTGAGACTCAGTTTCTTCATCTGGTAGATGCCTTTGCACCCCTGTCCTGAATTTACTCTGGGCTAGATTTGGGAGGTTTCTAATCTGCATTCAGGGGGCAGTTGCCCAGACCTCTCTGTGGATCAAGCAACGTATCTGCCATGGGCTCTGGGTCTAAGAACCCTGCCTTGGTTCTTGCCAGCCCAGAAATTTCATCTGAGCCTCCTCTGGGACACAAGTGTCTGCAAACAGGCAAGAGGTGGGATGCCAAGGCACTGGCTGAGCTATCTCTGTAACTGCAGATTCTCTCCCCCCCCCCCCCGCCCCTCGGCCCCTTCCTCTCCTTCTCTGCAGAGACCCCTGGAGAAGCCTGACGGCCTGGATGTGTCTGACCAGAGCAAGGAGCACCCTCAGCACCTCTGCGAAAAGTGCAAGGTCCTGGGCTACTACTGTCGCCGTGTGCAGTGATCTTGGCCACCACTGTAGCACCCCTCAGCTGCCACCTCCCTGTGTTGCCCAAAGGGCTGAATGTCCGCATGCTTGAGGAGATGTCACGGGCCTGTGGGTTTAAGCAGAGGAGGCGTGTGTCCTTGTCTCACATGCTGGCAGAGTAGCTGACATGCTCCCAACAGGGTGCAGAGACAGGAGGCTCAGGGTCTCTTCACCATAGGCCTGGGCTCTGTAGAAGGACAGAGGCCAGCAGAGGTCTCGATGTTCTTGAAAGCTCTCATCCTGAGTGTCTTTGGAGGCTGAGCGACCCTGCATCTGCCACAAGTACACTAAATGAACTGTGAATCCTGAGGCCTGAGGGAAGTTCTCCCTCCAAGACCAACCAGGCCCTGTCCCACCCAGCACCTTGCAGCTTGCCTCGTATGAAAAACCACTCTAGAAAGTCCCAAGTCATTCCTGATCTGTAGCCACAGTGGACAGTCACTTCTTCTAGCAGCTACTGAGGAGTGGCCCTCTGTCCCTGCCCACACTGAGTCCTTAATCTCACCAGCCCTGACATCACTGCACTGTACCTGGTAGCTAAACACAGCCTCCCTCTGCCAATGAGACAGGCAAGAGGGTGAGGCAATGGAGACATCGAACAGTAACCAGTGTGCCAAGACATCCTAGGGACATGAGGCATCACCACTTCCCATGACCTCCCCCAGACTGTCCTGTAGGCTTGGGTTCTGTCACCTGCTCTCTCTCTTGACCCTTAGCCTCCCACCCATGACCGGGATGCCACCCCACAAAAGCCGTAAGACTGTTCTGGCATGAAGGAGGGGGGCCTTGGCAGTCTGGAGCCGCTTTCTGCCACTTGGGGCAAGGACATCTCATCCCCAGCCTTAGTCTCCCCATTAGTTAAATGACAAAGTGGCACCAGAAAACAAGAGGTCCCAGTGACCTCTGAACTTCTAGAAGAGAGCTGGCTGCCTCTGGAACAGAGTGTCACTAGGGGTCGGGGGTGGGGGGAGATTTGTCTCTAAACATCTAGGTGCCCCGCCCTCCAGCCTCTGTCCTGATAGCCACTTAAGATGTCCTCTCCTATAGCCCTCCTTACCTGATTGATGTCCCCATCCCCTGAGAAGACGAAAGAGGACCCCTCCTCCTCTTTCTCCTCAGCCCCCCAACACTGGGCAAGCCTAAAATGAGCCACAGAACCTCTCCTTTGGAAACTGAGGATAGAGATTTCCTACTTCCTAAGGAGGCAGAGAGATTACCTGGCATGTCACATGGTCGCAGGGTGGCTGTTGTCCTGGCCAGGGTCAGCAGTGTGCCCCCTACCCTGTGACAAGCCACACCTCTCTGGTCTTTCTCCTCTTCACCAGCTGCCAGGACTGACTTTCTTGACTCATACTATGCTTCTATGGAGAGAGAGAGGGAAAAAAAATCAGACCATGAAATCGGCCTGAAATTCAGTGTTTACATATGGTGCCCAGTTGCCTTTTGTTTTCAAATGAAAATGTTTTGTATGACTGACGTGAAGTGTTAAGCAAGGGTCCAGGGGGTAAGTGGAAGAGATGGTTGTATGTCTGCAGCAGCTAGCTGCAGGGTAGATTTTGGGAGAACATACTCTCTGAGCACTTAACAAAGGTATTATCTGTGGCAGCCCAGACTATTAGCTGCCACCGTGCTGCCCTCGAGTGGTAGCATGCTGGGCTGCAGACGGTGAGCATCCAGCACCAAGGACTCTCCAGTCTTGCTGCTGCACTAAGGCTGCCCCATGCCAAGCTTCCTGTTGCTAGGAAAGGGATTTTTTTCTTTTTGGCATCCCACTGGGACTCTAAAGAGGGTGTCATGGCAATAAACAGTGCACCTGTGTCCCAAATGAGGACAAATTGGAAATAGGTAATTTGGGTCAAAAATGCAAAGAGCTAGCGACAGTTTTCAGAAAGCCAGGGCCAGTAGAAGGTGAGCTATCAGCCTAAAAGGACCGTTTCGGTCACTAGACTGATGTCTGTGTACAGCCAGGCCCCCCGATCACCCGTCCTGCTGAACGTGTGATCTTCCTGAAGCTAGCAAAAGATGCCACTGTCAAGGCTGGGTGCCGGGAGAGTCAATGTTCAGAGGGCCTACGAGCCCAGGGGACAGGAAAGCGTGTGGTTGTAATACACTCAAAAGGGACAATCGCTTGCAGTCGGTAGATCTAGTGATCTAGTTGAGAGAGAATGGTGTTTACCCCATATGAAGTATTCAATAGCTCTTCTTGTTAATTTCTATTTATTTTGAGTTATACTTGACACAGAATTCTTTCTTTTTTTTAAAAAAATGCTATGTGTGTATTTTGGGAAAAAATTCATAGATGTTAAAATTTCTGCATGGTTACCAGTTTTTCTTTGGACATGGAACTTGGTAGCCTTCCCCCAGCCCCCAAATTCTTCATAATGATTTTTGTTTGTATATATTTGAGGGTCTTTTTTTTAAAAAGAAAAGAAAAGAAAAATATGATGGCTTGATACTATTAAAATGGAAAACAACAGAAAGGCATGCGTTTAAATGTCAGTGCTTTTGAAAGCGCAATCCATATCAAACTGATTTTTAGATGTATTTTGCAAGTCTGGTTGAGCTATAAGAAGATATTTATGGTGAGAACTTTTCCTTTTTTTCTTGTTATTTTTTCTATGCTTTGGTCTGTAAAAAGTATGCAAGTGAACTAGATTAAGGAGGAAATATTATCTACATAGAATTATTATATGACGCTGGTACATAATTCTAACGAGGAAAAAAATCTTTGCAATCTTTTAAGCTATGGTTTTTTTTTATTAATTTTGTTTTCCTTGGATGAAAATATCAGTATTAAGCAGCCAGTATATTATTCAAGTGTTTAGACTTATTAATATGCTCTTGTCCTGTATTTATACATTTGTGTATTTTGGAAGTATTGCCTTTTTAAGGGAAGTTATCAGTGGGCAACACGGTAAAAAGGGAACAGCGATCCTTTGTGCCTCTTCCAATGAAGATGACAGGTGGCATGGAATCTTTCCCCCTGCATCTTTGTGTCATTGCCTTGTTTCTACAGTTTTATTACTTTTTAGGAGAAGGGTGGGGAACTGACAAACGAAGAGGACTCATCGAACAAACAGACCCTTTGGTCTGTGAGCCCAGTGGCCTTGTCAGCAGGACCCAAGGAGGTACAAGGACCCCGGAGGAGGTTCCAGGCCTGCCTGGAAGCCCCATGCTCTTTGATCTTGGATCTGTCCACTAAGCCCTCACACCTGCCCCCTAGCTCTAATGGACTTGAATTTACTTTAAAGTCTAATCCAACCTCACTACAGTGTAGCCAGTGCAAAAACTAATACTGAAATGAGGGGTGTTTGCAGCCCTCTGGGAAGTGGAAATGAGGCTTATCCCCTGCTTCATGGCCAACTTCCCTGTACCAACTCCTGCAGCCCTGTGTGGTGACCCTGTCTGTGTCTGTATCTGTCTATGTGTGTGCACTCAGCTAAAAAGACAAACAGAGCCCGTGAGCCCCGCCTTGAGGGTACATGGAGAAAGTTCCTCCCCTCCCCGAAAGGGACGGCCTCGGGGTGGCATTCCGTTGTGTGCCTTATTCCTGGAGACTATATAAAGCTTGCCTATGAAAATATAGCCTTTCTGTGCTGTATTAAAAGGACTTTGGAAAGATGGAGGCTCGTGAGTTTGTATATGGGAACACGGGGGTGGGGGTGGGGCGAGAAGCTGGACCTTTTCACAGATGTGGGACAAAGCAGGGGTGGGAAGAACTTGGGTGGCATTTACTTTCAAAGTTGGACATATTGTCTCTGCCCTGTTTCCACCAATGACCTGCCTCCTCCCAGCCCCTTTGCCCTCCTCATGTGGACACTCCTTCCAGAGTGAGGGTTCTCGCCAAGTGGGGCCCCAACTGGGTGAGATTGTCAGCAGATTAAGTCACACATTAGCTCAGATGGGACTCACTCCTGGGTAACCATATATAGGAGTAACTCAGCCTCAGACTGCAGCCCCGGGCTCCGGTGTGGAGGCACGTGCTTGACTGTGAGCCAGGATTAGGGTCCGAGCGAGATCCTGGCTATCACGTGCAAACACATGGAAGGCTCCAGAGGAGAGGGAATAGGGAGTTCTTTTGAGCAAAGGAGGGACTGCATAGGGCTGTCACCAGCTGGCATCTGTAGGGCAAAGGAACACACGAGAAGCAACCTGTCCATGAAGCCTCTTGATGAAGGACCAGTACTTCCCCTCAGCCTTGTGGCTCACCCGTCACCTCCAGAGACAGCAATGCTAATACATTGGTCTGAATGTGTCCTTGGGTTCTTAAAGATCCCCTGGGTGCACTGTGCCCCTTGAGCATCACTTGGTTTGAGGAGTCCCCTTATGGCCCTGGCAGCAGGGGTAGGGAGGTGTTGACAGATGGACTGAGTATTGGTACCGTCTGTGAGGGGTTAGTGAGGAGGGGCCTCCAGCACCGCTTCGGGAGCATCCAGTCCCTGGCTGGAGCCAACCCACCATGTGAGACTACTGCTGCCTGGTGGGCAGGGGATGGGGAAGAAAATGGGAAATCCCAATTCTGAGTTTTAATATCCAGATTGCTAAATTTAAACAGGTCAAAGTGCATGTGTGTGGGTGAGCTCCTGCCTCCAGACTGTGGCCTCCAGACAGAGCTGAGAAAACCAGAGGGGACAAGGGGACAGGACAGCAAAAAACACAGACGACTAACTCCAGAAGCAAGACCCGTATCTGATTTGGGTTGTAGGGTGAACCCTGGAAGCCACGGAGCCCTCTTCTTCAGAGTAACATAAAGAGAATTTCCACTTATCATCGGGTGTGTAAATGTCAGGCAGGCTGCGGTCTGCTTGGATAGTCAGTATCAGTTTGGCCAGGCAGGTGAGTGAAGGGGACCCCACAGAGCAGAGTAAGCAAAGGACAGGGTGACTTGTGTGTGCAGCTCCATAGTTGGTCACTTGCCAACTGCTGGGACCTCAACTACTAGTTGCCTGAGAGCTCCCTGTCCTCTGCAGGGCTGCCTTCTAGGCCAGCCGTGCCTCCCCCACTTCATCCATCTCTCTGAGGCGCCACTCCCTCAGCGTACTATCCAGATAAAGGAGACCAGTGAACATGAGTCCCAGCAGCTGCCTGGCAGTAAGGCAGGCCCAGGGGAGATGACCTCTTGGTCCCACTGTCTGCAGCTTAGCCAGCAACACTTAGCTCAGGAGTGGGAACAATTGCCTGATGGAGTGGGAAGAGGAGTAAGCCTTGAACCCAGGGCCCCTGTGCTATCTGCTCACTCGGAGCCCAGCCTGAAGCTTCCATGTTGGCTTTCAGTTGTCTGGCTCAGCCTTCTCCCAACATGTCCCCCATCAAGCCCCAATGTGTGTGTGTGTGTGTGTGTGTGTGTGTGTGTGTGTGTGCGCGCGCGCGCACTTTGGTGCTTTAAGACACACACACACACACACCCAACACACACACACAAAACCAAACTCAAAGCAAACACAGGCTGGATTTTGACACTTCCCCAATCCGTGGAAATCAATAATTTCCCTGGACAGGAAGGCTTTCCGTTACAGAGGCAATAGCCACTAAGGGGCCTAGAAGAGAGCAGCAGCCACTAAAGAAGAGATTTTGGAGGGATGTGAGAAGCCAGCCCAGCTTCAGGAACAAGCTAGGGTACCCAGAAAGTTCCTGATGTCACCAACTGGGCTTGTGGCAGAGGCAGGATTTGATCCTCAAGTTGTCCCCTCCCTCCCAGACTCTGGCAGCTCTCTGGGCTTTCTAGTCTCACAAATCCTTCTACTAGTCCTAAGGGGAGCTGAAGTGGAGGGAAATATGCCAATGGGGCCAGCGGAGCAACTGAGGCTGGAGGGTCCGGATACCTACAACTGTGCTGGGGTCTCAGTTACCATCTTCTTTGGGGCCAGGCTTGGCCCCCTGATATTGAGTTAGATCCACTGTAAGATGAGCAGCCAGGCCCCACTGGTGTCCAGGTGTCCTGACCCCAGTTCTCTATGGCCTGAAAGTACCAAGGTTGGGCATCCAAACAGACCCTGGCTAACCAAGGTGCTTGCGCCTGGCCCCCTGGCAGGTAGAGGAGCAGCTGAGGTGGAGAAGGGCGATGGCTGAGGGAGGGTGGGCTTGCCTCTCAGGGAGTTAAGCCTGCTGAATGTTCCCTCACAGCTCTGGCCAGAGCTAGGAACAGCCTGTCCTGGGCTCAGGGCCCCTTCATACTACCTCCCTCATCTATCCAGATGCTGGAGTCCCAGGGGAGGTGTTAGAGGTCTTGGCTCCCCTGCCCTACCCTCACTCCCACCCCTCCCCCACTTGTATGCACAAACACACAAAACTCACACAGCAGGCCAGCTAGCTGCCTGCAGCAGTCTGAGAGCCCTTGGGGGTGGGGGGTGGGATGGTACACTTCTCTGGTGGTGGTGGGGCTCGATGAGGGTGGGGTCTAGCCCCCAGGATGTCCAGGAAAGCTTTACCCTTCCCCCCTTGACCAGTGCTTTCTCACAGGAGTGACGGAGCTTCAGAGCATAAGGGAAATGAACTTCCTGTGGGCCCACAGGCCTTAAGTCCCTCATCAGCAGAGGGAGATCTGAGATGGGGACAAGAGCCAGCCCTGGGCCCTGAGCCCAGGCACAGCCACAAGTTTCCTCCACAGTTGAAGGAATCCTGTTTTCTGTGATGTCACTTCGGTCACGGTCACATCTACTGGATACTGGAGTGTCCTGGCCCAAATTAGACAACTCATGGCCTTGGTATTTGGGGGTAGGGAGCTCTGAAGAGAGACTGGTAAACAGACGGCAGTGACTCTCTGGTAACAGGTTGGGTGTGCTGTCCTCTCCATCTCTGTGCCCACTCCTGGGTCAGAGGTGAACTCCAAGGGAAGCCGGGCCAAATGGGTCCAGGGTGGCAGAGGGGCAGGGAGTGAGGTGTGCCAGATACCAGACTTCCTACTTCATACACATCATCTCTTTTGCTCCTTGAAGTAACTCGTGGGGGTCGGGGGGTAAGAGGAAGTAGTCACCTAGAGGAAGCTAAGGTTCCAAGAGGCCGAGGGACTCGAAAAGCCCCTTTCTACAACCTCTCAGGGTTGCTCCAGGAAAACCCACAGAACTCAGGGCTCCTTCCCAGGCAGCCCGGAATTCCACTGGCCTTTCCCAGGCTCCATGCACCCTGTTCTGACCCCATGACCCTTCACTTGTCCTGTCCACTGGCAGGCCATCTTCCTGCCTTGCTCAGGGAAGAACGAACCTGGGACCTGTCAGCTTTCTTTGGCCCATGGGTTGTTCCTCTCTCTTTGCCAGGCACACACCCTGTTAATTCCATTCTCTCTGCCTGATTCCCTGTTGGGTTTTAGCAAAGCCCAGCATGTCATAGAGACTTCAAACTATGTTCCTTGCTCTTCCACCACACACATGCCAGCCCAGAATTTCCTGTGCTTTGGGAGTTGAGGGGTGTGTGTGTGTGTGTGTGTGTGTGTTTCCCCTTTTGTACTAACTAGCTGGTCTTTTGCTGTCCTCTGGTGGCTGAATCTGAGAGCTGCCATTTCCTGCAGGCAGGCGAATTTAATCTGTAAGAGATTTCCTCCTTTTCCTTATGGAAATGTACGAATGTGCGTGTAAGTGCTCTCAGGTTGTACCTGACCCTCCCTTTTGTAACCTCATTATCTTCATCATCACCTGCCTCAGCAAACAGATCTCTCTCACTTGTCTAGCCAATAGCAGTGTTCCTTTGATGGGTACTCTGTCAGCAGAAGGCCCTGGGGAGAGACCCTTTGCCACCCTCTTGTCCCCTCAGATACTGCCTTCCTTGTCCAAACAATTGCGCTGTTTCCGTTTCCTGCTGGGTCCCAGCTTGTACCAGGAGTGGTATCAGGATTCCGGAGTGCGGTTATGCATTTGGACTTGAAGGAATAGCTGGAGTGCCTGCCAGTGAGAAATGGCATACTAGCACTCCACAGCAGGCAGTGACATCACAATTAATCATGGTATCCTAGGATGACACCTAGGTGATAAGAATGTACCTTGAGAGACCAGCTGTCTGTGACACTTGACCATATGACAGTAAGGATGACCAAAAGGACAGTGATGAGTGAGCTCTTTTGAGGATGCTTGATTGATTACCAAAAGAAAATGAAACTTGTATGCCCTTCAGTTCTCAGTACGAGCTATAGACTGAGGGCGCAAAATCTTCTGTGACAGGAAAAGACGCTCGCACACACTGGGCTGACTGCACTAAACATGAGTGATGGTAACCGTCCCAGGTTTTCTTGTCCCAGGTCTTCTTGTCCCAGGTCTTCTCGTCCCAGGTCTTCTCGTCCCGGGTCTTCTCGTCCCGTCCCGGGTCTCAGCACCAACTCTTACACGCGTTCTCGCGACCGGCCAGGAAGAACGCAACAAACCGGAATCTTCTGCGGCAAAGCTTTATTGCTTACATTTTCAGGAGCCAGAGAGCCAGAGAGCAAGAGAGAGAAAAGGAACAAGAACAAGAAAGCAAGAGAGAGAAAAAGAACAAGAACAAGAAAGCAAGAGAGAGAAAAAGAACAAGAAAGCAAGAGAGAGAAAAAGCAAGAACAAGAGAGAGAAAAAGAATGGCAAAACCCCGTCCCTTTTAAGGAGAATTATCCTCCGCCTAGGACGTATTACTTCCTGATTGGCTGCAGCCCATTGGCCCAGTTGTCATCACGAGAAAGGCAGAACACATGGCGGGAAAATTGCCCCTGCACGTGTGCAGATTATGTTTACCACTTAGAACACAGCTGTCAGCGCCATCTTGTAATGGCAAATGTGAGGGCGGCTTCCCACACATGAGACAAACCCATAATTGTGGAGGTGGCTGCACCCTTGTTGTTGTTTGAATTTACAGTCTTGTCAAGAATTTCCTGCGAAAGAACATAAAGGATGGGACCCTAAAGTTTGGAATGGGAACATGTGCATGGATCCAACAACCAACCCAACCCTCAAGTTCCGGTCCCTCCCTCACCCACCTGTGCCTGAGGAGAACTGATTGCTTTGTGTAAAAATACCATAACTAGGCTGGAGAGATGGCTCAGCAGTTAGAGGCTCTTGCTGCCCTTACAGAGGGAGGACCCAGGTTCATTTCCCAGCACCCATATCAGGCAACTTACAACTGTTTGGTAACTTTAGTTCCTGGGAATCTCGCATCTGCAGGCACTTTCACACATGTAGTGTCCGCACGTACACGCATCCCCGCCAGCACATAAATCTTTGTTTTTAAATACCATGATAAGCTTATGTGGGTCAGACACTTTGAAAAAGGACACTGACACACACACACACACACACACACACACACACACACAACACACACACAGAGAGAGAGAGAAAGAGAGAGAGAGAGAGAGAGAGAGAGAGAGAGCCCATAAGTAGACCAAATATTCTGTCCAGAAGGACAGAAGAATCCCAGAGGAAGCATCTCCCATACTAAAAGAATTAGAAGACCCTGCTAAGACATATTTCTAGTAGGAAACAGTTCACATTCCATACAATTCACACATCAAATGGTTGTTAATGTGGTCATGGTCATGTGTAATCATGCCCAGAGCCAAGTGTTTTCAACATTGTGTAAGGAACGCTCCTCACAGGGACTGGAGCCATGCCTCAGCAGGTGTTTGTTGCGCTTGCAGAGAACCTGAACTCAGTTCCCAACACCCACATCTGCTGGCTCAAAACTGCCAGCAACTCTGGCTCTTGGGCACCTGACACCCCTCTTTTGGCTTCCAAAGATACTCACACACCCATAGGCTGTTGTAAGAATGTTTACCCAGGGAATAACTAAATAACACCTTCTCTCCTCTCCTCCCCTCTCCTCTCCTCCCCTCCACTCCCCTCCCCTCTCCTCTCCTCCCCTCCACTCCCCTCCCCTCCCCTCCCCCTCCCCTCTCCTCCCCTCTCCTCTCCTCTCCTTCTGTAACCCCCATGACAAACCAGATTTTGATTCCACCAAAGACCTCCTGGTGGAACCAACCCATTTCTACGGCAGAGAAATTATGGACAGGAGCCAGGGTGACCCAAAGCAGCCACACTGAAAGGTCTTTGTCAACACTGATGGTTTTCCTGTGGCTTCAGAGATGGAGGTCCCCTTCTAGTCCTCGACAGCCTATACCCCAGTTCTTTCCTGAGACCCAAAGCCATGTACAATTAGAGTAGAGCTGCACACAACCAGCTGGATAGGGAAAGCAGCTGGATAGTCAGAAAAAGGTCCCATGTCTCCTCTGCCCCCTCCTCCTATAATGGGGTGTCAATAAGCCCAGCTATGACAATCTTTCCTAAGTGGTACAGCTGAACTGTAGGACATTTTTGTCCTGAACTTTTACTCAGAATTAGTAACATGCTTAAACAGCCATACAACTTTTTTTTTTTTTTTTGGTTTTTCGAGACAGGATTTCTCTGTGTAGCCCTGGCTGTCCTGGAACTCACTCTGTAGACCAGGCTGGCCTCGAACTCAGAAATTCGCCTGCCTCTGCCTCCTGAGTGCTGGGATTAAAGGCATGTGCCACCAACGCCCGGCGCCATACAACTTTTTGTATGCATACATGTTTTCATTCCCCTTGGGTAAATGGTGACTCTGTCTAACCATCCGAGGAACTGCGTCCACATCCTTACAAACACTTGGTACTATCTGACTTTTTATATTACACATCCCAGCGGGTGTGAAGTAGCCCGTGGTAGTCTTCATCTGCATTTCTCTGATGACTAATGATTTGCAGTGTCTCCTCAGGTGCTTAATGGCCAGTTATATCTCTTTAAAAACATTTATCTGTTGTGTATGTGTGTTATAAGCACACAGATGTCATACAACACATGCCTGAAGGTCAAAGACGACTGCTGGAGTCAGTTCTTCCATCACATAGGTCTTTTTTTTTTAAAGATTTATTTATTTTTATTATATGTAAGTACACTGTAGTTGTCTTCAGACACTCCAGAAGAGGGAGTCAGATCTCATTACGGATGGTTGTGAGCCACCATGTAGTTGCTGGGATTTGAACTTCGGACCTTCAGAAGAGCAGTTGGGTGCTCTTACCCACTGAGCCATCTCACCAGCCCCCATCACATAGGTCTTATGGACCAGAGTTAAGTCATCAGGCTTGGTGGCAAGGCTTTACCTGTAGAGCCCCCTCGCCAGCCCTCACCTCACCATTTTTATCTCAAAAAGACACCATATTCCAATACACACACCTCTGGCCCCTCTAATCCTTCTGTTTCATCTTCCACATGTTCCTTGAGCCTAGTGGGGAGACAGTGAAATACAGATGCACCATTTAAGGACGCACAGTCCAGCGCCATCTGTTCTCTGTACTCTGGCCAGTTGTGAGTCTCAATTAACTGACATCCTTTATGACTGCGCAAAGAGGCTTCGCTGATGAGGGCTGAGGCTCGCCCTTGCCCATGGGTGTAAGGATAAGTATTTAGAGGGCAACTTGATACTATGCCTCTGTGTTTTGTAAATGTTTCTTCTGTCCCCTTCAAAGCCCTGTAACTTTGGGGTCTTATCCTAATAGTGTGTGTACATGAAGTTACACTGTTATATTCATTGATCTTTCTGATGTTAAACCAGCCTAGCATTCCTGAATTAAAACACAGTTGGTTTTGTACTCAGTAGGCTCCAGCTGGGCTATGTTATAGTTCAGTGATAGAATGCTTATCTAAGGCCTTGAGTTTGGTCCCCAGTACAAGACACACACACACACACACACACACACACACACGCACACGCACACGCACACGCACATGCACATGCACACTAAATAAATGACTCAAGAGCGAAGTGCTTTTTATTGTGTCCTTCAGCATGCACCCAGCAATCCAGCTATTTGAGAAGCTGAAGCTAATCGGTCTCTTCAGTGCAGGAGTTAAAACCAGCTCAGGCAGCAGAGTGAGATCCAGCCTCAAGCAAGCAGCTCAGGCTCTGTATGCGCTCCCGGGATCCTGCGAGTCCCAGGCTTTAGGCTTTAGTGCACCTATGAAACATCTGCAGAATTGCTTTTCGTGAAGCGAAATCTTGCAGAACCCAGATGTGGTTCTCAGCCTTCCTAACGCTGTGACCCTTTAATACAGTTCCTCATACTGTGGTGCCCGCCCCCTCGCCCAACAATAAAGATATTTCTAACTGTAATTTTGCTACTGTAGTGAATCCTGATGGAAATATCTGATATGTGACCTCCATGTGAAAGGGTAGCTGGGCTCCACAGGTTGAGAAATGTTAAGAGTCTCACACACACTATGCTAGAGATGCCAGGGCCAAAAAAAAAAAGTTTCCAATCTCATTTCCACATGAAGTCCTAGGAAAGGCAAAAGTCATCGTGTGGTACTAGAACCTAGTGGCTGCCTAGAAAGACGTGTAGGGAAGGTTCTGAAACACTGGCGAGGTTTTGTGTCTTCACTGATGCTCATTAATCAGTGGATGTGGTTTTCAAAATTTTATTGATGGTGCAATTAAAATGTGTGAATTTTACTATATGTAAATTTTTATCTCAGTGAAATCATTCTGAAAAGCTACCAAGCATCTCAGAAATTTGATGTTTTGGTTTTTGAAAGCATAAGGTATCACATCTTATGCCATCTAGAAAGCATATACAGGTTCAACACTTGGTGCACACGTTAGGTACTGAGGGCTACCGATGTATGTATGCACACATTAGGTACTGAGGGCTACCAATGTATGTATGCACACATTAGGTACTGAGGGCTACCGATGTATGTATGCACACATTAGGTACTGAGGGCTACCGATGTATGTATGCACACATTAGGTACTGAGGGCTACCGATGTATGTATGCACACATTAGGTACTGAGGACTTACTGGCAAGCAACAAGCCAGGATTTCCTGTGTTACTTTAAAAGATGCTTCACATAAAAACCAGCCTGGTCTACAAAGTGAGCTCCAGGACAGCCAGGGCTATACAGAGAAACCCTGTCTGGAAAAAACAAAGCAAACAAACAAACAAACAAACAAACAAAACCCCAAAACCTGGCTTGGGCCTCTGAGAGCTGCAGAGGATGACCTTGCCTCTGCCTTTAGGGAGTGGTTTTCAGAAAAATTCTTACATGCTTGCTGTACCCCTAGATTCCACTGGATGGAGACAGAACACACACATCCTCAGGAAACACAAGCCCTCCCACTTCTAACTCTGGACCCCTCTGAAATTGACAGGAGGCAGGTCACAGCTCAAGGAGGGATGGCTTTCCCTTTGACTTGTCCTGGGTGCCTGGAGTACCCCAGGTCAGCAGGCAACTCCAAAAACAACAACAACACATCTTTGACCTGTACCAGAAATACACAAATTTTAAAGTGAGTAAATAAATAATGTTCCTAAAATACTTTTAAAGTGGCTGGGGATAAGCCTATAATCAAAGCTATTCAAAGGACCAAGGCAAAAAGAGTCACAAGTTTTAAGTTGGCCTGGGCCATAGAGTAACTTCAAGGCCACCGTGGACAATGTAGACCTAGCCTACAACTAAACAAAAAGGGGAGGGTTTGGGGTCACAGGTCAGTGGTAAAGTACCTGTGTGACCTCAAGATTTTAGGTAATGATCCTAAGAAGCCCGTGTGTACTTTCTGTACCACCAAGAGCTCAAGAGGTCTGTCCTTTGCCAACTGCTTGACATATTGTCTAGATTAATCACAAGCCAGCCTGTAGCCTCATCTTCTCACCTGTAAGCTGTTGTGCTGCATGAGACATTATCAGTTATTAGTAGGCGAGATCTGCGTCTCAAATGAAGTCCCTCGGCAGCCCCACTGTATAAAGGACTGCAGAGGCTCGTGGACACAGGCACAGAATGCCTGCTCAGGGTCCACACCATCACAGCCAGCTGTTCTGAGGATGCTGGCTGCTCCCAAAATGGCTTTAACTACTACTCCAACCAAACTCTCAACCCAAGGAGCTGAGCTCTGACTTCATGGAAACTCCAAGACTCTGAAGACTCAGCATAACCTCTATGATGTCAGAATGACCACGCCTACCTCTAACCTGACATCACCTGATTCAGGAATTCTATATGGCATGAATGCAATACTCACCGCAGCCAGAGCCCACATCCCTTCTCCATGAGCTATGCTATGTCCCTACCCACCTAAGGAAACTCTTAGTCATGTGCTTGCCCCAGTCCTGTCTTCCCTGAGAATTCAGCAATGAAGAATTCCACATTTCAGTGACCCAGCATGAGAAAAGGGAAACCCACCTCTAACCTTTGGTGATCTCAGCCCCCTTTCCTAAGGATCTCTGACACACGGGAAATGTCACCCTCTTGTAAGTCACTACCCAGAGATTGCTGTGATGATACATCTGGCCCAAGACCATGCACCTCACATGGGTCACACCCAATTCCAGACCTAGATGTCATGTACACATTATGTAGCTGAGAGAAACTGAAGCTCAATCACTAAGCATAGCTGGGACTTCACCTAGAGGTAGTGCTCACGGTGGGGACTGTCTGGACCATCCTACAGGACAGATGGTAGCAAGGATGTTCTCAGTGGCTTCTGAGCTAGTACTTGGGGTTAGGACACAGAATGTTCTACACGGATTTCCTTACAATAAGGCTGAGGACGTGGCTTGTGTGCACAAAGGCCCTAGCATCATAAAACAACAAAACAAACAAAAAACAGTTCAAAGCATAGAACCTAACACATAGTAACTCCAAGACTGGCCCCAGCTGGAGTCAATGTTCCATGCCTGTAATCCCAACAGCATTGAGGAAGGTCAAGAGTGTTTGAAGCTAGCCAAAGGCTATACAGCAAGACCCTGGACCACACAGCAAGACCCTGTCACAAAAACAAATGAGCCCCAAAGATGTAAATTTCATTCCAAAACCAGAGACAGCCATTTTATAGAAAATAGGATTTATTTATCACATTTGAGATGAACACACAGGACTGTCCCAGAAATCTTTTACATATATATTATTGATAGATTGGATTTATTCAACATACAGAAAAAGCAAAGCCTGCCAGAAGACACTTCCCTCTTGAGAACAGCATGAGGTCAGGCAGTGTCTGTAAGTTTTCACCACGGGAATTCACATTGAGCAGAAAGACCGGGCTCACAGGTCTGTTCCCAGGTCCTGCTGCTTCTATTTCACAGGCTTTCAAAAATCACAGCAGCAGCCAGCAGGATTCACAGTGACCAGGAGGGAAGGCATTGACGCTGGGACTTTCACAAGAGCCCTGAGTGATGTCTCAGAAGCCAGGCTGGGAGGTGGGGGGGTTGGGGGTGTCTGTGGCTTGTGCCAACTCAGGTCACACATGGACAGTGCCGTGAGTGTCACAGCAACACAGGTCACACACGGACAGTGCCATGAGTGTCACAGCTTTGTTTCGATGAGATCTTGAATTCTATGTTAAATTATTGCAAGGAGGAAGACAACATTAAATAGCAACTGCTATCCCCACTGATCAAGGAAAAGAGTCAGGAGCCTTCCCTGACTAACTGGTCAGCATTGCCAATGTCCAAGGCACACGCACATGGCAATCACGGGGACATCGGCTGAGGGTACATGGCCCGATGGCCATACTGATGCCCAGAAACGGGATCTGAGGCAGGATGGACAGTGGAGAGCAGCCTGGTCTGGGAGGACCATGCCTGAGTGGCCTTCCTCAGACTCAATAGAAGTGGGTGCAAACTGTTCTTTGGAGAACCTGGGTGAATCAAGACATGGATGCCTGCTGCTGTCCTAGCACCTTGGCTGTGAGTTAGCTCAACTGGCCACAGTCTGTGATGACAATCTTCTTAGACGTCTTCCCACTTTTTGAGCCGAAAGATTCTATTTTCTTCACAACATCCATGCCCTCTTTGACATGGCCGAACACGACATGCTTGCCATCTAGCCTGTGGGGAGGGTTGAGCCAAGTAAGAAAACACCCAGCATCCTGGCCACTCGGCAGAGTTGTTTGCCAAAGGAACACCACTACCCTGAAAGCCTAGTTACCGCTTGTGAGCTCTTCAGCTGCATTCCACTGGATTCCAGGCTCCCAGTTCTGTCACCCTGGGCTTTGTCCGGCAGCCTGATCTGACTTTTGGTGACCTTACTTATGAGAAGTAGGTTGTTCTCATTCTGCCCAGGAAAATGATGGGCATTGCAGCACTCAAAAAAGCAAGACATCTGCACAACAGACTATGGCAAACTGAGCACCAAATAAGTGTGAGAAGCCTGGAGGTGTTGAGTAGCTCATGATCTGTGAGTTCCAAGAACAGAACAGGGACTTAGCTCAGCTCCAGCACAGCTGAGAATAAGGACAGCCTGGGGCAGAGCTTTAAGGCCCATCAAGGCTTCCATGGAAGGAGCAAAGAAGATGGGGCTGGCACCAACATGCCCGACCCTGACAGCCCTGTGTGGCTGTCATCCCATCGCTTAGATTTCCTTAAAGTTGTGAACACAGGTTTTCTAAACTTCTCAGTCAGCTGTTGCCTCTGACCTCCTGGGACCTGAGGCCTGGGATACTCAGAACTCTATGCAGAGAAAGGTGTTGCTTGGTGGAAGTTTTACCAGGGAAAAGGCATTCTTAGACAGCATAGGACTGTGGGAAAGGAAGCTGGGAGGTCTGGGAGCCATGTGCGGCCATGCTAACAGTGTGTGAGGAAACTATTCCTCACAACCCATGATTCCATAAGCACATTCTATAGCAGAGGCAAGCCAAGGAAACATCAGGGTAAGCCAGGCAAAGTGGCTTCCACTCAGACCACCATGAGGCCACTTACTGAAGCATTTCCCAAATTCAGTGTGTGTGCAGGCAAGACACAAATCAAATTCTAGCCAACAGCACCATTGGGGTAGACAGGTGGGACACAGTCACAGAAAAACAAACTGTGCCTTGATTCCTCCCTGTCTCTCAGACAGACACACAGCGAGAAGCAAGCCACTGGCCCAGAGCAGACGGGCCAGCTGCAGATCAAGCTCCCGACTGTGACCTCCTCTAGCTTCCTTCTCAGAGGCCCTGCGTGTGATGTACTCACCAGTCTGTCTTTATCGTGCAGATAAAGAACTGAGAGCCATTGGTGTTGGGGCCTGCGTTCGCCATGGACAGGACACCTGTAAGACAAGCACGGGTGAGCTGTGTCCCCAGGAGGTACCTCACCTGAAATGTTGCTAGGGAGAGCAGGTGGCTCACACTCCATTGAGGACGCGTGAACCTGCAGATCCTGGGACCAGAGAACCAGTGCTGACACAGTCCCCAGAGCTTGTGTGCCTTAACTGACAGCTGGCTTTCAATGGGGGAATGCCTGGGTGGAAAGAGTTCAGGGGTCGCAGTGGGGGCGCTGATTGAAACCCCAGCTATGGCTTCTAGACTCTCCCACACTCTGCCTTGGGTTCTGCTTAAAGACTCCCCAACCAAATTCCCATAGGGAAATCTGTTTGGTTTTTGTTTGTTGAAACAAGTCTCACTTTGAAGCCCAAGATGGCCTTGACCTTTGGATTCTCCCACCTCGGCTTCCCAAGTGCTGGAATTACAATAGGAAGTTTGGTTTTTACAGAGTAATGAATGAGAAAGTTCTAGAGAAACCCAGTAAGAGATGCTGAGCTGCCTGGATGCTAACAGAAGGAGCATGACAAGGATGCCGGGCAAGTGTGGACCATAGCGACGGGATGAACAGCAAGAGCGCTGGACAGGGCTCCGCCCCACAGACCTGGCCCCACATGCTTCAGTGTGAAGTTCTCGTCGGGAAAGCGGCTTCCGTAGATGGACCTCCCTCCTGTGCCATTGTGGTTGGTGAAGTCGCCAGCCTGTACACAGAGGACCTTGTCACTAATTACCACAGCTGGCAGAGGGACAAGGGTCCCCTAGGAAGACAGCCCTCAACGCTCTCAAGGCTCGCCCTCAGGCAAAAGGGCCAACAAAACTAAAACCAAGCTTCTGCATTTGTAACCATGCCGTAACAAGTCTGGTTTCTGAACAAAAAGTATCCTGTCTGAGCTAGTTTTTTTCTGTAAACCTCAAGAAACGTGCCTGAGCTATTCAGATTCTCAACCCACAATTCCTAAGAGGACCACAAGCAGGTGACCAGGGGTCCTGTTCTCAGAGCCAGGCAGTAGGAGACAACCAGTTCCCCGCCCGAATCCTCTTCTATGCTCCAGCATCACCCTCCCAAAGCCCAACAGCTTTGTAGACACATGCTCCATGGGGGTAGGTGCTTTTCTCAGAGCCTGCTCAGTGTCGGAGGACATTTTTGTGCACTGTGTACTCAATCGCTGATTTCTGTATTCAGATTCTGGTTGCCGTCTGGATTTTGGTATTGTCATTATCATGACACATCTGACTCAGTATTTTGTAAAACACTGTACTCGATCACTAAAATAAAGAGCTGAACAGCCTGTAGCTCAGCAGAAGAAAAGGCGGGACTTGATGGCCAGAGAGAGGGAGAGGGTCTCAGAGGGGAGAAGGGGAGTTGCCATTGGGACATGAATGATGAAGGAGGTGCCAGGGTGAGACTAAAATGGCAGGTAACGAGCCACGTGGCTAGGAAGTAGTTTAAGGCCAGTATTATTGTGTTAGAATAGCTCAGATTCTGCCCAGTTATACTGCCTGAAGCCTTTAATAAATATAAAGGTCTCTGTGTCATTAATCAGAGCAAGGGTGGGCTTAAGAAAGTCCTAACTTTTACAGTCCAGACAGCCTAGGAAGGACCTCCCTGCAATTCTTGCCCAGAAGAGTATAGGAACACTTCTATGCCACAGCCACAGCTCCGCCTACCTCTCCTTCACTTTGTCACAACCAATGTGTAACCAAAGCACTGTAGAGTGACAGTAGGCACAGCTCCAACCCACTGCTGCTTGGCTCCAGTGGAGAGAACAGGCAGAGAGGACTTCAGAGAGGCCAAGACATCCATGCCTGCCTCAAGCTCTCCTCAACCTCCAACCTCGAGTCTGCCCATGAGGGTTTTGCTGCCAACACCTAGCCTGAAACCTGATGCAGCAATACTGGGAAGGCACCTCCAAGTCCCAGCATGTGTAATGATGATTTAGCCATCTTATCCCCGCCCTGTCTCTTTTCCCATGCCCAGTGCTCAAGGGCACATGGAATACCAAGATTAGAGGCAGTCTAACTCCGATGGCCCTTCACAGCCTCAAGGTTCATCCCCACCAGCAGCCCTGTGCTGTGTCCCCTCCCTGCACCAGGGCCCAGCTCACCCACCAGTGAGCCCAATTACTCCCTGGACATTTACACTGCCGGTTCCACTCACAGCAGAGGCCATGTTCCTGTTACCTGGCACATGAAGGCTGGGATCACCCTGTGGAAGGTGGAGCCTTTGTAGCCAAAGCCCTTCTCACCAGTGCATAGGGCTCTGAAGTTCTCTGAAGAAAGAGAGAGAGAGAGAGAGAGAGAGAGAGAGAGAGGCAGGCAGGTTAGGGGCAGGCAATCTTCCCTGCCGATCCCCCAGGTGAGCTACCTGTGGAAAGGCCCTGCCCCTCTTCCTGAGTCCATTCCTGATCACTTTTCTGTCTTGAGCCAGTGTGAAGCGCTGTGACTAGAATCCAAGCTCTAAGCTGCGCCAGCTGGGATAACAAAGCAAAGAGCCCAAACACTTTACCTAACCCTGCCCTGTGCTGTCATGGAGAAGTGGGAGGAAGCTATCAATGAGAGCTTACATGGGCCTTCCCCTGGTTCTGAGATGTCTAGCTACTTTCAGACTGGTTAGCAGAGTTGACAACAAGGTCCAGAGAGGGACAAAAGGCTGCCTCAGGGTACTCATCAGCTGTGCTTAGGTTGAGACTCCCATATGGTCATAATCTAAGTCCTAACTCCATGCCAAGCCCACCAGCCTTGCCGGGCTCACTTTCCACGTAAGCCTTACCTGCAGTCTTTGGCACGACATCTGCCTTTAACTATGGTGAAGGAAAAGGAACAGAAAAGGATGGTCAGTCCAGAAGCAGGTGCAAAAAAGATCCCCCTCACCATTCACACCCAGAGGCCAGGGCATCATGACAAAGAAGAACAGGGCCATTCCCTTCCATGACCACCAACCCTCCTCGGAACTGCCAAAGCCACTATCGTTTCTGCCAGCTGCTTCCTGAACCCAACCAAAGCTTGCTTGAGACAGCCTTAGTTTCTTATCCGAAGAAACTAGTGCCATCCTGGCCCACTTCCGGGACAGAAATGTCAGCTGGAGGCCCTCGGCATGAGTCCCTGGACCAAGAGTAAGTATCACATTAGAATTAGCTGACCTTCCTCAGTGCTGGGGGAAACTGAGGCTCACAGAAGGGAAGGAGGGGACCGTCATCCAAGCCTGCCTCATGCCTCTCAACTTCTCTTAAGAATCCCTCTTCACCAAACAGAGTTGGGGAGGTACTCCTCATTTTCCAAACGAGGAAAATGAGGCATAATAAAAAATGCCAGCTCCCCTCCCCCAGTAGATCGGCAGTCTAACTGGTACCTTTGTTCAAAGCAGAACAGCCTAAAGGCTCCTGGGATGGCCTCCTGATAACCTTGGTGTCTGTTTCCTACTTTTCTTTTTAAGGGTCAAATCTCAGGGAATGGAGAGGGCTTGGGCAGCCAGAACCTTCTCACTTGCATTCCCTGTGTCTCCTCTTAGGCAACCAGGCCTTGGGGGCGGATCCGGAGTGCGCTCAGGCCACCACGTGAGCACCTGGCAACACCTGGACCTCAGCTACCCACCCCAGAGCTCTGGGTCCAACCTCGGACGCAGAGGGTCTAGGAAGCCCAACGTCGGTCCAGGCCGGTCAGTGGGCTGTCACTCAGTACGATCTGACCTTGACCTTTTCCTCCACACCCCCCAGGGTTTTGAAAAGCCCCGAACGGACCAAGCTGATGCCGCCTCTTCTGAGAGAGGGAAACTGAGGCTCAAGGTCACCTGATGTGCCAGGCACAGTACAGGGCCCGGGAAGTCCAGGTTTTCCAAATGTCCAAGCCTCACCTCCAGCACCACGCGGCCGAGCGGCTGTCCATCGGCGCCCACGTCCAAGTACACGAGCGGGTTCCCGGAGGAAGAGTTCGCGCCGCGGGCTCCGCCGTCGCTGCAGGTACGGGTCGCGGAGAGGAGCAGCGGCGCGGAGCGCGGGCCGGAGAGCAGACCGAGCAGGCGGGGGCCGCAACGCAGCGCTAGCATCGCTGTCGCGGGTCGGGCGAGGGCGCGCGGAAGAACTCAGAGCAGACACAGGCAAGGTCGTACGACCCAGGAAGCGATACCTAGGCCGCGCGCCGCCGCCTTTATTGGTCGGCTGGCTTCGAGACCACGCCCCCCTCCACGCCTCCGCCGCGCCCCCTCGGAACCTGTTCGCTAGCGTCCCCTGCCGGTTGCCGCTGGCAGCGTAATCGGCTCGTGCGTTGTGCCCCGCCCTCCATCCCTACACACTGAGCCGGAAGTCCTTTGAAAGTGCTTCTAGATCAAGAGAAAGGTTGATCCTGAGATTCAGAAAGACGTGGGGGGGTGTAGGTGGGGGAATCTGAGGTGGCTCAGAAAGGGAGAGATAACAGAAAGAACAGAGAAGCAGAGATACAGTCTAAGACACCCACAAGGTGACCTCAGGCTGCCGGCTCCAGGGCTGAGTTTGTCTCCTTTTGCTTCTAGAGACCAGATCCTCCGCCAGGACTGAAAATACAGTTTGCCGAACCAATAGTGCATCTGCCAGGCCTCAGTCCCAGCCCACTCTGACAGCCCTTGTCTGTTCCCACCACCTCCAGCCAGGCCAGCAGAGTGCGGGGCTAGATTTACACCCCCTGGAATGCCCCCTAGATTTACATTCACCTGGAATAAACTTCCTTGCCAACTGCACCACACCTGCAGGTAACTTCCTAAGCAACCATTCTCTAGGGATGCCAGGAAGTTGGCAGTGTGTGATATAAAAGGAAAGGAGCCTGCAGAAGAGCCACAGGCAGGACTTTAAACCCTGGTGCACTGGGCACAGCACCAGCCTGGGAATCAAATGAATGCCAGCCAGCGAGAGCATGTGAGCCAACACAGTTAGGAAACTGAGGCTCAGAAAGAGAAAAAGGCTCTAACTAGGGCTAGAAAACCCTGGTTCCCTACTGCTGGATTCAGCCAGTCCTGCAACCAAGGAAGCGATGAGAAATTACCCTGCTTTCTACTCATACCTGTTCTGAGGATAAACAAACAAGAGAGAGAAGCATTTGTTAACTGTTAAATGCTGTTCTGTGTTCAACAGCGATGGGCATAGCCTAGACTGTGTGCTCAGAGCATAGCGGGGAATCTCCAGTGCAAGGTCCCAAGGTCCTGAGAGGCGGGAGCAGGAAAGGAGCTGAGAGCCTTAGGAGCCGGGGAGCCTGGCCTGTCCCACCCAAGATTCAGTTGGGGGGTGTGTGTGTGTGGAGAAGCCATGCTGGTCCAAGTAGTCTATGAAATCAGGGCATGCTCCCCGCCTCACACATGGCAGCCTGAACCCTCTTGTGATGGTCCACAGCTCTCTGCTTTGTGCTACTGGCCTTGATGGGTTGTATACCAGTCCCTAGTCTAGGGTGGGTCTCACCCAACCCCACATAGGGCCCCGTCTTTTCTTGTCAGTGTGTATCAAAGGGAGCTGCCTGCAAGGGGAACTCACTTGCCCTCCGCTCTGCCTGAGCCATTGGCACATTTTCTAAAATCTATGCAACAGCAGTGCACACTTAGACTGGAAGGGAGTGGAGAGGAACCACCACACATGCCCTGCTAGGAAGCATCCACAAGTCCCAGGCTTTCTGTAGCCCATCGACTCCTGTAGGTCTTGACTCCTATTGGTCTAACATACCTCAAATTGGAGCTGTGGAAACTTGTTGTCCTGAGCCTGCAGAGGTGAGGATGGAGCTCCTGCTGTGTTAAAGTATGCAGATCCCACCCCAGAAGAGAAGGAGCCTTCATTCACAAGACTCCTTCCCAGCCTCAGACCTTCCTCATGGCTTAGCATGTGGCCCAAGAAGCAGCTCTCTTTCCCACCCCCCACACTGTGGCAGTGACTTGTCAAAGGGAGTGTGTTTGGCTGAGACCAACCTGTCTGACTTCACGGTCACTGTTACTGCTTGCCAGACCCTCCTGACAGTCATCATGGATCTAGACTGGGAAAGGGCAGGAGAAAAGCCTTGGAGGACAGTGTAGGAAAACAGAAAATACCGTAACTAGGAGCCCAGGAGACAGGGGAGGTGACTTCCATCTCGGAAAATAAGCCTGGACGTGACCACTCCTGGGTACAACAGGGACACAAGGTTGTGAAGAGGTTATCCCAAGAGCGAAGGATGAGCCTACAACAGCCCTGGCTGGGCTTAGTCAGGGCATCCTTGAGGAAAGGCTGTGATCTTAAACAAAAACGGAAAAACGCCAGGAGAGGACCATCACAGAGGTCTCTAACGGCCAGGCTGAGGCCCGATGTCATGGGTAGCACTGGGGAGTCAAAGACGGTACAGTGCTCCCTTGTCTACCTGCCTTCCCTCATGTTACTTCTTCCAGCTCTTTGGCAAACACATTAGCACGCCCCTTGTGTGAGCCAGAGACTGATTCCATCTTCACCACGGGCTGGATTCTGACGTCGTTCTTCCCCTGCCCTGTCCTCAGTTGGTCTCTGGAGAGGCAGTCCTCAAGCTAAGCTGTGTACAGCTAAGCATATGCCCGGCCCTGAAGACACTGGGCCCAGATGAGACTACATACTCTGCTGGTTCCCCAGCTGCTGATTTCTCCCCAAATGTTCAGGTGGCTTCTTATTCACGAGTACTGACAGTTGATGTCCCCTAGGACCCTGGGACAACTTGCTTGGACCTCATAGCACCAAGAAGCAGTCAGGAGAGATTGGGATCAAACTTGTGTCCTGGGGTTGCAAACTCAGGTGCCCATGGGAGCCAGGAGTAATGCAAGCTGGCAAAGACCAGAAGTGGGTAGAAAATAAATGCTGTCTGAGTGGCTGAGGCATGCTTCCCCTCCAGAGGTGGGACCATGGGAGCAGTCAGCTAGGCCCTCACAGAAGAGCAGAACACTTGAAGTTTCCAACAATTTAAGAATGTAGGGGCTGGTGAGATGGTTCAGTGGGTAAGAGCACGACTGCTCTTCCAAAGGTACTGAGTTCAAATCCCAGCAACCACATGGTGGCTCACAACCACCCATAATGAGATCTGATTAGAATAAGTTCACTGTAGCTGTCTTCTGGTGCGTTTGAAGACAGCTACAGTGAACTTATTCTAATAAATAAATCTTTGGCCGGAGCAAGTGGGGTTGGCTAGAGCAAGCAGAGGTCCTAAGTTCAATTCCCAACAATCACATGAAGGCTCACAACCATCTGTACAACTACAGTGTGTACTCATATACATAAAATAAAAAAAAAACAAAAGAAATAAACCTTAGGAACAACAATGATAAAAATTCTTTAAAAAATGTATATGTATACGTGTATCTCTGTATGGGTATGCACACATGAAGGTGCCCATAGTGGCCAGAAGAGGACATCAGATCCCCTGGACAACTGTAAGCGACCTAATTTGGGTGCTAAAAACTGAACTTGGGTCCTCTAGAAGAACAGCAAGTTCTCTCGATGCATCTCTCCAGAACCCCTCTTATAAATCAGGGTTTCATGTAGCCCAGGCTAACTTCAATCATGCTGTTTAATCAATGATGATTTGAATTTCTGACTCTCCTGTCTCCCTGATGAATGCTGGGATTACATATGTGCACCGCACATCTGGTTTAAATGCTGTTGGGGATTGAAGCTCAGGGCTTGCGAGTGCCCGTGAAGCACTATACCAACTGAGCCACAGTGGAAACTATTTCTTCTCTCTCTTTTTCTTTTCTATCTTTGTTTTGTTTTGTTTTGTTTTGTTTTCTTCTTCTTTGGTTGCTTGAGACAGGGGTCTTGCTGTATAGCCCTGAATGGCCTATAGCTCACTAAATATATCAGGTTGACCTTGAATGTACATAAATTCTCCTGCCTGTGCCTCCCAAGTACAGGGATTTCAGGTGTTTGCCTCCTCATTCAGCTTGGGAATTAATTTTAATATAAGATGAAATAAGAGCCATGGAAACATATCCACCACATATCTACCACTATTCTCCACATATCCTCCACATATCTACATATCCACCACATATCTGTATATCCACTACATAGCCACCACATTTCTACCACATACCCATCCTATATCCACCACATATTCTCCACATATCCACCACATATCTACATACCCACCACATATTCACCACATATTCACATATCTACCACATATCTACATATCCACCACATATCCATAGGCAGGTGCTGGGCAGTGTGATGCATGAGGGTGTGTGAGTACTGTGGCTATCATATAGACTGGGATTGTCTAGAGAGGCAGTGCAGGAAGCACTGGAGCGACAATGGGTGCCCTAAATAGGCACAGGGTGTGGCTTCATCCTGAAGGCTGTTTAAATCCACAAAGGTGTTTTGTTTGTTTTGGCTTCTTTGAGCCTCAGTTTCTGCACCTGTGTAGAGGAGTTGGTTGTATCTTTTTCAGAGGATTGCTTTTGTTACATAGAATGGAACTTGAATAGAACAGGGGCTCTATGAATGAATGAATGAGTGAATGAGTGAGTGAGTGTATGAATGAATGAATGAATGAATGAATGAATACCTTCCTGTCCAGACTGACAGAAGAATCAGGGAGGTGAAGGTTTTGTTGTTATCAGTGGTTTCTTTGTTTTTTGAGAAAGTCTCATCACACTATATAACCTACTCCAGCTCAAATGTGTGATCCTCCTGTCCCTGAGCACTAGGATCATAGGGTGTCCCACCATGTCTGGATGGAAGAGTGGATCTGAAGGCAGACACTGTGACCTTAGGTGTGATTCTTCGTGGTTTTACCATAGATTTTTGCTCCTTTCGCCCATGGCTCCCTTAGGGGCGTCTGAAGTCCAGCCTCAGCCCACCTTGCACATCAAAGTTTAAGGCTCTGCACATGCAAGTGTAGAATTCAGCCTTATTCACCCACAGGCAGTAAGGCCAGCTGGCCTGGGCTGCATGCTCATTTCATGGAGGATACATCGGGAGCTCTATGTTGGAGCTAGAAGAGACTACATAGGAGCCAGCTTTGGCTCAGCTACCCAGAGCTCTATCCATTGTATAAAAGAAAGTTGTACTGAAAAAAAAGTCGTTCTTCCCACCCCTACCCTCGTGGAGGCAGGTGGTCTGTAAACTGCTCCAGATAATCTGTGGGAGATACACACTTGTCTCTGTGAGGATGGTCCTTATCTAATCACCTGATTGTAATGAACAGAACTCAGCCAATGGAAAAGGAGTCCCCAAGACCACCTGTGGATCTGTGATTTCTTCTCTGAACTTGTGTCTCCTCTTTGAGAGCATCCTTCTCTTCTGTCTTTCTCTTACACACATGCACATGCACATACATGCATGCATGAATACACACACACACATGCACACCTGACCATCTGTCATATCATGGGGGAGGGTGGGGACACAAGCCTAGCAGGAGGCCCTGTGGAGAGACACCAAAGCCTGACAGCAGCTACATGCAACATCTTGGACGTGTGTCTCCTGCAACCTTCTAACCGCCATTTGTATTTGAAAGCTGAGAATCACCTCCAGAAGAGCCCCGTCTGGTCTGCAGCCTCCTGAGCAGAAGCCTCCAGCTGACCCACAGCCGGAGTGATGAGCTGCAGGACTGGAATGATGCACATTTGTCACTTAGAGCCACCAAGTTTTGGGTCACTTGCTCTGCAGCAATAGGTAGCTAACTCCCAAAGCATTTCACCCAGGCACAGCCCTTAGAGGGTCCCATTGTTCCACACCTAACAGTTACTGAACGGCCATCTCAGCAGATTTGTGCCACCAGCTGCTCTTGACAGAGACCACAGGGACACAGAAGGAGCTCAACAAGACAAGACTTGCTTATCTCTGGGAAAGCATGAAGCCAATTTGCCTTGTTTTGCTCCAGGAAATGAGTAGGGACTGGGAGAAGGGGAGAGAGACGGGGAGCGATGGAGGAAGCCTTAAGGAGGCCAAGCTGAGCGGTTTGGGGTAGTACCTTGCTTGTTGACACCATGCTGGGCCTTGCTCCAAGATGTTACCTCTAGTCTCAGAACAGCCCTGGAGAGTACTGTCCCTGTCTTACAAGTGAAAGAATGGAGGCCCAGAGAGGGCTAGCTATTCATCCAAGGTCTCACTAGGATGAAGTAGAAAATGCAGGTCTTCCCACCTTATCTTCACTGCGTGGCTTTCTGGAGGAACCAGTGGGTCCATGTAGAATGGACACCTCTGAGATAGATTGTGTCAGATGCCATTGCTTCAGTTAGCCTGGCACTGCTTAATTACATAGATGGGGGTGGGGGGAGGTGAACGGGGCAGGGTCTCTCTGAGTAGCTCTGGAACTTACTATGTAGACCAGATTGGCCTTAAACACACATAGGCACACTTGTCTCTGCCTCCTGAGTGCTGGTGTTAAAGCTGTGTACCACACCTGGTCCAACTAGTCTTAATAACTCTGTAAGGAAGGGTTCCAGGAGGTTGGGTTAGACTTGAACTCAGGCCAATGCAGTGCACAGCCTGCACTCTCCTCCCATGGCCAGGCCTTCCTGTCCTAGAGGACTGTGCTGCCAGTCCTCAGCTGCCAGTCCTCAGCTGCCAGTCCTCAGGCCTCCAACACCTGAGCAGCCCATAAGCCTGCCGCCCTGAACACACTCGTACGTGCCGTTCACACCCAGAGTCAACAGAGAGAGCCAGCCCAGAATTACTCTTTGCAGGTAACAACTCCACCTTAATTTACTTTTTATGCTTTATAGCAATGTTTTCAGTGCTCCGATATCCCAAAGCAAGGGTGCCAACCCCTGCTTGCCTAGGTGTGAGGCTTGGGCCTCTGCAAGGGCTGCTTGGTCAGAACGTGCCTGAGCTCTGCCCGCCACAGAATTCTACAGCCTTGGAATTCTGCAGCCTCCCTCTCCCCTCTGACAGTCTGCAGCTTTCCTCGGTCTCCTGACTTGCTCCTCTCAGTCCCCCTTACTAACCCTGGAGGCCTTTCCTTCCTCTGTTAGAATACTGCCCACCATCTCACCACAAGGTTTACATTGCTAATCCATATTGTCTACCTTCTAATCACTATGACCCACAATTGGTCACCAGTGTCTGTCTATTCTTCCAATTAGAAAAAGCCCTGCAGGCTGATGTCTGGGTAAAAATAGTAACAGGTGGCCTCTGTACAGCTTGACAGAGTGCATGCCACAAGCACTGGCACTATTTCTCAACTCCTGCCTGGCCTCGGAGAACACATACTAGTGTGATACCCGCTCTTTCTAAATGTGGTCTCTAAAAGTTAGGGGAGGGACATGAGCCAGCTAAAGTTAAGTGCCTTTTCCTAACAGTCTTGCTCTGTCTGGGGCCTGAACTTGACTTCTGCTAATGCTGCTGTTGTTGAATTTTAGTTGAATCTCAATCTCTGTGACAGACATCCCTCATATTTAATCACCACAGGTTGTTTTCCGAAGACAGTGCAAATCACAGGTGGGCTCACCCAGGGTCCCACAGGAGACCACACAGAGGCCTCAGCTCCTGGGGTCTGTCCAATCATTCAGCAGAAGGCCCCAGGGGAAGGAAACAGAATCAGGGTGTAGAGAGCAGGTTGTACTTATTTGTTTGCTGAAGGGGGTGGGGTGGAGCATGCTGCCACCTCCAGAGAGATAAGAGCTGAATGATGACAGAATCACTGTGGTCCACCCTAGGCCTGACCAAAGCCAAGTTTGCAGTATTTGAGCTGAAAGAGCTTTCCACCAATTGGCAGCACTGCAGTACTTTGAAATAATAAGCTCCCCGTGTCTGGAGGTATGCAAGAAATACTACAGAGAGGATGCTTGTCCAGGGTGTGTGGAGGTCCAAGGTGACCTGGGAGGTTCTTTACAGTTCTGAAACTCTGTGACTGAGGCCCCTTCAATGGAGTCTGCCTGGAGGGGCATGGAGTCCAGAGTACAGCCGCTAAGTGCAAGCTCGAAGCCATCTATTGGCAGAGGGGCCAATGAAGTGCAATGTGAAACCATAAAAGCTAGGAGGAAATGTTGCTGTTGTTACTGGTTTCAAAAGAGCCCATGCTCTCCAAGCAGGAAGTGTAAGGGAGAGCACGGGAGCGTTTGGAGATGCTGCTAGTGGCGGTTCTCATCTCTGTGGCAAAACACCTAACAGAAACAGCTTCAGGGAAAGGGGATTGCTCTGGGCACAGTCCAGCCCGGCAAGGAAGCCATGGTAGCAGGGGCAACTCTGGCCAAGGCAGAGCATGTGAGGTGGCAAGTCTTATGCTTGGTTAATGGGAATAAGACTGGGAGCAGGGCCACCTTCAGTGACTTACCTCCACCAGCCAGGGTTGGGTGGGTTGGATGACCTACAACTTCCCCCAAATGGCTGAAAAGATGGCTCAGCTGTTAAGAGCACCGACTGCTTCTTCCAAGGGAACACAGATTCAACTCCCAGCACCTACATGGCAGCTAACAACTGTCTGTAATTCTGAGGTCTGACACCCTCACACAGCCATACATGCAGGCAAAAACACTAACGCATGTAAATAATAATAAATGAATTATTTTTAAAAAACTGTGTTGCAAAAGGTTCCACAGGCACGATTTGGGGCAGAGCAACCTGTGTTGGTCTATCTTTCTTGTTTTCTATCACTCCGTGTTCCCAGTAAACACCCTTCAGGAGTCAAGGTGTCAGGTGTCTAGTTTTGAGATTCGAATAAAACTTTTGGATGTAGATAATAGGTCTGCAAGTTATTCATGATTGTTTGGCCAGCCTTCCGAGCCTTCTTGCAGAGCCTTCTAGGGTGGGGGCCCACCTTAGGCCTGCTGAAGACTCTCAGCTGGAAGGAAGAGGGGATCGGACAGGAAGAAAGTGAGTTAGGTCCATGAAAAGGAGGTCAGGAGAACCCCAGACAAAGAGAACACCCACAGCCTTGCTTCTGGGTAGATCCTAGGTAGGCCGAGAACATAGCGCACCCTTCCCTTGTGTGTCTGGGCAGGTGAGCTTCCAATACTCCCCTGGCGTATTCATTGCCTTTCTGTTGTGATAAAACATCATGACCAGAAACAGTGATGGAAGGCAGGGCATATTTGGGCTTAGGGTTTCAGAGGGATGAGTAGTGGGGATGTTTTAACAGCAAGTAGAAGTATATCAGCAAGGGCAGGAAGCTGAGAGGGTTCCTGTCTTCTAACAGAAGCACAGAGCACAGAGAGTGAACTGAAAGTGGTACAGGGCTTTAAGCTCTCAAAGCCCGCCTCTACTGACATACTTTCCCAATCAGGCTCCACCTCCTAACACCCCCTCACCCCACCCCACACCTCAAACAATGCCACCCACTGATCAGGTGTGATGGTGCACACCCGTTAATCCTATCACCAGGGAGGCAGAGACAAAGGCAGGCAGATTTCTCTAAGTTCGAAGCCAGCCTGGTCTGTGAATAGTGAATTAGGACAGCCATATATATAGAGAGAGACCCTGACTCAAACAAACAAAAACAGTATCACCAACTGAGACCAAGTGTTCAAGTACTGGAGCCTGTTCAAGCTCCTACACCCAGCCATGGGGTTCCAGAAGGAATAAGGAAAGTCTCCCAACAGGTCCAGGAAAGCTCAGAGTAGTCCATAAACCTGAAGCCTTAGCAGCCTTGTGGTTGGATCAGATGAGAGCAGACGCTGTGCAAATGGACCAGAAGCAGGTGGAAACAGGAACCTTGGATCGAACCCTCCAGAGATCCGCAAGGACAGCTTTAACCAGTGCCCCCAGCCCCATCACCTTGCCCCTCCTGAACCATCAAGAGCTGAGAGGAGATGCTGGTGTCAAGTCAGAAAAAGGCGCTGGGACACCCAGCATGCCAAATCAGCATCCCTGAAAAGCAGAGGGCATCTCTCCAGCCCCAAATAAAATAATTCTTTAAAAAAAAATTTAAAATTCTAGGAAAAAAAAAGATGTAAAGAAACTCTTTAAAAGACATTGAGTTTAAGAAGAATTTACTTGAGAAACATGAAAGTATGACAGAGCTCTTCATGACCCACCTTTTACAATACTATACACAAATATAGCATACATTTTTGTGGGGCAGAAGTCTGTGTATGTTCATGTAGGTGTACTTGTGTATGTAGGTGCATATGTACATGCATGTACATAACATGTGAAGGCCAGAGGCCAACCTTGGATTTCGTTCCTCAGAAGCCTTCTATCTTTGAGATAGAGTGTCACATTGGCTCAAAGCTCACTGAGACTATATTCGCTGGCCAGTGAGCCTCAAGTATTCTGTTGTCTCTTTCTTCCATCTCGGGGACTGCAAGCACACAACCACCACATCTGGACTTTTAATATATGGTTTCTAGGGATTAAACTCCAGTTCTAATGCTTTTATGACAAGTATCTGAATGGCCAGCTCCAACATGCATAGTTTTGCACGAATAAACCTCAGGTAAAAAAACAACGACAGCCACCCAGTTATAGTCATGATAAGCAGACAAAATAGAAAAATAATTCAAAAGGCCAGATGTGTGTAAATGCACATCACTAGAGTTGGCAGTTGTACACATCTAGATTTATAACTGGGTTATCTGAACCATTGTGATGGGCAGCCTGTATTTTGGTGAGTTCAATCAAACCTCCACTGTGTAAGCAGATCCCTAAGGAGCTGAGATCTTTGATAAATACAACATGCACCAGGAACTTCTCTTGGATGATGTTTCAACATTTTTACACACACGCTCAGTGTTTGAACACAAAGTCAACATGCTAATGCAAGTCTACCCGGCTAAATTTGCCCACAGAAAAATACTCAAAGTGAATCAACTTCTCTAGATCATTCTATCATTTGTAACTTGAGTATTGGAAATGCTGTGGAGACGGAATATACAGCATAGTGGATTGTAAAATGTATGCTGATGGGCAGTAAAAAAAAATAATTAAGAAGGAAATTAGCCACCCGACCCAGTGCATTCCAGGGGCAGGTTACAGACGGATGTCATCAGTCACTGATAGCTGGATGACTTTATGCTCAGATTTCCCAGTCTTGCTTGGTAGTTGTCTTATTATTGATCTAGGGTGCAGCTCCCCACAGGGGCCATGTTCGCACTTGTCGCCTGTGTGGCCTGCTGCTTCTGAAACTCCTCTGTGATTTGACGTACATCGTACATCGACATGAGCATTCTCTGTGACACTTTCCCATCTCCCATGCTGGGTTATTTAGGTCGCGTGGAAATCCATCCCCTGGCCCTTCCATGCAGAGCACACAGGTGGCAGAGATGTTGCTGCCGATAGAGAGGGGACACAGCACATGTGTTATCATCGCCTGTGTACATCGTTATGTTCCAACCCCTCAACAGCTTCTGCTGCAAAGGGCAGCAGTTTGGAAAAAAGAGACTTTGGGGCAGGGGTGGGGTGGGGTGGGGTGTTTGAGACAGAGTCTATCCATGTAGCCTCGTGTAGCCTGGAACTCAATCCTTCTGAATACTGGTGGTTAGAAGTATGAGCCACCATGGTGGCTCCAAACAGTGCTTTTAAAGGACATTGTTTGTGTGTAGGTTTGCATATGTGAGTGTTGGTTGCCCATGGAGGCCAGAAGGAGACCGCAGATTCCTTAGAGCTAGAATTACTGGTAATTGTGAGCAACCTCACTCGGGTGCTAGGAGTGGAACCAGAGTCCTCTGCAGGAACACCGAGCTCTCTCAATTGCTGAACCATTCTCCAGCCCCCAAAGGGTACATTTTTAGACTGACGTTTTCATGGTTGCCTTGTGGCATAACCAATCCCATTCCCAGAATCCAGCTTGTTGCTCTTTTTTTTTTCTTCTCTGCAGGAATTGTGCTTTTCAGGATTTGAGCTTTTGGGACTTCAACATTCCAGAGTTTAATCTTTCAGAATTTGTGATTTTTAGGATTTAGGAATTTTTATTCTGGGCTTTTGATTCCTGCGATTATGACATTCTGGACTGTCGCTGAAGATTAGGATCAGCGCCACACCCAGCCTAGCCTCCTCCTCCTCCCTCTCTCCCTTCCTCCTTCCTCCTCCCTTGTCCTCTTCCATGCCGAACACTTGTATCATCCTGACTCATAGCCTGGCCTCTCCCCCATCTCCTTCTTCCATCCATCTCTTCCCCTTATGTAAATTTCTCCCAGGCTAATCCTGGAGAAGGTTGGCTACCACTCAACCATGGCCACTCCTCACAAGACTTCTTGCCTAATAGACTCTGCCTTCTGAAGTGCCACACCTCCATGGACTTCGCTGAGGTGGCTCCTGGTAGTAGTAGAGTGATATGAAAGACATTGCAGCTTCGTATGAGTTATTTACTGACCGGAGAAACGTCAGCCTTCCTGCCTCATGCTCACTCCACCCTGCCCTCCCCCTTCCCCAGGCTGGTTCTGCTTGCTGAGTGCCCCCACAGGCCTGGGAAGAGCTCCCTGTCAATCTTGGTGGGTCATGGATTTCTTCCTGGGGATGCTGTAATGTCATAACTGAATGACAGGTGGAAAGCTTAAACCACAGAACCATATTGTTCCCAGTGCTGGGGGCTGAGAGTGAGGACCCTGTCCCCTCCTCTCATCTCTCCTAGTGCCTCTTCACATTCCTGTCCCCATGGCGACCTGTCCCAAGGTCCAAATTTCCTCATCTTAATTTATCTTTATTTTCTAATTTTAATACTTTTTGAAACAGGGTCTTACTGAGGCCTCACACTCAAGATCGCAAATCACAAGTGTGCACAGATGGCTAAATCTCTCCTTTTTCAGGGCACTGATTCAGTTGGATTAAAGATGTCCGGATGACCACATCTTCAGTACAACAGTACTATTTTCACTAAGTCTGAGCTTGAACTTGGGGTTAGAACTTAGACATGTGAATGGGGTGGGGGCAGACAGAGATGTTAGTGAAACAACTCCTTCCTCCGTGCTCACAGCTCACAGGCTGCTTATAGCTTATATAGGATTATAGGACTTGGTCATGAGGCAGACCCCTGGGATTTGTCTCTTTTCAGACTTACCCTTCTTCTGATGAAATATGTATTCCCAGGGCCATCCGGCCTCAAGTCTTTACCCCAGAAGCTCTTTAGCTGCCTGGGAGGATGCTTTTTAAATGTGGGAAATGTAAATGAAATAAATGCAGTCTTTTCCATCAAAGGGTTAACTGAGACACAGTCAGATAAGGCACTGCACTAGCCCAGATCCCACCTCAAACTGGATGTGGCCTTTGGCTCCTCCCTCTCCCTGACCGACTGGTCTGAGTCCAACTCACTCCAATCCATTTACCCCTTCAACTTGGTTTCTTTGGTGTCAGGCTTTGTTCCCGGTTCCACTCATGCAGCTGAGCAAGATGAGCTGGGTTCGGGCTCCCAGGAAGCTCCCAGTGAAAGCAAGAGGAATGTGTGTATTATTAAAGTGACATTAAATACTAATAACAGAATGTGTTAATTAGGCACCAGGCAAGGTACTTCCCATTCACTGAATACTGGAGTCTCTACAGTAATGGAAGATGGGAAGATCATTAGTTCTAAAGATTACCAGCTCCATTGTATAGATGAGAAAACTGAGTCACTGAGGTTAGCCGTTATGTTTTAGTCCTTTCCTCCTCCATTGCTGTACTTGATTGCTCTATGCCAGGGAGCAGGGAACAGAGGCTGGGACTGAGCTGAGAACCCAAAAGAATTAGAGGCAGCTGACAGTAAGGTGGAAGGGACAGCCAAGACAGGAAGTGGGACTGCCCCAGTTACCCACAGCAATCCCAGCGTAAATTGCCTTAGAAGCATCCTCTGGGTCCCAGTAGATAAGTCCGATGTTTCCTTTATTGGGGGGCCGGGGGGGGCTCATCTGCCATGCTGAAGGGTGACTGCAAAGATGAGACCCCAGGGCTACCCACTGTGATTGCCACCTGGATTATCAGATCAGTCATCTCTATGCGCTCTGTACCTCTGGGGACATCCCTTGGGATGTGTCAGGAATGATGGTCCTAGATGCACTCTGCTCCCTGTGACTATGATGCATGGAGTCTCTTTTGAGGGATGGAGGCAGATGGCTCCTTTCCTGGACATCCTTCTGCTGCAGGGACCATGGAAAAGCGGATTAGATGGAGTCTTACTGGCTTCCTTGGTGACTTGCTGAGAGTCAGTTTGTATTACCTTGAACATCCCAGAATCAGGACATCCAGGTGTTGGAGTGGTGGTGGGAAGACTGCAAGTCAAGACCTCAGTGTGAAGCTTTGAGCAGAGAAAGGTTAGAAATGATCCTTGCTCTGGTCAGACTCATCTCTCAGCTTAGCCACTGACTTGTAAGGATCTGGCAGCTAGCCAGGGGGTCCAGATCTGCCAGGACCACTGTGACAGGGGCTAACGGTGTAGGAAGTTACCCTCTGGGGCACAAGCAGCCAGCTCAGCCTCCCTGATCTTGGCTTGTCCTCACCTCATGAGGCACCGTGGTGTTTGTCTGCTGCTCGGTCCCCCTTCCCTCATCTACTGGTCATTGTCCACTGTGTAGGAGTCTTATTTGCTGAGGCTCCCGTCCTGCCTGGCGCCAGCCTGGCCACTGGGTTCAGCTGCTGCCTAGGGGTGTTCCCACAAGCCATCTCCCCAACAAAGGGCCAGTGTCCTCAGAGGGCAGGTGCCACCCAGGCAGGACGGGAGTGAGGCCGGTCAGGGAACTCTGAGATGTCAGATTTAGAGTGCCAACAGGGTCTGGCTAGGTAGGAGATGAAATCTATGAATTCTTTGTGAGTTTGTTGACATTAAGCCTCTGTCTCTAGGACGAGGTCAAAATGTGGGGGCAGAGGCTGGGGCTGGGCCACTGAGGTGTACCTGCCAAGCTGGTGTCGAGACCCCAGCTGTGGACCTCCCAGGCAGACCACCTCTGGCCCAGGGCCCTTCCTCAAGCCTCAAAGATCTACTATGACCGGAGACCAGAAACCAAGAGCTGAGAAGGATATCTCATTTTCCTAGTAAGGAAGAACCTCATGGCAGATGGTTCCCCATTTCTTCTTCTCTCCCCTTCTTCTTGTTTCCTTCTCAGTCTTCTCTGCTGAAACTCCTGGGTATAGCCACTGCCTTCTTGCTGCTAGAATGTGTCCCATAAGGCTAGCTTTCAGATGCTCACACGCGATCTGTCACTGTGCCCACTGGGAAATACTTCTCTAAACACAGCCTGGTCACAGCAAGATTTAGCTCAGTGCTTGGGCAGTGCTACGCACTATTTCAGGCGACATCAATAAAGACTCCGCATCTGAAGTGCTGGAGGTGAGCGTCAGCTCTTCTACTCGAAGCTCAGACCTATGGGAATTGGACTCTACAAATATTGAAAAGAATCTCACAAATCAAGGACAAATAAATGGAACTTTCAGAGAGTAATGATTGATAGTCACAGACTTCAGGGCAACACAGCAGGGATCAGCATCTGTCCTGGCTCTTGTGTATGTTGTATTTTCCCCAACAGGTTTTAAGCTCCTTGAAGCCTTGTTTATGTTACTGACTCCACCATCTCAAACTTACTGCCAGTCATCATTCACCCCGGGGTGGGGGTGGGGTGGCAATCTAATATTACATAGACAGATAAAAGGATGGATGGATGGATGGCAATGGAGTTAGTGAATGGATGGGTGGGTGGATGGGTGAGTGGACAGGTAAATTGATGGACAGATAGTTG